>NW_017728950.1:32979879-32997548 GCF_001723895.1 Crocodylus porosus
CTGTCTCCGTGCTCTCAAGAAGGAAGTTTCCCATCTTATAAGTGTGCTGCTGGTTACTACTGCCCAAGTGCAGCACCCTGCACTTGTCAGTGTTGAAGCGCATCCTGTTTTTGCTAGCCCACCCCTGTAACCTATCCAAGTCTTGCAGCAGTCTTTCCCTCCCTACTAGTGTGCCCACCTCACCCCAACAGTTTTGTTTTGTTTTTGGTTTTTTATCCTCTGTTTTCTGTTTCCATTGTGGTCTATGGCAAACTACCATTAAAGTAAAGGCCCTGTCAGCCCACTGAAGTTAGTTGAGTTTTGCCATTGACTTCAGTAGCTGTAGGATCCAGTTCTGAGACTACAGAGATGCAGGGACTAGATCTAAACATCATAATGTAGCATGTGATCAGCTGCTGTTACAGTGCATCTTATCAAAGTCTGGGTCCTGTATGTGTTAAATACAGTGGTCCTCATAGATTATTGTATCTGTTACCAACTAATGCCATTTGGAGCAGTTTTTTGAAATGGATTGCAGGGCATCAAGAACAATGGCGAAAGGAATGCGTTGCAGGTTCAGGGTCTTGCCATAAATCTGCTTTTGCTGTAATACTTTTATTTTGTACATTGTGTGTTGTTATCAATTTGAAATTTACTGTCCCCCTCCCCTCCCACGGTCCCGTGAGATGCGGTATTTCCATCAACTTTGAAACTGTTATTCTTTCACATATTTTTAACACGCTGATCAAAAAATAATCAGAAGGGCAAATGTTCTTACAGATAGGTAACTGTATTTCCATGGTAACTTAGGAATTTCTGTCTCTAAAAATACCATCTGGCTGGAGACACAAATTGGACCTTTGTGCTGTAAGCAGTGGCCTAAAGCTAGCTTCTGTGCCTTTGCTATTTTGATCCTGAATAAATGTAAAGGGATACATCAGTTTCATAAAATGAATTAGTTCCAGGTAGGACACCTGTTCTGAATCCCCTAACTTTTTTGTGGCTTCACATATGCATTGTTTTTAAAAAACAACAAAACTCCCTTACTTTTGCTTGCTGGCACAAAATTTAAGGCTGTGATTTTGAAAAAAAAAATACATGTGCATATCAGTAACTCACTGGGTAGGTCTAGGTCTCACTGTGCTGCAGACTAAGAGTAAAGCTGACTGCATTAGAAGCCCTATCGGATACACAAAGTACAGAAATTTGCAATAACAAACTGAATTTTATGCAGTCTTTCTGGGAATGGTCAGATGTACAGTTATACAGTTCTAAAGAGATACTGGGACTTATTATCAGAAGCATGTGTTTATTGATCCAGTAAAACTATTTAATCCCTCTCTGGCTTATTTGCATGAAGTGAACCTCAATGATTTTCCCCTGAATGTGATAACTTACTGTAATTTGACTTCACTTTGTTGCAGGTTATGAATGGACAGATGAAACAGTTATCACAGCACAGCTGATCTAATATAATTCATCCCATCCATGCCTTCTAAATCTGTGCATCTGTTTCATCTGTCCACATCCTTTGGTGCAGTAAATTTTTAGTAAACATTTCTTGATGAATTGTTTGTTTTGTTTTAAAAGCTGTTTTTAAATCCTTTAAACTAATCCAACCTTTTTAAAAACTTGACATATTAGAGTTTTTGATAATTTTTAATTCTTGTAGTTCTAGTGTTTATAATAATTAGAGCACAATTAGAAATGGTAAGACTACTTTTTTTTTAGTAGTGTGCTTTCTAGAGGGGTTAAAAATTGTGGCCAGATTGACTAGGACTGTTATAGATGCATGTCTTGAGTCCATTTGGGTAATGGGGTGGCAGCTCTCATTTTTAAAAATAAATTGGTTTTGGCCCACATGGTTGTGGAGAAAGGCAAAGAGGTGGAGGAACGCAAGTGTCCCACTTGTAACTAGTTCAGTGATATTTGGGATGCTGCACAGACAAAAGCTCTGAGAGTGAATAACTCACTTTAGAATTAAAAACAAACTAAAGTGAAAGCTACGCTTGGGTAGAGGGACCAGCCAACACTACCTAAGCACCCATTGTATATGTTTCTAGGTTCCTTGCTGCCATGGCACATCATGGCTGTGCCTGGGTGGGGTTGGCAGAGCTCTTTATGTACATAGTCCTTTGCCCCAGAGGTGAAGGTGAAGTACCCCTTCTCCAGGATGCACTTCGGCCTACCTGAAGGAAGGGTGAGACAGCCTGTGGAGCAGGAAGGCCTACTCCTCTCAAAGGGGAGTCAGTGTCTCTGTAGTCCAACAGATGGTTCTTCTGCCGGTAACCTCTGTCACTTGCCCTAGATGGGGATCCTGGCCATAATGTGGTGCTCTGCGCCTGGAGTGGCTCAGTTTCTAAAGTGAATTTATGAACCCATGGTGCTATGATGGAGGCCCAGTAACTAATGTCCATGATGGTGATTAAGAAGCATAGAAATACGTAGTTATTGCTCAGACTGACTTATTTAATATCTGCACGTGATGTGGCCCTTTTGATCTAGGCTAGCATTTTTTCCTGTGATTTTTTTTCCTCCCTGCCTTTCATTTGAAAATCGTATCTGTTGTGAGATGGTTTAACGTGAAAGCTCATTTTATGCCCTTGGTCGAATATAAATTTAGTCTACTAGCATTTTCTTTCCTGCATCACTATACTCACCAGTTTTATACACACTGGAAAGACTGAATATAGAAGGTGGAACTGAAGAAGGACAATTTTTTGCCTGGAAGCTTGTTCAGCATCCTTCCCACCCATACAGTTGGTCCAACAAAAAGTACCTCTTGTATATATCCTGGACCATCGTGGCCCTACGGAATATAGAAGTCAGTTCTCTGTATTTACTGGTTAGCGAAATAATATAGTTGGAATGTGGGAATATCAGATTTTTTAAGGGCCTAAATGTAGTGTGTGAGCCTGTGTTTGAGATCTAGGAAATAAGGGGTATATTGCAGAATCTCCAAATCCTGTTGTTTTAATAGTGTTTCGGTGATGAATGAAGTAGTGCTTAATTAAGATTCATACCTCCATTGCATTTTTAATCCAAAGATTATTAAAAAAACCCAAAAAAACTTTACAAATTATTATTAATAAAACATTGAGATATATAACCTTTTATTTTTTATGAGTTGGTTATGGAAAGTGGCAATGGACTGAGTTAAAAATGTCAGGATCAGTTAGCGGGGGGACAGAGTGGTGTGTGTTGAGTACCTCCCACCCTAATGAACTACAGTAATTGTCAGGTTGCGAGGAGATGCTCCAGCAATCTGCTCTGCAAGCTATTTAAATTGTCAAGGCTTTTTCCAAATGGGTCTGGTCAATTTTCCTTTGAATTGGGTAAACAGGAAAGCAGATCAGGTTTATAATTTCTATTAATTATTTGTATTATAATAGTATCAAGAGGGCTCACCTTAGATTAGAACTGCATTGTGCTTTGCAAGAGAGAGTTCCCTGCCTTAAAATGCTTATAGGCTGAATGGATAAGACTGAGAAATTAGTTGAAGGGAAACAGGAGTACAGTGAGGTGAGGTCACACATCAGGTCAGTCAGTGGCTGAGCTGAGAAAAGAACCCAGCTCTCCAGTTCCCTGTCTGAAATTGTTTTCATTGGACCTTATAGTAACAAGTGTCTAATGATGTGAGCTCTTGCTCATGACAGTTTATGCATCTCTGGTTCAGTTAGCCTATAAGGCTCATCTCTACTCTGCCATCTACCTGACTTGAGACTAACACATCTAACTACCACTCTCTGTAACAGGTGTATTCTTTTTTGCTTTCCTGGTTCTTGGGGGATGGTCACCTTGAATGAATTCTGGCAGCTTGAGAAATGTCTGCTTAAATAAATGGGTTAAAAGTAAGTTCAGATACTACACCTCTGCTGCAGTTCCTGGTATTATAATCAATCATGTTTCCTTATGATTTCCTCTTCTATGGATGTGGAAAAAGCCAGTGCCAATTGATGAAAGGGATCAAGGCCTTAGTCTTCCAAACATTTATCCACTTGCTTAATGTTAAACGTGTGAAAAGTTTTATTGGAGTCAGTTCATTAAGTATATGGATAATTGTTTGCAGGATTGGGGCCTAACTAACCCTACAGTAGGAATCTGTGCAGCTGATGAGTATGTCCAATCCAAGCAACCACTTTATAAAGAGAGAGGAAATAATGTTTTCTTCTAGCTTATTTCATTATTACTGTAATATTGGATGTTACCTGTAACAGTAGAGAAGGGGAAAACTGAAGCAGAAGCTTACATTTTTAACTGACGGTGTCCCATTTAACATGCTTTTTACTTGAATGCTGTTTCAGTGAATTGCTGTATTTCCTGTACTGTCTTTTTTAATATGCTCAACTCTGTTTTGAGATATACTGTAAGGAACTTGGAACTGGGAAAGCATTCCAGAGTTGCTTGGAGGTGGATTGCATTTAGGTATACTGCTGTTGGTGATCACTCAGTACTGACTGGAGGAAGAGTTGATAGCTTTGTTCAGATTATTGAAGTCAGCTAATATTGTAGGTGATTTCGGCATCAGGTTCTTAGGGTACCTATACACATGATGGACCTCTGCTCTGACACATGCTAATTAGCATGTGTCAGAGCAGACTCAACTGAGTCTGCTGGAGTGTGCTAATTAGAATGTTCCAGCAGCCTTTGCATCATGTGTATTCAGCATCTCTGTGTTTCAGAATAGTGGTGGGGGCGCTTTTAACTAAATTCATCAAACAAGATTTAGTTAAAGTACCCCTGCCGCCATTTTGTAGCTTGGGATGCTGAGTACACGCAGTGCTGTGGGTGCTGTGGCTCTGAGAGCCACTCTAAAGTGCTTCTGCCCCCCTCTACCCTGGAGCATATGTATAGATGCCCTTAATGTCCCATGCAGAGCAGTTCATTAAATATAGATAACTCAGCAGGGAAATAATTTAAGGAAGCAAAACATGAAAAAAAAGAACAGGATAACCAGGGGTGCTCAACCTCCAGGCTGTGGGCCAAATGTGGCCTGCAGAGCCATAATATCTGGCTTGTGGGGCTCGTCTGGGTTCCAGGAGTTTGGCAGCAGGGAAGTGGTGGTAAGTATATAGTCACCCTCTCCCCTGCTGCTAAATTCCCAAACCCCAAGCACCACAGCCGGATTGAGGCTGGGACATGCCCGCACCTGGTGCAGTGGGGCCAGGCTGCAACCCTCTCCCTTGCTCTTCCCCCCTCCCCCACCATGAGGCTAGGTTGGGGCTGGGTCAACACCCCCCACCAGGGCCAGGTAGTATACTGCTGAGACCGCCCTGGGCACTGGATTGGGACCATTAGCTGGATCTGGTCTGTGGACTTACCTGGATACTGCCCATCTGGCCCACTGGCCAAAAATGCTGAGCACCACTGGGATAAACATTTAGAAACTTCGGATTTTCTGATGCAGCCTGATACCATGCCTGTGCAGTGGAAACCCAGTAAGATGAGAGATTCACTAACATGGTCAGCTTGTTCTGGAAATGGTGGTGGGTTTTGGCATGTAATCCAGTTGACATTAAAATTTCATAGTCATTTGTCTTTTCAGCTATCTACAGTGTTTTGTTCAGCTGGAAATAAATGTTAAGAGGGATATGTATATGCATAGTCTGTTGCCTGCAGAGGGGGGATGCTGTGAGGACTAACAAAGAGACAGGAAAAGTTGGAGATAATGCGTCAAAGGCCTTCACATCTGAATAGTGAAAGTGGCCAAAATCACTTCAAATCTGCTAGTGCAGGATTTGTACTTGAACATCCATCTTGCATGTTAAGGGTCTAGTTCCATATCCCAAATTATGTGCTTATCCAAGGCTTTTATTAGCTTCAGTGGGTATGTCCACATGAAACGCTAACTGCGAAGTAACCTAATTCTACTGTGCAGTGCTGTGCAGGGCAAAAAACATGCTAATATGCTACTGTGCAGTAGTATTAGGCTACTGCACAGTTAGCATCACTAAAAAACCATGTGCTGGTGCTACTGCAGAGAAGCACCAGTTACTGTGCACTGATTTAGTATTAGATTATACAAGTAATAAACCTAATGCACAGTGACTACAACATGTTAATGAATGTGTAGACGCACCCAGTGGCGAGTCGGTGGCAACTGACATTTCCTAAGGAACACAAGGTTACCCTTTTTTCTCACAGAAGGGCTTTTTTCTCCCCATGTCTGTGCAACCTGTCTTTAAAACCTACCAAAGGCCTCCTCTTTTGTAGGGTATAACCAAAGATCTTCACTTATTGTCATTTCTGTCAGAAGAGCACTGCTTTCTCTGTACTAGATTTTCATCTGTATTACATTGGCCCCTCTCTGCAGCTGTTCTCTTTAGTATGTAACAGCAGAGCTGGATAGATTATTATGTCCAGCTGTGTACAGACCTTAACTCTTCTGTTTCTGCTTCATTCTCCAGGAATGCTGACAGAGGGCTGGCACTTGGCTCCGTCTCGTTCTCAAGGGGCTACATCCTGTCATGTCCTTTTAATGAACAGCAGGGATAACCTAACAAAGCATTTTCATTCTCTTGTGAGGCTGCTTTGATGCATACAGCATGCTCCCGTGTCCAGCAAGTGCCATCAGTTGAGGAAAAGTGCCCTTTGTCTTGTTTTGCCATTAAGTCAAATGAAAAGCAGTTTGGCTCAGTCCAGTTTGGCCTCCTTGATGCACGCTGTTTACTTGCTTGTAATCCTTCACAGTGCTAATCCTGTGTCTGTATGACACATAATAACAAAAATTATGGACAACTATCTGGAAACTTACCAATGATCCAAAAAACAACATTACAGTGTCTTAAGAAATCAGGTCACACATAAGCTTATTGAAAATGGTAGAGCACCAAATAGGTGACCCAAGGTTTGAAATAAGAGAAAAGAAGACCAGGTTGTTCATCACTTTGGGACACATTTTACAATGAATGAGTTAACAGTTACAATAAACACTCTTAAGGAAAGCAGAGCTTAGGGCCTTGATGATATTTGCACCAAACAAACATTAAAGAAGATCATCAGTTTCAAATGTGGGGCTAATCCACCAATATTATGAACTACTGTATTTTCAATTTATTTGGCAGCTGAATACACATGCCTGGCTTGGGAAAGATAGATACATGTAAAGAAACGGGATACTGTGTTGAATAAAAGTTGCAGGTGCATTACTGGATGCCTTAAGCAAGGGGTGCTCATCCCCTGGCTTGCAAGTCAGATCTGATCTGCAGCCTGTGTCATCGCTGGCCTACCATCAAACTTCTGGACCCATGGTGATCCCTGGACTGTGTGTACTGGGTCAGGTGCCTTATGGCAGTGCCCAAGGCTGGGTGGAGCTGGTGCCAGGCCCTAGGGCCCAATACTAGTGTAGGGGCCTGGGAGGGGACAGTACCAGCTCCTTCAGGGCCCGATTCCAGTGCAGGAGGGGGTGGCTTACTGGGGCTCTGGGGCCTGATCCTGGCACACAGGGTCTTATCTGGCCCACAGACTGACCCTGGGACTCATGTGGGCTACAAGGCCAAAAGGCTGAGAACTACTGCCTTAAACCAACTACATAGCCACATTGTAGCTCCCAGTAGACTTAGAATTACAAAAAAGTCTTCTCTCTACAATGCACCCACTGGATGAAACACCTACAGCTACATGAATAAAAATGTAGAAATCGTGACTAGAGATGACCCAGAAGGGATTTAGGATGACTGTTGAAACTGCTGAACATCGCCTTGCAGGTGAAGAGCTTGATTAGCCAACATGAAGAAGCCTGAATTGCTTTAGAACAATTGTTGGTAGTATTAACCATAACATGCCACTGTGAATACTCCAAAGAAGCAAACACCATGTGTGAATGTGGAGGAAACGTCCAGATTATTGAACATTTGCTGGCCTCCCCATGTATGGGGGAACCATGAATCCATGAGGACTGCACTAAGGCTACAGACTGAGCAATAACATATACCTGTCTTTCGACTCCAAATTTGAACTTGATGACAGGACACGAGGAGGAGAAGAAGAACTGCCCCTATCTCCGAGAACCATCTGGAGCAGTGGGAATTGTGCTGGGGTTTTTTGCTGGCCATGTAGCTGTTTGCTTTTCTCTTAGCTTAGCTGTCAGGGTAACTACAGTCTAGTGCTTAAAATAGTGACTCTCCCCTTTCTTAGCATAAAGACAGGTGGTCTTCAATCCAAATGCTCGAATGTATGACAGAAGGTTTGGTCCTGTCTGTGTTCCTGAAAAGATCCTTTGTTAGTTTGTAATGAGAACAGATGTTTCCTGCATTTTTTCCCCTTTCTCTCCTGATTTTTATATCTTTTTGCAACTCTCTTTTTAAAAAAAATTATTTTCATGCTGTTAGGTTATATGTCTGCCTGGGTTAGGCTAGGGATGTCAACCATTAAACATTTAATTGTTTAACCTTTCACATACTGATAATACCTTTCCGGTTATCATTAGCGGGGGGGGAGCAGTCCAGCAGGGAAGGGAAGCAGCTCGGTGCCCCTGAAGGCTGCAGGGCAGGCAGGAGAGAGGGAGGACTGTTACTTAGACAGGAAGGAGGGAGCCACAAGGAGCCTGATTCTTCCTGTGGCAGTACAGCCCCAGCCCCTTAACATCTGATCCAAGGTGCATGTGCACCTACCGCTGGCAGTGAGCCAGGCCAGGGATCAGTAGACCCTGATGCAGCCACTTGCAGCTTCCTGGCTGCCTGCGACAGCTGGCCCGAGCTCTAGGGAGGCCTGTGCTGCCTGTCATGTCAGGAAGCAGGGAGGCTGCAAGCAGTTGAACTGGAGTCTGCAGAGCCCCAGCCTGGCTCATTGCCAGCACTGGGTACACACATGCCTTGGAGTGGACAGTGGGGAAACAGCTGGGACTGTGCTGCCATAAGAAGGATTGGAGCCCTCGCAGTTTCCCCTTCATCCTCCACGAGGTGCACATGCACCACCTACCTGCAATGAGCCAGTCCTGGGCTTTGCAGACCCCTGTGTGGCTGCTTGCAGCCCTGGTCCCTGGGCAGCTGTGTGCTGGCAGCAGCAGCAGGTAAGGAGCTTTTCCAGCCTGCTGCTGCCACTGATGTCTGACTGTTGGGGTTGGGGCTCCAGGCAGTAGTGAGCCCTTCCACAGTCTCATAAAGCCCTGGGTGGCAGCAGCAGGCAGGGAACTTTCCCAGCCTGCTGCTGCTGCCTGGAGAATGAGTGAGTACAGGTTGTGGCTGGGCCTTGGTAGATGTGTATTATTGGCTAACTGTTTAATCGCTAGCATTAGGGGAGTTTAAATGGGTAATTAATCATTACAGCCAGTCCTAGACTTACAATGTTTCAAGTTACAAGGTTTCACACTTACAACATTTAGAAATTGACACCCTATTTCAACTTTCTGACGTCAGTTTCAACTTTACAACGCTTGATCTGATACAGTGCCATGCCAGTGAACAAGTTTGCTGCATTGTCCATCTCCTTGGAGAACATTTGTCCAAACTTCCTTGAACACTTTATTTAAGAAAGCAGACAAGACTCCAGAAAAACCTGCAGCCAAGAGTCCTTAGAAGAGTCCTGCCAAGAGCCCTTCAAAAAGTCCAGCAAAGCCACCTCAAGTCCTTCCAAATCAATATGATTGCTATTTACAGTATAAATACATTAATGTAGCTATGTTACTCATCTATAATTGATTCAGTACAAAATTCTTCATTATTTTTGGTGAAAATAGGGTATTGGGCTTTGGTTCAGGAACCAATCCCCCATTTATAACATTGTTTCCTATGGGAAAATCGGTTTCAAGTTATAACGTTTTGACTTAAGATGTGGTTTTCAGGAACCAATTGTGTTGTAAATCTGAGGACTGTCTGTACTTACATTCCTAGGTTGGGCAGAAAGTGAAAGTGAAAGTGAAGGTTGCTATCGGTTGCTGTTGAAAATGAAGACTGTTGTTGTCTAAGTGCTGCAGTATTTCCTTGTGTGCAGTAACTCTAAATTACATCACATTTTGTTCCTGTCTTTCAAAGCCTTCATGTAGTCCTGTTGATGAATTGAAAATTTGGTTAACACTGTAATAATTAATTGTGAATACACACAAAGTTTGTTTGGCTTCATAAACATTTTGTTGGAGGACTAAGTGACTTGATAGTTTGTTAATGGAATTATAGGGCTGTTCCCTTCAAGGTTACTAGATCTGGACACCTCAGGTTAGATTAGAAACTGTTTGGGGCAGGCACAGTCTTGTATAATGCCCAGCATTATATGATCTTTGTCCATGACTGGACATTTTAGAGGGTGTATCTATAAAAGTAGTTGACCCAAAGTTGGTTCTGGTTGATAGTTGTCCTGTGGCTTGTGTTAGTCAAGATCCCAGCCAACAAATGTTTACATTTTAAAAGCCATCACTACTGATGCAACTGATGCATTTGTTGGTAGTTGGAGCAGACAGGTCTAAGATGCAGAGGATGGACTACTGCCTCCCCTTAAGAGGTGTTCTGGGGTAGGGCTGAGGCACAGTGGTGGGAAATGTGAGGAAGCTGAATGATAGAGCTGATCTGTGGATAAATGAGGGCTCAAGTGCTATAAGCCAGAAATCTTTCACCTATCATCAACTCTTAAGTTCACATGAAGTATAAAAATAGAAGGTCACATTTCATAGAATCATAAAAAGTGAGAGTCGGAAGGGACCTCAGCAGATCATCCAGTCTAACCTTCTGCTCAAACAGGACTATCCCCAATTAAATCATTCCATGATTTTTGCTGAGTTGGGCCTTAAAACCCTCAAAATCAGAGATTCCACCACCTCTCTGGGTGAATGTTTCACCACCCTCCTAGCAAGAGAGTTTTTCTTACGATCCCACCTTGCTGCAACCTGAGACTTGCTTCTTGTTCTGTTGTTTGCCACCACTGAAAACAGTGTAGCTCCATCCTCTTTGGAACCCCCCTTCAGGTAGTTGAAGGCTGCTATCAAATCCCCCCTCAGTCTTCTCTTCTGCAGACTAAATAAGCCTAGTTCCCCCAGCCTCTCCTCAGAAGTCATATGCTCCAGCCCCCTAACCATTTTCATTGCCCTCCACTGGACTCTCTCCAACTTGTCCACATCCTTTCTGTAGTGGGGGGCCCAAAAACTGGACATGGTACTCCAGATACTTCCTCACCAGTGCTGAATAGAGGGGAATAATCACTCCCTGTATCTGCTGGCAATGCTTTTACTAATGCAGGAGAGCTTTGAAAATTCTGAGATGAAAGCATGTTAAGGAATGAGCTGTTGCAGGGGGTTTCAATGTTTTTTTAACAAGTGTACCCTTTCTGATGGCAGTGACCACGTGCGTCCACCCAGGGAACTGCCGCAGCCCACTTCCCCATGACCAGTCATATGTGTGGCTCTGAGGGCTGCTGACAGGCCTCGTGCCTGGCCAATTGTGTGCAGCCCATCAGCAGCCCACGGAGCTGCTGGCTGGGTGGTGCCTGTGAGGCCTGCAGAGGGGTACTGCTACCTTTGGCCCCCCGGGAGGTGACTGCATGGGGTAGTGGGTGGCGTTGGTGGCTGCTGTATGTGAGGCCCCCTGCCCCACGTCTGTCTGCAGAGGGGTGCTGCTGTCCTTGCCCCCCCGCCCTGTTCCGTCCCACCCCATCTGTGTGTACCCCCTATCACCTTTGCAAGTGCCCCTAGGGGTATGTGTGTCCCTGGTTGACAACTCCTGAGCTATTGTATTACAAACCCAGAATGGTATGTCAGGGAAAAGATTTTTCTGTAGTTTGGATTTATGACTTCAAACTTTTTTTTTTAAACTTCAGATCAGCTGGAGCGTGTGTTCTTGCGCCTTGGCCATGCAGAAACGGATGAACAGTTACAGAATATTATATCCAAATTCCTACCGCCTGTCCTACTCAAACTGTCCAGTACGCAGGAAGGAGTGCGAAAAAAGGTAAGGGGACAGTTTTTGTTGTGATTTATGAATTCTTTTGGTCATGGGAAATGCAGACGTTTATTCACTGATTTGCTATTACTGAATGCTTTCCTTAAGCAAAACCCGTCTGTCTATGAAACATTGATATATGTATGAGGTAATGAATGCAGCTTACTCCTATTTCCTGTCAGATCTTGGGACTTGCAGTTGTTACTAATATTAGGATCATTGGAAAGTAGGACTGGAAGGGACTTAATGAAGTCATCTAGTCCAGCCCCCTGCTCAAGACAGCATCATCCCTGACTAAATTATGCCAGCCAAGTGTCTGTCTTGAAAATTTCCCAAGATGGAGATTCCGCAATTTCTCTAGGGAGCCTCTTCCAATGCTTAACTAGCCGTGTAGTCAGCAAGTTCCTCCTCATCTACAACCTAAATTTCCTCTACTCCAGTTTGAGGCCATTGCTCCTAGTTCTGTCCCCTGCAGCCACAGAGAAAAACCCATCTCCATCTTCTCTGTAATCACCTTTCAGGTATTTGAAGACTGTAAACAAATCCCCCCCTCCAATCTTCTCTTCTGCTGAGTAAATAACCCTAGTTTTTTCAGCCTTTCCAAATAAGTCTTGATCCCTAGGTCTCTGATCATACTTTTTGCTCTCCCTGGACTCTTTCTAATCTTTCCCCAGCCGCCTTGAAGTGTGGGGCCCAAAACTGTGGACACAGTACTCCAGGTGAGATTTCATCAGTGCTGAACAGAGCAGTACGAGTCTATGAGCTCTTATTAAATCCCTCCCTATTTTGTCTTTTGATCCAGAAGATCCCTTGTGTAGTGCAAGCACTGGATTTTAGAATACCAATTGACTGGACCATCTCTGAGGCTTTTTTTAATCCCTCTGATTTCCCATGTTTTAAAAAAATCGTATAAATGGGGAAGGTTAACAAATCCTACTAATGGGGACACTGCTGTGCCGTTAGTGCCAGAAGATGCTAGTGTTCAGAGCCATATTTTCAAATAAGCTAGTCTCCTCTAAGCACCAAGATCTAGTCCCAGCTGTGGGTGCTAAGATGTATATCATTGCCAACATGGTGAATGAGTCATCTTTTGATTCTACAGGATTTCATAGACATTAGGGCTGGAAGGGACCTCGGGAGATCATCGAGTCCAGACTCCTGCCCAAAGGGCAGGAAGTCAGCTGGGGTCATAGGATCCCAGCAAGATAAGCATCCAATTTACTCTTGAAGGTGTTCAATGTAGGCGCTTGAACCACCTCCGCTGGCAGACTGTTCCAGACCTTGGGGGCTCGGACAGTAAAGAAATTCTTCCTTATGTCCAGCCTGAAACGGATGTGTGATGTCAAGTACACATAGCTCACATTCACTTGCTGTGAGCATACTAGTTCAGGGCTGTCCAGCAGACAGCCCTGGGGGTTCATGTGCCCACAGTAAGTTAATCTGAGGCCCCTGGGCTCCCCCTGGTCACCCCTTCCTCTTGTCACTCCAGCTGCTGCAGCTAGAGTCTCTAGGTTCCCCCTCCCTCCTCTGGCTTCCACTTCCTGTCCCCATGGGATAGCATGGTGTGGCCCAGGGCTCCTGTAGGGTACGCTGCAATAGGGGAGCCTACATCTGGGGAACTGAGTGTGTCGTTGGGACATCTGCGTAGCTGGCATCCCAGGGAACCTATGGCTTGTACTGTTGTGGCTCAGGGGGCGTGTGGCTCCCACCTACACAGAAATTGGACAGCACTCAGGAAAAGGACAAAAATTTAAAGCTTTTAAAAATTCCATAAATTGCATAACATTTCATAGGAGACTTCCTTGAATCTCAGAACAGTATCTCTGTGTGTATATAGGCCTAGCATTAAACAAGTACGTGTTTTGTAAAACAGAACATGGCTCAGCTTTTCCTTTTCTGATTTATTGACACCATACTTTTTCTCTCCTGCAATATGGCACCATGAATACCAAGAGCAGGTCACTTTCTTTTGCTTCTAGATGTTTTTAGGTCAGCTCTCGCTGTTTTGAATTTTGTTCTTGACCAGTAAATGAAGGATAATACAGTATTTCGCTTTTATAATTTCAAATCTGAATGTGTAGCTCACTTTATTAATTTTTTAAAAATATTACTATTAAAAAATAAGCAATTCAAGGTTATAACCTTAAAATGTGCAAGAAAATCGTTCTGAATTATCCACTAGATAAGCATTTCTCAGCCTGTGGGTTGCAAGAATATGTGAAAGGGTCGTGAACAAACTTAAAAAATGGATCAACAGTCTTTAAATGTGAATTCTCCTTTGAAGGGGAAAAAAGGTGGGAAACTGTGGCTTTTCCCTTGCAGGCTGTCAGAGTTCCAGCCTGCGAGGGACTGCTGGGGGCTTCCCATACTCCCCCCCACACCCCTTGCTCACACACTGTGGGGTTGGGGCCTGTAGGTGGAGGGGCAGGGTGTTGGAAATGAGGGGCACTGGGTTGGGGCTGGCCATTGATATTTATAAATGGGTCCTGGTACAAAAAAGTTTGAGAACCACCGCACTAGACTACTGCTAACTTGGCCTTTGTACAGCAGAGATCATCCCCTTCTGTTCAGGTCCATCTGTATTCAGGAAAGCACTTAAAACCCCTTCAAGTCAATGGGAATTAAGCACAAGTTCAACGTTACATAGATGCCTGATGGCTCACTGGATTTGGGGCTTTGGAGAACAAAAGTCAATCAGGCAGATGCAGATGAATGGAATCACAAAAGGGCTGAATCCTTCATTCCTCCATTAACTAACTATGCCAGTAAGACTCCTTGGTGTGGATGGAGTTATAGTGACACCAAAGAAGTGCTGCTGGTCTAGTACATCTTGGTTCAGAAACCTATATAAATTATAGCAGCACAAGACAACTTTATACCGTTAGATCTACATCTCTCCTGGGGCTTTTACTAGTTTAAATCCGTTGGCAAAAAATTGTGGCTCTAATGAACATACTGGCAAAACTTAAACGTAGATTATCCCTGGAGTGTCTAGTACTTGCCTTAGTATTATTCTGATGTTATAAAAGCTTAAGTCTGTGTGTCTATCTGTCTATAGCGCTTTATTCATGCTCTAATTGGGGTGGGGTGGGGGGAGAAGTGGGTGTGCCATAGCATTGGCAATGATGGTGGAACCAGGGGAGGACTGGGCCTGGGCCTGATGTGGTGCGGGGGGAGGAGCGAGCCGGAGCTGGGGGAAAAGCTGGCCCACTGCAGCAGGGTGTGTGTGTGTGTGTGTGGGGGGGGGGAAGCAGGCCCTCCCCAGCCCAAGACAGCAGCTGTGGAGGGAGGGGAGGTGCGAGCCTTCTCCCCCCATCAGGCCTGGGCCCGCTCCTCCCCCCGCGGGCCTCTGTCCATGCTGCTACCCCCATCATTTTTGACAGGCAATTGGTTAGTAGCTTTAGAATTATCCCTAGAGTGTCTAGTACTTACCTTTAGTATAGTTTTAGAAGTATAGCATAGCTGCTGCTTCTAAAAGAACTTGCCTGCCCCACAGAGGTTTACCATGTTTCTTGGCACTTGCCATTCCCTTTGAGCTTCTGCTGTTTATTTCTCCCTCCCTGTGTATCTATTTTCTTGTTGTTTCAACTAGCACATTTCTTCATTGCCCTCACTCCCCTGGTGAATTTTATGATTGCCAAGAAGATGTCATTCTACCATTGCATTGTTCAGATACCACCAAACATACAGAGACCAAGGAAGGAATTTGGGACCAGCTGCTTGCTTTGAAAGTCATATATAATTTCTTAACCATCTTACCCAGAAAAGCTAGACACATTCAGTTAAAATCAAGCCCTGTTGTCTATTACCACCCTGAATGACTTCACCATGTTCCACAAAGTTTATTCTTGTCATTTATGAAGTTAAACTTTTGTTCCCCTGTGTTATTGGTTTTGTGTGTAGTCTTTCTTCCCATGATGTATGATAGCAACAATATGTTTTCAGGACAGAGAGCCACAATAAACTGCTTTAAAGTTTGCTAGATATGTTAATCTTGTTTGGGTATTTGGCTGAGTTGATGTCAGCGTATGGACTTAGATCATCTAAAGTGCACATTATTGTTCCACAATTTAAACTTTTCATGTAACCTCTTGTCTCCGGTATCCTCCATTTTGTTTTTTCTTTCACTCAGAGATAGAAGTCTTCTGTTCTTTGCTCAGAGTGAACTGGTTTCATTTCTGGAAAAGCCATTCTTCCCTTTGTGATGGATCAGTTGTCCCTAGTGGATTGTGTCAGAGATGCATCCTTTGTTTAGCTCTGTTAGAGCACAGACAGAAGTGCAGCTCTCTGCTGTAACTCAGAATGCTTTGCAGGAAGTGTTCTGAGGTACAGTGATCACCTGGTCCAAACAGAATTTCACTGTTGATTCCAGGAGAGAGGGGAATCTATCTTCTGGTTGCCAATTTACAGCTGGTTTACCCTAGCAGTGGTCCTTCCTCCCTGCCAGCCTGTCCCTGTTTTCAGAATGGGAGTGGGGGAAAGGTAACAAAGGGAGTTAATTCTAGGGTTCCCCAGCCGGTGCTGGAGCGTGGGGTGGGTGGATTGGAGCCTCCCTATCTCAAGGGGGTTCCAATCCACCCATCCCACCCTCCAGTGTGGGCTGAAAAAACCCCAGACCCCCTTTCTCCCTCTCATTCTGAAAACAGTAACAGGTGGGGAGGCAGCACAGACAGAAGTTACCAAAGACGCTCTGTCTTGAAATGTCTTCATCTGACCCCTCATGCAGTGGGGGTTCAGACTTTTGCAGGATCAGGCCCTTTTAAAGCACTCTGCAGCCATGCACTTCTGTTTTGTCATGGCTGTAGTGCTTTCAGGGGCCAGATCAGGTGAAAATTTACTTCTGTCTGCATCCTTAGTTGCAGCTTCATAAACTTTGCATTGAGAAGCTACTTCAAGGATGTGGCTGCCTGCTTGATTATTTCTAGTATCTTCCCTGTGTTTTAATTGAGGTCATGCATCTCTTACCGGTCTCTTTTGGATAATTAATACTAAAAGATAGTGACAAAAACAGTAGATTTGCTTCTGTTGTTCTGTATTAGCAGCACTCAGCTCTGTTTTTGTACTGCAGGTAGCAGAGAATAACACATACCATGCTGAAGATGAGAGTAACTGGTAATCACATTTTAAGTAGTGACCTGGCCCCACGTGCAATTAATTAATGGCCTGATAAAATGAGGAATTTTATTCCACAAAGTTATTACATAAAATATGCCTGCATGATGGTTGTGTAATTATTTTGTGGCTGGTTCCTATCATGTCATTAATTGAATGTGTAGCCAGAGCCCAGTCTCAAAAGACTCCCATGTGCTCCAGAGATTGGGAGGCCCCTCAGCTGATGCCTCTCCCAGCTGGGGAATGCACTATGCACAGTTGCACTCCCAACTTGGGAGCCAAGCTTGCTACTTGCTGCTGCAGGGGGAGCCTGGGATCAAGCACAATGGCATCTGATGCAGGATACAATTGTCCCTACTGTCATACACGGGTGGCATGGCAGGAAGTGTAAGTGTTGGGATCCTGCATCAGATCCCATCATGTGCTGACTTTAACTTCTCTCAGGAGCCGGGATAAAAGGAGCACTACCGTGTATAGTGCAAGTTTTGATTTAGCATCTAAAGTTACAACCATTTCAGTTTCCAAACTGACTGAATGCCAGCTTAAAATCCCCAACACAGACCCTCCCATGTGACTCACTCCCACAGTAAGTCTAAATGAGAAGATAGGTTTTGCACCCTGTCATGCATCAACAGGGGCATCACTAACAGATCCAGAGAAGTCTTGCTCCCCCTCTATGTGGCACTGGTCAGGCCACAGCTGGAGTAGTGTGTC
>NW_017728950.1:32998228-32999804 GCF_001723895.1 Crocodylus porosus
GGCAGCCACAAGATCCCCCGTCAGTCTCCTCTTGCGGAGACTGAAGAGATTCAGGTCCCTCAGCCTCTCCTCATAGGGCTGGCCACGGAGGCCCTCAACCATACGAGTGGCCCTCCTCTGGACCCTCTCCAGGTTCCCCACGTCCTTCTTGAAGTGCGGCGCCCAGAACTGGACACAGTACTTCAGCTGCAGCCTGACCAGTGCCGCATGGAGAGGGAGCAAGACCTCTCTGGACCTGTTAGTGATGCCCCCTGTTGATGCATGACAGGGTACAGCTGGCTCTGCCTATTGCTTCGTCGCGCTGGCAACTCATATTCATCCTGGAGTCAATCACGACTCCAAGATCCCTCTCTGCCTCTGTGCTGCTGAGAGGGTCAGCCCCTAACTTATAACCATAATGCTGGTTTCCTCTCCCCAGGTGCAGCACTCTGCACTTGTCCTTGTTGAATACTTGATCTTTGAGGTACAGCAGTCATTTGTACTTCACTTTGTTAGATGCAAGGTACCCTCCAAAAATGTGAGCTCTTAGCTTTCATTCATTTATTTCTGACTATGGAAAAATAATAGAGCAGTCCTTCCGTTGCAAGGAACTTGGACCCTATGGATTCCTATTTGGGAGTTTCTGGGTTTATCTTGTGAATGGTGCATAGTTATATTCCCACTGAATAGTGCTAGTACTGTTACACCTTTTAAAAATCTCATGACTCACAAGGATGCCATATCACCCTAATTGAAAGTCACTGATCGAGTAGTCCACTCTCCACTTCCATTCTTTCTTTGGTACCTCTGTTAGTGCTTTGAACAAGGGTTCTGTTTATAGTTTTGGGTTTTGTAATGTGGATGTATTTGTTGCTAGCCTTGCCCATTTTCAAGGGGTCTTGGCCAAGCTGAAGAAACATGGCTGAACCCAAAACCTGTTTGAATAACCACAGGAGGAACCTTTATAAGCCTTACAATTCACCTGGTTAGCAACATTAAGAAAGCAGTTAACATGTCTAGCTAAACCAGGTGTAGGATTCAAAGTAAACAGAGTAAAAGGGTAAAAGTAGATCGATGAGAATGCCTTAAAATAATCCAGGTATAGTATATTATAGTTTAAGGTTAAAAATATTCGTAATAATGACTGATGTAATAAATGTAGTTTTGCTGTGATGGATCTATTTGTGTTAAGTTGTAAAAACAAAGCAGCCTTGACAGTGAAAACCACAAACCAAGGTGGAAATAAAACAAGATGATGGCAAACAGTATTACATAATGATAAAGGAGATAAACGCCCCACTGTAATTTTTACAAGGGCATGAATCTCATCTAAGTGACACTTCCTTGGCCTATAGTTTCATAGTTTGTAGGGTTGGAAGGGACCTGAGCAGATCATCAAGTCTGACCCCCTGCCTTGGCAGGAAAAAGTACTGGGGTCAAACGACCCCAGCTTGTCTTCAAGACCCCCCAGGGTAGGAGCCACTAGAACTTCGCTTCAACTTCGCTTGGAAGTTGGTTCCAGATCCTAGCTGCCCTGACAGTGAAGTAGCGCCTCCTGATGTCTAGTCTGAATCTACCCTCTGCCAGCTTGTGACCG
>NW_017728950.1:33000249-33059684 GCF_001723895.1 Crocodylus porosus
GTGTCATCAGCAAATTTGAACAGGGTGCTTTTTACCCCCTCATCCAAGTCACTGATGAAGATGTTGAACAGTGCAGGCCCGAGGACCGAGCCCTGTGGGAGACCCCACTGCCCACATCCCTCCAGGTCGAGAATGACCCATCCACCACCACGCTCTGGGTGCAGCCCTCCAGCCAGTTAGCGACCCATTTGACTGTAGGTGTCAACACCACAGTCCCCCAGTTTTTTAATGAGAATGGGGTGACAGACAGTGTTGAAGGCCTTCTGAAAGTCCAGAAAGACTACGTCCACTGCTACCCCTGCATCTAAGGATTTGGTGACCTGGTCATAGAATGTCACCAGGTTGGTCTGACAGGACCTGCCTCTAATGAACCTGTGTTGGTTGCCCCTAAGCATGACCTCCCCCGCTGGCCCCTCGTGGACATGTGCCAGGATAATTCTCTCGAAAAGCTTACCCACGGTCGAGGTAAGACTAACTGGCCTGTAGTTTTCTGGGTCCTCCTTCCTCCCTTTTTTGAAGATGAGAACCACGTTGACCCTCTTCCAGTCCCCTGGCACCACACCAGAGCGCCCCCTGCAGCCCCCAGAGTCTTGGTGACAAAAAGAAAGAAATTTAGATAAACCAAGTAGAGAATGTTTGCTAGGGTAAACCATGTATAAATAGATAAATATTCTGTGCTTTGGAATATAAACAATACAAGATCAGGCTGTAGACCCATCTCTTTTTTTAAATCAGTGGTCAGCCTATCAAGCACCTTTAATCCAAGTTACAGTGTGCCTACCAGCAAATGTCTTGAGACCACCAACTGGTTTTCCATAGTTATTGAATAATAAGATAAGTCATATCTGTCATCTTCTCAGAGATTTGGGAGTGGTGAAGCACAGAAAGCTGAGGCTGGTTCTGTATTTAATGGACAATTTTGTATTGTGGGGGGATATCTGAACCTAAATCCAAGAATTCAGTGGGTTTTTTTCCCCCTCCCTCAGGTCATGGAGCTGCTGGTTCACCTGAATAAACGTATCAAAAGTCGTCCAAAAATCCAACTTCCAGTAGAGACTTTACTAGTTCAATATCAAGATCCTGCTGCAGTTTCCTTTGTCACAGTAAGTATCAGCCTTCCAGGAATATTAGCTAACAGCTTGTGAAATGCTGAAGTGTATAGGTGCTTGCAAGGTCAGGGCCTTAAATTGTGGACATGTGTTTGTCAGTGGACATGGGAGCAGAATGTTCATGTGTTTTCAGCTTCAGTTTTTAAATAGATGAGACAGAGTAGGAAAGATACAATATTGTCCTCTATTTTGTGTGTCCGGAAGTTTAATACATTTGGTATGTTTTTAAAGAATATATAACTCCCCTCCTCCCCCCCCCCCCCCCAAAAAAAAAATCCCACCACCTAACCATTTTATGAAACTAGCAGAGACAATTGAACTGTTGTATATGGACTGTAAATATTCATATCAATTTCCTTGAATGTTATAAAAGGCCTGTCTTCTACCTCTCCTCATTCTGCTGCCACCCCAGTGCAGAGGTGGAAATGTTCAGTCTCTTAAACTGTCATTAAGTAGAATTAACTTTAGCTGGAGTGCTCGAAGTAACTGATCATCCAAATCAAGGGCTAAAAACAGGAAACATTGTATGTGCTTGTATGCTTGTTTCTCACTATAATGAAGTTGGCTTAATGAAATTTTTACAAATGCTATCTCTTTAAAAAAACTGTTTATATTTCAGTAGTGAATATTTGTGTTAAACATGACTATTCAGTTCAGAATGCCCTTTAACTTCAGAATGGCTAATTTTGAAAATTTTCTCTCTCTGACATGCTTGTTCATGCAAGTTGGAGAGGTATTTTTGACTATTTCAGAAGATCTATAGTAATTTAGCATTACCATGGTTAATTCAATAGATTGCAGTAATATAAGTCCAAAATAGATATTTCCATTGGACAGCAATTGATGTGTAATAGGGCCTTAAAACACTTCTTGTATATCTGGGCTAAATTTTCAGTCATGTTTTATTGATCCTAGTTCTGTGTTTTGGCATACCTTGTTCAGGATTCAAAATCCTGTTCATACAAACCAGCAAACATCCTGACCTGCAGAACATGAGTACTTTCTCTCAATTACCTTGCTGTTATACTTGGACTGTGACTTGGAGAGATCATGTTTGGGTTCTTGAGGTAAAGTCCCTGAGTATTTAGTCTTTAGTGACTTGGTTGAGGCTGCCAAGCCTGCCAGTGGTAGCAGTAGTTTTGCTATCTGGACACCTGTGCAATGTGAACTGAATTGACCCTCACATACTTCTTTAACCATGCCATGGAACAGTCAGCAAATTGCCATCACACTGAATCTGAGATAGATTTGATCCACCACCTCAGCAGTGAAAAGAATGATCCCCTATGCTCTCCTGTCCCATGACCCATTTGTAGTTTTTAACTAGAAAAATCAGCCAATACTGTAAAGAGCCTCTTGCCTATACTGCTCACCTGCATGTCTGTCCAGTAATTCATGTTCACTTCTTTCAGAAACGGGAGGCTGAGAGACTTATAACTGGGAATTTCTTGCTCATGCAAAACTCCCATTTAAGTCCGCTATAAGTAAGGAAAGCAGTTCTTGAACTTATTCTGTGTAGGTGCTGTTGATCTTGGCAGTGGAAACTGTCACTGGTGGTGATAATGGTCTTTCAGAATCTAATTTGCTACATGCAGCTAATTCATAAAAATACCAGACAGAAATAGTTTGCAAAAGAATCACAATTTTTATATTAGGCATATTGATTTCTTTTATCCTTGCAGAATTTTACTATAATTTATGTGAAGATGGGTTACCCTCGTTTACCTGTGGAAAAACAATGTGAATTGGCTCCTACCCTGCTCACTGCAATGGAAGGGAAACCTCAACCACAACAAGACAGGTATTGTTTCTTGAGCTAGGTATAAAGGCTCTTTAAGTCATTACAGCTAAATAAAGTGCAGTTTTCTGGAGGGTCACGTGATTACCTAGTGTGCAAATTTTTCTAGGTAATAGATATTACAGTCCAGCTTTTACTGTTTGACCACTAGTTAACCCACATTTTGTGTGTTAGTCTCATACAATAGAACCTGATGAGCATCTCCAGATGGGTCTGGAATAAAAATGCACCTAATTTTTTGTAAGCAGCTGGTGATTTGGGTTCCCAATTTGAAGGGCTCTGATTTAAGAAGTGCTGTGCACCAACCTCAGAGAATCAGGCCACATTAAAGTTCCACCCCAGATAGTGGAGATGTCTGAAATCCCTAGTCACAAAGTAACAAACAGGCACACATGGAAGCTCTGGCATGCCAAGCATTTCTGTAAATCTCACCCCTCATCCATGAGTCTGATTCTCGTTTACACTGAAGCTGTTACACTGTTTTGTCAGTGGAACAGAGCCTTAAAACTAGTAGAAATTGCACCTTTCCTCTCTTGAACATTCCTTTTCACTACTAGAATGGTATAAGTTGGTCTTATTGTAAGTGAGCATCATGGCCTGGGTAAAATCCTGGTGCCTAAATACCCTCTGATTTCACTTGAGCCATGGTTTTACCCCAGGTTTCTAAATTGAATCCTCTGGTTTCTGAGACCTTTTAGAGAACTGGATCTATTCTGTCTGCATCATACATGATGTATGTGTGCTTACTAAGTTTGCTTCTGAGGTACCATTTTAATTGGACTTCAAGGATGCTGACACCCTGTATTTTTAGTGAAAAATAATGTTTTGCACAAGACCCTCCTCGACTGTAGTCTTAATTTCTGAAGTGTGTGTATATGTGCGTGGCTTTTTTCCATGCAAGTACGAAGTGGTAATATTTGTAAGTATGTTGACGTGAATAATGAACTTATTTCCTTGGATTTTGTTAAAACCCATTCTGAATTTGTTGAGCGCCTCCATCAGTGGGGCATAGTGGGTATCAAAAAGCTGCCAGAGTATGAAATATGGAAAGAGTGAAAGAGATTTTTAAAATTGAAGGATCTTGGAAAATCTGTTACACAGTTTATTTGCTTAATGTTAAGAATCAAAGTATGTTGTTTGTAAATAGTTGCAGTAAATATAATTGTTTTTCAGCCTAATGCATCTTCTAATACCAACCCTTTTTCACATGAAATACCCTGTTGAACCACTGAAAGCAGCTTCCCCATTTAATCTTGCTGAAAAACCAAAGACTGTACAGCTGCTTTTGGACTTTATGTTGGATGTTCTCCTTATGCCTTATGGGTAAGTAAGGGGCAATTTCACCTTAACTGTGCAGTGCTCAGAGTTCTTTGTATATGATATATGTTTCTAAGTGTACCCAAGAAGATGTTTTAAAAGCACGCCCCTTTATCTCCTGATCCAAATGAAGTCAGGCCCTGATTCAGCACAAGGTACCTAATTTAAGCATGTGAGTAATACCATCCCTATTCAGCAAAACATTTGAGTATGTGCTTTAATGTTTTATTGAATCTGGGCCTTGCAAAACACCCAGTGAGTTCTATTGGGTTCACAACCAAGCCCTTACACGTGTTGTTTTTTTTTGTAAGTGCAAAAGTTTTTAAATAGACTAAACATTAATCTGTGTATAACTCCCCCTTCGTCTCTCCTTTCTGTGCTCAGTCCTGCAGTCCTGAGCACTCTCAATTTCCCTTCAGTGTTACTGCACACTTAAATCTCAAATTTCAAGGGATTGGTGCCTTAGTGACAAGGGAGATGGTGTAATCTTGATTAATGGCTTGTACTGGTGTGAGCATCAACTTAAAGAGCAAGTTTGTGCGCAGTAATTATGTACAGTGTAGTTGGGATTTATTGATCCCTGCTCTTCTCCTTCCTCTGTGTGCAGAGATTTCATACGCCACTTCCCATTGTCTAGTTTGTGTTTGGCAAATATTTTTTGTTCAGGAAGCATTCATTTTTAAGGAAATTATTGTAAAAGCAAAGCTTTTGTTCTTTCTTTTCATGAGAGTCACTGAATATCCACCTATATGAGTTAGGAGAGAAAATTCTTTTATGTTTCAGTAAGATTCTTGTTCCTAATGCACTGTGCTGTTTTTGAAAATCCCATCCAAAGAGATCTGGCCAAAATTTTCAGGGTTTTTTGGATGTTTCACTTAAGGCAACTGAAAGAGAGCGTTTCTTAACCTAAAATGTCCTGTTTGTGATACTCTGTACTTCTGCTAGAACTGCATTTGCTGAGCTGAGGATTGAATCTGAACTCTCAGCCCAGTAGTCTGTTGCATAGCTGCACGATATTTGTCTCCTTAAATTTTAGTGTGGGCTAGCTTCTGGAAGATTCTAGTTCACAGAAGGGCTTAACATTGCAACATCCAAATAGATGTTTAATCTCTGTCTGCACTGGAAAACACTTTAGAGTGGGGGGGCAAACATTTGTCTGCACTGCTGAGAATGTTTGTTGCCTCTGTGGCCCTCATGCTGATTGTGTAGAAGAAGCTAGAACATGGGTGTCAAACTCCTTGGGCATGGGGCCAACTACATATATGGATTTTTCCCTAAGAGAAGAAATGTATAGGCTCCAGTTAATTTTGGAATACAGTATTTGGCCAGGACTTGCATTGGATGTCAAGCTCACTGATGTACATAGTAGAGCTGCGCGAAAAGGCTATGTTTTGTTTTGGATTTGGCCGTTTTGAAGGATAGTGATTCATTTTGGTGTTTTGGATCAGTGTTCTGTTTCAATTCCATCAAATCTGTTTCAGAGTTTTGATGCTGATTCGGCTCGGTCGGGGAGAGGCGGGCTGCCCAGCTGCAGGTTTTCCTGTGGTTCCTCCAGTTGTACCTGCCTCTCCTCAGGTGGGGGGAGCCGTGGGAGAAGTCCCCATGCTGTCCTGCCGAGCCCCATCCCCCACCAGGGCCCCAGCCTCCCAGAACTTAAAAAGCCCGCATTCATTGGCTCTGGCAGCGGTGATCAGGGCCTCTGAGGTCTCGTGACAGAGCCCCCTCATGCAGTGGGGGACATCAGGAATTGCCCCTCCAGCCTGGCACCCATGCAGCATCTGCCCCATGGTGCGGGTGCAGTGTGGCTCAGCAGGGTGCTGTATGCTGTCTGGGAGCTGGGGTGGCTCCAGCAGTTAGCTGAAGCCTGGCACCACTCAGCCCATGACCCCAGCCTCCAGACAGTGCCCCGCCAAGGTGCACTGCACCTGCACCATGGGGCAGCTGCCGTGTGGTTACCAGGCAATCCCTGCTACCCCACACTGCACCGTGCTGTGTGGCAGCGCTCTACCATGAGCCCTCAGAGGCCCTGATCATTGTTGCTGCAGCTGATGAGTGTGGAGCTTTTTGTTTGTTTGTTTTTAAGTGCCAGGAAGCTGGGGTTGGGCAAAGCAGCTATGGGGGCTTCTCCCATGGCTCCTCTGGCTGTGTCTGCTTCTTCCCTAGCGGGGGGAGCTGCAGGGGAATCCCCCATTGCTGCCCTGCCTGGCCCCAGCACCTTAAAAGGAGAGCTGTGGGGTTGTGCTGGACTCTTCTGGAGGGGTGCCTCCGAAACATCCAGAACGTTTTGGATGGTTCCATTTTGTTTCGGAGATGTTTTGGGGGCTTCCGTTTTAGTTTTGGATTTGGTGTTTTGAGCACTGAGACGGGCCAAAACACATCCAAAACAAAACAACTGCTGAAATTTCACATAGCCCTAGTAAATAGTGATACTCTGCTGTGTTAAAGATGGTATTATGAATGATTAAAACAAAATTGAAAATTGTGCAGACTTGTATTTATTTGGCTTACTCCACTTCCTCTTTATAAACACCCCACTTCATTTGACAGGCTGGTTTTGTAAATCTAGTCAAGTTCCTTTCTTTCCCTTTAGATATGTATTGAATGAATCCCAGAGTCGGCAAAATGTGCCATCAGCACAGGGCTCTTCATCAAGTAGCACTGGAGGTTCTGGGATTCCTCAACCTCCTCCAGGGATGAGCTTTTATGCAGCCAAACGAGTAATTGGAGATAGCCCATGGACACCTGAACAGCTGGAACAGGTACTGCAAATTGCTTAACCAGTACAGGAGTATAACGTTTCAGTTGCAATGAAATGACTTAAGGGTAGCCAAGCCACCTATGTTATAGTGAAAGCAAGGGTGGAAGAAAATGCAGAATTGGTTTTAAAAAAGATGTCTTACCCAGATTGTATATAAAGAACATTGTCTGAGATCTTTGTCACTGTCTGTATGCATTTTACTTCCAAAGATGCACTTGATAATTGTGAAGTTTTTTAAATAAGTAATGGCCCAGGGCTATAGTGCTGCAACTATTGTTCTGTCAACAATTTTCAGAACTTGCTGGAAAACATTCAGCTAAATCCTATCTTTGCCCAAGTGTCTTGGTCTTAGAGGAAACTTGAGCAACTTTAGTACAGGTTTCTGAGGCTAAAAACAGATGTTGCCTTTGTACCGCCATTAAAAAAGTTATGGCAACACAGAATCCAAACAAAGAGTCGTCCATGCCCCTTGTTGTGCCACAAATGTCCAAAATAATGGCTGCAACAACAGGCAGTATAAATTTGTGCCTGTTTTTTGTGGTGGACATCTGTTTGCTTTATGGTGGGATAGGACGGACAGTCCAGAATTACCTGTACTCTAATACCTTGGGCAGGCACTCCTGGGGCTTGAGGTGCCTGATCCTGTGCATGCTATGAATTCCCCTGCAGGGGTATTCCTGGGGTGCACAGGATTGGCCCCCAAAGCCCCAGGAGCACCTGCCTGGGTTCCCCTGCTTGCAGAGGTGTGCCCTGGGAATTCTTGGGTGTGTGTATTACACTGCTGTTCCCTGACTTGTGCACTTCCTGCAAATGAGGAAAACCCAGGGTCGCTTTTGGGTTCCCCTGTTTGCATATGCACATGCCCCAAGTAAGTTGCCTCAGTTCTAGTTGTCCTGCAGAATCAGGCCACTGAAGCCTCTGGAGCAATGGGGGACCAACTCTGTGGATCAACAGGTGAGGTCTGTTGCCCAGTGAAGCAGATCAGCTGTACCAGGACACATCCCAAAGTTTGCTTATAGCCTTTGAGACCTGGAAAGATGAATTTCCAAGAGGGGTGTGTATCCTGAGGAGGTAGAAGTTGTTTTAATTTTTTTCTTTACAAAAATCTCAGCTGTAAACCTTGACATTTATAGAGCGTGTCTTTTCTGGTTTGTAATTTTAATATTATCTTCTATGTTGCTGAGCAGTGTAAGCTGGGGATAGTCAAGTTCATAGAAGCTGAGCAGGTACCTGAGCTTGAAGCTGTTATACACCTGGTTGTAGCTTCCAGTGACACACGACACAGTGTTGCAACTGCAGCGGACCTTGAACTGAAAAGCAAGCAAAGGTAATGGCTTAGTTTTAGAAAACCTGCCACTGGTATTATTAGTATTGATAGTCACAATTAGTGTAATAGGCCAAAATATTATACTCCAGCAGTGGACTGTAAATTCTTCCCTGAGAAGCTTTGTAGTTGTTGTCTTAGGTTAGTTTACTCTAAAACCTTTAGGGTGCATCTACATGGCATGGTGCCATGTCATGGAGGGATAACTGTCCTAGCTCTAAGAGTAGACTAAGGGCAAATCTGGCTAAGGTACCAGAAGCAGTACTGCTGTATTAGCATGGCAGTCTACCTGGGTGCATGGGCCAGGGTGGAGCACTTTGCTAATGACATTGTAATTTAGTTTGGTGCCAGAACTAGCTGGAGTTTCTCTGCTCGCCATTGCATTGTGCCATGGAGATGTACTCTTAGCAGCACAGTT
The DNA here is from genome assembly GCF_001723895.1 of Crocodylus porosus. Classification (NCBI taxonomy): domain Eukaryota; kingdom Metazoa; phylum Chordata; order Crocodylia; family Crocodylidae; genus Crocodylus; species Crocodylus porosus. The sequence goes on from NW_017728950.1 coordinate 33,008,974, forward strand.
TAGAATTCTGCAGGCTGTGGTAGCTTGATTTACCAAAAAGGAAGGCCATGCTACTTGACAGCTGGTGGGATAAATCCACATTTTCTGTCACTTTAGTATCATGGTGGACAACAACTTTCATGTTTAACCCTGGTGCCCTCCACAGTGACTGACTATGTCCTATCCAACTAATGTCATCTGGAAATGATACCCCTGGAGGGAGCATCTGTGATTCAGCATTAGCCTAATGATAATTGCTGCTGGTGTTGTTTGCTGAGTCACTTGCTGCGCAAAGACTGCACACCTCCCTCATAGGAGGCAGCCTGGCTTTCAGGCAGCATTATGATTGAGGTGTACAGAAATAGACAGACTTCATTATTACTGGAGTTGGATAGACAGGCTTAGCTGAATTCTGTACTTGTGAAATTGCAGGTCTATTAGTGCTGGTTTGAGTTAATCATACCAGAAATACAGGATTTGAAGTCTTTGCACAGCTTTGTCAGTGCACCTCAGCTGTTGGCCAGGATGATTATTTTTGATTAATTAAAGTAATCTGGTTGAAGAAATTACTCTATGCAGTAAGGTCTGGTTAAATGGTCTCCTTGTGGTGGTATAGTGTTTCTTAGGAACTCATTCTGCATAGATCAGTTGTTTGAACAAATCCTGTTATGTATGTAGTTACTAGATGTCCCGCATGTTGTATGCAGAACTCTGTCACCCGCATGCTTAGGAACACTCCCAGGCCTTTTTTTGCTTGTTTGGCTGCTGACAGTGCCATTCAAAGGGTAATGTAAGATGGTCAGAAATCTATGGCCCACAGGCCTAGATCCAGCCCACCAAACAATTTAATTTGACTTGCAAAGCCTGGATATTGGCAGCATTTCAGTGGTGAGGCATTTCAGTGGAGTTTCTGCAATGATCAATGGTGGATAGGTCACATGCACGTTAGCACTAATTTGGTGGTGGGGAGAAGCAATGGCAGTGGAAGCCAAGTCAGAAACATTGGCATGACTTGGACCAAGTTGCATTATTTCAGCCCGCTACTCTTAAAAAGTTTGCCAACCCCAAATATAAGATATTAAAGTGAATGGTCTTCTGTCATTGATTCAAACTCAGCTCAAGTCTATAGTGAAAAAAGTTGTCTTGATCAGCTGTTGGTCTGGTTGTCCATGTGAAATTTTATTTAGATTTTAAAACCATTTCCCATCTTAGACAGTCTAATATTATTAAAATCAGTGCCATGGTTGACGGGCTCATTACTCGTCTCATCTAATACCCCCAAAAATGGCCTTGGATCTAAAAGGACCTTCTTTCTATAGGTAGCTTTAATGGAAGGGCAGTGTTGGGAAGCTTATGCAGTTTGATGCCCATGCAGTGTCTCTGTTGTGGTTACACTAAAATCTGTGTTTCCCCAGAACAATCACTCTGGCATCTTTTCACCGACACTGATTGTGACTTTGGTGCCTGGATGTGAGGATTGGCTTGTATTTGATAGAGATGCACCAGTATATCAGTTGCACATCAGATCAACACCTATAAATTTAAAAGTGTCAATCTGAAATTTAAGATTAGCATCGATTGTTTTTTTTTGGCTGGTGTAGCCAATTAATGTCACCAGTAAATGCAATATACCTTCTAGCTGGGGCCCCCAAATGCTGCATGCATGTGGCCAGGAATTCAGCTGGGCAGCATGGAGAGAATTACCCTATGTCTGTGGAGAGGAAGGGGTGTGTGTGGGGGCAAACTGAGGCCCCCATGGTGAGGGAGGGAGTGGGGCAGGGGCTGGGGGTACTGACTTGCCAGGGCAGTGTTTGGGACCAGGGGCAGGGAGCAGGACTGAGACGCGGACAGCGTGACCAGGGGGCGGCTCACCACTGCTGTGTGTACCTCCCAGGGGAGGCATGTGGGGGCATGTGCTCCCTCAGGTTTGTGCACGGGGCAGATGCAGGCTGCCGACTCTGGGCTTGGGGCTCTCCACTTTATTGCCTTTCCCTAAGGAGCCCACACCAGCCGCGTGTACCCTGCCCACCTGGCAGCAGTGGGGGCAGCAAGTTGTGCCTCCTGGTGCCAGGTGGATGGGGTACGCAACCAACATGGGGCTGCTAAGGGAAAGAGAGTAGAGCAGAGATCCCTGAGCCCACAGTGGGCAGCCTGCATCCATCCACTCAGCTCTGCTCCAGTTAAAAGCGTCTCCACACTTTAAAAATGGCAGCAGCGCTTGAACTGAAGCTTATTTGACGACCTTTATTTTAAGTGCCTCCATCACCATCATTTCTAAGTGCTAGGATTCTGATCCCCTGGACTAGTCGCCCACGGCTCTGTCCCGCTCCCTGCCCTGGTCTTAGGTCCCATTCACTGTCCTGGCAGCACCCCCAGTTCCAGCCTCTCCCTCCCTCACTGTGGGGGCCCCAGTCTGCACCCCCCATGCCCTTTCCCTCTCCTATGCCCCTTCCCCTCCACAGACTTACCTGCAGGGAGCTGCTCTCCATGCTGCTTGGCTGCATTCCTGTAAATCGGTTATCAGATTAGTATCAGCTGATATGGCTGGTTAATAATTGGCTATTAGTATTGGCCAAGAAAATCTTTATTGGTGTGCCCCTAGTATTTGATGTTAATGCTTTATTAAATGACTACGAATTGTGTTGAGAATGTGACAGAAAGTTGTGCAAAATGTGTACACACACACACAACTTTTTTTTTAAATTTAAAGCTGTAATTTTTAACACATTGCTTTAAAATTCTTTAGCCTAATTGACTGGAATAATCCCACCATCATCAACAAAATGTACAAAGTGTATCTTGGGGATATTCCACTGAAGACCAAGGAGGTAAGCCTTGTTTGCAAAGATGTACTGTTGCTTAAGGTTCTTATTTTATTTGCCTTGGTCTATTTGTCAGGAAAAGTACAATTAAAGCCATTCTGAATCATATCATTAAGGACTACCTTGCAGATCCACCATTCTTTCAAGAGGCCTTGAGTGGCATTGAACAGACGAAGAACAATAAAGCATGTGTTCTTGATGGAATACCCACTAAAATGTATAAACATTGTGGAAAAAAGTACTCTTACCAAGTACATGCTGTTGTTCTGAAAATCTGGAAACATGATCAGATTTCCAGTGTCTTGAGAGATGCCAAAATTGTAACCACATTCATGAATGGAAATAGATTGGATTTCAGCAATTATCAGAACATTGCACTCATGTCCACAACTGGGAAGATCCTCACCTGCATTCTCCTCAATAGTCACTCTCCTCACTGTGGAGATTCTACCCGAGACCCATTGTGGCTTTTAAATCACTCAGGGGTACAATAGACATGATCTTTGTTGCTAGATAGCTTCAGGAGAAGTGCTGTGAGCAACAGTGAGTTCAGTACATCGCCTTCATTGACCTGATTAAAGCCATTGATTCAATCAACAGAGAGGCCCTGTGGAAGATCCTGATGAGATTTCGATACCTGCCAAAATCTGTTGCCATTGTCAGACTTCATGACAACATGACAGCAACCACCCTAAGCAGTGGCTTGGAAATGACTCCATTAGAATTGGAGTCAAGTAAGGACTTGTGATTGCACAAAAAATTTTCCATGTGTATTGCAGTTATTACTCATCTTATGGCTGATTAGACTTCCATCTGGAGCGAACATCAAGTTTTGCATGGCTGGGAATCTCTTTAACATCAACCAGTCACATTCCAAATGCAAGATATAACCAATACCTTCATTACTGATTTTTCAACATGCTGACAATTGCATCATGTGCCCACTCAGTTGAAGAACTCTAGGTCATTCTTGACTGGAAATGCCTGGACTCACTGTCAGCTTTGCAAAAACCAAGATGCTTTACAAACCTTCCCCAAACCAACCAACTGTTCCCTACCATATTACAATTAGAGAGCAGTCCTTGGAGCATTTCCCTTACCTGGGTAGTCACCTTACCGAAGAAGTAAACATAGCTGACTGTATTCAGTGCTGAATAAAATTTCCCAGTTCTGCCTTTAAACCTCTCTGAAATAGTATTTTGATGGGATATCCTGACATCAGGACCCAAACCAAACTTCTCATCTACCAGTCTGTGTCATCCCTACCTTGTTTGTATAGGAGTGAAACCTGGATGAGATACTGGAAACACCTGAAAGCCTTGGCATGTTACCATCAGCAATGTCTTTGGAAAATCCTCCACATCAATTGAAAGGACAGAAAAACAACTGCCAGCTTTCTGGCTCAAGCAAATGCCAGCAGCATCAAAGTCACGCTTATATAGCACCAGGTTTGTTGGACAGGACATGTCATAAGGTTGCCTGACAACCAGCTTGCAAAACCAGTCCTGTGCTCCCAACCTGCCAATGGTTGCTGCTCTAGAGGTGAACAAAAGAAGAGGTTCAAGGACAGCTTGAGAGCCAGTCTGAAGAAATGCAATATTAACATCAATACCTGGGCGTCTGAAGCACTGAATCAGCCCCAATGGCATTGTGATGTACAAGGCATTGATTGTTTCAAGTAAACTTGCCTTACTATGGAGGTGGATAGATGAGAGAGACAGAGGGGAAGAGCTGTGACCCAACATCACCAGGATTCGCTCCTTTCTTCTGGAACTATTTGCTATGTCTGCATTTGAACTTGCAGATCTTAGACTGGCATCTTAAGTCAATTCTGACTTTATCAATATCTTTCCTATTTATTTGAAGGCTGTCATCCTTGCATGAAGGGACTGCTACCACTGCCATTGATGTGTTCTCTCTCTCTCTCTCTCTCAAGTATGATGTTTTAAATTATTAACACTGGTTATTAACCAAATTAGTAGCAGCTGTGTTCAGAGATGTGTTCTATTAATCATAGAAAATGAGGGTTGGAAGGGATCTTAGGAGGTCATCTAGTCCAACCCCCTGTTCAAGGCAGGACCAGTCCCAACTAGATCATCTTGGCCAAGACTTTATCTAGATGGGTCTTAAAAACTTCCAAGGATGGAGAGTTCACAGTCTCTCTGGGTAACCTGTTCCAGTGCTTCATCACCCTCCTAGTGGAATTTTTTTTCCTAATTAATATTCAACCTAAATTTCCCTTGCTTCCACTTGAGACCATTGCTCCTTGTTCTGTCATCTGCCACTGCTGGGAACAGTTTAGCTCCATCCTCTTTGGAACACCCCTGACAGGGAGTTGAAGGCTGCTGTTAAATCTCCCCCTCAGTCTTATCTTTTGTAGACTATATAAATCCAGCTCCCTCAGCCTCTCCTCAGAAGTCATGTGCCCCAGTCCTCTAACCATTTTTGTTGTCCTCTGCAGGACTCTCTCTAATTTAAATAACCATATTCTTTTTGTAATGGGGGTCCCAAAACACACATTGTTCCTTAAACATGTCTGTTACTTGACAGGGAGCTGTTCTGAAACCAGAACTGAAACGAGAACCAGTTAGCACCCGGGTTAAACTAAAGATCGTTCCTCATCTTCTGCGTTCCAGGCAAGCTGCAGAAACATTTCCAGCTAATATTCAGGTACTGTCTTTGCTCTAAAGCCACTATTTATAACCCATGCACCATTGCCATATTTACTTGAATCCAAGACAAGGTTGAATGGCGGGGTAGGAAATGAATGGGGGAATTAAAAACCCTCATCTTGGATTTGAATGCTGACCTAGGGCAGGCAGTTGCTACAGCTCTGGCCCCAGAACTGGCAGCACTGTCTGCCCGAAGCCAGGGCAGGGGCAGCTCTTGCTGGAGGGAGAGTGCTGGGGAGACTGTGTAGTGCGGGAGTGTGGTGGAGCTGCTAAGGTTCCAGCTCTAGCCCTGACCCAGGCTGCAGCCACTGCCTGCCCAAGACCAAGGCAAGTGCTGCTGGTGTTGCTGATGCTTGGGCCAGGCCAGAGCCAGATCTAGTGTATGCTCTGTGCCCCTGGCCGGAGCGAGACTAGAGCCACCATATGGGATAAGTGGCCTGGGAGGAAAGGAAAGGCAAGTGGTTGAAGCAGAGGAGCAAGCACTGGGGTGATGGGGGCACATGGGATGTAGGGGGTGGACACTGGGGAGGAGCAAGTAGCTGGTGAGGGAGGGCAGACAGGGCAAGAGGTGGAGGTCTCCTTTCCCCTCTACAGTGGTAGAGGGGATGAATTTAAGATGATCTTCCAATAATTACCATATTTATTCAAATATAAGACAACGCTTTCCCTCAGCCAGCATGGGGAAGAAAGCTCCTCATCTTAACGTTCACATGCGAGGAAACCTCATTAAATACTTTGTCAATCATTAAACTGCTGCCAAAAGCAGCATGGGCTCAGTAATAGAAACCAACTGATTAAATACAGCCAACACTGAACATGACCATAAAACACATGGCCCATTTTGGGCAAAAATTCATCACTCACACAGCTGAGCTGTGCCTTTCTTTCCCACTTTCAGTGATTCCTCTTTCTTCGCCAGCCTTAAAGTATCTGGCAAACATTACCAAACGGGGCTCCAGACATTTACTGTCTGTTGCTCCCTTTCAGCCTGTTGCGTATGGTTAGTGTGTCTCCACCCTCTGAAGTAGAGCTGGACCAGGTTGCCCTGCACCTCATCTGCATATATGTCTTTAGAGTAGCGTTTCCCAACCTTTTTTACTCTGTGGTACGCTTACATGGCCTCCCACGGCACACTGACCAAGGATGGTGTGGGGGGGCGAACGAGCAGCCAAATGCTATGGAGCAGCGGGGTGGTTTGGGTGGCAAACGACTGAATGCTGCAGACTGGCGAGGTGGGGGTAGCAAGCGGCAGGAAGCAGATGGCACAGTGTTTGAATCGCTGACTGGAGCCATATCCCCCGTCTGTCTGCAGCAGCAGCAGGCAGGGGGCGTGGCTCCAGCCCAAAATGCCACAGCATACCGGTTGAGAAATGCTGCTAGAACTCGTGACAAGAACACTTTGTTCCAGTCATGAATGGGGGGCTGACTAGCACATGTATCTTTGGTGTGGGCTATCTGGTGTATGCACACATACTGACCAGTCCTGAGCTGTGGGGTCACCATGGCTTGAAACATTGTTGACTATGGTGGGGCCCAGGCCAATGAACTATATAGTAAATCATGAGCTTTCTGGCTTTGAACTAACATTATGCATAGCTTGTACTATTTATAAGTAAGTACAAAAGTGCTGCTTAAATGTGTGTTTGTGGAGTACCTGTGCTAAAACTTGCAGCATTTTAAAAAAAAAAAAAAAAAAAAAAGTAAAATGCAGTAATTCTGGATGAACTAAGTCTGTGGGTACTCAAAATAATTTGCTTATGTGCAAATTATTACAAGCATGGTTTTTATTTAAAAGTCAGTTTTTTAAAATTTGCCCTTTACTTCCATGTGCTCAGGAGGAGCAGGGCCTGACAGCAAGGGGTGGGAGGGTTCTGCAGGGGGAAGAAGTTGGAGGTACAGAGGGCAGGATGGCTACTTGACCTCCCTACCCCTCCAGATTTGGTTTCTCAGCCATAGCAGTGGGAGGGGGAATTTAAGGCATATTTCCAATAATTAGATTCTATATCTGGAAAATTATAATAAATTAATACATTTTCTATATATAGAATCTTATTATTGGCCAGTCATGTTACATTCAGGGTTATCGTATATTTGAGTAAATATGGTAGATTCTGTCCGTGGTAATCTTAACTTTGAAGTCGTCTTGAATGTGGGTAAATGGGGTGTGATCCAATTCCTTCAAGGCTTCAGTAAGAGTTGGAACTTAAATTAATGATTAACAATGCTTAGAGAAGGAAGGGTGACCAAATAATATTTAAAAATTAAATGGTCACTATATCTGATCTTCTCTTCCTTTCTGCCAGGTGGTGTATGATGGACTCTTTGGCGCAAATACAAATGCAAAACTGAGAACTCTGTCCTTGCAGTTTGTGCATCATATTTGTATAATGTAAGTCGTTTTGGTGGTTTATGGTAGTAAGGGCATTATTATTTCAAACATCTGGCACAGAGACAGTTTTGCTTGGTAAATATGAAAGGACAAAGTATTGTAAATGGGTCCGTAAGAATCTTTTTCCAAGATTAATTTGAGAAAATGCAGTATTTTATACTTTTTTATCTGTTGAGCAGCAATTCCAGCAGAACAGAAAGGATGTGCGAATGTGGGCCATTTACATAACACAGTTGTAGAGACTCTGAATTTCTGGCAGTGGGGTTTATAAGGGGTGCAAAATATACATTAACACAATTTTGTTTTCTTTTGTTTTTTATTCCAGTTGTCCAGAGAGTAAAATAAAGCCGCTTGGCCCAATGCTTTTAAACGGTCTTACAAAACTGATCAATGAATACAAAGAGGTGAGTTGAAAGGTTGCTGTAAGGTTGCTTAATTTGACTAGTAGAAGCTGACAAAGAGTTGTAGAAGAGGCATATCAGTTCAAATCATACTTTTCATGTCTGTTTCTTAATTTGACTGCACCCCCGTTGAGAACCACTGTTGTGCAGCCTCAAGTTACATCAGTAGTTCTTAATCGGGGCAAAGCTGCGAGCAATGCTGCAGCCAGGTAGAACTGTCTCACTTGTGTGTTTTGGGAGGAGCATGCTGGACCAGGAAGGGCTTTAGCAAAATTAGGGGCTCCTGCCTGCTCATAACACAGACCTTCCTGGTCTGTCTGGCTATGCATGAGGCGCACGGGGCAGTCTTGCCCAGTTGCAACAGTGGCACCCTTGAAAAGCTTTTGCGGCACCCTGATTGAGAGCCACTGTTTTAGAGACCAGCTGCTTCAGAGAGGCATAAGCTTTCATAAATGACAACCTCTTTCATTCAGAGTTGTTTTAAGGCTCAGATTTTTAATCTCAAAGAATTTTTGCATTTGAGTGGAGAGGATGAGAAGAGCAAAAAAAAAAAAAAAGGCAAGGGGCAGAGGAATGAGGAGAATGGGAGGAACCCGGGGAAAACAAACCCCTTGTGCAGGTTGGCATAGTGACTTCAGTGGGGTACTGGAATGAGATCTACTGATCTGAGTTGGTGTTAGCAGGTATGGGTCTCACCTTTCCTTGTGAAGGGTATGGCAAAAGTGCATTCAGGAAGAGCCATACCACTGCAGTGAATTAAGACACTGTAGTTTTTCACATAGAACTGCCCCAGAATATAATATACACCTTTTTTTTGAAATGCAGAAAGAAGAAAATATCTTTGAAGTAAATAACCGAGTAGCAGCAGATAGAGAACCTGCTCATTGTTCTGCTCCTTGTGGATCACTGCAGATTTACATGAACCATATTTACCCAAATCCAGGATAGCCCTGAATTTAAGAGGACCCACCAATAATTATTCTATAGATGGAATATTTATGAATTTGTTATAATTTTCCATGTATGAAATCTAATTATTGGAGGATCATCTTAAATTCGTCTTCACTAGTACTGCATCAGGGAAAGCAGTGGTGGCTGCCAAATAGTGGGGGAGGCAGTGAGGGGGGTCTGGTAGGACAAGTTGGGGGCAGGCAGTAAAGGGAGAGGCGGGCAGGGGGCAGTAAGGGTAGGTGGTGGTGTAAGCAGTGTAGTGGGGTGCAGAATGTTTGTTCCTTGCCACCTGTTCCCCTTCATGCTTCCCCTTCTCCATACCTGCCTCTCCTCAGAGTTGGGCTGTGCCCCTCCCCCTTCCTTAATCTCCCCCTCAGGTCACTTCTGCTCCCCTGCAGTCTGTGGTCCCTGCCTCCCCTTTCCCTATCACACCCTCCCCTTGCAGTCTCTACCCACCACCCCCTTGCCCTTCCCTTCCAGCTACAAGCCAGGCTGGGGCTGTGCTTTGTGCCCCGGTCTGGAGCAGGAATGGAACCTATTGGTGCCAGAGCAAGGGTAAGGAGTGGGGTGAGAAGGAGGGCAGAGGAGTTGGAGGCCATGGGGGGTAGGGGAGAGCCCAAGGCTGAGGTGAGGGAAGAAGTTTCCTGAGAGGAAGATGGGGTGAAGAAGATGGTAGGGAGAGGAAGGTAGGGGCCCAAGCTTTGGGGGGGAAGAGGTAGGGCCTGCAGAGACAGTAAGGAAGCAGACAGCAGCTGCAGCTCTGGCGCAGCATGGGTTTGGGCCTGGAGCCACAGTAGTTGCTTCCCCCCCTCTCCCCAACCTGTCCCCTCATACTCGATTCCATGGGGCTTTTTCTCTCCCCCACCACTTAACAGGGGGAAGAGGGACTTAGCTGATATCAAGGAAATATGGTATTTTTTGCCTACAATGCACACTTCAATTTCCAGCTGCTGGGGGGCGGGGAGTCGGGTGGGGAAGCTGTGCATTTGTATGCAAGAAAATGCAGCAACCATTATCCTGGTGGTCCTGAAACTGATGGATTACAAATTTTGGCTGATTTTGAAAGTGATATCTGGGATCAGCAGAGGGTTTCTGCCACTTGGATACTGTTTCACAGAGCTGCCAAATCCCATCAGCTTTTTCTCCCTTGAAAAATACAGTTAGTAGAGGCCAGAGAGCTGGACTTTTGTGTCATTGCTTATAATTTTCTGTTTCTGCAGGAAGAATAAAATCCATCTGTTCTTCAGTTACAAGATGCTTTGCTCTAGGATTTAATTATTTTGTTTTCATGGGTTCCCTGAAACCCTATTTAAGAGACTTGGGGATAGGATATAAAGTACAAGTGTAATAATAAAGGGATAGATGTGACTGCATGTCGTCTCTCTCATGGCTCTTTCTGCTGATTTGACTCTGTTGTTTTTTATAATTCAAGGACCCCAAACTGCTGTCAATGGCATATTCAGCTGTTGGAAAACTCTCCAGGTAACTGAAGCACATTTTAAGTAATGGGATGTCAGATAACTTTTCCAAAGCAATTTGTTAATTTGGCAGCATGAGAGCTTCATGCCACATGGCAGTTTGTAGCTCACAACACCATGCAGAAGCTTGTGATATCTCTAGAGGTGTAAAATGATGAATGGGGGCCAATTGATAAGCTAGGAGTTACCAGTAGTAGTTCAGGAAACCATATGTGGAACTTCAAATATTGTTCTGCTTTTGAGAGTGCCAGAAATAAATGCACCTCACGTGCCACTGTGCATGAAGGTCAGCAGGTCATGTGTTCAGAAACTGACCTCCAAGCTGGCTATCAGATTGGCTTTCTCTATAGAACATTTGGATTTCTGAACCAGACTGAGAGATTCTTAGTTAGAATAATTGCTTAGTTAGAAAAATTGCTTGGTTGTGAAAACCAGGCTTCTTAGAGTGCGTATGAAGGCTGAGGTAAGAAGTAAAGAGTGACACGCATAGCAGAGCACAGCTTTGGTTTCATTCTTGATTTTTAAATTAAAAAAAATATATACTTACACCATGTGATTTCTGTTTCAGCCGAATGCCTCAGCTCTTTACGAAGGACATAGCTCTTGTGCAGCAGTTCTTTGAAGCTTTGTGCAAGGTAGGGGATAGTTTGGGTCTGGGAAAAGGCTGATATTTTAGATAGTATACTTAAATTTTTGAGGGATACACATCAGAGTAATGGAATTCTCTTGTTTCTGTATTACAGGAAGAGCCTGATACCAGACTTGCTATTCAGGAAGCCTTGTCTATGATGGTTGGTGCATATAGTAGTTTAGAAGGAGCACAGCGTACGCTTATGGAAGCTCTTGTGGCTTCATATCTAATAAAGGTATTATATTGGAGTCAAAATGAGATCTTTTTTTTTTTAAATGGCATACACTGATAGTATCTTTAACATTATTATGTTTTGTTAGAGACATTCTTGTCTCTCATAGTATGCTCTCATTGGTAGAGCTGCATAGAGGCCTTGTGTATAATGAAATGAAGCGCTTTAGAATGTTTAGTGACTTGAATAATAAACCCCCACTTCTCCAAATCCCAGGCCTGGGTTTTTAAAATTACTTCCATATGTGAAGTTGCTGTGATTAGAGAGGTGCTGGTGTATGCATTTCCAGTGACTGTAAGTAACTATATACATTAGGCAGGCAAATACAAGACCATTTTGCCCACGCATTCTAAAATTCTGGCCCTCAAGGCAATATCATTTTAAGATGAAAACCCTCTGGTCGTAAAACATATTTCTCCAGTCGTTGCACAGAGGATGGGATTTGTTGAACCATTAGTTCTTTTCATATCTGGCTATTCTGATCCTGTTTGCGGTTCAGTTTTTTTTTTTTTTAGTCCTGCACTGTTTTACTCTTCTCAAAACTGCTTGTATGAAAATACTCAGATAAGAGGTTTTATGACAAATGTTTGTGCGTCCTAAAAGTGTGTGTGTGTGTTTGTGTGTGATTACACATATTTAATAATCCATGTTGAGCTTAATGTTAGAAAAAAAATGTGATATTTTTGGGTACCCCCCCATTTTTCTTTTTCAGGAAAAATCAGTTTAGGATAGTCAGAGACGATCCCAGCAGGGCTCGGGGCAAAGCAGCCTGCCTGGGGGCCCCCCCTCCCTGTCCCACGGCATACTTGCATTGGGGAGTAAAAGTCCTGGCATACCGGATGTGGTGGGATGGGTGGTGGCTGGAACAAGCAAAGAGTAATCCAGCCCGCTGGCTGGGCAGATGACCTAAATTGCAGCTGCAGCCTCTCTGCCCAGCTTTGCGAGACCCCCCCCAAAGTGCAGGGCCTGGGGCAGTTGCCTCAGTTCATCCCCCCCACCCCTCTGGGGACGGCCCTGGGGATAGTAGTCTTTATTTTTCTAAGTAATTGAGGCACGGTATTGTCCCAGATAAAGATACTGTTAAGGCTGATCACATTTGTGTAAAAGAACTATAATTATATTCATTTAAATTCCCACTTCAGTGATACCTTTGTTTTATTTTTATTTTTTTAAAGCCTGAAGTCCAAGTACGTCAGGTGGCTGTGAAATTTGCCAGCACAGTGTTTCCTCCAGATCACATCCCTTCCCGATACTTGCTCCTGCTGGCTGCTGGAGATCCGTAAGTTTCAGCAAGGGTCAACTTTCACATTTAGGCTATAATAAAATAATTCAGTGCAGTGGTTTGGACATGGTGCTGTAGCATTAATGACAGTCTTGCAGAGTGGTACCTCTGACTTTCTTGGGGTTTTAGTGCTAAAAGGCAGCACAAGCAAGCTAAAGAGGAACAGGAGAACAAATAATCTTATGTAGTTAACAATGTAAAATGGCAGAAGGTGAGGTTAGGTGCTGCTTTTTTTTTTTAAAGTGCACTGAAAGAGGAAAACTCAAACTGCTCACACTTTGATCTACTCAGCTAGCATGTAGTGAATCAGTTGCAGGTAGCATGTTTTTCATTGGACTGAATTAGTGTTGTTTCAGGAGCAGCTGCTTTACTTAAACGCTTAGGGATTAATGTTCTACATATGTTGGCAATGGATAAGAAACTCAAAATGAATGTGGGGGAGGGGGAGGAGAGGAAGAGAAGGAAAAACAAAGCTTCTTCTTCCAGGGAAGTAGGAAGACCAGCAGTTGAAGATGGATAGTGTAGCATGGTGAGGAGGTGATAATGTTGGGTAGAACAAAGATGTTACAATAAGTAAATAAAGAAGGTTGATCACAATGGCATCTTCCTCCTAGAATCAAAATGTTATTAAATATCTTCAGCTGCACCTTTACTTAGGAAAACCTCTTTCCCTAAAATCTCTTCCTTTTGCCCCCATCTTCCTGAAAAATTCCCTCTTGCTCTTCATTAAGTCATGCTTATTGTAACCTGATACATCAGTGGTTTCTGTTTCTCATTTTCCCTTTTGAAAGACGTGAAGAGGTGCACGGAGAAGCACAGCGCGTACTAAGAACATTCCCTGGGAAAAATGAAAAGGAAAGTGCTGGGAAACAGATGCCTTCGTTCCCAGAAATGGTCCATTACATTCAGGACAAGGTACTGCCTTTCAGCTCAGGTGATACACTAAGGCAGGATTTAGACTGTGGCTTTTACTATCTTACGTAGTAACGATTGCAGGGGTCCATCCGTTAAAGTATTATTAACTGAAATCTTAGTAAAGACCAAACTCTAACCCTTTTTTCACCATCATTTTTTTTTTTTTTTTAATTTCTTTGGTTCCCATGATTTTATTACCTCACAAGGGATCCAGAGAGTCCTTCAGCCTAGACAGGGTCTGCATCAAAAGTGTGAAAAATGAGAAATATTCCCCTTCGTACATGCACGCACATTATAACTCCTGATCTTGGAATCTAAGAGTGAGGTTTAGTGTTCAGAGGCTGGCATTCAGCTTGGTGCTCCAGGATGTCATCTACTGATTAATCTTGGTTATTTGCTTAACAGCCCTGTGATTCATTGGGGCCCAGATTTAGTGATGAGTGTGACATGCTTGATTTCAGTGGGATTTGAGCATGCATTTAAAGTTAAACATATTCTTCAGTATTTTGCTAAAGCCAAGCTTAGAGATGTGTTGTACACTGATAAGCTAATACTTGAGTACCTTGTTGGAGCATTGTGAAGTGTAGAGCTGGTTGAAAGAATTCTGACAAATTTTTCAGTTAAAAATGCCAATTTAGGGGAGGGCAATGCAAGCTCAATTCACAAAACAAAATGCATGGGAACTTGTTGATACATTTCCACTTGAAACTAGGCAGATTTCTTGCCAGGTCTTCTATCTCCCCAGCCGATGGCCTTCCATGGAGCAGGAGCTTCTTGGACTCCCTGAGAGGTGGACATCTTAAAGAACCAGCTGACCTGGGAGTTGGAGAGCTCTTGCTTCCAGGCTTTTAGCTTGTCAGTAGCTCCTGGATGGTGCAGGGGGCTGCAGAGCCACAGCTGTCAGACCATTGGCTCCCTACCAGCCTGGGAGCGTTAGACCTGGGGAATTTTCTTGGCATTTTGTTTTGATTTGAAGGCAAAATGTATAATACAACAGTTGAAATTAAATTAAATTAAAGAAACAAAGGTAGTAATGCAGTTAGTGGTTGTAGCAGAATTTCAAGGAAATAAGCCAGCTGCAGCATTTTAAGTTTTCCACCTGTTTGTTTAGGCCTCTCACCGAATGAAAACACCGGCTAAATATATGACTGGAACTGCAGTCCTGCCTTTCAATCCTGCTACATTTGGGGAGGTAAATACCTGTCTTTACTCCACTAGTGACAAACTTGTTATGTGTTGTTATTTAACTTAAGGGAAAGCATGAGGAGGCAGTGGTTATGGGGGTAAGACCTGGGATTTGTAAGATCTCGGTTCACTTCTTGAATGAATTCTGTGGACTCGACCAGTATCCTTAAAAAGGGAGATTCAGGGCAGGTTAGTAGCTGGCTAGCCTATCTATTTCAAGGAATATTGTTTATGAAGAGGGCCTTGCCCCTGTCTTTGAAGTACTCCTGCCATCCAAACCTCACAGCTCCTTCCAACAGTGTTCCTAATGCAGCTGTCTGCCCTAGACATTTTTCTCCCAACTTGGTAGCAGCTAGCTGGACAGCAGATGTCAGTGATGAAGCTGGGGCTCAGTGGTCCAAGTTCAGAACTGGTCACTTGTTAGCAATTGTGTTTTGAGTCCAATATGTGCCCAGCTGTTTGGAAAAAGATGCAGGTTGCCCCAATTCAAATGCTTATTTGGATTTGACGTAGATAATTTGACTTATGAATAAACAGAACTACTGTTGTCAATGTTGAGTTTGCACCTGCAGACTGATCTTTGTATTGCAGAAAGTAGTCCCAAAATGTATTTTAACAAATTATAGAGCATATTCAGTAATGTAGCATGGCTTTTCCCCTTAAACTTAGTTAAAAAGTGAACTGTATTGTCTTGGTTGAGTTGTGTACAGCCTCTTGCTTTCTCTTCTGCTCAGACTTCAGAATAATTTTCCTGCAACTCTTTGAGCTATCTCTAGCCCTGTATTTTTCTCTTCTTTGTTTAGATAGTCCTGTACCTGCGAATGTGTCTTGCTCACAGTGCAGGCGTGGTGCCAACTTCTCAGAACCTAGCTGACATGCAAGACCATGCTCCAGCAATTGGACGTTACATTAGAAATCTAATGTCTGGCAATCACATATCCTCCTCTTCATCTTCCTCAAAAAGTGGAGAAACCAACCCCGTACAGATATATATTGGTCTCCTTCAGCAACTGTTATCTGGTGTTGGAGGTGAGGAACCCAAGGCCACTGCCAAGAAAAGAAGAAAAGGCTTTTCTTAACTTACGGTTGAGCTTTGGCCAGCTATACTCAATACCCTGAACTTTGCTTCATTGACAGCCAGGTTTACGTTATAAACTAACCCGAGCCATTCTAACCCAATTCATGGTATAGGCTTGTTGCCTTGTGCTGCACCATTGTGAAGGGGTGCCTGGGTGCGGGTGCTCTAGCAGTATCCATAGATGGGAGGTCAGCATTTCAGGCTGTTGGTTCATGTTCATTATGTTTGTCACCTAATTATTCCCTTTGTTTAACAAACTTCTCATTCAACTTGTGACATTTTGGGGGGAAATTAGACTGGTTAAAAATAACTTGTGTTATTTAAAACATGTTGGAAATGCTCATTCTGGTATTAACACTTTGCTTGTCTGATGTCTGTAAGAGACAGAAATTAAGTATGGCCTCAGTTATCTGGGATCTGTATGTTACATTGCTTGATTAAGGCATCATCTACTTGTTTTTTTATCTTTATTGTAAATATATAATGGTAAACATTGAACTTTATCTTGTATAACCTGACTCTCTAATTATTGTGTAGGTTTGCCAGTCATGTACTGCCTCCTAGAAGTTGTTTCGGTGTATCCAGAAAAACTTGCTGCCAGATTTGTAGATAAAATAGATTGGATAAAGGTATGTTGAATATACGTATAGGTTTTTGGGTCATATGAGCAAAATCTGACATTTCTTTGGGAGGGAGGGGTGTTGAATCAAAAACACATTGTCAAGTTAGTCACATTCTCATCTAATTTTTTTTTACTGACTTGTTAGAGGGAATCCTTAAAGTGACACTGAAAGAAGTGAGAATGAGAGTTTTCATTTCTTTTTATTGCATTCATTTGCACATTTAACTGTACTCACTGTATACTCAGTCAGTCTTTCCCTTCATGAGAAGCCTCCCATAAACACCAAGGGTCTTGTTAAACCTTTACACTGCGCACCACACAAATGTTGACTGGCTTAGTGCTAGTTTGCAGGCACACTTTCAACTTGAGCAGCACATCTGTTGGGTGTGGCCTCACTAATGGAACAGGGACTGGGTTATGCAAATCAGAAGACAATCCTGCCCTGAAGTGGTGTAATTTTGAGCCATGTAACAAGTGCTTTAAGCCACTTAAAAGTGTTAACATAAAAATATCCAGGGGTTAAGAGCTCTAGGAGCAGATGTTTTAGGAAGTTGGGCAAGACTAGGATTGAGAACCCCCTTGTGGGGCCTCCTCCCTCTAGGAGCTGGTCTTCAGTAGGGAAGAGGACCTCTTCCCCCTTGTGGTGTTTCACCTGTGGCTGTGAGACCCAGTTCTCGCTTGCTCACTCACTGGCAAGTTACAGTGAGCAATTAAAGTAAAATTGAATATAAAGTAATATAATGACATATTTGCATATTTCCAGTGTACGGTATGCAAATAAGTTATTTGCTTCTGTTGTCCACTGTAACTGGCCAGTGAGCGAATGAGAACTGGGTCTCATTAAAGAAAAAGAATTAAGGAATAATAATATTCCTGGCAATACTATACCCAGGCATTGGGGAAGGAGGGACATCCCCAAGTTCCCCCAGGCACTTGGGGAGAAACTTAGGCATCTGGGGGCCCCTGGGCCCAGCTGCCCCATGTGTTAATTTGCCAAGTCTGGGAGCTACCCAACATTAACATGTAACAAAGCCCCAGGAGATAAATACTTTTCTTAAAGGCATTTCTGAAAAAATCTGTGGCTATCCATTTATCTGGGGTGTAAACTGTATGGCTTTTACCAGCTAGGGAAAGGGAAGTAACACTTTTAAATTTTAATTCTTTTTTAAATCACTTTGGTTGGAACTTGTTTAGTCTCCAGAAAAGGTCACAGGACTAAAGCAAATCAACTGAAAAATGCTGGTGAATAATCTCCAAAGGCCAGACTTGTTCTTCCCAACTTCTCTCTTAATTCAACTTCTTTCACACATCCCCTCAAGTGGCATGTTAACATTTTACAGAGACTGCACTGCAGTGCCTTTACCTTGATGGATGATCTATCTGGAATGCAATTTTCTTCCTTTCTTTTCTTCCTTTAAACTTGAATTTTATAATAATTGCAAGTGTCTCTCCAACTTTCCTCATGAATGTACAGAATGTAATACCTTTATTATTGATTTAAAGATTGAGTACCTAATATGAAAGAGCCCAGTTTTCAGAAATGGTTTATGTGATTTTTTGCTTGCTAACGATTGGTTATGTTCTGACTCCAGGCCTTTTAGACCCATTGGCAGAAGTGCATTCAAAAGTGATGTCCTATTTGCCATTTGCTCATTAATTGGAAGTTTATCTTGGCTAGTAAGAGAATAGATTATTTACCAGCATTTTTATTTCCTAAACCTGTTCTGAATCTAATATACACTGAGTCTTCTTTCTCTTTTTGATTACTTATTTTCTGCTGGGGTACAGATTTGCTGGATCTTATTTTTAGGCAGGAACTAAGGCCATTTACTTTCCTTATATTAGTAGACTTCGAGCCAGATCCTCTGTTAACAGAAAACAAGGTAGTTCCATTCCTCCTTTGTTGTGATTGTGTTACCTTTTCAGATTTGCCCACAGAGATATTGCTCAAGCAGCTCTTTAGAGGAAGGCAGTTTCATTATGCTGATGCAGGTTTTGAATTGACCTGTAATTCTAGTTTTGGGACTTCTGTGATAAATCTCACTAGGGTGACTGTTTTTCCTGTTGATATGGTTCCTTGAAGCCTTTAATTTGAATTTTGTATACATATTTTTTCATGTAAAACAAAATGTACCAAAGGTTGATTTTTTTGTGAAAACAAGGTTACAAATTAAAAATCAAGAATTAATGTTTATATTATATTTGCTAACACTGTTATAATAATCTTAACTTTTTAACAACTTGGATGGTAAAGATATCACTTGCACACATACAATATGGGTGAATTAATTTAACTGTGAGAACTGTAGGGTGTTTTTGTGTGCATGTTTAAACTGTTCATCCTTACAGTGCATTCTCAACTGTTCTGTGTGTTATCCTTAAAACCTTTGCATTAAAGCCTACCCGACAGCACTACAGAACTGAAGAATTGTCTTGTAAAATGTCAATTTTTTTTTTTAGCTGAATGTGGGTGGTAAATATGAATTGGGTCCTAAATATGGTAATAAGTAAAAATGTTTAAAGGGTATAAAAGATTTAAGAATAAAATCTGGATTTTATGCTGAGTAGCTGCATCAGAATTGTGTTCGTGCTATTGCATAGTGTAGTAGGTTTGATGTTTGTGATAATTTTTAAAAATTCTGCAGAGCCTGATGAACACAAGCAAGGAAGAGATGCGTGAACTGGCAGCACTGTTTTATTCTGTTGTGTTGTCAACAATGTCTGGAAATGAACTCAAGTCCTCTGTACAGCAACTGATCAAGACTGCTAAAGACAATCATGTAATTATGGTCTCTCTATCTCTTTTTTGGCCAGTTTTTAATGTTGAAGATATGCTGACAGCATATCCTGAGTATACTAGCTTTATCATTTGTTTAAAGCAAAAAAACAGTATTGAACTAATTGGTTTCTAATTAAAGGTGGGGAAAGGGTTTGTTACGCAGGAGCAGAACATCTTCCTAAGTGAATGAATCATTGGTGCTCTGCTCAGTTTGGTCAGATGATCTGTTTTTGACATTTCTCATGTCATGGCATTTCCTAATCAGTAGAATCAGGAACAATTGTTAATAATTTAATCAGCTGAATATTCATAATCCTATAAGATGGTGGGTTGCACTAGCTACTTTGGGAAGTTATTTAATTCTTTATTCATGAGCAATTAAAGATGCCCACAAAAGAAAAATGTTTAACTTATTACTCATCACTATCCTGGCTTCCCTTTACCAGAAGGCAATGAAAGTTTGTCTAGCCCAGCATTCTCTGCTAGATGCGGCCTGACTTCTTTCCCTCCTCACAGTGGATTAGTTAGCAGCCTCCCACCTCCTATAACTGCTGTCATTACTAAGTGAATTTTTCTTCCCTCTTCCTGGAACCCTGGTCCCTCATCTTTTCCTTTGGATTTTATCTGAGCCTCTTCACTAACAAAATGATGGGATTTAAATTCACTTCTTTAAAGAATGCAGATAGTTTTAATTTTTGATGTGGTTTGCATACCTGAGTCTCAGAAAAGAACTGGATTTCCTAAGCTAAGCTTCCCCAAATATATATCTTATTAGCTGTATAAGTTCAGTAGCCTGCTGCAGGACAGTTGAAATTAGACATACAAATTTGTTGAAAAGATATTATAATATTTTTAACAGCGATTTGGCAAAGTGTAGCCCTGACTGGGCATTGCACTGTGTTGACTCGCATTCAGAAAGTATGTAATCTATATAAATATTAAACATGTTTCTACAGTAAATTAAGAGGAGATTTTCAGAATTTTCTACAGGATTTAGGAAAGCAGGTTCCAATGAATATTTTAAAAGGACTTGTCCCCCTAAGTTGCTTAGATGCTTTTGAAAATAGCTGCTGAAAGTTTGTATTCGTAAAGTAACATTGGCAGAGCCCAAAATCCCCAGAGCCCCTACATGTATGCAGTAGCTCAGAATTGCCTTGGTATATCAATCCATTAGGACTCCATATAAGTCTGTTTTATATCAAATACTTGGTTGCATCCGTGTCCATCAGTAAACTGAATGTTGGTATTGTCTGTAGAACCCAGAGGTCCAACATGGTGCCTTGTTGGCTTTGGGATTCACAGTAGGAAGGTACCTGGCTAAAAAGAAAATTGGGATGATGGAGCTACAGGATATGGAGCCAAATACTGATGTCATACCAGAACAAGAACAGCTCATAAAGACTACAACAGAAACGATAGGTAACTTAACACTTTGGGTACTGTGTGCATAGATTCACTTTGCTTCTGGTACAGGATGTTTCTTAAGTTGGTGTTGTTGACTGACAATCATCTTGATTCCAAATAACTGTCTGATGGACTTGTTGGTCTAATGAAATGTCTCCTAGGCTGTTATCTGGTCTGAGTGCACAAATATAAACAATACTGTCTGTTCAAAATAATTAAGTCTGTCATATGTGATAGACTACTATATGTCTACATGTCACTGGTAGGTATTGTAGGGTTTTGGACATCTCTTGCCTAGTGGTTTACCCCCTTGCAACGTCAGGGTGAGATCTTAAGAAAAGCATTACTTGCAGAACCGGTTGCTTGTTCCCTTTCGCCTGCCACGTCTTAATGTTCTTCCTGGGAGATGGTGTCTGCAGGTATCCTGTGAGATCTCACTCGTTTGGATTCTATATGGGCCTCCAACCTCCCTTTTACCCCCCACCCTTGCTGCATCCAGGACCAGAACTGACGTTGTTGCCTTGGAGCTCACTTTGCTTGGATGATAGGTTCTCACGCGTGCTGTCCATTCTTGGTATAAGTTGCTCCCCAGTCGTCAGCCTGTTCTCAGCCATTCTTTGGCACAAGCTAATGTCCCCACAACTAACCTCATCACAGATTCGCAGAACGCAGTTCTTTCAACAATAACTTAGGAAATTAAAGTTCAGTCAACCAGCCTCTGCTGGTATACTCTCGTGGCTACTGGGTCTTGCCACACATTGAGTTGGGGCTTTTCAGTGCCTTGCTGTGTCCCTCTGACCCAATTGGGTCCTCTCTGGGCACCTGCCCAGTCAGCTGCTGCTCCTGGCCTCGATGCTGTCTGGGACTTCAAGTCTTGTCTTATAATTATGGCTTCAGCCCTCCTGCGGACTGGTGTTGCCCTGACAGATCCCTTTCAGGCTCTGACTAGCCTCAGGGGAGTTGAGACTTCCCTACTAAGCCTAACGTCACCTCCCAGCTCCCGTCGCCACTCTTCCCCACCAGGTACCTCTGAGCTCCAACACTGCCTGTCCTGTTGGGGCTCTGGGCCCTTCTCTGACCCTTTCTTCACCGGGGCGCACAGCTGGCTCAGCTCTCTGGGCGAGCCGCATGCGACTTCCCTGCCACTCTTCACCAGGGTGCACAGCTGGATGAACTCCTCTGGCGAGCCATGTGCAGCTTCCCAGCTGCTTTTCACCGGAGCGCACAGCTGGCTCTGCTCTCCAAGCAAGCCACGTGCAGCTTCCTGGCTCCACCCTGTTTCTGCAGGCTCCTTTGCTCCTTACAGCCATTCCAGCTGGATGCTGTCCAGCTCACTGCCTGCCCTTTGCCTGTCTGGCATCTTTCTGCGGCTCCACCTTCCCAGCGAGCTGCTCCGAAGCTCTCTTCTCTAAGTTTCCCGCCCCTTGTGGCATTTTCCCGCGGCTTCTCAAGCCTTCCCTCCTCGATGCATGCTGCATTGATCCTCTTCCAGCCCATTTGTTCTCTGGGCCCCGCCCCCTTCTCCCTGCAATCTGCAGGCTCAGGTTGCTCTGGAGCTGTCACGCCAGAGCCAGCCTCTCTCCCCCTGCCAATGTGGGAAAGGGAGAGTGATGAAAAACCCCATTGGCAGTCTCCTGCCTTTTCACACTACAGGTGTGTACTTCTAGTACAGTCTCCTTTGTGTAATACCGTTTTTACTTCAATGTAATCCCATTGACTTTACTCCTGATGCTTTCTCTTAGAAAGGAGAAGAAAACCTAATCTTTATTCTAAGAAGCTTAGATACTTGACAATAGTGAAGACAAAAATCAGGATATCCTGTTGGTTCTTTATAGGTTCCTTTCTGGACAGCACCTCCCCGCTCCTGGTAGTAGCTGCTTGTACAGCCCTTGGGGAGATTGGTCGGAATGGCCCCTTGCCGATCCCCAATGAAGGCAGTGGATTTACAAAGCTGTATCTTGTGGAAAGCCTGTTGGCCAGAATCCCATCTAGCAAGGAAACTAATAAGGTAAGATTTTTTTTGTGATCTATGTTTATTTCTCTCCAAGTTCATTTGTGTGAGGAAGAGTAGCTGGCAATCTTGGATTTTTTGGGGTCAAATTTAAAATATCAGTGTCACGCCTTAAGCACAAAGTACACAGCCGTGGTTTAACTCTATTCCTCCTGAATTCAATGGGATTTTTAATCACTGACTTCAGTGGGAGCGGAATTATTATTTACCCAATGCCCATCCTGGGTAAATAATAATAGCCTGTGTTTTATAAAGGAGGATGGTGGGGATGAAGCAAAGATGATGTAATTTTGACTAAAAATTAGGAAGAGCTTTTGTCAGCAAGGTATTTTAAGTGAGGCAATGCTTTTCAAATGGAGGGAGAACAAACCACAGCAAGTGGGGTGCTTTGCAGTATGTGTGGTTTTTGTTCTGTACCATAGGGAAAAGTCATGCCTTGTCGTGATGATGACCTGAATGACCCAATAGGTCTTTTCCATATCTGATTACTAGAAGTCCAGTACCCTACAGATGAATATCTTGTGCTTAAACTAGTAAGGAAGTGTGAAAGAGTAATAGTAAAAACAGTGGTTTTCAATCCAAATTGAAAATACAGCTGTTGGATTTATGGGGGGAAAATTAGTGATTTATTTTTCTTTTAAGTTGAAAGAACGAGCGATACAAACACTGGGTTACTTTCCAGTGGGAGATGGAGACTTTCTCCACCAGAAACTACTATTGCAAGGACTCATGGATTCTGTGGAGGTAAGGCACTTCCATTATGTTATCCTTTGTCATTTTGGGAGAGTTTCTGTTAAAATTCATCTTCCAAAGGCCCTGGGCCATTTAAAACTTTTTTTTTTTTAAATCCGCTTTCTTGTTTTAAAGCAGGTGGTGACACTAAGTTTATGGCTGTAAAGCTCTACTGTAAAATGTTCTAGAAAAGCTAAACATGCATTTACAGTTTTAGATCCCTGTCCTACCCACATTTACGTAATATGTTGTTCCACTAACGGTTGTTTTCTGTGTGTAAAATTATCCAAGTGGACAAGTGCTTTCAGTAACTGGGCCTTGGGGGGCCACTTTTAAAAAAATATAAATAATGATTTTCCAAAATATTTTAGAGAGGGAGGATAAAAATATCTTGTTTTTCTCAGAAATACATTAGCTAATGTGGCTCACTTGAATTGAGCATTGTATAAAATGATTTGGGAATGTTTTATGTTAATTTTGGGCCACAGTTGCTTGTTGTAAATGTACATTCTTCTGGTTTGCATAACATTTTTCAGAACATAGTTAATTGCAGAACAGTATCCTGGAAGGCAGAATTTAAAGCTTCTTGAATGTTAGGATAGCATGTTCTGTGCTTGCAAGTTGTTTCTTCCTTTTTTGCTTGATCACATTCACATAGGATTCATCAGTACAGAAATGATGAGAACATCCTGTTCAGATATTAACAATGATTATTTCCAGTGCAACTCTATCATCCTAATGGAAGTTCAAAAGAGGGAAATATGTTTGCTTTAGGGAAGTGCTGACCTTAGCTTGAGAAGCTTATTTTGAACAAAACCATGGCGTTGATTTTTGCCAATAAAAAATCCCAGGAAGTCAGCGGTAAGCTTAAGGGTGCTCAGCATATTTGATGATGGGATCCTAAAGCTAGAAGTAGCAGAAAAAAGCATGAGCAATTCTGCTCTTTATACAGGTGAAGGGAATAGAGAAAGAGGTATTAGAGGGACATGGACCACAGTTAAATTCTATTCAGTGGCCCTTTGTAAATGGAGGGCAAATTTCATGCATCTTTTCAGTTTAGAAGATTAACTTTTATTAGTAGATGTTTTGGATGGGGAATCCAGGAAAAAGATGACAAAGCTGAGATGGAAATACAAAGTGCCCGAGCGAGGGACTAACAATCGAGGGATGGGGGAGAGGAGGGGAACGCGACTAGGTTACATACCATACAGTGTTAGCCAACTAAGCCCGGGGGTGCGGGGGATGTGGAAGGGGGAAGGGGAGGGGGGAGTTGTGACACTGAGAGGTACTACTTGGCTGCTCAGCCAAACTGGAAAGCAAGTTAAAAACACTTTGTTTTCAGGTGCTCTAGGAAGGAGAATTTATTTTTACTACAGTCCATTAATGCCTCAGCAACACTTGCTAATGACTGTCAGATCCGTTGTTATTTAGGAAGTGGACGTTTTTTTCATTGATGCTGGATCACTATATGCCCCTTGATTCCTGAAATGAACATGTGAAGATCAGACCTGATGATTTTTAGTAGAGGTGCATTGGTCCGATACTGGATTGGCACCAATATAAAGAAAATTGGCTATATTGGAAATTGGCCTGATGCAGCCAATAATTTGGCTAATAAATGCCTGTGCGTGTGTACAGCCATAGCACAGCATGCAGGCAGTGAGAAGTACAGCCTGGCAGCTTGGAGAGCTGTGTCCAGCTGGTAAGTCCATTGTGGTGAAAGGGAAGGGGAGGTGTGGGGGTACAGATCAATGGCACCTGCGGTGAGGGAGGGAGTGGGGCTGAGGCTAGGGCAGGGCATGGGATGGAGCTGCAGCTCATCTGGAGGGCATGGGGGGGTGCGTGTTCCTTCCCCCCTCCCCGGATCTGTGGGGCAGGGCAGGTTGGCTGCAGCTCCTGGCTGGAGCTGGAGCTGTGCCAGGCTCTTCCTGGCAAGGGCTGGGCTTGGGGCCAGTGGTGGTGTTAGGGGGCCTATGTGGGGGTCTGGAGCCACTCGAAATTTCACCCTCCCAGTGCTGCCATCACCCACCCAGTACAGCACTGGCTCTTTCTGTCATGTGGGTGGAGGTGGAGATTGAGCTGGGGCTGTGTTGGGCAGGCAGGCAGCGGCAGCACTGGGACAGGGGTTGAGGGGGCTACGGCATAATTTGAGGTGGCTGCAGCCCCCTGTAGCCCCTCCCAGTGCACCTCTGCCTGTCCCAAGCCCAGCCCCTGCCGAGAAAAGCCCAGCTCAGGCTCGGCTCCAGCCGGCAGCTCCAGCCCGCCCGCCCTGCCCCGCGCTGTCCCCTCACCCCCCTGGATGAGATGTGGCTCTGTCCCATGCCCTGCCCTGCACAGCTGGGCACCCTGCACCACTCCCTCCCTCACCATGGCGCATGTTGATCTACCCCTCCATGCCCCTTCCCTCCCTCCTCCCCTTCCACCATAACAACTTACCAGCTGGACACAGCTGCATTGGATCGGTATTGGTTGATACGCCTCCTTAAAAATCGGCTACCAGTATCAGCCCCCAAAATCTCTGTTGGTGCCTCCCTAATTTTCAGTGATGCACTATAGAGAGACCAGCAAACAGTGTGAAAGACAGATTTTTCAAAACCACCCATGGGATTGGATATTCAGTACCCTTCATTTTTTTTTTAAAAGATTAAACATAAAACTCATTCAGGGAGGTTTTTGAAAATCTTAGCAATAGCATCAGCAATAGTTCTGCATGTAGAATTGAGTTGAGGATTAAGAATTGCAAGGTGTTTCTAATTAATGGTGTGTTATAAAAAATACAGTGAATGAGGTCTTGCTATATTTTTCAGGCCAAGCAAATAGAACTCCAGTTCACAGTTGGGGAAGCCATTACCAGTGCTGCAATTGGAACCAGCTCAGTGGCTGCTCGTGATGCTTGGATGATCACAGAGGAAGAATATACTCCCCCAGCAGGTAAGCAGAGCCGATGTGGGAGATTTGGAGATGGAAGGAGGACTTATGCAGCCCAGGCTTTCAAGGTGCTGTATAGGGGTGTGCAAAACGGGCAGTATTGCATTCGGATTTGGCCCAGTTCGGGGGGACAGTGATTTGATTTGCTGATTCAAATCACTGTCCCGATTAGATTCTGATTTGTAGAATCAGCGATTTGGCCATAGACACAGTTTTATATGTTTTTTCTATATACCTCGAGATACCAGGTATGACTTGTGAACGCTGAGATGGTGGGGCGGATGGAGCATCCCACGGGAGGGGGTCCCCTTACGCTTGGTGGTGGACCCACAAATGGACCGGAAGTACTTCTGGGTCTGCCGCTGAGCGTATGGGGGCCCCCCCTGTGTTCCTGTGGGATGCTCCATGCACCGTGCCAGCTCGCCATTCACAAACCATGGCTGGTACCCCGAGGTACGTAGAAAAAACATATAAAGCCGTGTGTATGGCCAAATCGTTGAATTTCTCCAAATCAAATCGGAGACTTCCAATTTGGCTGCTGAATCAGGCCAAATCTCTGAGTCGATTTGGAGACCAAAGCATTGGACAGCCCCAGTGCTAAGCACTTTCCCAGACCCAAATTATTGTCATTGTGTTAGATAAGCACTAATATTTTTAGCGGGCTGTTCAGCATTTTGCTGGCCTAGGTTCTTTTCTAGTCCATTTGCCTGTTACTTCAGAGGGTGTTTTTTCTTATTTTTTTTTGAATGGACAATGAAGTAAAGGGAAACTAATTGGGTGGGAGGGGGAGGGGAGATGTCAAAGCACATACTAATTAAAATAGCTTCTAAATGAAGTACAGTTAACTAACTGCTATTTTACATTGCACTTCTATTGTTTTATTGACCCTTTTATGCTTAAGACTGACCAAACCTTTATAAAACAGTAAGAGCTAAATTTTCCAAAGCAGACTTCAACTTTAAGACCTGCAGTTTTTCCGAGATCAAATGTAAACATTTTTCCTGTGTTTGTACACAAATACTTGGGTTGATAGGAACAAGGAGTATTTGCACATGTGGATCAGGAACTTGAGCACCTACATAACTGTGTGCTCAAATGCACCATTTATTTAATGGTCTGATAATTTGGATACATAAAAATGTGTGCATGCAAAATGTGCATCCAAAAAGAAGATGGTTATGTTCTTAGGCTCCAGTTCTGCAAACTCTTTGATGTTTGTATGCACATTCTTGTCCCATTGATATCAAATATGGGTGGGTTTAAGTACATTGCTGAATTTGAGAGAATCTGGGCTGACTCCCTTTGGGAAATTACAATCCTGACAAAAAC
The DNA here is from genome assembly GCF_001723895.1 of Crocodylus porosus. Taxonomy (NCBI): domain Eukaryota; kingdom Metazoa; phylum Chordata; order Crocodylia; family Crocodylidae; genus Crocodylus; species Crocodylus porosus. The sequence continues at coordinate 33,036,794 of NW_017728950.1, forward strand.
TCTAACACACTCAGTCATAGCCTACAGTGCATGGCAGTGCACTAATGAGGAATTTCCATAGGCACTCAGTGCCTTTCAGGAATGAGCTAAGAAGCTGCTATTCTCCAATCTTTATCCAGGCAAAGCTCCCCATGACTCTGAGAGCTTTGTTTGAGTACTGAAGGCCCAGACTAGGTATTTACAGTACAGGCAGTCCTTGGACTTACAACACAATTGGTTCCTGAAAACTGCGTCTTAAGTCAAAACGTTGTAACTTGGAACCAATTTTCTCATAAGAAAAAAATATAAATGGGGGATTGGTTCCTGAACCAAGGCCTAATACCCTATTTTCACCAAAAATACCCCAGTATTTTGTACTCGATCAATTATAGACAAGTAATATAGCTACATTAATGTATTTATATTGTAAATAGCAATCATATTGATTTAGGTGGACTTCTTTGAGGTGACTTTGCTGGACTTTTTGAAGGGCTGTTGGCTGGAATCTTCTCAGGAGTCTTGGCTGCAGGTTTTTCGGGACTCTTGCCCACTTTCTTAAAGAAAGTGTCCAAGCAAGTTTGGGCAGATGTTCTCCAGGGAGATGAGCGACACAGCGAACTTGTTCGCTGGCATGGCATTGCATTGGTTCAAGCACTGTAAGATGAAATTGACGTCATAAAGTTGAAACAGGGTGTCAATTTATAAATGTTTTAAGTGCAAAACGTTGTAATTCGAAACGTTGTAAGTCGAGGACTGCCTGTATAAGAAAGGTCTGTCTATATGTTGATTTATATGGAAGTGCATGTGAGGTTTGGTTTTAAAGTCATTTTTCCCATCTTTATTTTTTCCAGATGTGAAAGTGAATGACGTGGTGTCCTGGGTTCTAGACCTCATTTTGAATAAGCATATTGTCAGCCCTAACCCACATGTCAGGCAGGCAGCCTGCATCTGGTTGCTATCAATGGTGAAGAAGCTGAGCACACACAAAGAAATTAAGGTGAAAACCTACCTCTTTCCTACTTTCAGTTTCTGCTTCTCTTGCTTGCCTTCTATCTTTCCTCTTATCCCCTCATTTCTCCTTCTCCCTTATCTCATTGCTTCTCACTGTGCCTCAGCTATATAGCTCTGAGATCTCCAGGTGACACCTGCTTGCTCCACGTTCCTGGGGTGGTATTGCCCACTGGTGGTCTAGTTCTTCCTTTGCAGGCTTATAACTTAGATGTGAGTCAGTGGGAGTTTAGTCTGCATAACAGTTATAGGAAAAGGCTTCAAGTAGCTGTTCCCTTGAGGGAAGGAAAATTGCTGTTAGTAGAATTTTTAAAGGATTCTCCTTGTAAAAGAGATTCTCTTTGCCCTGGTGAGGGGGGGGCAGCAGGGTGGGGAGCCCTGAGCCTGCATCCACCCCCCCCCCCCCCAGACTCCACTCCAGCCATGCTGCCTATGGGTGAAAGGGAGCCAGACTCCACACTCCATTCTGCCACAGCAGCCACTGCCTCCTGTGGGTGGCAGCCAGGGCTCAGGCACTGCTGTAGGGGGCAGGGGACTGTGTACCTGTGTCTCTGGCCCAGTAGCCCTGGCAAATGGGCGCCCTTTCCAGCAGGGCTGGGGGGTGGGGGGCATAGTGAGGGGCACCACTGGGGCTGTAGCTTGGGAGTGAGGGGCAATGGCATGGGCAGGGCGCCAGCATATTAAGGCTGCTCAGCACCACAAAGCAGTGGCAGGGGATAGCTGCAGTTGGACTTGCATCCTGGTGAGTGAAGGGTGCATGGGGAGCTCTGATTTTTCCAGGATAAAAAAACAAAAATCAAATGCCAAAATGTATTGGGTATTTAGAATTTATTTTATTATAATTATTGAGGCACTGGTAGGCTTCCAAATTGTTTTAAAATTGTAAATATGTCAATAAAACATTGTATTCAACTGATTACTTATATATTTAGTGGCATTTCATTTTAATCATAGATTTGGGGGGTTTTAATCAGAGAATTGGCAATTTTTAAACAGAGAAAACCAGGATCTGTGTGGATGAGCCCGTTGACTACCATTTTTCATCCCAGAGGAGGCTGCAATTAAGCAATAGGTTGTCTATATTATGGTTGAAGTGTTTTGGGATGAGAAGTGCTACTTGGTCTTAAGTTTTATTAAGTTTCAAACCCAGGTATTTACTCTGACCTTTTCTGACATCTCAGACAAAATGTGCAATTTTTGTGGTGTCTGATTATATTAAATTTAAAAAGAGATAAAATAGCCTCTGTTGTTTTGTTAGGGAACCTTGTAGACAAAATTGAAAGGAGGCAAAATGTGGAATAAAAATATATGCTTTTTCTGGTCTTTCTGTCTGTTTGTGTTTCAGTCTCATCTCAAGGAGATTCAAAATGCCTTTGTTTCAGTTCTGTCTGATAATGATGGTAAGTAGTATGGTATCCATGAGGGTCTTTTTACATTACTAAACAAAGAGCCACGACTTTTGCTATGCCATGTTAGTTGCATGAAGTAATTTAACACTTCTTTATCACTCATCAGTGACAAGCATGTATGGAAATGTTATTTTTGCTCTAAAAGCAGAGTCTTACGAAGCTTCTATTTGTAGAAACTTGAAATAGTACCTGTTTCTACCTCAGCATTCCAGCAAGAAACTTTGCCTTGGAAGTCATGCATTTGCCCCCTCCTGCAGTCATAAGAGAGGAGACTTTTGTGGTGGTCCTACTTATTTTTTTGGTTTGAGCTCGGGGCTTTGATCCTCTACTTGTATCCAGATAGATGAAGCCTCTGGCTGATCCCAGTTTCAGTCAGTTAAGGCTTTGCTCCAAGGTCCATCTTCACACATGGAGTCAGCTAAAGGAATGCTGCCCAGGGGGACTATTCCTTTTAACTTTCGGCTCTGGGCCAGGTCCCAGCTTCTTTGATGTCAGAAAGATATAGGCAACTCTTGGAATGTTCCCTGCTACAGGAGAGTCAGCAGGGAAAATTTACATGCAGCATGTCATCCTGTCTGGGGATGGAGCTCACATGTTGCCAGGCTACAGCTGCTTTCCAGTGGTGTTTTTGGCAGTAGTGATATCATTTTAACCATGTTATGGAACTCGTGTTTTTTTAGTGTCTACTTTTAATTGGCTCTCAATATTTCATTCTTATTATTTTGTGTGTTTTATAAAATCTATTGTAGAGCTTAGTCAAGATGTTGCTTCAAAAGGACTTGGACTAGTGTATGAACTAGGCAACGAACAAGACCAGCAGGAGCTGGTCACTACGCTTGTCGATACACTTATGACTGGGAAAAGGTACAGTGAGCTCAGAACTTCAAGGCTGTGCAAGTATTCTGTACTAGTGCATCCATGACTGGACATGAGAAATGTATTTCTTATGCAAGAGAAGATCAGTTTTTTGGAGTGGTGGAAGTCAGCTCACATCTGCTCCATATATGTATCACAGTGAGTGATAGCTGGAGCTTCTTGTACTTAGCATATTAAGCAGTGCTAAGTGATATAGATGTTACACTGGTAAATGGGGCTTGTCTTGGTGACTTGGGACCAAGAGGCAAATGGAAATGGTATTTGGTCCTCTAAAGTGGGGATAGGCACCTGGCCTAAGTGTATACTTGGCCATGATGAGTGGAGTCAGATCCCAAGAGAAATTAAAATGCAACCACATACAATATGTTTTCACTTGTTTTAACTTGCTTGGTAAAGCCCTGACCTTTCTAAAAACATGTTCCTAATGTTCTACATAACTAAAGGTAATGGACTCCTTGTGGTGTGCATGGGTCATCACACCTGTAAATATCTGTGGGGTTAGGACCCAAGTATAAGTAATTTCTTAGTTTAATAGAGCAAAATGGATTCATTTGTTTCTGAAAATTCAGTGTGTGTAATATGACCTGTTTGCCAACAGTGCATGAAAAAGCTAATGCTGAGCCTCTATTCCCAGGATCAAACACGAAGTGACTGGAGAAACTGTTGTATTTCAGGGAGCTCTTGGCAAAACCCCGGATGGGTAAGTTCAGTGATGATATTCCATACAGCAGGCAAGGATTGTGCCTAGATCTTTATACCTTTCTTTTAAACCTTACCTTCCTGGGTTTCTCCTTTTGATTGCTTGAATCCTGTTTCTTCCTTAAAAATGACTGTAATTACTTCCCTATATCACTGATATGAAGCTCATTTATATTGTATCTGAATTACATACTGTATTTTGATCCACTTTTGATCCCAGTTATTGTGATGACTTGTTTCTGTGGTGTAGTTATTAGTTACTATGGTGGTTTCTGTGACCAAAATTTAGTAATACTATTTGTTTTCCTTTTTGCCTTCCCAAGTCAGGGTCTCTCTACATACAAGGAACTTTGTTCACTGGCTAGTGACCTTAGCCAACCAGATCTGGTCTATAAATTCATGAATCTGGCCAACCACCATGCAATGTGGAATTCCCGAAAGGTAATTTGATTTTTAGTACAAAACCCTATGTCAACTATAGATTAAAAGCCCCCAAACAGAAAACTGCAGTTCTTAACAACTGGTGTGCAATTTCTACCTGCACCAGAGTGGGTAGGAAGGCTTTTTTGTTTTTGTATTTTATTGCCACTTCTAGTGTGCTATCACCAGCATGTAAAATGAATCATAGATTTAACCAGATTATTGCAACAAATCCTTACTAGTCTATGCATTTGCTTAAATCATCACTTCGTTCCACTTTAACTAATTGTTATAATGTGTTTTATTTGTCTTTTGCCTATTTCCAGAGCTATAGTTCTGCACTAGGCACTGTACAGATACTTGACAAAAAGTACTTAAATCTTAAAATTGAAGCTGGAACAGCACATGAGTTTACTAAACAGGAGGGATGAGTCGCAAGATAACTGATAAGCAGGGGTCCCAGCATACTAGCTGGTCAACCACCCTCACTGAAACAATACTCCTGTTTCTGCTTACAGAAAGAGACTCTGGTTTATAGCCACTAGACCCTTTTTCAAACCCAGAATGTTGCCTCACTCTCTTCCTGTTAATAGAACAATGTCATGGCCATTTTAATTTTATTTCTAATACATTATTTTCTTACCTTTTTGTAGGGATTGAGGACTAATTATGCATGTACATCCTGCTTTTGTGCCAGGGGTTGGACTAACTGGCCTTTGGGGCCCCTTCTAATTCTGCTGTTCCACAACTGGCTTTCTTTAAATACAGCACGATGTACTTAAGTAACTGAATAGATGGTGTGCTTCTGTCCTATCCCAGAGAACCTCTGTACCCTGCACAAGATCATGCCTGCCCTTTTCCTGGAGTTTGGCTTTGTTGCAAATGTCATTTATAGCAGAACACAAACCCCAATATAAACATTTTTCCAAGGCCTGACCATGATATAGTTTTTCCTGGAGGACTTTGCTAGCTCTGCCCTGCAGAGCTCTGCACCTCTCCCTCTTTCTTGGTCCAACCTCTCCTTCCCCCCTCCCGTGCCCTCAGCCCTGGTCAACCTGACTGTCATTGCTTGGTGCAATTAACAAGCTGCACCTTTTACTATAAGGAGAAGTCAGCAGGACTTACTCAGCAAGCTTATACAGGGTTTGAATACCTGCTGAGCAGAGGAGTATTGTGTTATCTCTACAGTTTCTAAATTGCAGGATCACCAATGCTGCAGGAGCCTGATCCCATGTTATTAAGTTGTGGGAGCTTTATTGTTGCCTTAGAGAATTGAGCTCTTAGTGGGTAACTAGACAGACTTGCACTTCCTTCAGGAAATGTCTGTTCTTTGTTTTAGGGAGCAGCTTTTGGTTTCAATGTGATTGCAACGAAAGCTGGTGAACAACTGGCTCCGTTTTTGCCCCAGTTGGTTCCTCGTCTTTATCGTTACCAGTTTGATCCCAACCTTGGTATTCGACAGGCTATGACCAGCATTTGGAATGCGCTTGTCACTGACAAATCAGCTGTAAGTACATGCAAGAGTTGTTTGAGTGCAAGATCCTGGGCTTTCTGCCAGCCATGAGTCTCCTAAAGGAATTCCTTCAAGAAAGCTGAGGAAAATCTCAAGAGGCAGTTGCATTCTTTGGTGTATGTAAAAGAGAAAATCCTCTGTTGCTATGTAGAGCAGTAGTTCTCAACCCGTGGCTGGTGGGCTATGTGCAGCCCAACCAGCACACAGCTGACACCCATGTAACATCCTGTTTAAAAGGAAAAAAATCAGTAAAGATTGCTGCCTGTGGTTTGTTAGTCAGGGAGAAAAACATAGGAAACAGTGTGTTTCCCCTTGCAGCTTCATATAGTTCCAGCCTGCAAGGTGCTGCTTGTGGTTGGAGGAAGAAGGAGGGCGATTGAGGGCAGGGGGCACCATGTGCATGTGTGCGCACACACATGCATATGGTAGCCAGACAGCATGGAGAGCAGCTCCTGCAGCTCCCTCCCAGGAAGTCTATGTGAGGGGGAGGGAGCAGGGCAGATTGAAGCCCCTATGGTGAAGGAGGGAGTAGAGTAGAGTAGGGAAGGGCTGGGGCTGGGGGCACCACTTAGGATGGTGGGGCCTGGGGCTGGGACTGGGATGGAAATGTTTGGCTGTGAGGCCCAGCCAGGGTGTGGGATGGAGCCACAGGTGGCTCATCCAGGGGGGCAGTAGGAGTACTGGCTCCCTTCTGCTGTGCACACTCCCAGGAAAGGAGGCATGGGGGCATGTGCCACCTAGATTTGTGCATGGGGTTGGGGGTGGATGTGAACTGCCCACTACGGGCTCGAGGCTCCCCACCCTGCTGTCCTCCTCCTAGGTGCCTCCACAGTCGAGTGGGGCAGGGAGGCTCAGTGCTGCTGCCAGGAGCCCCTCACTGGCTGTACCACCATGGTAAGGTGCCTCCTTCCCATCTGGTAGCAGTGTGGGGGGCACGACTCTGCACTGCTGTTGCTGATGAGCAGGTAGCGGATGCTTCACCATGGCGGAGCAGCTGGCATGGGGCTTCTGGCAACAGCACCAAGTCTCCTTGTCCGCCAGCACCAGATCCTGCCTGCTGGGCCCCCCAGGGAAAGGGCAGCAGGACAGGGAACCCCGAGCCCACAATGGGCAGTCTGCATTTGCCCCACCTCCCATGGCCTCCACTCCAGCTGTGCTGTCAATGGGTAGCGGGCAGGGAGCCATGCTTCCTGCTCCAGCTGCAACTACAATCTTACTTCAGAGGGTCTTCTTCACAATCTTAGGCTGTGAGTCACTGGCTGCATGATAAGAAACTGTCTAATTTATCCTGGGAGAGGCTGTCAGACATGAAAATAGGCTTCTTTCACTATATCCAGACATGTATGCCCCTGCTTACCATATTCTGGCTAGAAAATTGGTTGCAGTCTGGCCTTTCCCTCTACCATATAGGCTGCTGTGGTCCCAGGCTCTGAAGCAGAGGATGTGCAAATTGGGGCCAGCTTTAGCCAGATGGACTTGACTTGTGCAGGGACAGCTCCAGCAAGGATGTATTCTTCTGTTCTGGCCAGAACCTCTGGGGAACAGATGTCTTGTCTTCTCCCAGAAGACCATGCTTGAGAGGTGTTCAGTCTGGGCACATGCTAACTAAAGACCTGGGCAGCTGTTTATCATTGCTGAAATCCTGCAGTCCATTATAGCTGCTGTGTGTGTAGAACCAATTGCGTGGAAATAAGGACTTGTATTCTATAAGCTTCTCTATATTCAAGGGGTTTTTTTTCCTACTAGGTGGATAAGTATATGAAGGAAATCCTTGAGGATCTGATTGGCAACCTGACCAGCAACCTCTGGAGGATCAGGGAATCCAGGTATTGCTGAGGAGTAATCTTTACTCTTAAAAAAACAAAGCAGAAAAACTATTCTTAACCTTAGACATCCTATTTCCTATTGAATGGAGTGAGAAAAATTAAGGTTTCTTCCAGCTACCTCCTGGAGAGTCCAGCATCCTGGTACTGTGCTGAGACATGACATAGTCCCAAACACATGCCTTCAAGGGTCTCAATGGTTTCTGTCATGCCACAGCTAAATTATTTGAAAATATAGTCTTTTGATTGTAGATCTTGGCTCTCTGTGGCCTGAAGTGTTGCTTAGTGTCATGATAAGAGAATATTGACAGCTCATCTTTGGGTATATAATACAAGTACTTGCTGACAAGACAGTGCAATTAGATACAGCTCTGGCAGTAAACTCTTTTTAGTTAAATACTTTCAATATAATGCAAATACACCATCGAATCCAAACCTCAGACCTGATCCTTTGATTTTGATCTACCCCCTGTTTGACAGACTCAGTAAGATACTGTATCCTGTGTGGAGATTAAGTCTAGAATAAGTGTAGCTGGAATACTTGTAGCAGCTATAATGGGATTGCATAGACAATCTTTTCTAATTGCATATAACTCCCAGTTTTTGCCTTTCTGGGTGAAATTTTCCAGGTCTTTTATCTGCCAGGAGATAAACTTACATTGTTCTTGAAAGTTGGAGCAAAACCTGCTTTGTAGCTTTAGGGGAAGTAGTCAAAGTATCTATTTTAATATATAAAATTATAAGATGTTAATTAAAATATGAATTACAGAATCTTAAAGGTCAATGGTGCTCATGGTTTTGGCCCCATGGGCCAGATAAATGGGATCAGGCCCGCAGGACTGCACTGTCTCCCCGCATGAGTGGGAATCAGGCCTTGTGCCACCCTGCACACCCATTCTAGCCATGGCCTACTAGCACATCTCAGATCTGTGGAGAGCCCCTTGGAACAGATGACACAGCACCAGGGGCCAAAGGTTGAACACCTTCTTATAGGTCATCTAATTCCAATCCCTACGCAGAGAAGTAGCATCCCTATTTAAACTATCCCCAACAAAATTCTGTCTATCCTGTGTGGTATAAAAACTGCCAATTACAGAGATACCACAGTCTTTCTTGGTAACCAGTGTTTCACCACTTTCATAGATGGAATTTCTTCCTAATATCCAACCTAATCTCCCTCTGTTGCAATTTAAGGCTGTTCTTGTCCTGTCTCCAGTGGATGCAGAGAACAGCTGAGCACCATCCTCTTTACAACAACCTTCTTTAGAACAACCGTATATGAAGACTGTCATCAAATCCTGCCCTTAATCTTCTCTTTTCTAGACTAAATAATCCCATTTCTTCCCATCTTCATAAATATCCCATGATTTCCCAAATTGTATACATTTTAAAATATTATCTTACGTAAGATTGAGTCTTTTGTAAAGAGTTGTGATGCTTAAATGATTGACAGATGGGTAAAGAAGAGTGTCTTTTGCTAACTGGGTAAGGACTCACTTGGGATCCAAGTGATTAACCAAGGATTTGGAGCTTCAGTTTTACATACATGGTAGTTTCTGTAATTAAAGTTTCCTTGCGTCCTAGCTGAAAGTAGGCCACAGTGCCTAGGCTTTTGTATTGCACTGCAGTATGTGCTCTGTTTTATAAATGCCCAGTGTAACAGGTGCATACTGAATTAAAGGGCTAGGTACTGTGGAGAAAGAAGCAAATAGTTGTTATCAGCTCTGATTCACCACTGTATTCACCTAGTTATAAGTGAGGGTCAAATCATTCAAATCAAATCAAATTCAGTGGAGTTAAGGGTGTAGGAAATTTAGAGTGATGAATTAGGAAGATGTCTGTTGAATGAGGCAGGGCTCTGTAATTCAGTACGTTATCCTGGGGGGGTTGGAGGAACCTGAATTTCCTCTGCACTAAGGTTGTTACACACTGGCCTGACAATGAAAAGGGCTTTGAAGTAGGTTTAAAATGTATTTATACTGACTTTCAAGTTACTTCCCATAGTAGTGAAAAATGGGCCTTAGTGTATCTGGGAATTGTACCTTCTCTTCTAAGGACCAACTCTTTGAAAGATGCCTTGTTTTGAGGTTTAAACAAAAAGTCATGTGAGATTTCTGGTGGTGGTGGTGGTGGTGGTATGTTTTGAATGACTGAAATGGCCTTGTTGAATTGATTTATGTCTTTAAAAAAAAACTGTCTGCAGTTGTCTAGCGCTGAATGATTTGTTAAGAGGAAGACCGCTGGATGACATTATTGACAAACTTCCAGAGATCTGGGAAACGCTATTTAAAGTGCAAGATGACATTAAGGTAATCAGATTTCCTGTTGGATTATCAGTGAAATACAGAATTAGTAAGAAAGTGGTAAGAAAATATTTCCTTAGAAGAATCTTTTATTGGCCTGGAAGCTGATCCTGATAGCTAGCAAAGTCTCTCAGCTTCCACTGAGGTCTAGGGGAGTTTCAGATCCTTGACACTGGTCCAGTTCAAGCCCCTGAATTGGGAAATTTTCTATATGTATCTTTTGTGGGTTTGAAGTTGTGTATAAAGCCGATGTTACTTTTCATTCTTATTAAGCTTGGCCTTATAAAATGCTGCAGCCCTGATCCAGTAGAATGCTGCAGTAGATGGAGCAGTCCATTCAGGGCTGCATAGGTGCTTTAAGGTGATGCACCTATTCACAATGACACAAGGCAGTGTTAATGGCATGGGTCATTTGGAGTATGGGAAATACTTTTGATGACTAGAATGACAAGACAACCTTATGTGGGATACCATTATGAATTACCACTGTAGTAATTAAATTGTCAGATAATGATAAGAGATTGACCAAACACAGATGGGCCTTTTAAGGGTAACTAATTAGGGGCTGCAGACAAGACATATTAATGCTTGTGTTTAAAAATCCATAAGCTTTCAAACATGAAAGTAAATAATGGCAAAATACACTTAAGTAAAAATGGAATTCTTTCTTCTAGGAGTCTGTACGAAAGGCTGCAGAATTAGCCCTGAAAACTTTAAGCAAGGTAAAAAAAAAAAACCAAAAAAAAAAAACCCCTACTTTTTGCATATAGGGCTGCGGTTTACATGGTGTTATACAGTAGTTAGTTTGGACCTTTTTAAGAGTGACTTTTTTTTTTACAAGCTATTCTCAGATAAATGGTGATTACACTAAGGTGCAAAGTTGCACTTTATAACCTAGTCAAAGTAAATATAGTGGGCATGTCAAAATCCATCAGAGTTTGTTGAAATCCATCAGAGTTCTGTTTGAGGAAACCAGGATTGAACCAATCTGACATTTTAAGTCTTACGCAGCTGCTGCTGGAAAGTACTGAATTCTGTTCCTCCCTTGCTCCTTATTTTTTCTGTGAGCATCAGACTTAACGGGAAGTGTTATGGGCAGAATGTGGTACACGTTTATCTAGCACCAGTATGTAGTTGTCCAAAGAGGGTTTTGGTGCCCTTTCTAAGGTTCCAGAAGCTATTCTGTTTGTGGACATGCTAGTGTTCTCACTGAACATTTGACCCAGTCTATTCTGCAGATGTTTGTTCATTCAAACCGTTAATAAGTCAAGCTGAAGCTAGAAGAGAGTAACACCTTAGAGGCTATTTGGTTTAGAGAGGCATAAACTTTCATATGTGACAGCCTGCTTCATCAGATACTATCAAGCTGTGGAGGGTCTGTGAAGCACCATCTTTGCACATGGGCGAAAATACAATTCCTGCTTGCCGTGACCCTTTCCGGGGAGAACATGGGTAGAGTGCTTGACTAGAATTTGCCTTCAGTATTTTATTTCTCTTACAGAAATGTACAGGCAGTCTGAGTTTGGTTGCGTGTGTGCAGGGGTAGGGGGGCATTGATCCATATTGCTTTTAATTTCTAGAGAAAGCATTAGATTTATGTGGAATGCAAATTTTGGTGCGTCACTGACTCCCTCTTATATGTCATCAGGTATGTGTGAAAATGTGTGACCCCTCCAAAGGAGCTGCAGGCCAGAAAACAATAGCTGTGTTGCTGCCTTGCCTCCTAGACAAAGGAATGATGAGCACAGTGACTGAAGTCCGGGCTCTCAGGTTTGTCTTGTAGCCTGTGAGTTCTTTTGGGTTATTTTGAGTTAAGACATTCTAGTCTCTCTGAAGATCATAGAATCAGAGAAAGTAGGAAATGGACCATGGGAGGTCATCTAGTCCAACCTCCTACTTGAAGGCAGGATCATCCCTATCTACACCATTCTGTGCAAGTGTTTGTACAGCCTGTTCTTAAAATGAGATGAACAGCCCTGTTACACAACTCCCAAGCCCATTGTCCAAGAAAATCAAGAACGCCATAACCTGCCACAGGTAAAACAGGGAGATGAAGACCTGTCACTGCAAGAGCAGGAAATGGTTGTGAAGATACACTTGAGAGAATCAGTGAAGAGGATCAGAAGCTCAGGTTCAAATATTAGCAAGTATCAGGAGGAGGCGTCTCTCCTCCTTTCTTGCAGGAAGTAAACTGACATTGGTGCAGTTTTCTGTGTGCAAGACTCCCCCACAGGACCTTACAGAGTGCAAATATGTCTGTTTTGCATGCATGCTAAAGTCTGCGTCGCATCATTTTTCGTAAGCGTGCAAGTTTATCCTTGTGTTTTCATGCCCACCATGGCTTCTTCCTCTTAATCATACTCTTGTAGTTTTCCCTATGCTAGTTTTGCATATCTCGTGGGTATCTGCATTTCAGTTGCACTGAACACAGACATCTAAATGTGTGTAACAGCCCAGGATCTGTTGAGACAAAAGAACTTCATGCACTTAAATGTTGTCATTTGGTAATTTTTCTGCCAGTAGAGTAAATGAAGCTTTAAACAGGCGTCTGATTTCAAGTAGAGCTGCCTTTTGCAAGCATAATTTAATGCCACTCAATATTATCATCTGACCAGATTAAGAAATAATAAAATGTAAAATCTTTGATTTTTTTTTTTTTTTTTTCTTCTGGGGAAGCTTTGAAAGTACTTTGCGTTTCAGGCTCTCAAGTGACATTGCCTTCACCCTTATTTGGCAAACAACTGTTTTGAGGGAGCGTATGCAAACTGAACATGTTTGAGAGACAGTGTGTGTGGTATTTCTGAACTGACATGGCATGTAGCTTCTTTTTTTAATTTCCTAATTTAGTTGTTCCCTATCTGCAACATTTTGGATCTGTTAGATAGTAGAGTAAAATGTTGTGAACAGTGTGAAGCATCAGCACAGGCTTGGGGCCAATTCCAATCTTGGTTGCATCAAAAAAAGATCCAGAAAAAATCCATTTTGTAGATGCACTCCAAACTGAGACCCAGATTTGAATTCAGATTTTTGTTCGCCTAGCGTTGTAAAGAGTACAAGCTACCCCTGATGAAAGGGCTTTCTTAACTCACTAGCTCTGCAGGCTTCTGTAGTGATATATTCTTCCATTCTCTTCCAGCATTAACACTCTTGTGAAGATCAGCAAAAGTGCTGGGGCTATGCTGAAACCTCATGCACCAAAACTTATTCCCGCCCTGTTGGAGTCCTTAAGTGTGCTAGAACCCCAGGTTCTCAATTATTTGAGTCTCCGTGCCACGGAGCAGGAAAAGGTAAGTAGCACAACTATGAAAGATGTTTTCAAAGTGGCATCTCAAAGATTTATAGCTTCACAGCCTTAAACCAAAATTTTGCATAGCCTTAAACCAAAAATCAGTGGCTCTGAAGCAGAGACATAGCAGGGTATGGAGGAGAATTAGCTAACAAATCTACTACCTCTTGTTTGATATGCATTTGGAGAACAAGAGAGATATCAGGTATTGGTCCTAAAACATATAATGCATAAAGCAGAAAAGTAACAATGGGTGGGCAAGCTGGGTATGAGCCTCAAACGCTACCTAAGATAGGGATGCCTCACCCTCTTGTGTCCCCATGCCCTGCACCTTCCCTGCAGTAGATGTGGTTTAGTTTATGAAGAATTCCTAGTCTGCTAAAATTACAACTTGCCTGTGTTTATCTGGAAATGCACACTCATCTAAGTTAGTGTGGAAGCAGCTTCCGATTCCATGTGAGGTTGAAATCTGGGGGCATTTCTAGTGGAATACTTTTCTGCTGTCTCCACCTTGAACCTGCTTGGTTGTCTTTTCTGTTTTCTTTAGACTGCAATGGATAGTGCAAGACTCAGTGCTGCTAAATCCTCTCCCATGATGGAAACAATCAATATGGTAGGTATCTGATTTAACCCCATTTTGGAGTAAAGATTAGTAATAACCTAAGTAGCCACTTCATGGGAAGTTTTTCTTTTTGCTTTTATCAGGTTGTCAGATACCTCCTGCACTGCAGTCTTTTGCTCATATTTTTATTTTGGTTATTGTCTTTTCTCCCAAGTACACATGTACCCACTCCCCAAACTTTTTCTTCCTCCCCCTCTGCCATCCTTCTTAGTAACCAAAATGCAGACATATGGACATATTCTTACCTGGGGTGAACTATCATGACCTAGGATAGCCAACTTCAGGTGAGAACCTGCCTTCCAATTTGGTAAAGAGGGTACTCATGAATATCTGACATGGTATTCATAAAGGTGAATACTTATGATGTTCCACAGATGGCACAGGGGTGACTGAATGTTACAATGAAGGGACTCCTCAACTTATTTGAAGCAAATTCCTTTCTCTCTAATCACCTTTTACCTCTTATCAGCCTTGGAACTACACATTTTATCTCGCTCCTAATGTAGGCCTCCCAAACAGGGAGGCTGAAATAATTGCTTTTGAACACTGGCTCAAAGCTCTGTTTTTTATCTCCATTCCTCTATCTTTCCAGTGGTGTTTGGTGCTTTGGGCATTTAGATCCAGTACCAGTTTTCTTGCCCAGCTGGCTTCTTGGTGTCTGGTACTGATATATTAGCACTGCTCAGTCAGGGTTTCCTTCTGCTTACCTTCTGCGGAATTTAAGTCTGCACCAAAATTTTTTCTTCTCTGTCCAAACACTGACTTGCTTGTATAGTAGTTTAATTTAATATTTTCTTAAAAATATTAAAAAGCCTGTTTAGCACTTGAATACATGTGTTTTGATTCAAGCAGGGGGTGGCACCAATATAAAATTGGTGCAACTTGGTGTAACAAGTCAGCCACCTCTTTATGGGGTCTAACCTTCCTGGTCTTGCCTCTTTCAAATTAGTGCTCATAGTACAATAGATTTGTAAGTGCAATGAAGTGCTGGCACAGAGAAGTATAAGCCAGCAGCGGCTTTCCTGTTTGACACAGGCTTGTGTTTCTTCCTCAAGATTTATAATCTTTCGTCCTTTCCACAGTGCTTGCAGTACCTGGATGTGTCGGTTCTAGGTGAGCTGGTCCCTAGGCTCTGCGAGCTGATTAAAAGTGGAGTAGGCCTGGGCACAAAGGTATGCTGGCCATTTTAATGAGTCTTTGGAAGTGGGAGAGGGAACAGCTTGAAAGGCTGGCTGCAATGTGGCTGCTCTGAACTTGAAGTTGCAGCTGTCACCAGCAAAGGAGGTGACTGTTTCATATCTGGATCAGTCTGCCCATAATTCTCTCTTTTTCTCTAGGAGCGTCACTAGTAACCCCTCCCCCAGTGAGGTGGGGGATGGCTGCTGGGTTCTGTCGGCACATGCTAGACATCTGCTCTGATATGCTAATTAGCACAGGTTGGAGCGGACTTGATTAACTGAGTCTGTTGGGGCATGCTAACTGGTACGCTCCAGCAGCCTCTGTGTCATGTGTATTCAGCATCCCTGCACTTCAAAATGGCAGCAGGGGCGTTCTAATTAAAGCTTGGGTTGTTGAACAAGCTTTAATTAAAGCGCCTCTCCTGCCATTTTGAATACAGGACACTGAGTACATGTGACACTGCAGGTACTTTAATTAGAGTGGTCCTGGAGCTGTTCTAACTAAGGAACCCTCCCCCTCCACCCTGGAGACCATGTGTAAAGACACCCTATAAGAGTAGGTTGCAAAATACTGCTTGATGCGCCTCTGTCTGGCATGTGGGCCAGGTCCAGAGACTGGGCCCCAGGAGCATTTGTATCTTCCTTCTCCTAATGTGGCTCTTCTTTGCTTTTAAAAGAGCAGAATGGTTTCAGACTTGCTTGTCAGATTAGTCTGAAGACTGTGTTTGCGTCAGGGGCAGCATATAGAGCACTTAATCCCATGGAGCTCTGATCCTGACAGGTACCCTGTGGCCCAACAGCAATGCATGCAGTAGTGTCAATAGCTAGAATTAGCTGATAATGGGTTTTGTTTTCCCTTTTGCTCTTCCAGGGAGGCTGTGCTAGTGTGATAGTATCATTAACCACTCAGTGTCCCCAAGATTTGACACCTTTTTCAGGTAAGGTTTGTTTTTACACAGGAATTTTTTTTAAGTTGATTTTTTCAGTCCTTTGTAAATAGCTTGTTTTTCATTCTACCTATTTAGTTCCATCACAGGATGCTCTTCTGTATTCATGTTTCCTGATCTCTAAAGGCAGTGTCCCTTGGAGCAGAGTCTGTGTGTTTGGGGTTGTTCCTGTTCAGTTAGGCTATGCATATCACTAACACACAACAGTGCCTCAGGAAAGTAGCATTGCAGAGATCAAAGTCTACAGAACAGCAGTGTCCCACTTACCCTGTAGTTAAAGCTGTCTTACAGCTGCTTCTGGTTTTGGGTATATTTTGGGGTCAAACCACATATTCCTTTTTAAAGCCCATATGCCATGTGCACTTAACTAAGCACATAGACTAACTCATCCATTAACACCAGTAGTCTAGTGAAACGCAAGACACTGCCTCCCACTATGACAAAAGGCTGATTCTGCTGTTTCAAGGCTTGACTCTTTCTCTTTTTCCAAACAGGTAAACTCATGAGTGCTTTACTCAGTGGCCTGACAGATCGCAACAGTGTGGTGCAGAAGTCATTTGCTTTTGCAATGGGGCATCTTGTTAGGGTGAGACAGGCTTTGGTGTCTTTTCATTTAGCTCATTGGAGTTCATTTTTTTTTAATGTGTGTTAAATAACTCTATTTCTCTCTCAGACATCTCGGGACAGTAGTACTGAGAAACTACTGCAGAAGCTTGGCAGCTGGTACATGGAGAAGGAAGGCAGGTGGCTTTCTATTTTTTCATTTTTTTGTTTTCATTAGGGAACTGGCTTTTGTAGCTAGAAGAAGCCAATGAATGGTCACTCTAGCATTGTCTGTTCCTACGCTTATAACTTGCTGGCTTATAGATTTTCTAGATGGATATCTTGCATAAAGCAAGAGGCTTCTGTCTTTCATAGTACTGTGACTCTTCATAGCACTGTGACTCTCTTTACTGGCTTTCGTGAAATTACTTCTGACTCTTCCTATCAGTCTTTCCACAAAAAATCTGACTTCAGATGCTCAAACCAGATAACTGTTTTCTTTTCTTTCCCCTTCAGAACCTGTCTACAGGACAGGCTGTGCTTTAACTGTTCATGCCATTGGACGGTACAGTCCAGATGTTTTGAAGAACCATGCCAAACAGGTCTTGCCATTGGCATTTCTGGGAATGCATGAGGTCCCTGATGAAGAGAAAGGAGAGAAAGACGATTCTAATTTATGGACTGAAGTATGGCAGGAAAATGTCCCAGGTAAACTGCCCCAGAGATTGTTTTATGCAAGGCTGCTGGGGATGTTTAGACAGCTTGCACCTGAAATTCTTCAGAAAACTTGAATCTTAAGAAGATCCTTAAAATGATTTTTTTAAACTAATTTACAAATCAAATTGCATAAAAACAATAATGCTCTGTGGAAACATGGGACTTGTTGTTTAACCTGATCTTGAAGTTTCTTAGAAGAAAACTTCCCTTCCTGCCAGAGCCACCTTCTACCTTTTCCATTTCTCCAGCTCTGAGCTCGTGCTTCTGGGGGGGAGGCAGGAGCAGATGACTTGGTTGAGAGTTGTTAGATACTGACACTGGGTTGGTGGTTTGTTTTTTGGTTTGTTTTTTTAGGGGGGAGAGGGGAGAGCGGGGGGTTTAAATGGAGCTGGTTATTTAGGTGCCTGAATTGGAACTCCCTGGCTCTTGTTAGGCAGCCATTTCAGACACAGGAAGGACTAATACTTAGGTCACACACCTAGGCTTGAGGAGACCTAGGTTTAGTTTTCTGCTTTACTACAGGCTTGCTGTATGGCCTTGGGCAAATCTCTTAAGACTCTGTGTCTCAGCTCCCCATCTGCTAAAATATATAATGCGTGAGGAGAAGCACGCTGAAGTGTGTGAGTTGCTCAGATATGATGGTAATATGGCCCACATAATGACTTAAGTGGCTAATTTTGAAAATCTTGGCCAGCACAGGGGGGAGAGGAGGATTCAGGGAAATGAATCCTGTGCTCCCTGCAGGCACCTTTGGTATGGGCAGGGAAGGGGGAAGAAGGGTGATTCTCAGTGTACAGGATAGCCTGATTAAGGTGAAGGATCTCATTTCATTGGAGATATGCTAGGTGGCATTTGTAGTTCTCACTCTAAGGAGCAGAAATCACCTAAGTAAATCTAGAGGTACCAATGCAGCCATCTTTTTACATCTGTGGAAGAAGATTCATCAGTATAATACTTCTTTGTGAAAGACTTGCTAGCTCTATTTAGTGGTTTGGTTTCAAATGTCCCACCAGGCAGGAGGTTGCTGTGCACTGAAGTCTTACTGGGGACTTGGGGAATGTGTTGTTGTAAGACCTTTTTAATGGGTGCGTTTTGAAAAAAACTAGCTTTCCTCAGGAAATCTAGACATTTCTAGAGAAATATCCCTGTTCTCACCGAAGTGAGAGATGGAGCTCTCTGGCATAATTAGGCGTACCCTCTTATGTCCCTTTTGAAGGATCTAGGGAATATAGAATCTTTCATTCATTGGTTGGGAATGACCCCCATTTTTTCCATATGATGGTTTACTTGAGGTAAAACTGTGAGTAACTTACTGACTCAGTTCCCAGCCAAAACAGGGGGAGGATCCCATTGCTGTTTAAAGCCCTGTTTTTAACTGGGTCACATTTGTTTTCTTTTTCTATATATAAAAAAAAAAATTGCAGTTTTTCTTTGTTTCGTACACAGGTACCCATGGTGGCATCAGGCTCTACATGCCAGAGTTGATAGCCATTACCCAGAAGGCTTTACAGTCACAGTCCTGGAAAATGAAAGCCCAGGGAGCAGCTGCCATGGCATCTCTTGCCAAGCAAACTGGCTCATTGGCACCTCCCCATCTGGGAATGGTGCTCACTGCACTACTTCAAGGTCTGCCGGGAAGGACGTGGACAGGAAAGGTAAAGGAGCAGCCAGCACCAAATGGGTTCACAGAAGTGCAAGTATTCAGTCCCTGAGGCTAGAGAGGGAACATACGGAGCTGCTGACGTTCACCGTGGTATAGGAAGGGTGACTTTAAACGGATGGTGCATCTGTCTTGTATGCCTCTCAGATGCAGAGGGGGGCATTGGTTTTCTGACCCTGGTTCTTGCAGTTTTAACAAATTGGATACCTGCACTGCTTTGTCCATGACTGGTAGCAGGTGGCAGAAGCCCTCATTTTTTAAATGGCAGGGCAAACTAGAGGTGGCACCATGGGGAGTTTCTTGCTGTGTCCAGTACCTCATGGAAATAAGAGTGTGGAGCTCAGAATACCTTGCAGTCAGATTCTCATTTAAGATCACTTTACACTACTCTAGCCATTAAAGGGGACTAACTTGCAGGCGGACAGACTGGACAGCCTCTTTATGCTGCTAGGTCAGTATAAACACATAAACAAGAATGTTGGGGCGTGTAATATTACCATGCATCAGTGTCCAGTGGGGGACTGTTGCACAATGTAAAGGATGCTGAAATGGGAAGAAAGAGAGCTAAAAATGTGTGTCCAGCAGCAGAGTGCTGGGAAGAGCTTGTCTCTGGTAGAGGGGAGTGGCATTTGAGGGCTACTGCAGTGTCTGTTGATGCTACCAGCACCCAGGGTTATTTGGAAAAGTGTCACATAGCAGGAGGGCACCACCCTACTGCAGTGATGCTCATGAGCACTCTCGTCTGTTTAATGCTCACAGGAGGAGTTGCTGAAAGCTGTTGCCAGCGTGGTTTCTGCATGCAGGTAATTATTCCCAGTAAAGGCACTGTACCTTCAGACTCTCCAGCAAGTGTTTGCCACACGTGGCTACTGCCTGCCAAATCTGAGATTGGGAAACTCCGCTGCCCCCTGCTCTTTTAGTGAGGAGTGGAAGATGGTAGGATCTGGGCACTGCCCAAGTCTCCAAGTGGACATGAACACTTTATTTCCCCTCTCCTTGGATTTAGGGTGCTGGGATGGAAGGGAGGAGAGGGCTGAGATCTGTTGAGGTAGAGGTCAGGGTGTCTGTTCTTTGAGGAAGCATAAGGCACAAGACTGAGATACTAAAGCAGATAAGAGTGGAAGGAAGAGGGAATACAATAAGCAAGGGAAAGGATGTATTTAAAAAATGAGAAGGAAGCTACAGAGATGAAGTGTGACACACTAGCATGGTGCTTAGGGGAGAGTTGAATGGCAAAATAGAGTGAAGTGTGTGGACATGCCCATGCATCCTCTGCCCTTCATGAATGTACTCTCTGAAGTGAATGGGTTGGCTTATCACCCATTTGGCTTGGGGAAGCCAAGAGCACTGAACTTGCTAGGCCGGGTTTCAGCCCTTGCTCAGCACCCATGAGACTGAGAGGGTGCATAGGGACTTGGAATAATCCACTACTGACACAAAAAAAAATAGTAAATTCTAACAGAAGTCTTAGTTTTGGAATTGCTTTGGAGTCTGGGGCCTTGTTGAACTTGGTGGGTCCATGAGGATGGCACTTGACGTTGACCATTCATGCACCTGGTGTTTCAGTGCTGAGCTGCAGAAACCGGTGCCGAATCAGCCCAGCGTCAGTGACGTTGTCCAGGTCATCCTGAAGGAGTGCCGCAAAGAGAACCTCAAGTACAAAATCGTTGCCCTCCGCTGTGCAGCAGAGGTGCTGCAGGTGACAAAGGAGGACCGGTTCCAGGAGCTGGCTGACATCATCTTCCCTATGATAAAGAAGGTGACCCTTCTGTCTCCTGAGCTTACTTTCTTTGAACCCCCTGAGGGTTGCACTCATATGCCTCTGCCCCAGTCTGGCCTGTTTCCTGGTGCCTGCTGATGTAAGTGAGACACGTTCCTCATACAGATTGGCCCAGTGTTGGGGTGTACATCAGGCCTCCCAGTGGGGGAGTCTTGGTGATACCCACTCCCCTTCAGACTGACCTGGGAAGGAAGCTGAAGTTGAGATCTGTGCAACTGAGAGGATGTAGTGTTTTCCAAGAACACTCAATGGCCTCTGCATAACTACTGTGCAGCAGAGAGAAGCTCCTGTGGCACTTGCTGTAGGAGCCAGTGTTTTCTCACTGTCTCTTCCTAATACTACTTCTTCAACCATGTTATTGGCATGTGGTGTGTGTCCCCATTGATTGCTACCTCCACCTGAATCTCAGGACATGATTTTCAGGTGCTGTGTATCTGCAGATCAGGACGATGTCAGTGTGAATGGCAAGCATTTTGTTCCTCTGTTCCTGGGCCCTAATGTCATTACAGCCCTCCAGAGTCCTGCAGGATGAAAGAGAAATTATACTAATTTCTACAACTGTTGCTGATAGCAACAGCAATGCAATAAACTGAGTGGCTCTCAAGGATACAGTGACTAGGTACAGGGCCTGCTGGGCTCAAGGTATTGTTAAACAAGTGTAGCACAATGTAAGCCAGTGTTACAGTTGGTCTTCCTTCTCTTCTGCCAACACCCAATACTTCTCACACCCCGCTTCTGACCCACCCATCCTGATACCTCTGCAGAATTCTCATGGGAGCATGGAAGCCAGTTTACTAAAGGGTGACGATGAGGATGAGAATGAACAGGAAAAGGAGCTACAGATGGAAACTCTGCTCTGTGCCTTTGAGAGTCTGGGCAAGGCCTGGCCTAGGAGCCTGGAGACGCAACGTAAGTCGGGTCAGGCGCATAACAGGCAAGACCAGCAGTAGGTGGGGCAAAGAGTATCCATGTTTAAAGGGAAGCCTGAAAGCACATTGTGGGAAGGGTAGGAATATCAAGACATTTTCAAAGTCCTTTCATCACCTTGGAGGTATTTGGCTACAGTGGGTTAGATTTTCCTTGCTGGCCAAGAATGGGGAAAAGCAGAGATGCCTTTTCCACTGAAGTAAGTGCTCAATGAGTCACTACAGCCAGCTGTCCTCAATGCTCCTCACTCATGAAAGTTACCGAAATTTACACCTGTCCGAAGCTCCCTTAGCTATGCTGTTAACAAGTGGGGAGCACTGTGATGATTCACTTGGGCCAACACTTTCTACCCTGGGGTGCCTGACATAAGACAACAAATGGTCCATGGCACTGAGTACTCAATTTTCCACTGAAGCCAATAACGCCTCTGAAGGATATGGATTGAGTTGTTTGTCTACAGCCACTTGTGAAAGAAATGTGCTGTCTTGCCTTGAATCATGGACAGCTTCAGTATGGTTTGTGGGAGGAGGCTGTGATGGTAGCCAGGTCTGGGAGCTATGGTGCAGACTGTAACTTTGCCAAGTGGGAAATGTTTGCTACTAATTTTGCTTGTTGATGTAACAAAACCCTAACTTGTTTGCAGGCTGCTATCAGCAAGAGCTGTGCAAGTTAATGTGCGAGCGTCTGAAACTTAGCACATGGAAAGTGCAGCTGGGAGTCCTGCAGGCGATGAATGCCTATTTTCAAGGGTAATTCTCTTGCCTGTGCTTTGCTTCCATTGCGCACATTTTCTCTGGCATGTTGATCCTTTTTGTGACAACTGCACAGTAACTGGGACCATCATAATTTCTCAAAACCAGTTCAGCAGATCATAGGAAAGTAGGGCTTTAAAAGACCTCCCAAGATCATCTGCCTATGCCCCTGCTGAAGGCAGGATCATCCCTGACTAAACAAACTATCCCAACCAAGTGTCTGTCCATCCCGGCCTTGAAAACTTCCAGGGATGGAGATTCCACAGCTGCTTCTCTTGGTACCCTGTTGTGCTTAACACCCTCATAGTCAGAGAGTTCATAGTTTCATAGTAGCTAGAGTCGGAAGGGACCTAGGTAGATCATCTAGTCTGACCCCCTGCCTTGGCAGGAAAGAGCACCGGGGTCAGATGACCCCGGCAAGGTGCTCATCTAACTTCCTTTTAAAAATC
>NW_017728950.1:33059695-33071878 GCF_001723895.1 Crocodylus porosus
AGCCTATAGCCCTTGACACTCACCGCCCAGTCATGCGATGAGTCCCACCACGTTTCTGTGATCCCTACTATGTCAGGGCTGGTGACAGCTAGGAGTTCCTTCTTATTTCCAGTCTAAATCTCATCTGCTGCAGCTTGAGGCCATTGCTCCTAGTTCAGTTCCTTAAAGCCACAGAAAAAAGCCCATCTCCATCCTCTTTGTAATTGCCCTTTAGGTATTTTGAAGACTATTATCCAGTCCCCCCTCTGTTTTCTCTTCTCCAGACTAAATAATCACAGTTGTTTCAGCCTTTCCTCATAAGTCATGTTTCCCATGCCTCTAATCATTTTTATCAGTCTCCACTGGACTCTTTCCAATCTGCCCACATCTTTCTTGAAGTGTAGGACTCAAAACTGGACATAGTACTCCAAGTGAGGCCTCACCAGTGCTGAAAAGAGCAGAAGAATCAGTTCCCTTGATTTTTGAGTGAACTCCTGTTAATACAACCCTGGATGCTGTTGGGTTTTTTTGCAATACTGTTAGCTCATATTCAGCGTACAGTCAGCTGTAACCCCCTGTCCCTCTCTGCAGTTCTGCAGCCTAGCCAATCATTCCCCAGTCTGTATTTGTGCATGCAATTATTTCATTCTCGGTGCAAAATTTGCGTTTGTCCTTCTGTTTTATCTGATTAATTTTGGACCATGTTTTCCAGTTCATCCGGGTCATTCTGGATCCTAGCCCTACCCTCAGGAATGTCTGCTACTCCACCCAATTTGGTGTCATCTGCAAATTTGCCAAGTGTATACTTGATTCTATCATATATAAATCATTAATGAAGATGTTAATGTTTAATACTAGATCCAGGACCCCACTTTATACCCCTTCCCAAGTCAACCCATCTAACATGGCTTTCCAATTTGCTAGGTTGATGCTTTTTGATGAGGAGCACCTGGACCCCGGGGCTTTGAGAGGCATACTTTTGGAAACCTGCTCATCTATCACACACTCATTAGGTAAATATTTTCCAACAGGTAGCTAGGAATTAATTGCTTATTTCACTGTTGTTGTTTTTTTTGTTGGAAGTGGAGTTGCCCATGGTACTTTGCCCAGGGACATCAAACTCCTCTGAAGCAGGAAACCCCTGAATCTCTTGTAAATGCCTGACTTCTAGGAGAGGGGAGATAGCTTTCCATGCAGGTACATGAAGAACTGTCCTGGCAGGCATTTTTACTTCCATATTTTCTCCTTTCTGCCATAGAGTCAAACTCTACTGCTGCTTAGTGAGATCCATTTTCCCTTCGCTCCATTCAGACTTTCTGGCTATGTCCATGTTCTACTCTGTAGGGTACTGTAGAGACCTGTGGTTAGCTCAGGCATTTGTAACACAGAGGTCTGATTTGTTTGCTCTGCCCTATCAGCTTGTTCACAGCTGGCCTGAGGCTCAGCACACTGCAGCAGGGCCCGGAGTAAATATATTCTTTGAAGCTAGGCCTAATACATGTCAGAACCTGTAGCCCACATTTATCCCCAACCACAGATCCCTCTACAGTTTCCCCAGACATTCTGTGCTGCACATTGGAGAGGGTCCAAGCTACCTGTGTATTAAGCAACTGCTGTGCCCTTCCACAATGCAAGCTGTTCCGAGGGATGGAGAGGCCTGTCTAATCTATGCCAGCCTCCCCAGTGGATGGCAGCACTGCCCAGAATCTCCCCCAGAGTGCTCACTCACTTCAGGCTCAGTCCAGAGTATGAACATTACAGTGATCTGCTGTGCCAAGGACTCTTCCCTGGCCTTATACTTCCAGGGATTTCTGCCAATACAGCTCTTTCCAGCATAAAAAGGCTGAAGCGGGAGTGAGGATTTTACCTCTGTAGCTAAGGCCCACGCAGGCTTTTGTGTTGCGGACTGGTCTCAGGAAAACAACTTGATCAGAGCTGTTTTTGCCTTGTGCTCACTAGTGGAAGCCTGCTGTTGCAGCCTCATCTTTGTTTGGAGGTAGTTAGCCTTGTTACCCCAGAGGCAGGCAGAACGTAGAGCAGGACCATTCCTAGCATCTGTGAAGCAGGCTGTTGCCTACAGAAGCTCATGCTTCTCTGAACCAGGTGGTCTCTAAGGGGCCACCCTGCCCTACCTTCTGCTGAATTAGAAAATCCCCAGATGATTATTTTAAGCATTGACCACACAGTTCTTGGCAAAGAGCTTCCTTCACATACAAAAGCTGTTTCTTGAGGGCTCCTGGGTAGAAATCGGATGGTGCTGCTGTGTTTACCAGGTTTGTCACTTTCCAGTTCCTCTCACCTGTGAAACAGAGGGACCGTGGGGTTTGTGGTGGAGGCTCCTGCTTGATGCTTTTGTGGATTCAGTAACAAGGCATAAGGAGCCTATATGGGCAGAGCCCAATGCCGTTAAGATGTGTGGGGCACTCTGTACAGGTTATGTGAGGGACAGAAGCATTCTGAACTGCACGAGCTCAAGTGCTCTGTGATTACAAATAGTTAATGCTCTCTTTGTGCACTCTGAATATGTTCTTTCTTTCTCAGAAAATAAAAGCTACACCTCCATAAGAACAGAAGCCTTGTCTGTGATAGAACTGCTGCTCACCAAACTCTCAGGTGAGGCTCTTTGGGCTTCGGGAGTCCAGCTCAGTGCATGGCTCAGAGGCCTGGAAGTGTAGAGACACAGTGTCCTGCAGTGCCACCACTAGATGCCGTAGGAGCAACACTGTGACCCAGCAAATGGTGCTTTTCCTTCCTGGAAATGCATGTTGTGTCGTGATGTATGATGTGCATGCAGCCTTGTACATGGGAGCAGGAAGGAGACATGGAGGGACAGTCTTGGAGAAGATAGGGGTAAAGTTGAGGTCTGAAATGTGAGTTCTTCCCCTGGAGGGGAGAGCAAGAGCTCTGTGTAGGCAGCACAGGCCTGCTTCCAACTCTCTGGATAATCTGTGGGCTCAGATTTTGCATAGTGCCCCATGGAGGGACACAGCCTGCCCTCTGGTGGGGTGGAGGAGCTGTTGCAATTAGCCCCTCAGCTTCAGTTTGAGAATTTATTCCCTGAAAAACCACCCTTAGACCTAAAACAGATCTGGCATCCAGTGCAGCTGTGGCTGCTCTTTGTCATTGTTTAGCAAATTTCTCCTTTAAGTTCTTAGGCTCTAGCGTGTAGCCCTGTGCCCCTCCTTTACTGTAGCAGGAGGTGGCTGTGTGTTCTTCTCCTTTGTTTTGAAGCCATCGTGAAGTGACTCTGTCCCTGTGCTTGAGCATGGTGGACCCGGTATAGCTGGGCCTAAGCAACTGCTGCTCTTCCTTGAAGCCAGTGCATCTTTGTAAGTCGGGTTGAATTAGCCCAACACAATAGAGAGCCCTTCAGGAATCTCTTCACTTCATCCAGGGAGCCTTGTTACTTAAGCCACTCTAGTATTCACGTGAAAATAACACCAAAATGTGCCTTGTCTCTCTTTCTCCACCTAGAGTCTAAACAGTGGGAAAGTCTGACCCCACAAAGCAGGGAGCTTCTCATGGGCTCGTTAACTACCATGGCATTGGACAGCAGACCTGAATTGCAAGAGAAAGCATCTGTATTGAAGAAAACACTTGAAAACCTTGAGTAATTGTAAAACAAACAAAGTGCCATGTAAAACACACAGTGCAGTGATCTGAAAACCAAGTGGGAAAATGAAGATTAATCTGTAGCATGCATCATTCCTTGGCCAAAATAAAAATGCCTTAAATTCTGTTCCCCATTAACTTTATTTTTACTGTTTTTAAGCTGCTGGTTAGGTAATGTTGTATCAGTAAATACCTCTAATGATTTGCCCTTGCGGGCTCGTAGGTGTGTGACCTGAAAAAAACGCCAAGTGTAAGATGCATCTGATTTTTAAAATAGGCAAAGATTTACTTGAGTTACTTTAGATCCCTGTTGTCCTGACAAGAGTTGTTGAAGGTGGTTGGAAAAACCAACACTGGAAAATGAAATGCTTAAATTTCATTTCATTGTATTGTGTGTTTGTGTGTGTGTTTGTGTGCGCGCGTGTGTGCGTGTGCATGGAGATTTAATACTTGATGTCCAAACAGTGATTCTTTGGATGTCCCCAGGAGAACAGGGGGAAATTAATATTTGCATCAGCAAGAGTTGAACTCTTGTCTCCATTGCAGTCAGTGGCAAAGCACCCATGGACTTCACTGGCGGCAGGATCTCACCCAGCTTTCCACCTTCTGCTAGTCCAGCCTGGTCCTCCTCCTTTGCACGCCCTCCCATTGCCCATGTTGGTTGTGAAAGGCAGAGTACTTTTGACTTATTTATTCCACCTCTGACCTCAAAGTGGACTGAGTGAGTCCATATTCCCCTTCTCCCCCCAGCTCATAGATTCCAGTCTCCCAAATTTTCAACAATCACTATGTTCCCCAAAGGATGCACATGAGAGCGCACTTTAATGAGTTGCCATGGGGGGTAGGTAGTTTGAGTCTGTGAAACTAGGCAAACCTTGACAGGTGGAACACTGCTCTTCTCAAAGTTGTTTTGCGTGACACTCCACAACTGCAGCAGAAAACAAAGTTAAAATGAAACTTTTTCTAGAGATGTTTTTCAAGAGCGTTCAAAGTTTGCCAATGACAAATTTTTGTAGTCGTACTTGTTTCCTTCCTGTTCATAACCCTGTTCTCGCTTTGGAAACCTGTAACAATTTAGACTTCTCAATGTTTGTAACGAATGACATAATTGCTCCTCTGTCAGGCACCAGCTTGGGCTGGTTTCCAGCAAGTCCTTTTAATTTGCACTTCGGAAAGACTGTCGGCATTAATGTGAAGTAAAACGTCTATTTGATTACCTAGCCATAGTGCCCTCCCCATTTCCTCTCCACAGACAGAAGACACAAAATTTGCTGCTGTGGCAACAGGTTTGAGAAGTGTAAAATGGCCACTGTAACTCAATCTGTTTAGCATATGTACAGCTTCTCTGAGGATGCTGCTTTGCTGATGTTGGTGACACCACTGCCACAGATTTCAGTAAGAAAAGGCCTGTCATTTCCTCATTTGCTCCCTTGTGCTCTCCAGTCCCCTCCTGACATGGTCAGCTAAGAGGAGAGAATCTTTTGAATAACCTAGCCAGACACCCACCTTTTCCCTAAGCAGGTGGCACGTTCGGGAGTGAGTATTCTGGACTCGCCTTTCCCTTGGGTGCTGTGTGTTCTTTAACAATCAATGTTTTTGGCACTGGTTCACCTTAACAGTCTGATGTGCTGATGGAAAGAAGGAAGGAAGGCAGCCAGTGCATGCCTGGCAAGAAATTCTCGGCAGATGTAGATGACTCCGCCAGCCTTTCAGGAACCTCAGCAAGCACTAATGCATCAAATGAGCCCTTCTCATCGGGCAATCCCTTGGTGCTGAGAGCAGGTGCTTATCTATGACCTCGTGGCAGGGAGCTGCTCTTTGTTTACATGTCGTTCGGAGTACCAAGCACACTTGTAAATTTTAAAAGCATATTGGGCAAATCTCTTGATGAAGGCACCTTTTAAATGAATGCAGAACTTGCCTTCTGTGAAATCTTGTTTCACAAGAGCTCATTTTTGATGAGAGGAAACACCCCAACTACTTTGCTGCAGTGACTGTTTATCCGACTTGTTCTTTTTCATACAGCTCGAGGAACAGGCAGATAGTTCCAGTAACCTAAGAGGTTCTGATCTCCAATGCACTGCTTTCAGCAGGGACTCAAGTATTTGGAAGCAGAGCCTAAGATGATTGAGTGGCTGTAAGTAGAGCAACGGTATTAGTTGCCAGAACAACCTGGTGTTTTTCCCCTAGGTAGTTTATAGTACATGGAAGAACATGTTCTAGGAATTCTAATGACAGCTAGGTTGACAATTCTGGTCAAGATTATTGGGAAGTTAGAGATGGTAAAACGGTTCCTCTCTGAATCACAAAGCAATATGTTTTCTAATGATTAAAGAACCAATTCAGAGTTCCTCTAGAGCATGTGCCTATACACAGAACCTACCTGCACAAAGCTGATGCTAATTGAAACAGAGGTTTGATTCCCAATTCTCTTTTCATTTGTAAACTTGACAAGAAAAAAAAAAAAAGAGATGTGGCCTTCCTAGAGTTTTTCCTCTAAGAGTGATTGCACTATGTAAAACACTGTACTTTGCCCTTCTGGGGCATTTCTTGTGCTGCTGCAATGCTGCTTTGTATACCAGGAGTGAGGCGTGCAAGTTTGACACTAGCACTCGTTCTAACCTGTGAGCTGTTGCTTAAATGGATGTATATTAAGGAAAGTTTTCTAATGTTGCAAGGTCTCCATTGAATTCACCACAATCTGTACTCAGCTGTCAAAGTATGTAAATGAATTGAGTGAAAGAAAATGCTCTCCCACTTACCAAAAAGGTAACATTAAATAAAAGTGCATGACCTGTTCTTGGAAGTAACTGGCAATTTTTTTCCCTATTCATGTGTGTCAGTTTTTGCTGTCCATTGCCTTGCAAAGTTCCAAGCTGGCATTAGTGTTACACATTAGGCACGCCTCATGGATTTCACTACTTCTACTGTATGTCCGATTCAACTGAAGAGACAACGATCTACATTTCAGCTATCCACATAATTGCTTTGCTCCAAGCCCATGGCACCTCTTGGTAGTTCACTATCAGTTAGCCTGCACTGAAACTGCTAATGGGCCAGTTTTGGATTTGTTGTGTAGGTGCAACTGAAGGCAGGACTAGACCAAAACATTGCAAATCACTTAATTGCTATTTAAGGAACTTAGCCCTCAGCTTTTTGTTAAAACAGCAGCCACGTATACAGTTGCACTGCATATGCAGTTCAAGGGACCTTCCTCTCAAAGATTTTTATAAGGCAGGGGAAAACAGAGCAGAAGTTGATGAAGCACTTATCTGTTGGTGTAGGAAATAATACCTAAGCAAAACAGTTAATTGTATTTATGGTAGTTGTATTGAACTGCTTATCAGTAGGACTTGGGTATACAGACAACACTGTATCTCCTCCGTTGGCAGTGAGCCCCCAAGAGAACTAAACTAGTGTTTAGTTCAATCAACTTTTATCCTAAACATATTCCTGGGTGGGAGACCTCAGAATCCTGTCACCCTTCCTGGTACACCTGGGACCAGTTGGTTACATGAAAAGCATTTAGGGGATGCATGTAGCCACTTAGATACCTTCCTTCATTTTCTCTTAGTGCTGTTAACAGACTGATCAGGACTAAACTAGTACTTGCAGCTCCCCAGCTCGAATTGTTCTGCTGTGCAGTTAGTCTGCAGCCAACCTGCCTGCAGATACATAATTCAGTCAAATGTCCACCAAAGACAAAGAGCAGCCAGTAGCTATTGTGTTCCTCTTTCCCTATCTCACTGGCTCTCAGCTGTCACAATAATTTTCCTCCTGTGCATGGGAAATAGGAGGAGTCTGTAGTTATCTTCAGTGGCTCATCTTGCTAGTATCTGGGCCTTGCCTGTTCCCCAAGTGGCCTAAATGGCCAACTACACTAATGGTTTACCCCTGTTCTTGCCCCAGCTCTGGCTCCATGCAGTATTTGGGGGAGTACACTGTATATTCCAGTAATGTCTCCCCTACTGTGGGGAAGGCTGAGGTCAAGAGGCAGCAGACAAGGTGGTCCAGAAAAAACAAGCAATAAAAATTATTAAGTCCCTATCAGCCCTGAGATGTTAAATACTGCAAAGAAGTATGAATTGTGGCATCTTGGAAAAAGCAAATCCCACAGCTGTGTGTGCACAAGGGCACAAGACCAAGATAAATGGGACAGTTCATACTGTCTTATAAAATTCTGTTAAGAGTGTCTGCATATTCAGGTAAGCACTATGTTACAGTCTCTCTTTTTCAAAACTATAACTGCTCTCTGAGGGCTAGAAAGGGTCCCAGTGCACTTACAGAGCACATTTCTGCAAAGGGAGAATTCTGTGGCCATGGAATCAAAATACAAGGTGGCCTTTTTGCAACAATCAGCAAAAGCACTCAAAAGACTGATCATAATCTGAGACACTCTAGCTTAGCTGCAGACCAAGTGAAGGTGCAGGAACTCAGGTGTTTCTCACACAGGAGGGAAAATTACAGTGATGAAGCCACGAGCTTGAATGAGCTTTCGCCTGAGCCTTGCTCCTATATGAGGCTTCATAGCCATCTCTGTCCATATTCCTACCAAAAAAGCGCATCCCCACTGCTATCTATTTTGGTAAATATCTCTTCCATGATAACAATTGCTCTCTCTACTCCTTGCTCTGCAGCCATTACTATGGCACTTTGTAGCTATAACGTGCTCACTACTTAAGAAAAAGATCAGGCTTTTGCAGGATAAACTTGAGTCTTGAGTTCTTGATGTCCTGTTTGTTTTGTTCCTGTCTGCTACTGTATTTCCTGGGGGTCTGTTTTTAATCTTGCTTTGCTACAAGTTTTCTACTTGGGCCTGTCTGCCAAGAGCGAGTTGCAAAAATGACTCAAATCTCTTTTTACCTCTTTCTGCCTAATGTGTGGGTACAAGGAAATCACACTGTATTCCTCCTAGTAGAGTAATCTTGTAATGAGCCTTGGTAAATTAATATTATTTTAATCAGATCCTTCTAGATCATTTTTGCCTGTGTCATCTTAACCAAGGGCAAATCATTGCCTTTAGGGTGATAAGCAGGGATCTGGAGTTTTTCCTTTGCCATGGAAAAACACGGTAAACTGGATTTTCTCATTTTAAGGGGAAAAAAAAAAGCAGGAAATGGGTTTCCCCTTGCAGGCTGGAAGAGTTTCAGCCTGCAAGGGCCTGGAGGGAGCAGGGAGAGGGCGGTCAGGCAGGGGGCACCATGTGCATATGTATACCTAGGCATGCACATAGCTACCAGGCAGCCTGGAGAGCAGCTCCCTGCAGGTAAGTGTGGGAGTGGGGAGGGGGAGGATTGAGGGCCTCCATAGTGAGGGAGGGAGTTGGGCAGGGCTAGAGCTGGGGCTGCTGCCCAACTAAGGTGGTCTGGGGCTTGGTGTTGCCATGGCAGCACTGGGCTCTAAGCAGTGGCAAAAGCCCCACCAACCCACTCTTCTCTGCCATGCTGGGTCCCATCCACTGGGCTGTGGAGCCCCCACGGGGAGGGCAGCAAGGCAGGAAGCCAGAGCCCACAGCAGGCAGCCTGTCCCTGTGCCCCACCATGGGCTCTGCACTGGCCATGCTGCCTGGGAAGGAGGGCTGCAGCAGCTGCTGCCTCCTACAGGTGGTAGCTGGGACTTGTGGGGGGGAGGCAAGGGCTGTGTATCTGGTCCCTGGACCCATAGTCCTGGCAGCTTTGGTGCCCCTGCGAACAGGGCAGGGCTGAGGGTGGGGAGTGAGGCACTGGCATAGGGAGGTCACCAACAAGTCAGGGCTGCTCAGCACCACAAAGCAGTGTGGGGGACAGCCACAGCTAGACCCATGTCCTGGTGAACAAAGGGGCAGGGAGAGCTCCGATTTTCCATAATAAACCCCAAATCAATAGCTAAACTTTATAAGTGTTTAGAATTTATTTCACTAGAGTGATTGAGGCACTGGTAGGCTTTCAAATTGCTTCAAAATTGTAAATATAATCAATAAAACATTGTGTTCCACTGATACCTGTATGTAGATATAGCAGCATTTCATTTTAATCACAGATTTTGGGGGTTTTAATTGAAGAATTTGTGATTTTTAGCCAGAGAAAACCAGGATCCCTAGTGACGAGCACTTAGTATCTTAATTGTCACTGAAGTTGTGAAACTCAATAGGCTGGAGTTAGATAAGCTCTGGGTTGAAAACACTGCACCTCTGGATCTCTCAACTAAGGAGACACACAGCCTGCACAAAGAAGCTGGAGTCCATTTTACATCTAGAGCAGTGGTTCTCACACTTTTTTTTTTCACAGACCACTTGAAAATTGCTGAGGGTCTTGGCAGACCATTTAATCTCTGTCATCAGAAAAAAAAAAATCAAGTGCAGGGCAAGATACAGATATTCTCAATTGTCCTGCAACCTTTCTGCAGACCACCTGAATGGAGCTCGTGGACCAGTGGTGGTCCATGGACCACAATTTGAGAACTTCTGATCTAGAGAATGTAGCTAACAGAGTTGTATGCTTAAGCTCCAGCAAAGAGTCAAATATGCCTGGGGGCAGAGGGTGTCGCTTTCGGAACTGATAAGCAAGATGGGTAGCTGTGGATCACAAGCCAATGATGAAGCTGACAACTTTATGGACCTGTTTCTTTGTTGGGATCTCCATCTGCAACATGGAAGGGGCTTCAATGTACAATGTATTGTTCAACAGAGATCCAGAGTCAGGCATTTAGCACTGTAAAGATCTTAAGCCTGAGTCTCAGGTAGAAGTAAGGGACCTCATAGGAGAGAAGTCTCAACTTCTTACAACATGAATTCTTTGTACAGTTTTATCACAGAAGATATTGGGGAAATTCTCATGCCAGATTAATCCTTCCTGGCAGATAGGTCTATAGACCTGAATCAAGTTGAAGTGAAAACAGAAATTCTAGAACAAATTGATAAAACTAAATACTAAGAAGTCGCCAGGACTGGAGAATATTCAACTCAAGAGTTCCAAGGTGAAACTGAACCGCTGACAACAGCATGTAACCTACCCTTTCAAATGGCCTCTGTGCCAGAGGATTGGCAGGATGTCAACATAATGCCCATCTTCAAAAAGGGATCCAGAGGCAATCCTGGGAACTAGAGACTAGTGAGTCTCACTTCTGTCCCTCACAAGTTGGTAGAATCTATAATGAAGATAAAAATCAAGTAACATGGACAAACATCCCCTGGGGAAGTGTCAGCATGGCTTTTGGAAAGGGAAATCCTGCCTCACTGATTTGCTGGAGTTCTTTGAGGGTGTCAACAAGCACATGGACAAGGGGCATCCAGCTGACATAATATATATGGAGTATCAAAAAGCATTCAGCACAAGGTTCTTCACTAAAGGCTTTTAAAAAAACTGCACTGCCATGGGGTTGGAGGGAAGGTTCTTTAGTGGACCAAAAGCTCGTTAAAAGATAGCAGGAGAAGGGTAGGGCTAAATGGTCACTTTCCAGGGTAGAGGGAGGTCCCAAAGCAGAGTCCTGCAGAGATCTGCATTAGGCCCAATTTTGTGTAACATTTTCATCAATCTGGTGCATGATGAAATCTCCAAGTTTGCAGATGACACCAAATTATTTTAGATTGTTATCTTGGGATTTGACTGAGAGAAGCTGCAGAAAGATCTCACTAGAGTGAGTGGGCAAAACAAGTAGCAGATACACTTCAATATCGACAAGAACAAGGTAATACACCTGGGGAAAAATTATCTCAATTATAAAGAACACAATGCCGGGTTCTGAACTAGCTGTTACACCTCAGGAAAGACCTTGGTGTCATGTATCTTGAATACCACGCAGTTCTGATCCCTGCATCATAAAAAGGATGTAGGAGAATTAGAAAAGGTACAGAGAAGGGCAATGGAAATGCTCATGGGTATAGAACAGTTGCCATAC
This sequence comes from Crocodylus porosus, assembly GCF_001723895.1. NCBI lineage: Eukaryota > Metazoa > Chordata > Crocodylia > Crocodylidae > Crocodylus > Crocodylus porosus. The sequence goes on from NW_017728950.1 coordinate 33,071,162, forward strand.
CTGGAGAAATTAAATGGGCTAGGACTCTTTATAGTTTGAAAAGAAAGAAGGCCGAGAGGGAAGATAGAGGTATATAAAATCATGAAAGGTGTGGATAGCCTAAGTGAAGAGGGAACTCTTGTTCACCAAGTCCCAGAATACTAGAAATAGGGGACACCAACTAAATTTAGGAGACAGGTTTAAAACTACAAAGAGCAAGTACCTTTTTATTCAACACATGTAGTTCACTTATGGAATGTATTGGCACAGGAGATGGTAGAAGCAGATGACCTAGCCAGGTTCAAAAACGAACTAGACAAAACTCATGGATGACATCTATTAATAGATGTTGAACAGAATGGTTGGAGATGTTTCCTCTGGCATCTCTAGACCAATGATAGTAGAAGCCAGTGAATGTAACGAATAGGGGATAGATCACTCTAAATAAGTGGTTCTCAACCTGTTTAGGCTCAAGGTACCCCTCCATAACTTTTGATTTATTACAGAAGGGCCATGCAGTGGGATCAGGGGAGCAGTAAGGCAGGCAGAATCTAAGCCTGCCCTTACCCGCTTATCTTCTTTCACTTTCTGTGGCACCCTTCAAAAGGATCTTGCGGCACCTTAGTTGAGAATCACTGCTCTGGTTATTTCATAGATTTCATAGACATTAGGGCTGGAAGGGACCTCGGGAGATCATCGAGTCCAGCCCCCTGCCCAAAGGGCAGGAAGTCAGCTGGG
>NW_017728950.1:33071889-33082798 GCF_001723895.1 Crocodylus porosus
CACCCCTGATAAACTTATAGGTGGCCATCAGATCACCCCTGAGCCTGCGCTTTTCCAGGCTAAAGAGTCCCGTGGCTCTCAGCCTGTCATCGTAAGATCTGTTTTCCTGACCTCTGGTCTAGTTCAGTGCTTTTCCTCTAAAGCATCCATTCCTGATACCATCAGAGACAGGATACTGGGTTTGACTTTAGTACGGCATTTATGTTCTTAGGTTCACAGTAGCTGTGGATCTTTTGAAGGATTATCGATCATGTGTTTGGAACATGTCTTTTGTACCTGGAAGAGACATCATAACCATCTGTTGCTAAAGTAAGGCTATTGCAGGAGTGATGTGGACAAAATCCCAGACTTCAGTAAGAAACCTAAAGTGAAGACCTAAGTTAGTCTTACTACCTGCTTAGGACTCACTCTAAAAAGGGAAGAACCAGCAAGAACACAGGCCATAAAACAGAAGCTCCTCATGGCAGTTAGATGTAGCAGGGGAAGAGAGGCAAATATGTCAAGCTGCAGCCATCTGGCTGCTGGCTTGAGGAATAATTTTCAGCTTTTCTACAAGAGAGCAAAATAAATAAATAATAAAAAATCCTAAGAAATTGTGTTTGGGTAGCACAGACTAACAAGTAGAATTGTGGAATGGCAATAGCACTGGTTATTTGATTTTTACTCACTACTCCCGCCTCCCCTTTCTTGCCACCATGGTTTGAAGCATCAGTATTACATCAGTTTTGCAGTACCTACACACTCTGTGTAAATTACATGCCCAGTTTGTGCCACTGAAGAATTCAAGACTAAAAATTTAAGAAATGAAGCTTGAAGTTTAAGCTTGATTAAATGTGTTCAATTATTAGTCATATGCCACAGTTCTTATAGATATCTGCTTGTGAGGGAATAAACCAAAAATCAATTTGACAATGGCATTTGAGCTAAAAATTATTTATTTATTGACAATGTAATAAAAAAATATTTAGCAACTGTACAAATAGCTATAACTCTGAAGGTAAAAAATATCAATGTCTTCTTCCTCCTGCTTTTAAAACGGAAGTCAATAGTATGTTTGCATTTCATTTTAGGCAGTGTTTTTCAGCAGTTAGGATTTTGATACCAGTTTTAGGAACTCCCATTTATCCCCTTTTGCCAACAAAGGGCAATAGATATGCATCTTGGAACAGGTGGGAAAAGAACCCATCTTAAAGGATGGGTATTAGTTTTGTCCTGCATTTGCATATCAAAATAAAGGAAAACATTCACATTCACTTCCTCCTCTTTAAAAAAAATCATGATTAAAAAAAAGAGGCCATTTTAAATGGGGGGAAATATCAGAATTATTTGTGGGAAAAATACAAAGCCAACAAACTGTACAGTGGCAGTCAAGGTTGAGCTAAGCTGAAGGGCAATGCTCTTCCAGAAGTGGTAGAAAGGCAGAAATTAGAATAAAACCTCCAAGAAAAAAGTGAAAAGGTGCTGATAGAAAAAAAAAATTACAAACATCAGAGGACAGTCACTGAAGATTTTTCTGAAAAAAAACCCCACAGTTATAATGAAGTATGTAAATATAAAATACAACTGGAAAGAGTACATTACAGAAAATTGGCTAGAGTACTTCATTGACTCTCGCTTGCTCATTTCAAACCAGGAGACTGAAATGCAGGCAATTCCCGAGTGATGCAGGTGGAATTTTCTTGTCAAGCATCCACATAAGGTCTGGGTCTCTTCTCCCTTGGTTTTGTTTTACCAGCTTTTTGCTGTTGAGGTGCATTGTTTCCATTCTGTGCCTGAGCGTATCTCGTAACCGTGGATACCCCGTCCACAAACTTGGTTTTGTAGAGGACATTTGCATTGGTGAACATCCCATCTTTCAGAGAGACCACAATGAACTAAAAAGAAGGACAGACTAGCATGAACACCATATTCTAAAAGATAAAAGGACAATGAGATACAGTTTGGATGAAGTCATGAGGCATATGGATGCACTTTTGTACTTGTGTTTTGTACTTGGCTGTTGTCCTGGGCACCTGTTCTCTAGTGCAGCAGTCAGCAATGTTTCCTGGCAGTGTTCCAGAATGATGCAGCTCCGGTCTGAGGCAGGCAGTGCTAGGAGCCACCCACTGCCACTTATATCCACCGCCCGGCCACTGGCAAATGTCCCCCTGCTCCCCACTGGTAGAACACTGCCAAATGCCCCTCGTCATAGGTTGCCGACCCTGGCTCTAGTAATGAGTATCAACAAAGCCACAAGAAAAAAGTAGTAGTCTTTCCCCAGTTCAAGTTCACATGCACATGCATTTGCCCACAACCCCTATTCTTGATCCTGTGATCTTTTGTTTGGGGGGAACTGGAGCCAAACCACCAACAGAAGCCCCACTAAGCCTGTGTCTTGGTCCTTCCCAAACTATGTACTTTATGGTGAAACCAGGCTCCTTCACTCCATATGAAACTATAAAGATGCCTCTTCTTGACAGCCAACATATTGGGTCGAGACCCTTTCCTTCCCCTTGTGAGGTCAGGGTAGGACAGCTCTTTTTCAGTTCCTTCCCTCTCTATAATCATTTGTTTAGCAAGTCAGAAAGGAACATAGCAATGGGTGCTCTGAGCACTGTACCTGGCAGAAATATTACTGCATCTGCTTGTGAACCTGCAAGGTAAGTAAAGCTCCAATTTGCAAAAAAGAAAATTCAGTTTCAAAATTAGGAGGAAGGCAGACTGGTCTGGGAAGTGAGAGGACATTATTCCAACCAAACCAACAGTATTCCAGTCACCAGTGGTTTGCTTATAAACACCCGAGTTCTAACACGAGCAAGAGGCCATCACCAGAAGAAACCAACTCCTTCCATGGTGTACATTTTCCTGCTCAAGTTGGAAGTTTCTCTACTCATGCCTGGCACATTTCACCAGGGCCTGAATTAGAAATATATATATTTTAAACCAGGGGACAAAATTCTTCAAGATGTGAACCACATCTTACTAGACTGGCAACATCCCTTATATTTGGAATGAAGTCACCCCTTCTACTTACTTTACAGCTCCATAGTGCTACAATAATTGCTTGCATAAGAAAAAAAAATATTATGCAAATAAGTCATATCATATTAGGTGAACCAGAATACTGCAACGCAACTTTAAAAGGTTTCATAGTTTGAAGAATATTTAGCATGACCTGAATCGGTTGCGTCTTATGCACCTTGAGCTCCCTAGTTTGTGTACCTGCTCTCTGAAAATGAGCTACACAGGGAAACCTGCACAGGACCCTACCTGGGAATGCCGGAAGTGTGTACGAAGCATCTGTCCAATGTTCTGCGTGTGGGAGAGGTCAAGGGCTGCATCTACTTCATCCAGGATGTAAATTGGAGCAGGTTTGAAAAGCAGCATGGCCAAGATCAGGGACAAAGCCACCAAAGACCTAAAACCAAACACAAAGTTTAAAAGAATGCCTTCCTATTTCCTTTGGCTAGTCCACTAAAGTGCAGTTTGGCTGCAAGGTCATTTTCAGATTAACCCTAAAGATCCTACATTGCTTTTGGCAGAAAGTATTATGTGCACAGCAGCTAACATCCCTCTTATGTGCTAGAGACACAAATGGAGACAAAGCTTTCAGTGTCACAGAGGTGGCACTTGTGAACCAGAGGAGGAATCCAGAGCTGGAGACGACAAAACAAACATACAAGTCTTTAATATGGTAGTAGATGCTCTTTGATGCCGTTAATTTAGAGCTGCTGTGACTCTCCTCTGATTCATTTAATTTATAGTCACTTCTCTACATTTCAGTGGGCATGTCTACCCAAGATACTTAATGTGCATTAGATTAATTCTACTGAGCATTAATGTGGCTGGCAAAAAACGTGCTAATGCCCTAATGCGCAGTAGACAGCGTAATGTGCATTAACATCACAAAAGCAGCGTTCATCTGCATTAATGCACAGTAGCACCGATTATGGCACATTAAGTTTAGTAGCTGTCATTACAGGTACTAAGTTTAACATGCCATAATTACAGCACTTTAATGAACGTGTAGATGCACCCAGTTTGTTCTTGAAGGTTTCCATTGTGTTGGTACCATAAGATTAGTTCAGTGCTTTACTTTATGAAACAGGAAGCCTAGGGCTCCTGTTACTTTAAGGAGAGAAAAGGCAGAAGACAACAGCCAAGACAGCTGAGCAGGGGCTAGCCACAAGAAGGAAGGCAGCAAAGAAACACTGCTGCCTAGGCAGGGAGCTGCACATTAGAGGGAAGTGGTACACCTGCAGCCAGTCAGGTTCCTGCCTGCGGGAAGTTGGCTGCAACAGAATAGGCAGCTAAGGAAACAGGCAAGTAGGGCAGAGCCTAGCTTGTGCAGCAGGGAGGCTGCTACAGCAGTAGTAATAAGCTGCCATGGCCACCAGCCTTAATGAGAAACCCCTGCTTAGCTGGATTGCCACCTGACCAGAAAGGGCAGGGCTTAGGCAGTATAAGCCTAGGGGCTGAGTCAAGTAGGCTGGCTGGCATAGCAAGCTGCAGACAGAAGAGCTTCCAGACACAGGCTGCAGGAAGGGGCTCTGCTGACTCTTGGAATCCCCTAAGTATGCAAGTAAGGCACTGAAGGCTTGCAATCAGAGAGATATAACCCAGGGCAAGGGGAAGTATGGCTGTAAGGCAGCAAGCTGATGTTAATGTTTGCATCTGGAGCGGGTTAAGTTTGTTACAGTGAATGTGTTTATTCCTTCATTACAGTTTAATCTGGTGGCTTGGGTTTGGGATTATTAGAACAGAGCATCTTGAGACTGCCAAGAGGTGAGGGGGCCCAGGACACAGAGGAGGCTTGAGCCCAAAGGCAGGGTACAGCCTAGAAAGAGATGGCAGCCTAATGCGGGCTACCACCAAGTAGGGGCCAGGGACCCAGATAAAGCCAAAGTGGACTCACTGCCCGAAGCAAGATAGAAAAAGGGCCAGGACTAAGCTATCAAGACAAGAGCTGGAGCCCAGAAGCCAGGTCCAACACAGTGGGCCTGGGCTAGAAGACAGAGCTAGAGAAAAGGAGCGGAGACTGAGAAAGCTGAGGTCCCAACAAGCGAATAATGGTACAGTAACACCTGTGAGGTATGGACGTGGCTGTAGGGAAGGTCAGAGGCTGCAAATAGTCCTTAAGACTACAGTGCCCTTAGGGTCATGGATGGGTCAGAAGGGCCCAACTCAGCTTGAGGGGAGGGACCTGCTAGCAGCAAGAACTGGAGTTTGCTCTAGGACACTTAGGCAGCCTTCCTTTTGATAAAACAAATGCATCAAGAGTGGCAGGTGAGTGCAAAGGGGAGGGTACCCTAGAGCTGGAGTAGGGCAACGGTAGCATGGTCACCAGGGGCCATCATAGCCACCCTGGAGCCCCCCAAATCTGCTACACCTTATTTATGCTGATTATTAAAATGGGGGATTGGTAAATAAGGAAAACACTGAAGGCTTGCTATCAGAGAGATATAATCCAGGGCCATAACTTACTTCAGGCATACAAGACCAAACTTACCCAGAGAAGAGCCTATATCTGAATGGCTTATTTCACAGAATTATGGACACAAGGCGGAAAGGAAAAATAAGCATCACCTACCTTTGACCTCCACTAAGTTCTGTTAAATTTTCCTTCCAGGTGTTTCCTAAGGCAACCTTGAACTCGAGGCCATCTAGAACTGTTTGTCCTTCAGGGGCTGCCAACTTAGCATTGGCTCCAGGTAGAAGAGTAGAGAAAATGGAGCCAAAGTCTGCATTCACCTAGAAAATCAGACCAAATATTTTCTAAACGTCTTTGAATCACAAATAACAATTGCTGAATACATAAACTAATGAATAGCATTACAAATGCTTCCTTTAACATCCTGACTCAACCCAGTTAGATGTCCAGAATATTAATAGACGTCAGATGCTGAGAAAATGCTAGAGAATAGACTATTTTGTGAGTGAAGGGGAAAGTATGATCTAGGGCAGGGGTGTTGAACTCTTGTGGCTCCAGGGACCAGATGGATAGTGCAGGGCTAGTTCATGGACTGCATGAATGGCACATGGCCAGCCCTGTGGTTCAGATCAGGCACATAGACCTTCCGCCTGTGCCAAATCCAGCACACATTTGCTCCCACTGGTTTGGGATTCACTGCACACAGTGCCCACTTCAGCCAGTCTGGGATCAATGCTGCATTTGGCACTACCTCTGAGTGACCGGGGGAATGTCATGTGCAAGCTGCCTAGAATGGGAACCACATGTGGCAATGTGTCCCAGGGCAGACACTGTCACAGGGCCAGTCAAGCACATGCCATGTGTGGGTCAACTAGAGATCCAGAGGTAGCACCAGGGAGTGGATAATGGAGCTGGATTTGGCTCATGGGCTGATCTTGACATTCCTGATCCAGAGGTAGAAACAGTAAACAGCTGAGGTGCAAAATTTAGACTATGGTTTCAGTCAGGGGATTAAATATGTACTCTTGGTAGAGCTCATGAGTTAGTCCGGTGCCCAGGAATTTTTTCTGGTTTGAAAAATTGTTAAGAATAGCAAGCCCCCATCAGAGGCACATGTGCATACCTTTACTAAATTTCAAAGGGAGGGGCAGAAAAACACTGTAACGGGAAAATCGCTGACAGATTACAAATTTACAACCTAGCTAATGAAGTCCCAGTACTATTCCTCCCACTGGCATCATACATGAACATTAAAAGCTTCTGCTCCATATCAAATTGATGCAGCAATTACAAAAAATAACTCTGATACTGCATTTGTAAATGCACTGCAGCTTCATACGCCAAGTTAAAAACTTCAATTTATAAAACTCACAAAATGAAAGCTCTCAAAAAGCTAAGGCAAGGCTTTTTATGGGTGGTATCTTTTATTGGACCAGAAGCATGGTTGAGAGGGATTTAGACTCATTTTGGGGCACAAGGCACCTTCCTCAAGGTGCTCACAGATTTGTCTAAGTCAACTTTGCAGGCACCGTGAAGGAGGGTGCCCTGTACCCCAAGACAGCCTAAATCCCTCCCAACCACACCACTGGTCCAATAAAAGCTATCACCCACAAAAAACCCATGCCTCTTGCAGTTTCCTGGACCATCATAGCTACACGTCACCACTCCAGCACTATCAAAACATCAGATGAAGTGTCATTAGAATTTCTCTCAAAGTCTTCCACATGGAAATACCAACGTACCAGATAAAGAATCTTCCCCTGTGATACAACTGAATGGAACAGGTAGCGCTGATTACAAGTTTACATAGAAAGCAACAGAAATAATCCTTTAAGTCAAAGGTGTGCAACCACCAGCCTGCGAGCCAGACCTAGCCCAAGGCACAACGTCATCTGGCCTATAGGCTGCCCATGGGTCTGGAAATTTGGCAGCAGGGGAGTGGTGCCCCCGCTCCCTTGCTGCCAAATATTCAGCCCCTGGGGAGCCTTGAGCCCTTCATACTGGATCTGACACCTGATGCCAGCAAACAGGCTGGGCAGAAATATCGCCCAGCATAAAGGGGGCAGCTCCCAATCCCAGGTGTCCAGCAGTTGGAGGAGGTGGTGCTGGGCCCCAGGGCCCAATCTGGCCTGCAGACAGGCCCCATACCACTTACCTGGCCCACAGGACCAAAAGGTTGAGCATCACTGATCTAAGTTATTTATATTACTATAATGCCTCAAAGCTTCAGTCCTTGGCCAGAACCCCACTGTACGAGGCAGCATACTGATGTAGAACAAAAAGATGTAAACTAATTGGGGCAGGAATCAATCTAATTACACTGTAAGCTAACATGTGGAGACTAGTACTGCACTCCATGACAGGTAGTTGTTTCAGCACATCAGCAGTGTCATGTTAAGTTTCTCTTGTAGACATTATGGAAAAATGCAGTGAAGGTGCATTCTGAGTGAGGAAGATTTAATTTGCTGCTGAGAGGTTTCCAAAGCATCTGCATAGAAGAAAGCATGTAGGTGCATGCTTGAAAACATAACAAGTGGGGGGTGGAAACGAGCACTAGGAAAGGGTCCTAATGCATTGGCAGGGACATGCACAAATGAAAAAACAAACTGAAATCAAGCTTGATTCTCCACATCAAATCTGGCATTCATATCTTACTACGAGTAAGATCTGCAATAACATACCTTTTGCCAAGCAATATTTAAAGCTTCATTTTTCTTTTGATCAAGCTCTACAATTGTTGCAAGAATTTTAGACTTGTCGTTTTCTACAATTCTCTTCTTCTTCATTAAGTCATTGTACTGATATAATAAGAACAGAAGATAGGTCTCCGTTAATTTTGTACTTGGCATCTTTGGCTTTAATAGTACAAACACAAAACATCTGTAACTGCAAGTCTGAAAATAATCCTACTCAGAAGATTAGAAGTACAAAAGCATACAACTAACTGTTTGCCAACAGTAGGGTATCTGATACTTTAGGAATTTCCTGTAATGTTAAAGTATCATTAGTGTTACCTCTTTAAGGAGAGGCTTCCCTCCCTCTTCATGCTAATGAAGTGGTTCATAATATTATATGTCTGATCATATATATACAGCCATTTTATTTACTTTTTAATATGAGAAATGACCATGTTGTACCCAAACATGACAGAACACACCAACCCCAGCCAGGGAACAGCAATATGTTAGCTGGATGATCTATTCTTCAAAGTATACAGAGTTATATTATTCAAGACTTTCATGAGGGTTTCTTTGAATCTGCAAAATGTTTAAACCTGAAAACACAATCCAGTAATATAGTGGCCAGTGTAATACCATGTCTGTGCTAATCAAGAATAAATGGATTTTTTGGAAGGAAATTCATCTTTCGCCAATGAAGGCTAGAACTTTCTCCCACATTGATAGCTAATGAGCAGACAATGCATCATAATCCAAGAATAAATATAAATGAATTCTGCTACTGACATCTCTGAATTAGAAAATGTAAAAAGCTTTAGGCAGAGTCTCAATGCCCCAAATGAGAATGAGAGAAGTACAGTTTATAGGCGACTCATGTATACCACACACGGCAATCCACAAGATACTGTCTAGTCTGTAGACAAGAAAGCAAAAAAACGTTTACCCTCTCTTCTGCCTCCGAAAGCATGTTCATAGCTCTCATGTTCACATTCCTTTCCAGCTTCCCCTTTTTCTCTTGCAGTTTCTGCAGCCTTTGACCTGCTTCTTTAGGATTGTTATTTTTAAAGTCATAGGCTGTGTTAGGCTGGCCAAAGAGTTGTTTTTCTGAAGCTATCCACTCATGCTCTTTCAGCATTTTGGTCACCTGGGAACATACAAAAAAGAGTTATGTTGATACCATCTACGTGAATGAAAAAAATTTGTTTTACACCTTAAATCTCAGCAGTCAAATACGATATTGTTTTCCGTCTTTGAAATCAAAAGAACACAAATCAAGTGGTACAAATCAGGGGGACCAAAACTCAGGGAAATGCTTAGCATATGAATTAGTCTTCTGATTTGGACTCCAACACACCAAAGGAGAACATAAGACTCTACAGTTATGTTTCTAGGTTAGTAATTTTTAAGAGGTACTTAGCTTCTTCCTTGGTCATCTCCTAACACTAACAACTCCTTTACTTGTCCCATAATGTAGCAAGGCAGACAACATATAGGTTAATGCTTGCAACCCTCCATGAGAATTTGCCAGTAAATGGTGTTTGTCAGATGAAAGGGAACAATTTTCATTCCTGTCAGTGACAGAAGTAACTATCTGTGTTTACTGGAGGTGAAGAGCTACAGAGTTCCAGGGTACCTTAGCAGCAGCATCTGTTGTCTCTCGCTTGTGTTTACTGATGTTGTGTTCCAGCTCTTTAACCTTAAGCTGAGATTCATTATTTTGTTCTCTGTAATTCGCTGCCTCTGCAGATTTGTCTTTAATTTCTTTATCCTGTGTCATGATCACTTCCTTTTGCTTGGCCAGCTCCTCCTGAGCCTTTTTTACAGACTCCTGAAATGCAAAAGGATGGTCAGGCAACACCTCTTCTTTTAAAGATTTTATGCTGCACTTATTATGAAGGAAGGAAGAGTCCAGCAAAAATATCCCTGGGACAAGATTCATTAGAGGATAAAAAGGCTACATAAAGGCCCACAAATTATACATTAGTTGTGTAGCATGAAAATCCATCTAAAAGAAAATATAAATGATAAAAAGCACAATCTTCTGGGTTTTTGTTCTCAGCTACACACAGATGGAAAGAATCAAACCTGACCTTTTAGTATTTGAAAACAATATCCCAACTCTACCTTGGTCTTGGACACCTCAGATGTCATAGCATCAATCTGTGTCTGGTAGGATTTGATAGCTTCATCAACAGCCTCAATCTGTTGTTTATAGGAAGTCTCTTCTCGTTTTAGGTCTTCTAATTCCAGGACCAATGCTTCAACTTCCTAAACAGGGAAGATGTAGAAAATGGATTAAAGTTATGTTTGAATGGAAAGCTATAGCATTCAGCTTACTGTAGAGACTTCAAAAGGGAGACCAAGTCATGATGCCAGCCTTAGCCATTTCCAAGGGGCTTAGGCCAAGCTGTGAAAGCATGGCTAAAGCAGAAGGCCCCAAAGCCTGTTTCTGAGTACGGTAACCATAGAATGAACCTTTGCAGATGTAACAACTAGTTTGGCCAAAGTAAAAGAAGTAGTCAGCATCTCCAACTAAACCAACAAGATCTAGTTAAAACAGAACACAAGGCCTGAAAGGAGACATAAAAGATGACCTTAAATTAGATCATCCAAATAAACTAGAAAATTAATTTATCTTAAAATGTGACCAGTGATTGATGAAACCAAGTGTATTGGATGCTGTTTTACTTTAAAACATTAATAAATATATTTGTTGGTTTTCTTAGATAAGTTGTAAAAACAAAGCAACTGTGTCAGTCAACTGCCCAGTTGTGGCCTTGGCTCCACCACGATCCGCTGGCTGGGAAATTGGCTTCGTGGT
>NW_017728950.1:33083503-33100923 GCF_001723895.1 Crocodylus porosus
TCTTGCTGGGATCCTATGACCCCAGCTGACTTCCTGCCCTTTGGGCAGGGGGCTGGACTCGATGATCTCCTGAGGTCCCTTCCAGCCCTAATGTCTATGAAATCTATGAAGAATGTAAACTAAGGATTGTAGCAAATGACAGCGCATAATGTTGAAGGAAAAGAGGATAAAAGCCCTCCCACTTCTACCTTCCCAAAGATATAAATCCCAACTAATTGACACCTTACAAGTCAGCTCTGTCCGATCCTGAAAGTTTCAGTAAAACAAAGACATTTAAATAAAACCAATCAGAGAATGTTCATTAAAATAAGCCATCTATAAATACAGGGTTCAGGCTGGAGGGAAAAACTGGAGGCCTCAGCGAATTCAAAAAGACTTGCTACCAGTCTGCATGCCATCCTCCTCCCCTTCTTGAATGCTCCCAGCTTGCATAGCTAAGAATCTGCGTTGTGCTGTCTTAAGTGATTTTGGGGTAAGTTTGTTTTTGCTTACATTCCAAAACAATGTCAAGTCTCTGGTTTCTCTTCCCGTAGCCAACCTGCCAGTTTACCTGTAATCCAGGTAAGAGTCAGTTCCTTAACCAGAAACACAACTATGATATCACACACAGTAGGAGGTGCAGGAGGAATGCATTTATTAACCTAGAACAAAGTAGGCATTGCCAATTTCTATGAATGTCAGTAACTACGAAATATTTATGTACCAAAAATGGACAATAAGGATTTGCTAATCAAGTTTTGCTGTTTTCATCATTGTTAAAATTGCTTCCAGTAGTAAGAGATTTACCTGCTGCTTTTCTTTCATCTTTTTGCTGGATGCATCTGCCTTTTTCTTAGCACCATCTAACTTCTGCTGGGCTTCTTTCAGTTCTCTCTCACACTCTGCTTCAGCATTTTTCATTTTGTTTTCTAGTACTTTGTATTTTTCTTCTGCCTTTTTTTTTACTTCATTAGTTTTCTTTAGTATCCTTTGACTTTCCTCTAAATCAAAAAGAATAGTATTGAACTGTAAATCTTTCCTGCCCCTAACTAACATTTTTATACACACATTATACAATGGCTTCCCTTGGAAAAGGTTTGTAGTACAGATTTATTGTCAACAATTTCAATGTTTCCTATTCTAAAATCCTTCAGGAAAAGAATATTGTTCAGTAAGAGACAATTCACTTGAGGGAGGCCAGCAAAATGGAAAATCTTCTATTAAGTTTCACAGATTAAATAAGCTCTCCTTTTAAACAAGGAAAGCATACTCCTTATAAGCTATACAGCAAAAAACTTCAAACTAATCTAGTTCTGTCCCTTCCCACAGCAGGACTGCAATATTCTTATCTGCCTGTTTCTTCCCCTTAAACCCATTTATGTTTGCTATTCCTTTTTTCTTGCTGTGTTTTCTTAAATCTCCTTCACCTGTGTAAATGCCTACATTTTTCTAATTATTTCCCATATTTTAAACTGTTTGTAATATAAAACAAGTATATACTTAACCAAGCTGACTCCTTCATAACCAATAAGTTTGAGATTATTAGTATGGGGTTTTTTTATATAGCAGTTTTCTTTAAAAAAGGAAAAAGCGTCTTTCCTTGAAAGTTTTGAATTTTATTTTATTTTTAATTTTTATTTTTTTTATACACAACAAAGATATTACTTCTACAAATAAGAGAATTAGACAGCAACGGAGTCAATATTATTTAAATTCCCATTTCTTGTTTTGTAATTTAACTTAAAAATAGACCTTTTAAACTTTGAAAACACTTCTAGAAAACCGTACCACCAAACCTTCCCTATACCTGGACTGAAGACCTGCTACCCGATACTGGAACCAATCAGAAAAATCAATAATTTAACCTATACTCAACAAGGATCAGACCCCAAGAAAACATTCCCAGCCCTTCCACTTTAAACAGCCTGCTAAGCTTACCCAACTTATCAAAAGCAAACTCTCTGCTGCCCAACAGACATCAAGTGGGACATAGACATGCCTGGGCAAGAAATACTTAACCTGTCGGCACATCTCTACTGCCAACACCCCTGCATAAAAACAACACAGCAGAATCCATGGTTCTTACACGTGCCTTTCCCAAATGTGATATACCTTATCCAATGTACTAAGTACCCTCATGGCAACTGTATGGGTGAAACTAAACAGCAAGTACATACCAGAATGAAGCAATGAACTCTCACAGAAAATAATATACAGAACAGGGATATACACATACCATTAGGAGCGCATCTCTCACAGAACAACCAATCTGTCTCCGACCTCACTATCCTCATGCTCAAGGGAAATCTGCCTAACACCTTTAAAAGCTGAACTTGGGAACAAAAATCCATACGCTACCTGGACACTAAAACCATGGACTAAACTAACAGGTTTAGGGCACATTATGTTTACCCAGCTTCTGAATTCTTTCCACACAGGAAAGGTGAGAATGACCCTCCGCCCTTTTGATAGGCCTTGATCTCCCAGTCATCTTTTCTTCTGCTAATTGTGGGCACAGACAGAAGTTACATTTTCAGGTAACTAGGCCTCTAAAAGCACTCTATAGCCAAGCCACGACACACATGCATGGCTGCAGACCACTTTTAAAAGTGACCAATTGCAAGGAAAATTAACTTTCCTCAAATGAGGTATCAGATGAAAGCGCTACTTCAGAGCGCCTTAGGGAATTTTTATTCCCTAGGGTTAAACTTTTCACATGAACAGGGTTGGGCTGATGCAGGCCAGACCCACAAGGCTGGGGGCTCTACTCCAGCCCTCCCCCTCCAGCTCAGGCCAGACAAACCTCAGCTGGCAGCTCACTGCTGGCTTCCCCCTCCCTTCCTGCTGACAGCCCTGGAGGAGAGGGGGGGAATAGAGGGGTCACTCCTCCACTCTGCTCGTCTGCAGGCAGACTGGATTTCCCCCACCTCTGACCCAACAAGCCAATGTCTGTTGGGTCAGGGCATCACTTCTTGTAAAGTGCCATGAGTTTCAGTGGGGGCCTGCATGCATGTCAGCTCCCTGTGTGTTCATTACCCCTGAAAATCTCTCTCACCCTCTCCCCTTTCTTCTTCTCTGTGCTGTGATTGGCTCCCTGTAATCAAAGACCTGAAGAAGAAAGTCTCGTATTCAAAAGCCTTTCTAATTTTATCCCAACTACATAGTAATAAGTAATAAAAAGATATTACCCTCAGAAATCCTTGCCTCATTAAACTCTGAACACATTTTAGCTTGAAGTTTCAAAAGCAAATGAGATTCTATTACAAGCAGCCAAATTCATGCTTTCAGCAACTTGCTTCCGAACATAACAAGTTTGTCTCACCAATGGTTTTTTCAAGGGCTTCCAATTCTTGTTGTTGTTTGTGATAGGCACTTTGCTGAAGCTTTGTCTGCAATAGTTCTGCTTCTTCCGATTTCATCTCCCACTGTTGTTTCAGATGTCGATACCTCAGATTATAGCAAAATTAAGTTAGATGTATTCATGTGTAAATAGCTTACATACCTATTGCGTTAAGTACAAAACATTTAATATTTTCAACGCGTATTGGGGAACAGTTGGGAAACACAAGTACTTGCTTATTTTAGAATGAGGAATATTGATAAAATGGACCAGTGGTCCAGCTGCTGACTAAGCCTCATATACAACCTGCTGGGACAATGACATTTATAACCTGTATTGCCTGACATCAGTTTTGAGCATAAACACATATTTCATACCACATTCTGTTGACCAGAAACCGTTGGTCTCAATGTACTGCCATGAAAGTCTTTCATATTACACCTCAACTGTTCCTCTAATTTTTTATGCCATATTTTCTTGCATACTACATGTCCCCAAATAACACAGGTTGCTTACAGATGCTAAAAAAAAAGAAAACAAAATCCAAATGGCAGTTTACTTAAGACTCTGCATGCTCCTGCACTGATCCCAGCACATGCCCAGAAAAGGCAGTGCGACTTGACTCACCCAATGTCTGTATAGATTGGGTGCTTTAGTGCGGCTTTTTTGGTGTTTCTATCGAATAACTGATTGCTTTTAAGAGCACTCAGATAAAAGTGTTAAAAAGCCCCAATGAAACACCTAATCTATACAGACACCGCGGTGCCAAGTTGAAATAATGCACTAGTTCTTCCTGTAAAGTGATTTCAATTAAAAACAAACAAACAAACAAAAAAAACCCCACACCTATCTGCAAGCAGCTACATTGTTTTGCAAAGACAGAAAAATGTTTTCCGGAGTCCTATCCACAGTCAAAAGCTGCTACCAAAAGAGTACTAGGTATGAGAGTTAAAAACTAGCTATGATACTAGAAAGTGGACTCTGTCTGTTGCATGCTGGCTGGGAGAGAAACACAGCTCCCAGCAACCATGCCAATGCAGAGATCAGCTTCAGACGTGCATCCCAGTTTTGGAGAGCTAAAGGTGAGTATAGTATACAAGTAAATACAGTAAAAGTTATGTACATTTCATATACACAGACACATGAGTTTAGATGCAACTCTTACTTTTCAGCAGTGTTCTTTAAACTTGCCAGCTCTTTTTCTACTGTCTCTAGCTCAGCCTCCTTAGTTTTTAACTTTTCATCAATGCTTTTCAGTTCTTGAATTATGGACAATATAGGGGTAGACTGTGACCGTGCACCTGGTTAGCAAAAGAAACAGTAAAGCTAACATGATGAGTCTATATAAATGAAAGCACAGGTAAACAAAGTTTAATATAAAATATAGGCATTTTCACATTGCAAACAATAAGAACCCAATGTTCTTTAGACAGCCACGATTGAATGTAAGAGTTCAAGATAAGCAAGAATACCTCTGTAAATTTTATCGTATATATTCTAAAAAGTGAAACCTGAATGAACTAATAAAAAAGTTACCTGCTTAATAGTGTGTACATAATAGTGTGTACATTCAAATTTCTGGCTATTCTTTTGCTGAATTTGGTTTTAACAATTAGAAACAAGGTTTCAAATAATTTGTTTGTAAAGGAAAACAAATAGTTTCCAACGTACACTTTTTTTTCATTCTTACATTGTTATAGTACATGCCATAGAGGACACTTTCGTAACATGGAGACCTCAAAAACAAACATTGCTTAATTCTGGCTACCAACCTCAGCTGCTCCTTAAAAAAACCCAAAAAAATTAACAATGAGGATGAATTTCACTCCCACCCCTCCCCTGCATTTCAGGTATATGCAAACTTGAGCAGAACCTACCTTTTCCTTCAAATTTCTTGAAATGGAAATATTACTGAAATCTAATATTATGGTACTAGTTTGTTTTTTTTTTCAGCCAAGTACAAAAAATTAAATTTTCATTCAATTAATTAATGATTTGGCCATAAATAAGGTGTGTTAGACTGAATATGTAGGATTTTGAAGTACTCACATTTACCAGAGTAGATAATGAATGCATTTGAGAGTTTAAATGTTCTTAAATTATTGATCTTAAACAGGGACTATCCAATTAATTTTCCCCTGCTAGATGGGCCGTTTGAAAATCTGCTCCCTGTTACTGAAGAAATACATATTCAGTCAAACAGATTCAAAATTAACCTGTTCCACTTGCCATTTTATATTTCACATTTATTAAATCATTACAAGGGTTACATCAACACAACTGGAATCTAGGATATGAAAAAACAAATGACCTCCACTTAGAGTGCCCTGGGGGTCAAAGGTATCTCCTCCAAGTGTGACAGTTCTTTTCATTATCTTTTTGTCAAATGTCACTTTCTTGGCATTATCCATGTTATCACAAACCAGTGTTGTTCCAAAAACATATTCCATTGCCTTCTGCAGCTCAGATTCATAGCCAACCAGTGAAAGGGCCAAATGAGCATTGTCAGCACCAACCTAAAAGTCAAAGGGAATAGGATTGGTATGTCACAATGCAATTTAAATACACAATTTTTAAATCCAGTTCCCCACCATCCTTGCAATTAGAGCTTTTGTAATATATTGGGCCTTCTAATTACCAAATATCATAAGAAGCAAGTATCTTTTAAGTACATGATTACAGCTGAAAAAACAGACGGATTTGGCTTAACTAGTAATAGCAGTTTACACCATCAATCAGATTCAGCAATGTACTTCCAGGGCCTATTCTCTAACTGGCAACAGAGCTCTATTGCTCAGTCCCTCCACTCTTTCCCTCCAGTCATGAAGTGATTCAATTCTTTGCCCCCTTTCCACCCAACCCTTCTGACTACCCTTCCAAGCAATTGATAGATCAATGCTACCTTGCCTATTTCTCAGGCTATTCCCAGTCTTCCCTGATTTGGCGAGGAAGAAACCTGACATGCAACTTTTCTAAACAGCACTTCATCTTGCCCCATACTTCTGGGAAATAATTCTTCTCCCCTCACTGTGAGTCAAGGAGGTTTTAAGCAGCATCTCAGTCCCCTTCAGGAAGATAAAAAAAATCCCTGAGAACATAAAATATAGAAGGCCTTGTGACTTCTACTGTCAGAGATGGGAGAGCACAGAACAGGAGTGAAGTGTGCCTAAGAGTAAAAGAAGCAACTATAACTATGCCTCTTCCACCTATGTAGCACCTGTGGTTTGATGGGCTTCATAAGCAATACTTAGGCTGTTTTATGTATTTTGCAAGACCATGGATGAGTGATAGTGGGTTGTGGTCAACATTCTGTCATCCTATGTAATATGTACCTGTATATCATTTAGTGCTCTGCTCTGCTCTCCATCATGATTTTACCTCAATTCCAGTAAATCTGGATTCTGCAAAACTTCAAATTAAGCCATCCCTCCTCCAGAAAATATTAATCTCTCTAATTATGACACAGCAACAACTACCATTATTTCATAAAAATTAGTGGTCATACTATGAATGTGGACAGATGCAACAGTAATACTAGTGTAAAATGATCTGACAAAATAAAAAGAAAAAAACATACTTATGGCAGAATAGTTTATTTAAATATAACATACCAAGCTTTTGGCCACTTTCACAGTTTTTTCTGCAATACATTCAGCTGCAATTTTGTTCAGTGGAATGATGGTGTATCGTTGCTTCAGTTCTCCTTTTTCTAGGAGTTTCTTACCAGTAACCTAAATCAAAAAGTTAACAGGTGTCTACCAAAATGCCTACATTACAGCTGTCTAACAGAACAAGGAGCAATGGTCTCAAGTTGAAACAAAGTAAGTTTATGGTAGATATCAGGAAACCTTTTCACTATCAGGGTAGCAAAACACTGGAACAAGTTACCCAGAGAGGTTGTGGAGGTTTTTAAGACCCGGCTAGACAAAACCTTGGTTGGGATGATCTAGTTGGGGATGGTCCCGCTTTGAGTAGGGGGTTGGACTAGATGACCTCCTAAGGTCTCTTCCAACCCTCATTTTCTATGATTTGATTAAAATACGTGACTAATTGTGAACACTAAAATAATAGGAATAGTATGCAAATGATAAGGGACACATTTACTGTTGGTGTAAGCAGGAGTCCTGCTTATTGATCTAAGTTGGGACATACCCACTTGAGGTCAAATTTACTGCTGGCTAAGGTATCTGTTAAAGAATATGTTTTTGTCTTAGGCAGTTAAAGCCCATTGCATTATCTCCCATGAGTGCTGACAGAAGTTGAATTAAAATAGAGTTGTGCATACCCCCTTAACAAGGAAGTCTGGACACAGACCAGTAAGAAACATACCTCAGTGTCCACAACAATATTATAGAGTTTCCCTCCAGCTACCACTTCTAGAGCTGTTGCTGTGGAAACATCTTTCACAGTGATAAGAGATGCAACAAGTCCTTTTACATGGTTTGAATTCCAATTTTTTTCTGGATCTCTAAAAAATAAATTAGAACAGCATTATAGTCTACTAGTTCCCCCCCTCAGACTATCTTTAGAAATATACATGTGAGGACTCCCCTCCACCATCCCATTTGCTCTCATGTAGACAATTCAACAATAGAGGCAGTTAAAACATTAGGGGCCAAAGGTGAATGAATTATTTAGAAAATTTATGACAATATTTTAAGTGACATGTCAGTTTTGGTTGGGTCATGTAAAATGATCGTGTCATTAGTAATTTAGTAACTGGAAATGGAGGAAACAACAGAAATATTCAAATGTTCTGTGCCCCAATTCACACCGACTCATAAAAGTTTCTGAAGACAAATTTTTTAAGCAGATGTTTCATGAACATTGGTATGTTCCAAGGCCTTACTTGTACTGAAACTGCAGCCTGGGGAACTTGGCCATTAAAGCTTCAAAAGACTCTCTCATCCGATTAACATCGCAGGACAATTCTTTCCGTTTTGCCAAAAGAGTTTCTTCTTTTTTGTCTAAAAGAACCAAACAAATTCCATTATTTAGTCCAGGGCATCAAAGGTATGGCCTGTATTGTGGCTCCAGCCCACAGAGCCATTTCATCCAGCCTGCAGATCCCCTTTGGCAGGCAAGAATTTGGAGGTGGGGCTGGCTGAAGAATCTAGGGGACTGCTGGATACTGCCATCAGCAGCAGGCTACCAAGTGAGGGCTGTGCCAACGCAGTCCTGCAGCTAATTGATGCCATTGCTAGTCAGCTAACCACTAGTCACCACCCTGTGCTTGGGCCTCTGCCATGGAAAGCAGGTGCCTGCCCCACTGTAGCTGCTGTTTGCCTCACCACCATTGCCACCTGCCCCATGAACCTGGCCTGTGAGAAGCCCCAGTCCTGATCCAGAGCAGGGCGAGTTAGACTAAATCAGGGGCACTAATTTAAAGCATTTGCAAATGAAGCATATTAAGAACTGCACATTTCATATAATGTGAACCAACTGAAAACATCCTTCCCTCTTCCAAAATTCAGTAATTAGAGCAGTAACTGGAGCTTGGTACCGTACATGCTTCTGGTGAAGATTATTATAGAAAACCAATTCACAACTTTTGGTTTGATAATTCACCTTTGAAGCAAAAGGCATATGCAAATATTGTAAGCGTCTCTGTATCAAGACATATTTTTACACCTTGGATGTCACTTGTTTTTATTTAAGTATTAAGAATGCCAGAAGTGGTAAGCACATACATCCACCATTAGACTGGATTTTCATTTACCTGTCAGACTCTGGCTCTACTTTGGACTGTAAACAGCTGTGTAACTTATAACCTTCAAGTGGGTGTAAGCTGCATTTAACCTGCCAAACCAGAGTGAAGTGGTTTTAATATAAATGAGATTCCTTTTATGGAAACAGTGTGGGGGATGAGCAGGCTGGGGAGGGGGTGTGAAATAATCTTCCAGGACCTAAATTTAAAAGCACCCAAAATCTGGGGCAGGATGGGGTGGGGGAGGGCACAGGGGAAGAAGATTTTTACCTTCAACACAAAAAGGTAAATGTCAAACAAATGTCAATTTTGTTCAATATCTTCATTAATGATCTGAAAGCTGGGATAGATTGCACCGGTAGCAAGTTTGCAGATGACATCAAGCTGGGAGGGCGTGGTAAATATACTGGAAGGTAGGGCTATGATTCAGCATGACCTAGACAAATTGGAGGATTGGGCCAAAAGAAATCTCACGAGGTTCAACAAGGACAAGTGCAAGGTTCTGCACTTAAGACAGAACAATTTCATGAACTATTACAGGTTTGGGACCAACTGGCTAAGCAGCATCTCCATAGAAAAGGACCTGGGGATTACAGTGAACAATAAGCTGGATATAAAAATCAACAGAGCCCTTGTTGCCCAGAAAGCTAAAAGCATTCTGGGTTGCATTAGTAGGAGTGTTGCCAGAAAATTGAGGGAAGTAATTATTCCCCTGTTTTGCAGTGGTGAGACCATATCTAAAGTACTGATGCCCAGTTTTGGGGCTCCCACCATTAGTGGCACTAGAAAATATTATTTGCGGGGCTGGGCAATGCAGAGAATACCCACCTGACCTACCCCTGCCCCTCCCTCCCACAAGGCCGTTCCAGGGCTGGCACGCACTGGTGCTGTGCACACGGCAGCAAACAAGCACAGGCAGGGGCGCTGGGCAGTGGGCTGGAGCCACTGTCACTGGCCCACTTTGGTGGGGGGAGGGCTAAGCCTTCCACTGCCTATGGCCCCCACTATAGAAAGGATGTGCATAAGTTGGACAGAGTCCAGCAAAAGGCAATGGAAATGGTGAGGGGACTGGAGGACATGACTCCTGAGGAGCAGCTGAGGGAACTGGTCTTATTAAGTTTAGAGAAGAGAAGACTGAGGGAGAATTTAATAGCAGCCTTCAACTACGTGAAGGGGGATTCCAAAGAGGGTAGAGCTAAACTGTTCTCAGTGGTGCTAGATGACAGAACAAAAAGCAATGGTCTAAAGTTGCAGCAAGGGAAGTTTAGGTTGGATAACAGAAAAACCTCTCTCACTAGGAAGGTTGTGAAGCACTGGAACAAGTAACCTAGAGAGGTGGTGGAATCTCCATCTTGGAGGTTTTTAAGGCCCAGCTCAACAAAGCCCTGGCTGGGATGATCTAGTTTGGGGATGACTTCCTGAGGTCCCTTCCAACCCTCATTTTTTGATTCTAAGAGCTGCAATTGTGACTAATCAACTTCCTGCAACTTAAAAGACTACATACTTTTCCTTGTCTTATTTCACTGTGTAGTCTCCACTGCCACTAAGATGGGAGAGGTACTTGTTTTAATTCCAGGCATATTTAATGTATTTCCCAGTTCTTTCTTTGTAAAAAGTTTCTTCCAGGTCATCTTGCATCTCCACCTTCATTCCCCCATGTTATTCTACCAGTAAGTCAGCACAAACCTTCATAATTTAGCTTTTTCATTTCATTTTCTAGTTTCTCTTTCAGCTTTTTGACAGTTTCAAATGCTTCATTATCTTTCTTGTAGCCTCCATCCATTTTTTTTACTTCAGCTTGTTTTGTCTTCAACTCTTGCTGAGCATGTTTCAACTTCATCTGAGCCTACAGGGAAATATACAAGTGTAGAAACTGGAGTTTTCCAGGCAACTGAATGGCAATGCAGATTTAAAATGTTCATAATCAATCAGTGTGCTTAAGTTATTAGAACAGTGACAAATAGCATTGTTTGAGCAGCAAGAGTAGTATGGTGGTGGATTAGACTGCAGAGCAGAGCACTGGCAGTCTGGAGATAATGTTAATAGTTTTTTTGTGGCATGGGGTCATCTAAAAAGGCAGGACAGAGGAAGGTATGAGAGAGGAATGATTTGGAGTAATAAATGGACTTGGAGCAGGGAAGACCTCAACAAAGGTCTTTCAAAACTAAATTTCTTCAGATGAGACTAGGGACACACTCTGCACTGAGGACTAGCCACTTACATGTGAAGAATTAAATTAAAACAGTGAAGAATGCTTAGTGAAGTCTGACAAAACAGAAAGCATTCCTACTTTATCTACTGCAGGGGTGTTAAACTGACCTGGCCCTGCAGGCTGGATGAATGGCATGGGACCCATTCTGGGACACAAGTCACAGTCCCAGACCAGCTGCAGCAGACACTGGGCTGAACATGTGGGGATCGGGCTGCAGCAGACACTGGACTGAGCATGGGTCCCTGGAGCAGGTGCCACATGTGGTATGTGCCCACATGTGCTGGACTTGGGAACTGGGTCATGCATCAAGGGGCTGGATGATGGGGCTCCACAGTCCAGATCTTTGACACACCCCATCTATAGGAATTGAATCAACAAATAAACAAAAGGCCATCTACTCCTCTTCCCCCACTCTCTCAACCTCTTAACAACTGCAGCACAGGACTGCCCAGCCAGCTTTCTGGTGTGCCAGGAACTCGGCAGGGGAGAAGGTAGGGAGCCCCTGCTGCGCAGACCTAGCCCAGCCTTTATCATGTCCAACCAGGTTTCACCATGCTGAGGAAATGGGGCTGGTGCGTGGGAAACAGAGCGGCTCTGCTGTGTGGACCTGGCCTGGTCCCCACCAACACCTAAGCGCACAAGTTGGGGGGGGGGGATTCTGTGTGGCACAAAGGCTCCGTTCCTCAACCTCCCACCCACCTGCACAGGGAGGAGACAGAGCCTTTTCTGTTTCCTCTCTGCAACAGCCTGGGGGCAGGACTGGAGTGGTATCTGCCTAGAACAGACAAGAAATGGCTGAGGCTAGCAAGCAGCCCAGTGAGGGGCCCCTAAGATGATGCCAGAATACAACCTACGCTGAAACATGATAGATGTGATATAGACATTCAAAAAAAGTGCTCTAACCTGATGTGCTTTATTCTAATATCACATCTAATCAAGGGTTAACTTAACAGGATCTGCCATTTTTAAAGTGCTTTAAATGCCATGAACATCTGTTGTTATGGCTTTAAAGTGCTTTCTGCATGCCTAATGCACTTTAAGTGTAACATTTGTACCTAGCCATAAGTTACAAAGTAGGAAAAGCTTTCTAACCCTAAGGTTAAGTGCTGGAATAGGATACCTAGCAGGGCTGTGGAAATCTCATCTGTATATTTGATCCTGACAGAGCACATAGATGACATAGGGTGGCCACCCTATGGAATGCATGCCACAGGCCACCTCCGTGTGTGTAGCATAGCAAATTAGAGAGGAAACAGGCAACACAATGGCAGATGGGGCAGGATGCAGAAAGCAGAGCAGAAGGGGTGTACAATGGCACTCTGGGAGCGTAGAAAGCTAACTTGTGGCTTGTCTGCCAAAAGAAGTTGGCCCCCACTGAACTAGGTGAACTCTTGAGGTCCTTTCCAGCTTTACATTTCTACCAATTGCTATTAAAGTAGAAAAATGAAAACACACCCTTGCCAAATGACGTGACCCAAAATATGACATTCAGAGTTTCTTCCATCCTTAATTAAGAACTCAGATCAATAAAGAGGCCTGCTGCAGACTGAGGCTACTCACTGAATTTTTACAAGTATGAAATTCATATATGCAGTGGAATACAGGATTTTAAAAGCAGTTTAAAATGGTAAAATGTAGTGTTTTTAAAACAGTTTAAGATAGACACATTTCATGTTTCTGGTGACAAACACATGGAACATCACAACCTTTCTTTTTTTTAAGCCAAATATTGTAATGATAAAAAAAACCCCAACCAATACAGATTTTCTCCCAGTTTGTGGAAAAATACCAGTTGAAATAATGGTACCTATTAACATGCAAAGCTTTTTACTAAACGTCTCTCCTAGCCCTTTTTTAATAATCCAAACTTACTGTTGCTGGAAAACCTCTGTGTAGCAAGATTTGTAAAAGCCCCAGTGCTCATCTGGGACAGGCTCAGCTTTTAGTCTTACCTGTTTAGCCTCTGTTTCTGTTTTACTAATATCATTTTTGCAGGTCATCATTTGTTCAGCCAGAGTAGCTGCTTCACCATCTTCATTGCTGGACAGACCAGCAGACACAGCATTAAAATGTTGTTGTGCCACAGCTAAAGCCTCTGTGTCTTGTTTACTTGCCTCCTGAAAAGCATCAAGCCCACCTTGCATCTTTATTACCTCTTTCTCCTTTGCCACTAAAGCTTTGGAATCCTTTAGCAAAAAAAGAAAAACACCTGTCAAATACATTTAAGATGGTATTGATCAACTTGAAACCTGAGCAATTAAAAAACAATTACAATTAGCATCAGGTCTTAAGTTCCCAAGTCCCCTTGCCAGCTTTTGAACTAACATCTTCATATCTCTTAAGTGTTTACTTGCTCCCGTTATAAAAGAGATCCACAAAACAGGGGACATGGATCAAATGCAGGTCAAATGCAAAAGACAGAGGAAAAATATTTTCTCTCTATTCTCTATCAATTATAACATTCTTAAGAACAACTAGTGGCAGTAATAAGGTAAAAAAGGAAGTGACAAAATGTGAATACTGACAGTGTTTCATTTGAACTTTGGAAAAAACACACCTTATCAAGCAACATTAGGTTATTGTGATCCTCACTAAACTTAACTAAAAATTTAGTAAAGAGGAGACTATTCTCTTCAAATATATACCTACCAGCCTCCTACTGGGAACATAAATGTTTATACAATAAAATAAATTAATCACATGTTAAAAAGAAATCTTTCCCAGTCAATACTGGGAGGAAATAACCCCCCAAAATGGCAGATTTAGAAGTTTAGCCAATTATACAGTTTAGTTTAATGTAAAGAGATAATGCCCCCTCTGTTCTATATTTCTATCCTACTATGGCCTATATGTTAAAACACACTATGACTCTGATATCAAAGCTCTTCTGCCTCTTGGATACACACTACAAAAAGTACAAAAAACATTCACATGCAGTTGCTGGGTTTTTTGGAGGAGTGGGGGAGAGGGTCATTGAAAAAGCAATGTACTAATGTTAAGTAAATTAAGAGGTCTTGCTGTTTGTGCTTACCTCCTCCATACTTTTTACCAGTTCTTTGCGTTTATATTCTTCACCTTTTAAGTTTTGCTTCTTGAGATCAAGGGCACTTTGTGCTTTAGTATCAACTCTTTGAACTTCTGTAAGAGCATCTTCTAGTGTGCGAAGTATGCCACCAACTTCCTACAAAACAGGAGAACAGGAGAAATAGGAAAATGCAAATGATATTTAAAAAAGGCTGTTGAAATACAAATGCAGGGTAAGGAAGGGGGACAACAAAAAACCTGTTTGCTGTAAAACAAAAGGAAACAAGGATTTGCTGTGTATCAGCTGCTATGTCATATTTGCCCAAACTTTCAGTTCCTGTTCAACACAAGCCACAGTAAACAAATACTTCCCCTCCCCCAATCAATAAAAAATGTGAACTGGTACATTAGAGAATTACTTATTTTCCAGTGGATCAGGAAAGATTTTCATTTGTTTACTCTGCACTGTGACATTTCTTTCCCTTAATACAATTCTTTTCAGGCATCTTCTGCTCAGCTGGGCAGCTCTTCTTTCATAGAAGCAAGAAGAATCAGTCTTATAAATGAAAACATTTTTGCAGTATTTGAATATGAATGCCTTCTGGATAAAGCTCTAATTCCACAATGACTTATGCATGTAAGTAAATGTATTTACATGTATTCACTGAATAAATGCTAATTTAACACTGATGTTCCTATTTGTAACAGATGTACAGAATGAAAATTGTAAGAATGAGTCTGTACCTAATATTGCTCTTCCGCAGATTTTGGGCCGTTAGTGTAACTTGGTGATTCTCAGGTGGAATACTGGGACACTCAGAGGTGCCATAAGGTGCAAGATAAGCAGATAAGCACAGGCTCATGCTCAGACTCTCCCTGGCTATTCCCCTCTTCAGCTGCTCTGCAAGGAGGCAATCACCGCTATAACTAAAAGTCAGGTTTTGAAATGAGGTGCCACTTAGTTCCGAAAAGTTATGGAGGAGTGTCTCAAGTCTAAAAAGGTTAAGAACTACTGAGCTAACCAAATATTTTAGGTCAGGGGTCGGCAACGTTTTTGGGCAGAATACCAAAAACACCCACAACCTTAACTTGTAAGATGTTGGTATGCTAGGGGCAGACAGCAGGGCAGCCATGAGGGGCCCAATCCTTGTTATGGCAGTGCAGCCCTGGGCCCTTCTCCACCATCTGCCCTGAGGCATGCATGCCAAGCAAAATGCCTTCATGCGCTATGCTCTAGCACCCATGCCAGGGGTTACCCATCTCTGTTCTAGGTGTTTGTGAGCATAAATATCAGTTATTTTGTTCCTTATTATAAACAGTATCATTCTCATTCATTACATAGAGATCTAGTTAGTTGATGAAAGGGAAAACTACCTTAAGCACTGCAAAGCAAATCCATCTGTCAATTTTTTGTAGTCTATAACCTTTTTTTCTTTTTTAAACAAAGTCTTCTGAAAGACCCACAAAACAAAAAGACGAAAAAGACTATCACCAAATCACAAAGGAAAAATAAAGGTTCTCTCTCAAATGGTCTACTAGGTATTTTTTTGCAGCAAGAGCAGGTAAAATGTTTCAGCAGGTAAAATGGAAGTGTAATTATGACATTTGTAGTGCCCCTTTCATGTAATAGCTGAAGATTACAGTCAATGGCATGCAATCCAAAAATAAACACAGGTGAAAGGAACATGCACAGAAATATTATTATAGTTGATTAATCTAATTGAATGCAAGTACACTTCGAATTTTCCTACTTACCTTATCTCTTTTCTTTTCCATCTCTGCTACTTCTTTGTTAAGTTCTTTTATCTTCTTCTCATTTTCAGCCATTGAATCCTGAAGTTTTGCTATATTTGCCTGCATTTCCTTTAACTCCTCTGCAGAGCGTACTTTAGTTTCTTCAGCCAGAACAAATTGATACGCAATATAAAGGCGGCTTAAGTGTTCTATCTCTCGCATTACTTTTTGGTATTCCAAATAGGATGATCGTTCCTGAAAAAAAGGGCAGTCAATAAAAAGAAGATATTAAGATTTTAAGGAAAAATAAGTGCCACAAGCCTATTTAACAAGATACTAGTAAATTATGCTAATGGAACATACTGTTTTATGTTAACAATGTGTGTAGCTATCTTTTTAAAAGGCCAATATACTGCCTCATCTTACTATACTGTTCTAGTATTTTTGTGATTTCTGGCAGGCCCTAAATGGCCCACATCGTAATCAGACATTCAAAAACCAGGCAGGACCTCTACAGCATGGTTAACACATTAAAGCACTTCACACTACTGGTACGAATACATTTTAACGTGAAATACAGTTGACACGTATTCTGTTAATTTTGAAAACAGGTTAATCAACAGAGTTATTCCATTTTCCAGTACCCCAGAAACCAGCCTTCAGGGCAACTTCACCCACCCTAACTAATTATGTTTAAAAGTCAACCTCCGCCTCCTTTTTCCTGTGTATTTTCAATACCTCTTTCAGTTTCTGGAGGGTTGGTGTGATCTCCTCTTCTAAAATCTGAAACACAACACAGAATATTTGTTGCCATTCTTAATAATTTTTCTAAACTAGCAAAATGCCTGTCATGTATGACAGGGTAGGGGGCCGGGGACAAAGACCAGCGTCTGGCCCTGCGCCCTTCCCCCAGTGTTCTAGGTCCAGCCCCACTCCCCACCCCTCCCATTGCCGCTCTAGGACTTGTCCTGCTCCTCCACCCCCTGCTGCTGCTGCTCTAGGTCCTTCTCTGCTCCACCCCTTCCCGCTGCCGCTCCGGGTCCAGCCCTGCTCTACACCAGTCCGCATGTGAGGAGGTGCGGCACAAGGGTGCATAGGGATGGAGTAGCATGTTACCACCAGGTGTGGCACGAGGAGTGGCCATGACTCAGGAAGTGCTCGATGGTTAGGTGGCATGGGCAGTGGCCCTGGGGTGTGGTGCAGGGCATGAGAGGGCCATGGCACACAGTTGCAGGGCAGGATGTGGTGTAGGGAGCAGTCCCAGTGTGTCATAAGGCGCACAGGGGGTGTGGCACAGGGCTGCACAGGGTCCTGGTGTGTTACCACAGGGCATGGTGCAGGGGGCACCTGCTGGCTGTGGCCACGTGGTGTGGGAAGCAGCTCCGGGGTGTAACACAGAGCACACAGGGAGGCGTGGCATGAGG
>NW_017728950.1:33101023-33109432 GCF_001723895.1 Crocodylus porosus
GGTGTGTCATGGGGAGCGTGACACACCCCAGCTGCAGCCACGAGGCACAGGGACTGACCCCAGGGTGTGGTGCACAGCATGCGGGGGGGGCGCAGTGTTCAAGGGATGGCGTGCAGAGCTGCAGGGGATGGCATGGGAAATGGCCATGGTGGAGGGGGATGCCTGACAGCTGTGGTCATACAGCATTGGGCTTGCCCTAGGCTGTGGCACAGGGTGCATGGATGTGTGGCAAGGCAGGCCCATGGAATGGGGAGTGGCCAAGGTGCGGGGAGTGTGCACCAGCTTTAACCACGTGGCATGAGACGTGGCCCTAGGGTGTGTGGGGGGAGTAGCACGCAGGGGGGCTGTGGCATGCAGCCGCAGAGTACCACACTGGGAGCAGCCTGGCTCCGCCTGCCTCAGCCCCCACTTCTGCTTCCACCTGTCCTAAGGCTCTGGGCCACGCATGCACAGTTGGCCTCCCGGAACATTACGTTGAAACAAACGGAAGTGGTAAGGCTTTCATTATATTAGAATTATTACCAAATTGAACACCTGTTCATAGTTTTGGATAGAACAGGAAAATGTTCCACAAATTATAAATATGCTATTATTGCAGTTATTCAATTGTTGTAAAACTCTTAAAAAACCTCGAGCAAACACAGTACCGTTTGAATTTCTTTCAGTTTTGCCTCCTTCTTCTCTATGGTTTTCTGAGCAGCTATTTTCTTGCATTCATACATTCTGGTACCAGCTGCTTCTTCAATCATAGCTAAAATCTGAAATAAGACAGCTTTATGAAATAGCTTCAAAACCATTAGTGTACTGCTAATAAAAAAGCTAAATTACTAACTCATTCATATATAGCTTCCCTCCACACATTTCTTCAAAATACTGATATTGAAATCCCAAGCAAGCAGTAAGGTCATAAGCTGATGGATATAAAGAAGATACCAAGAAAAGGGGAAGAAGGGAGGGAAAAAAAAAAGGCATGTCTGTGGAGTTCTTACCTCTGGAGGCTTCATATTTAGAACTTTTGTAATTCGACCCTAGTAATACAAAGGGAAAATGATTATAACCCTTTCTAAAGGTAGAAAAATCATTTTTAAAATAAACTAACCTCTATGAAAAATAACCCCTTCCTAACCACTCCCCTTACATACTACTATACCATTCTAAAATGTTTATATACAAATCTCAATTGATTGGTGCCCTGTAAGTTGTTAAGCTTGAAATACTGTATTTTATAATTATGTTTCGGCTGTTACCCTATATCCAGTTACAATGATTAGTTATATTGTTCTCCCCCTCTGTTCAAAATCAGTTAGTCATTAAGAGATCCAGCGTAAGTTTTTGGATCACATGTTGATTATAAAGAGATGTGTCAGTCAACATATGAAAGCTTCTGTAATAAAAAAAATATAGTCTATGCAAAGCTGCATATTGATGCTAAATGAAATCAAAATAATTGTATTTCCTGAAAAAGATTTTAATCAGTTACTAGTTTATTTTTTGTAAGTATTTTAAAAAGCATTGGAAGCATTTATTTGCTCTTTGTTGAGGTTTATCACCGCCTTTTTAAGTCAGTCAGTTTTTGCTTTGCTAATTGGCTACACAAGGAGGTGTCCTTGATATTAACAGAAAATGTCTGGAGTGATCCATTCCCTGTCAGAATCTCCCTGGCATCACCCATCACTGATTTTAGGATACGTTCTTGAGTATTCTGTTTAATAGCTCCTAGCAGACCTGTCCTCCATGATTTCAACTAAATCGTGTTTTGAACCTGGTTACATGTTAGTCTATACAACTTCTTGGGACAACACATGAAATTCCAAAAGTTAACTATGCACCATGTAGAAAGTACTTCCTATTGTTTGTTTTAAACCCACCTCCTGATGATAGCAGTGGGGATTCCTTCATTTCTGTTTTAGGACTTGAGAAATAACAATTCCCCATTCACTTTATCCATACCCATCATGATTTATGGAGCTCATATTCCTCTCCTTCCCTTCACCACGAGTCTTCTCCTTTCCAAACTGAAGAGTCTTTGCCTTTTCAGTCTTTCCTTGTTATACCCCGATCATCTCTGAGACGGATTACTAGGACCTGGTTTAAATCCCAATTGCGTATTTTTCATGAAAATCACAAAATTAAGTTATTCTCATGAAAAATGCAGTTTGCAATGAAATACCATGATATAGCTACTTGCTGAGGAGTTCCAGAGCAAGCAGCTGTATCATGGCATTTTGCTGCAAAATGCAATGCCTCCGTAGTTGTGGGGGTGCCCTAGTCCCTGCCCCACTGTGCAGCACCCAGTCCCCACCCCTCCTCAGCACTGGTCCAGGGGGGCTTCTGCATTGGGAGCACAATGGGGGACAGGGGTGGGGGCAGCAGCCATATGTGCTTCAGCCCACTCCCCTGCTCACCTCGCAACCCTTGGCTGTGGGCACTGTCAAGCCACCATGATGCCAGGCAAGTTCAGCTGGGCTGGGGCCTTCCCACATGCTAGCAATGCCACCTGCACTCCAGCCCCAGCCACCTGCCTCACTTGCATGTGGGGGGCCCCAGCCCAGCTGAACTCACCTGGTATTGCAGTGGCAGCAGCTCACATCCAACAAAGGGTTGCAAAACAGGCAGGGAGGGGGGAAGGAACTGGAACATGAGGGGTCCTAATCTGGCTGAACTTGCCTAGCACAGCGAATTTGTTGGCTGTGGGCACCACTGAGCCACTGTGATGCTGGGCAAGTCTGGCTGGGCTGGGGTCTGCTAGGTGCCAGATGCACTGCCAGGTGAGTCCAGCTCCCCTCTCCCACCCCCACCAATCATTAGTATCATGGCCCAATTGTGGGGGAAGGGGGTGCCATAACCTAGGTACAAAAATGGTGATCCCTGCCATGATCAGGCTGCAATACTAGCAAGCTGGGCCTGCAATTTACATTGGACCCTACTAATTGCTCAATCAAGCTAATGTTTGGATTAGGAGTTGCCTATCTGGCTTGAATGCAGACATTTATTTTAAGGGAATACAAGGATAAATATGATCTCTAAAAACATGAGAAAATGAACTGTCTTAGGGAGAGATGGACTGGCAGCTGCAAGCAAGCTCTGATGCGCAGGTAAGGTTTCAATACTTATTTTTACTGGACAGTTGTGGTTTTCCACTTGACCAGGCATATCCTCGTCCAAATTTTAGTTGGAAAATTAAACGCCCTTAAAATGTTCTGAAAGTACAACAAATTTTCCAAATGTAGAAACAAAACATTTTTAGGAATATCCATACAATACCTGCATAATGAGGAAGTGAGGGTTGTTGACATTGAGTCCCACAGAACAGAAGATATCCTGCACTCGAGTGTTGTTTGCATTTACACCATTGATTAGGTACTTATTTTTGCCTCCAATGACAACCTCAAGGAAAGGAAGGGGAGAGAAAATGAAAGGATGAATAAAAAAAGGCCTTACAATTTGAGACTATCAACTGCAACACAATACACGAGAGAAAGAGAATCTCAGTATATAGAAAATTGAAGTTTCAATGCTCTGCAAGGGAATTCATGAAACTACAAAATACAGTGATCAAACATACCCTACCAACAGTATGAAGCAGTATATTGAAATTCTTCTAACTCCAAGAGTGAGAGAGAAAGCAAACCAAGAGAAATATTCTGGTAATATCTTTTCAGTTAAAAGCAAGGTGAAGCTTCTTCGTTCTAAAGAATAAGCATCATACCAGAAAAAACACACACTATTATCACCGTAACTAAAACTGGCCAACAGCTTTTCAGATGGCATTTATGTAAGTCAGCGTGATCAAATCCCTTCTACAAATATTCCATTCAGGTCAGGTCAAAGAACACCAAGACAGTAGGAAAGCTTGTTGTGCTCTTGTCTGTACGTCATCTATTCTGTGCATAAGTCAATTCAGCCTACTAAGTGGATAGTTCACTATATTACCACAACTACAAAAATTAAAAGGGAAAAGGAAGAGGCAAAAAAGAGAACATTCCATTTCCTCTATGGGAAACGAAGGCTGTTCAAAGAATACTCTTTATGAAGCTTAGGTATGATTTTATTTAAGACAGTGAAGTCTTTATTACTATAAAATGTAATTCAAATGTTGTAATGTAAAGTCCACAATAGACAATGAGTTACCATGTTTCATTAGTTCTTTAGCTTATTTGTTTTAGGTTTCCATCACTAAATTCACTCTGAAAACATTGATTTAATGGCACAAGTTCACAAACTTGAAAACAGAACACTTTTTAAAAATTCTTGTCTAGGCTACAGTCTGTCTTCTTGACTAGACTGTTTGTAATGCAAAAGCTTATGTTTAAGCAAAACAGCATGAAAAAGTGA
Organism: Crocodylus porosus; assembly: GCF_001723895.1. Classification (NCBI taxonomy): domain Eukaryota; kingdom Metazoa; phylum Chordata; order Crocodylia; family Crocodylidae; genus Crocodylus; species Crocodylus porosus. The sequence goes on from NW_017728950.1 coordinate 33,105,359, forward strand.
AGTGGAAGAAACTGAAAAAAAGGAAAAAAAGCCCAGCACTATACACCAATGCTCCAAATTCTAAGGAGCTGCAAGTCTCATGTTGCAAGTCTCTGGGCCATGCATGAGTCTACCATGTGACAGGTGCCCTGACCCCACAGGCCATACCAGCCTATCCCATTCTCTGGCTGCATCAGGAGCAATGCAGGAGAGAAGACATTAGACAGGACCCTGCAGACTGTAACTTAAACCTTTGCAGGCTGCAAGTTGCACATCCCTGCTGTATAACATGCAGTGGCTAAAACAAAGAGCTAACGCTTATATTTTGAATTCACTTTCTATCAAGAAGAATGAAAAAAATCTGTAAGCAGTTCTGAACAAATAAAAGACAAAAACTTACCTGCCTGGTGACAGTGATCTCATCATGAGCCTCAAATCCCAGAGGACTCTGTTTCTTGTCAGAATTATCAAAGGTGATTGATACAGTTGCTTTAGTAATTCCAGCCTGGCCATTTTTGTAAACCAAATCTTGTAAATTGGATGCTCGCACCTGCAAATATGGGAGAAACATGAATTATTACCAAAGTAATTGTATTAATAGCGAATGGGGTGTCAACTGAAACGTCTGACAAGTAGGCATGCTATAGATTTATGTACCTTAGTAACTTACAAGAACGAACAAACTGTGGAGGTATAAAAATGCTGCAGCATAAAACAATATACAAAAGACCAGCCTAATTTTAGTATGTCAATTAAAGATTTTTATAAGAAATTAATGAAAAAAATTATATGGATAAATATATGCAGCAAAATGGTCTAGTCTAAAACACTGCTCTCTTCATGATGGCATCTATATGAAATTGTGAAGATGGTATACTAAATATTCATTGCAGTTCTGATGGATTACTGAGTCTAAATCACGCTTTTAAGCAATTCTAAAGGCAGATACAGATCTTCCTAAACATGCATATTACTTACGTAAATGGTACTACGTGCATAGTGTTACTTATTAAATATTGTTATTATTCTTTGTTTTTACATAATAAAAAGCCTCTTTTGCTAAAAAAAGCCCCATCATTTAACAGTATTCTCCAGAGGTTCTCACATTCATAGTAGAGAAATGAGTCGGTATCCTAATCTGCTCTTGTATTTCTATTTTATAAAAATGTCACGATTTCAATCTTCTGCTACTTTAGTCCCATGGCTCTGGGTTGCAGACTGCATACTAATTTATTATTATCTTTATTACAAACTAATTATATTATTTTTTACATGTTAAAAAACTAAGCAAAGTAAAAGGGACCATATATTCAGTTTACAATTGGTTGGTAAAAATGACTTCCGCCCTAGGCGGAACATCATACCTGATGGTGTGAGAAATGGATTGCCTTGTTAGTACAACTACAAAAGCTATATATTCACATTAGTTTATCAAACTGGAAAACATCTGAAAAAGAAGTGTTAGCACTGCAACATTTCTTGCCCGACTTTAATGCAACCGTGATAATGAGGAGTCAGCAATGATCACATCATCATTTTTACTTCTCAATAGAATCCTCTGATCTGGATTGAAAAATTTTAATCTTCACAGAGTGCAGAAGAGGAAGTGTCAATCTTTCTCATTTTAGTTAAAAAACCAAAACAAAACAGTAAAGCCAGCCATGCATTCTGTGAAGGGGGAAAAGGATGCTGCCTGATGATCCTGTTCAACAGGGAGAAACATTATTGTTGCTCATGGTCGTTCAGAACTGTGTATCTTCCTCTTTACCTGAGATAGGTTGGAGATGCCCAACAGGAAACAGATGGAATCCAGGATATTGGACTTGCCGCTGCCATTTAAGCCAGTGATAGCATTGAACAGTGGGTCAAAGCCATTGATTTCTGTCCTCTGGGCATAGGACTTGAATCCCTCAAGGACAATTGACTTGACGTGCATCTTTTCTGTCTCTCCAAAGAACCATGCCAAGCCCCCCTTCAAAGGGGATGAGGAAAGTTCTCCAATTTATAGTGCTGTAGGTTTCAAAACAACAAAAGCAGACTAAATCAAAACAGAGTGCATTCAACAGAATCAAAAGCATGAAGCAAATAGAAAAGGTTACAATGCCACCCTAGCAGACAATGGTAGTTGCTCCCTCAGGCAGGGAAGTCATCAGGGTGCTGCCCAAACATTATAATGACATTCATCCAACAACGGGTGAAGGCCCTCTCCCCCAAGCTGTTATTTACAATAAAATACAGATGGATTCATGCCTCATGAATGTTTCTCAGCAAAGACATACAGCTACTGGGGGAAAAGAAACACAAGACAATGGTCTTCCTGAAGAGGGCAAAAAAGACTTATTTTTCCTTTAACACTAAGCATGCTGTGGACGACTATCTCCATTCAGAGTGCAGTGTGACTCTACACATTGCTAGGCGTTTGCTGAAATAACAAGTTCATAAATTAAATAGACAGACAAGGTCCTTTGGGTGAACATGGTATCTCTGATATCAGATTCACCCAAAGAACCTTGTCTGCCGACGTCCTTCAATCAACACGGCTACAACCTACGCTCCTGTAAACGAAACAGATACGCACACAAGTGCATGCATATACACACCCCGAAGAAGGAGGTTTACGCCCCAAAGCTTGCAAAGAGCAATTTCCCAACTATTTAGTTGTTCTGATAAAAGACATCCCACCTCCCCACAGGACCGTGCCTACCTGCACGCACACACGCATCTCAACCCGTGCGCGCCTGGTGCCGGCTGTGCACGGGCGCCCCGAGAGCGGAGGCCGCGACCCCGCCAGAGGGTTTCGCCGCCTCGAGCGGCCCCGCGGGGTCCCCGAGACGCGGGCAGCTCCCCTCCGCGCCACTACCCACGAGCCCAACCCCTCCCTCACCTGCCGCCGCCGCCCGCGCCCGTCTCCTCGCTCAAATTTTGGCGCCCAGCGAAGCCGACCGTTTGCGGCTGTCCGGCGTGCTGCCGGACGAACTGGCCACCGAGCTACGCCCCTGGCGCCTCCTCCTCCCGCGGTCACCCTCCGCCTCGGCATGTTTTCTTTTTTTTTCGATTTTTAAATCGATTCTCAAGGCTAAAAACAACCGTCGATTCAGGCACCTACCGAGGACAGCCGAGCCAGCAAGGACTTCCTCCCCCCGCCCCACACACACACACCCCAGCGTTCTGATTGGTGGTAAAGGAGAGTGGGGCCTTTGAGAGGGCCCGTCGCTGTGTGGGCGCAAGGGGGTGGGGTAGGATGGAAGTGTGCTAGGGTCCTGTTGATGCTGCTCTGGCGCCCCACCCTTGCGTTGCGGAGTCTGTTCCTGCCTCACCTTTGCTAGGGTGCAGCCACCCTCCCCTTCCCCTCCACACGGGCCCCTGTAGCGAGCTGGCCTTGCGCCGCCTAGATCGTAAGCAAGCTTAGGCCTGTTCCTCACGGGAAGCTTGTGCCAGCCCCGTGCACTTGCTTCGTGGCAAAACCTGCTCAGCTTTCAGAGCTGTGATGCTCAGCAAGGCGTGGCCACCGCGTCTGTCAGCGCAGCGAGGACATAGCATGGGGAAATGGGTGTTGGAAACCGGTATTTAGCCACAGGGAACAGCCGGCTTGGCAGGATAAGCAGCAGAAAGGTGCTGGGAATATTCGAGCTGTAGGTCTGATGCAAAAATTGCGGTTCGTTTCTTTTGGAGGCTTGCAAATAATATTTCTCAGGCACACACTATTAGCAGCACAAAAGTTGCATTTGCAAATAGGGTCAGAGCAGAGATAGAAAATCTCAGATTGCTCCGCCCCGGAGGAAACCCGCAGCCGGCACTATATACTCTGCCTTCTGGGCACGTGTGCAGAAACAGGAACTCTTACAGCTCATTTCTGGTTCATACAAACATACATGTGATTACGTCACTTCATCCGTCGCATGTGCATTATAATTAACTACTTAGTATGCGGGGCGGATAGGCATATATGCATCAGCTAATTACGCACGCTCAGAAAGCTCTCTAGGTCACCAAGAGTTGAAATCCGCCCCCCTTTCAAAGACACGGTCAGTTGAATTCCAGCTTCTGTAATCTGCATGTGAATTGTCAGGAGGAGAAGAAAAGGGAGTGATTTAG
>NW_017728950.1:33109443-33121837 GCF_001723895.1 Crocodylus porosus
CTGATGCATATATGCCTATCCGCCCCGCATACTTAAGTAGTTAATTATAATGCACATGCGACGGATGAAGTGACGTAATCACATGTATGTTTGTATGAACCGGAAATGAGCTGTAAGAGTTCCTGTTTCTGCACACGTGCCCAGAAGGGAGAGTAACAACACTCTATTCATTATGCGTTTCTAATAATATTTCTAACAGGTCTCCTCTGGGTTGTTAGCAGAGGGAGTTGGTTCCAGCCCTGAGTGCAAGGTGGAGGCATTAGGGCAGTGCTCCATGGGCTATGGAAGGCAGGACAGGGTTGACCCTTAGAAATGCTGTGTGCAGCTTAAGATTTTGTGAGCCTTAGCTCATTTCAAAGCTCATGCTGCATGTCAGTGGTTTTAGCTAGTATGTAAGGTACAAATCTACTGTGGCTTCAAACTGAAGTAGCTAGCTGGCTCCATCAATGTGCTACTGCCACGGTAGCGCACAGCAGTGCTGTGATGATCATAACTCAGTCCTGCATCCTGAGCACTAATGCTTACAGTGAAGCCCTGTACAATGCCAGGAATAATCACAGAGCAAACAACCATAACGAGATGACAGCAGTGACTTGTTAGAATTCAGGAAATGAGTATTTCTGCCAAGTATTTAACTATAATGACACAAGGAAACAGCAGTCGTGTTACACCTGTTTAATCTGCAAAGTGATTATTACCAGCACTGTGTGCAAGGCTGGTTTGGTTTGATTTTGGTGGCCAGCTACTTCTGCATATGGCTTAGCTTTAGCCAGAGCAGTAATATCACTGTACATCACTACAGGGAGGTCTGATCTAGTTAGCAATCTCTCTCAGGATTATATCTATCATGGCTCAGGGAATAGGGGATACTCTGTTTACCAGGGCGCCTCTCAGGGTTACTAGAAACCATGGCCATAAACTGAAAGAGAGCAGATTTAGATTGGACATCAGGAAAAAAATTCTTTGTTTAAGGTTGACAAAATATGGAATGGGCTTCCAAGGGAGGTGGTGCTTTCCACTACCTTTAAATGGAGATTAGACCAGCACATAGTTGGGGTTGCTTGACTCCAGCACTCTTGGGTCCCTTCTGACCCTAGAAATCTATGCCATCTATGAAAGTGCTAAACTACCTCCATGATCTACCTCAATGGTAATTTGAAGGGGAAAGGGTATGGGGTCATATCCATGGCCTGGAGCAGGCTGATGGAGCATTTGAGTCTTTCTGATGTCAAGACAAAGGCCCAAAGTTTGGTAAATTTCTGCAGAGACCTAGCATGGTCTAGAGGTTTTCTTGTGCGCACAAGGACAGTGCAGTTGTCAGCGTATTGAAGATCAAGGATGATTATTTTGAATACTTTGGTCTTTGAGCAAAAACATCCCAGATTGAAAGGCTCTCCATCCATTTGGTATTTTTTGTCAATTCCAGAAGGCCTGACAGAGCCTGACCCAAAAACACAGTAATGTGGAGGCCTGCGTCAGGCCTTGCTGTGGGCACACTCAGGCTTGCCATCTAACAGGATTCAACACTGAAACAACTTGCATTCTAACCTCCTCCGATCTGATGTATAGCTTTTTATCTGCAAATGTAAAGACAATTTATAATAAATCGCAGTTATTTTACATCACTTAGAACAGATTTACTTTATTAGAGAATGTTAAAGGTCAAGTTACAAAGTTCAAGATGGAAGGAAATACTGAGGACCTGAGCGAGGGGCTACTTCATGCAGGATAGGAGTAGGGGTGGGAATGTACCTAAGTTACATATAGAGCATGCAGCCCACTAAGCCCAGGAGTGGGAAGTCGGGAAAGGACAGGGGTCAGGGTCGGGTGGGGATGCAATGCTTATAAAGTCAGTACACTGAAGACCCCAAAAAACGATGCCACGTTCAGAGGTGGTTTACAAAAAGCATGCAGTCAGTTACAGTAGTAGGAAGCAGGATACAATTGTGAGGGTTGGGAAGAGTCCAGGATGGATGAAGTCCACAGAGTTCATTAGGTGTAGCAGTAAGGTGCAGTCAAGCAGTATAATACGAACAATGAAATTGTGCATTCATTGCTTGAATCCCCCTTTCTTCCAAATTCTATAGGTCTAGAACAGTAGTAAATATTTAATATTAGTGGTAGCATTAGTAAAATTTAAAACAGTTAAATCACAATCATCCGGGTTTTTGCTGTCTGCTAAATATGTTTTGAGGAAGGAAAAGATGATTCTGTTTTGACTTATTTTACTTTTACCAGTAACATTAATTTACTTAATACTGTAACTGCTGTGAGCAGAGCTGTTGGGGGGGAAATGGGGGCGACCGCGGAGCAGCCACAGCCCTTCCTGCAGGGCCTGCCTAGTCATAGGGACACAACAGGATGAAGCCACAGGCGGCTTTTCTAGGGGCATGGTGGGGATGGGGATGGCTCCTAGCTGTTGCACGCATGCCTGGGGGAGGCATGGGGGGGTATGTGACCCCCAGATATGTGCGCAGGGAAAACACAGTCTGCCCTCTGTGAGCTGATGCTATGTTGTGCCTCCTGCCGCAGGCCAAGCAGGGGGGTGCAGCTCCCAGGGCAAAGGCAGCAGGGTGCGGGGCTCCAGCCCACAGCAGGCAGCCTGTTTCTGCCCTGCACACAAATCCAGGGGACACTTGCTCCCCATGCCTCCCCTTGGGGTGCACAAAGCAGCACTCCTCCCTCCCCTCTGTGGCTCTGTCTCTCTCCCTGCCCCAGCCCTGGGTCCCATTCACCCCAGCCCCTACATCACTCCCTCACCTTGGGGGCCTCAATCTGCACACCCTGCCCCTTCCCCTCCACAGACATACCTGCTGGGTGCTGCTTTAAATGTCATCAGGCTGCATTCCTCTAGGGTTACCATATTTCCAGTTTCAAAAAAGAACATCTGTTGGGCGGGGGGGCAGTGATATGCCTGTGCCCGACCCCTTCCCCTCAATCCCAAACCACAGCCCTGCTGCTGCCCCTCATTCCAGACCCACAGTACCCTGCATCCTGCCAGGGCATGTAAGAATTCTCCCTTCCCAGGCTCCAGACCCCCCTGTAGGGACCTCTCCCTCCCTGGGCTCCAAACCTGCTCACACATACCCACACCTTCACAAATTCTCCCCACATACACCCCACACCAACCCCTTCAACCATACAAAGTGCCTGCATAATTTTGAGGTTTTCTGTGCATAATTTTGATTTTTTAGCTGTGTAATTAAAATCATAATTAATTGTGACTAGTTTTTTTTAATTGTGCATCTAATCGTGATTACATTTTTTAATAATTTGACAACTCTAATTAGAACACTCCAGCATTGCTTCACCGTCACATGAACTAAGCACCCATGCATTTTAAAATGGCCACAGGGGTGCTTTATCTAAACCTTGTTGAATAAACTTTTAGATAATCCTATAGCCATTTTAAAATGCACAGGGGCTTAATACACATGATGAAGAACCATTTTAATTAGAGCTCTAATTCAAATGCCTCCCCCCAAACTCCCAAGCATGTGTATAGGCAGCCTTTGAGACTGAACCTTCATTTTCTTCAGGGCTTATATGGAGATTTGCAATCAATTGGTCTCAGTGCAAGACAAAAAGAAGATGTTTTAGTGTCTGGAGGGGTCCATTTCTGGTTTCCATTAGTTGAATTTAGGAGAGACAGAAAATAAATATTCAGATGAGTCAGCTGAAAGCTGGAGCTGAGCTACCACCTGCCCTCAGCCAAGGTGGCTCATGTGGTGGAGAAGAGGGGCCTTGAGTTGCTTCTCCCTGGCTGGGCTGAGCCTGAGCCAGGACCACTGCTGCTGACTACCTTGGAATGGAGCAGAGGGTAAGCAGGGTGGGGAGCAGGGAGAGGAAAGTTGCTTCTTTTAGAGTTTTGGATTTTCAGATTCTAAGTTCAAAGGGCTAATTTCATCTCTGCTATAACTGTGCCAAATTCAGTGGAATTAAGCTGGGTCTAAATTTGACCCAGGCCTTTTCCCAAAAACAGATGTTGTAGCAGGTAAACTGAATTATGCTAATGCTTTTTGACTGGAGTTTAGACCTTTCCAGAACTAAGCAATTAAATTGGGAAAAGTGAGAGCTAAGATTGGTATGGTCTGGAAACCAGCTACAGCAGTTTCTCTAAAAGAAAGAAAACCAAAAATGGAATAGGATTGGAGTACCTTATCTAAAAAGATGAGGTAAGAAACTTGAGAATTGGACACTTTGGGGTAAGAAGGTTACAAAAGTAGTGGACAAACAAAGAGACAGTTGTGTGTTTGCATTGCCACCCAGGACAGACAGGAGTAACCTTGGAATTCTTGTTCAAACAACGGGAAATCCAGAAACTAACACCCCACGCACCCAGCAGAGGATCTGAGGCCAGTACCACTGAAGGTTGCTGTTGTAATGTCTGAAGGAAACACTTGTCAGGTTGTCTTACAGGAAGGATATTTGTAATAAAGTTTAGGGGTTACTATTAAAGTTCGCTTGATACCAAATCAGATGAGGGGCTGTATCAATCCTTGGGGGCCTGTGGTAAAAAGAATCCTAGTGGCAATAGATTTGTCCATTTTTGTAGCAACTGGAAGATGACAGACTTCTTATAACGAGGACCCAGACCATTGCAGTAATACTGCTGGAAAATTACAGTACATCAGGGCAGTTAGTTTCTACAGAGGATAAGGGTTTCAAAAGTTTCTGCAGTTAATCACTTTTCTCGGTGTTTCCTCTTTTCCTGCTCTACTTCCATTCCATTCTATCTTTCATTACATCTCTTCAGACCCCTGTAGTGCAGCTGTATTGTAACAATAACAATCTTCTCTGTTATACAAACATACTGTTCATGGGCGATTGGTGCCTCCTTGAGTCAGACGGGGCACTTGCCCCCACCATAACTAGTTAGTGACCAGGAGGTGGGGGGTCCCTCTGCAGCCAATCGCGCCGACTGGGGTGGAGGGGAAGGGAGATACTGACCTGGAAGTGTCAGCGGCACGTCCAGAAGGGCCAGGGGCGCTTCCCTTGGCACCCCCTCTCCTCTGGTATTCTTGGGAGGGCACCAGCACTTCTGCCTACCCCCCCTGCCTGTTGCCTAAACAAAGAATGCTCCCTGTCAGGGGGTGCACCAGTGCTCTCAGGGGGTGCACATGCATGCCCGTGTACCCCCTACGGAGTACCCCATAGTGTATACCACTGAGTACATTCATTTTACAGAAATACTTGCACTTTAAACGAGAAATTCTGGAGAGTGCAATATTCTGCAAAGAAAACAAGGAGTAAAGGATCTCAGCTTTCCAGCTATGACTAGGAATCTATTCAAACTGATTTTGCGATTTTCCTGGGAACTGTGAAAAATGGCAGTTTCCGTGAACACCACAAAACATAGCAGTATAATGGAACTCTTGCCTTATTATGGAAAAGGGGAATGAGCCCTTTAGGGGAAGATTTTTTGTGAACCAGACAGAGGCAGCTAGCAAGGCTGGGGTTAATAAACAGCCCTGCAGTCAGGCCAGCTGCTGGCCACTTGACTGAATAGTGGGCATGGCTTGAGTGGCATATAAACCTGAGACTAAGTCTGGCCCTACAAGCCACTGGATGAAGAGCTCTTGGCCAGGAAGACTGCAGGGGGATGCCAGGCTGATTTCAGAGATGCTCTAATGACTGCCAGCAGAATACTGGTGCTTTATGGAGGAACACAACCCTGGGTAAAGAGAAGTCTTACTGCAAAACAGCAAACTATTGTTGTCATTTGCTATGCCTGGAGCAGGTTATTTTGTTACAGCTAGTGTGCTTTTTCTCCTTGAATTTTGGACTAGTGGTTTGTGTTTGGGACTGTTGGCTTGGCAGAGGTCCCAACAGTGCCTGAGGGCACACTGGTGTCATGGAGTGGGCTTTGGGCACTGTGGCAGGACTGAGCTCCAGGGTGGCCATGATGCTTCTTTGGTGGCCGTGGGGTTCCTGCCCAGCTCTGTTTCTAAAATAGCCGTCCCTTGTTTGCTTTCTTGTCACACCTTGTTCTTAATCAAGGTTAAATAAGGAAGGCTGCCCATGGGCTTTAGAGTGAGCCTTGGTCCAATTAAGTCCCTCTCAAATGCCACCAGTCCCACTCTACCCCTTTAGCTCAATGGACCCTCTTGGCCTGTCCATGCCCCTGCAAACACTTGTAGCCTTAAGGACTAATTGCACATCTCTGCCCCTCCAGGGCACCTGTAGCCTTAAGGGCTCATTGAGTGGCTCTGTCCTCCCTTACACCATGCACTCCCCATGCCTTGCAGGTGTTATTTTATTGTCATTCTAATATAATAAATGCTTTAACATGTCCGTCTGTCTATCTGTAATCCTCTGGGCCAACTGTGCATGCACGGCCCGAAGCCTTAGGACAGACAGACAGACAGGCAGGCAGAGGCGAAGGTGGGGGCTAAGGCGGGTGAGGCCAGGTTGTGCTCCCTGGTGTGGGGACTGGCCATGTGGGGGTGTGGTTTGCAACGGGGGCGTGGCGTACCGCCACAGGGTGCCACAAGGGGAGTTGGGAAGCAGGCGCGGGCAGCACCTGCAGAATGCAGCACATGGCCACGGTGGGGCGCGACCCGTGGCACCCTGCAGCCATGCTCCCCCCTGCACACCACACCCCCCCGCCCATGGTGGGAGCACCAAAACATGGGAGGGGCATGGCACGTGGCCACAGGATGCCATGTGGAGAGTGGTACTACAACTGGTGGGTACTGCCTGTGTCCCTCTGCCCGCTCTGCTCAGGCCTGCAGCCGTGCATCCACCCCTCATGCCATGCCCCATAGAGTGCCACAAAGAAAGTGGGCAGGGGGGCATGGGCAGTGCCTGCCAGCTGCAGCACACGGCTGTGGGATGGAGCACATCCCCTGCTCGTCCCCCTACAGCCATGTGCCATGCCCCTCCCCGCACCGGGAGCACCCGCTGGCTGCGGGATGGGTGTGGCGTGTGGGTGGCATGTGGCTAGGTGGGTGTGGTGTGTGGCTGGGTGTGCCTGGTGGGTGGGTCTGTGTGTGGTTGGGTGGGTGTGGCATGTGGTATGTGGCTGGGTGGTTGGGTGGGTGTGTGTCTGAGGTGTGTTTGGTGGCGTGGTTTGTGCACAGCTGGATGTGGAGTGGCAGCAGCAGTGGGTGGTGGTGCTCTACCCCTGCCATCTGCTCGTCTTGATGGGCACTTTGCTAATTCGCCTTATAGGGGTCTTGGCCTTATATCAGCCTCCTTCCCTTATGCTCTTGTGGGGCCTTTTAGCCCAGGCCCATGGTATCAGACTTGGCTTCTAGGCTCCCATCTCCGTAACTGTGGGTCCAAGAGGGACCCTGGCAGTGGTCCCTCTTGGATCTTTGGCCCCCCAGGGCCCTGGCCCTGGCCCTGCTGCTGGGCCAGTAGAGATATCCAGGCTTCCTGGCTCTGGCAGTCCCTGGATGTGGTCCCATCTTGGACCTTTAGCCCCTCATATGATCTAGCCTTGCTTCAGGCCAGTTGAGACCTTCAGGCTCTCTGGCCCAGCTTGCTCCCTGGACTTGTTCTTCTGCCTTGACATCTCAGACGTTTGGGCCCTCCTGGACCAGTTGGCACCACAAGGCTCCTCAATCCCAGGCAGCCCCTGTCTAAAGTCCCTCCTGGGCTACTGGGTCTCTGAGTAAGCCTTAATCCTGCCATAGCAGAACTCAAGGCTAAACCACTGGTATAGCTTAAAACACCTATGCCCTCTAGCAGATACCTAAACTTTCTGAGGGCTTAACATCAAATAAGGAACACCTGCCTGTACACAAACCTTTCTCCCTGCCCCAGGCAGCTTTGTCCTGTTCCCAGGCTATTTCAGGAGCCCTGCTGCTCTGCTGCCAGGAGGTTTCTGTATCTTGGCTCTCAGGACTAGACTGAGAAGTGCTTTTTCTTAGGGTTGTGTTCCCCTAGACTTTTCCTGTTACAGGATAAGCCACTAGGCAATGGGAGCAGAGGTTTTCAGGTGCCTCCTACTCGCCTGTACCTGGGGTGGCAGTGTGTCGCATTTAGTAGAGGTGACCTTGCCATGAGTAATCCCACCACACGAACCAGCCCCAGTGAGGTGCAGCTTTAGGTCCTACTCAGGGCCAACACGATTCCCTCTTTTTGGTGTCCTAAGCATCCTCAATGGAGTCTTTTGCAGCTACCTGTGGGTGTCTTATTTCCTGCGCCTCACAAGCCCGCTCTTTGGTCCCTGCAGTAGGTTCTGGCGATTGACACTCCTCCAGTGGGTTTCCCTCATCACCCATACCACCTCCCTGGCATAGGACTTCAGATTTTGTAGCTGACCCCTGCAGACTTTTTGTTTTTCCTCAGCTGGTGCCTTCAGTTTGGTAACTGAGAAGCTCCCTTCCACCTTGGTACACCAAGCTTCTACTTCCAGGAGCATAGCTTTCTTCCTCCCTCTGGTCCAACTATACCAGATAGTTTGGTACCCTAGCTCTCCCCCTTTCTGGGGAATTCCTGGGACCCTTCACCTCTGCTGGCTTCCCTTCAGGTCCAGAAGTCTTCCTCTAAGTTCCCATTGAGTTCTCAAGACTTCCTGTGCACTATTGTGAAACTCAGCCTTCCTATGGCCCATAGATCTTACTCCAGCACCAGTACACAACCTCATGTAAGCAATTTCCCCTGGCTTCTCATCAAATAGTCTTTTAATGGTCCATCACTTAACTGGACTAGGGAGGTTACTTACATATATCTGAGGTCTTGTTCCAGGCATCTGTCCCATTTCTTGCCCATTACCATTGGTGGCGAGGAGCATCTCTCCTGCTAATCTGGAGTTATATTAGTTTCATATTAGTGCTAATACCTCTAGTTCCTGGAGGTGGTCTTGGTGTTCTGCCCTGGTGGTCACTAAGTTTTAGGCGAACTGCGTTTCCAGAAGAGATGCATGTTCCTTTAACTCATCTACACTCTGCAACTCCCTTTTCCAGTTCTCCATTGCCTCTTCTAAAGATTATATCCATGCTTGGGCTCTTCTGAGATCTTCTGCTATGGCTAGCTTTGCTTCTCACATTGGCCTCCAACAGCTGCTTCTCCTATCTGTCTTGTGTTGTCATATTAGTTTCCTGCTGAATCCTCCCCTACATCATGCCTCGCAGGTGTTATTTTATAGTCATCCACTTTATAGGGGTCTTGGCCTTATCAGCCTCCTTCCATTATGCTCTTGTGGGGCCTTTTGGCCCAGGCCCATGATATCATACTTGGCTTCTAGGCTCCTGCCTCCTAACCACTGCCAGGGTCAGGATTGTGGGTCCCTGACCCTGGCAGTGGTCCCTCTTGGACCTTTTTTCTGGGCCAGTAGAGATATCCAGGCTCTCTGGCTCTGGCAGTCCTTGGCTGTGGTCCCATCTTGGACCTTTAGTCCCTCCTGGCCTCTGACCCTGCTTCAGGCCAGTTGATACCCTGGACTTGGTCTCCTGCTGTAGCCCCTCGTGAACCTTTGGGCCCCCTTGGACCAGTTGGGACCACTAGGCTCCCCAGACCCGGGCAGCTTTCCCAGCCCCTCGCAACCTAGGGGGTGGGGGGAGCTGCTGACAAGGGGAGCTCCCAAGATGGTGGCCACTCCCTCCACTGCTGATTGGTGGAGAGGGCTGCCTTTTGTGCACCCCTACCCCTTACCACCAATCAGCAGGGAGGAGCAGGGCAGTTTAAAGGGCATCCCTTTCAGTGAGTCAGTGATGAGGGGCAGGGCTGCTTGGGTCCCTCAGCCAATCAGCAGTGGAGGTGGGGGGCCACTGCAATAAGTCCATGAAAATGGCGGCCAGCACTGCAGTCAGCCCACGAAATTACCTGTGTGCTGCCTCAATTTAGGTAAGTTCTTAGGTTTGACACTAGAGTTTAGACTTGTAGTATTAAAAAGATACAGCAGGTGGCCCTCCAAGGAAATGTAGATCCATAAAGTACTCACTATTTTCTTTCAAAGTTATAACGGTTCATCAGCAGAGTGGAATGATCTTACTTCTTCTGTGTGCCTGACAGCAACTGATCTGGTAGTACTGCAGCAGTGAGTAATAGCAACTGGGAATAAATTAATGTAATAAGTTTGGAACAGTTTATTGTATTCTGAATAATTAAAGAGCATCATTGTGGGTTCTTACACACTTGAAATGTTGATTGGATTCTTTCTATATTTTGTCTAAAGCTCTTCCTTTCTGCTCGTTGTAGCCCATGATTCACAACCAGGGCACCTTGGGAACCTCTCAAAGTGCCTTGGGGTGCCATGTAATGTTATCTTTGTCAAGTGTGCCGACATGATTCACAAGATGATCTTTGAGATTTCACTCAGGAATCAGTCATGTTAAAACCTGTTCTGCCCTGCTGTAGTCTTTCTAAGTTCTTTGCAACACAAAAAAAATTGCTGTAGTCTTTCTCTGTAGTCAAAAAACAAGAGAAAACTTAGAGCTGGCATTTTTTATGGGATGGCATTTCCATCTGGGAAGAAATGTGAGAAAGGTTGGGAACCACTGCTGTAGACTGAATTTCAAACTTTTGTAATAAACAGGGTTTTTCCAGAATCCTAAGGCTAATTATATTGTTTAATTGCTTTTATACATTCCAACTGTATCTTTTTTTTTTTTTTTAGCTAGTGCAGGGGCAAAAACAGTTTGCGACAAAAATACTGTGCCAGTGTAGGAAAGGCAGAAAGTGCACGTGACCAGAAACCGGATGTAAAACAACAAAAACCCCAGACTGAGTTGTCTGTTGTAGTTTTGTTTTTCTTCCAAGTAAAATTTCAGACTTGAGTCAGGAAATACTGTAGAAGCCAAATTCTGCCTCAGTTTTGCTAGTTCTGTTAATGGAGTTACATGCTGGACATATATAGATGTAAATGAGAACTTTAGAGAGTATTAAGAATTGTTTAATTTGATTACTCTGTGTCTATTGGTATCATATTAGGAAATATGCTTTTTTAAAACAAATATGTAGTGTGTTAACAAAGTATTTCTCTTGAAAGCCAGGCAGCTAACAGAGGAGGAAGTTGCCTAGAGAGTTCACCCCAGGAGGGAGCCAGGAAGTAGGGGACTGGGAGTGTGGGCAAAGGTGCTTGGTATACATGTTTTTGTGGTATGTCTCTTGCATCCAGGACCAGAAAGATTACTTGGACAAGGGTTATGAGAAGCTGGTACTGGAGGGGCCAAAGGGCAATAAGAAGTAGCAGTACATGACTACTTAAAGAAGGAGAGTCTGCAGAATCGAAGAGGAGCAGGCTGAAGTCAGCAGCCCCTTTAAGCACTTTGCAGTGGAACTGCAGATGAAGAAGCAGAGGAGAGGACATCTGCAGTCATGAGGCAGCCTAGAGATAGGAAGTGCAAGGCCTCAAGGACAGGGGCTCTAGAACCAAGAAGAGAGAGAAGAGTGGTGGTGGTTGGTGACTCCCTTCTGCAGGGGGCAGAGGCACCAATTTGTCATCCAGATCTGGGGGCCCGGGAGGTGTGCTGCTTGCCTGGAGCTGAATTCAGGACATCACAGAGAGTCTGCCAAAGCTCTTCCGCTCTTCAGACCACTACTCCTTCCAGCTTGTCTACATAGGCACCAATGATACTGCCAGGAACAACACTGACCAGATCAGAGGTGATTGAGGCTCTTGGCAGGAGGATTACGAAGCTTGGAGCACAAGTGGTGTTCTCTGGCACTAGCGAAGAATAGATTGAAGGATAAAGACACCCAGGAGGGCTGGGAGCTTCTAAGAGGCACAGTACTGGAAGCACAACAAGAAAATTTCCGGACGCGATAGAAGCACAAGAGGAATGGAAAGAGACAAATGTGGCTGCACAAGAAGCTTTAAAATGCCTCAAATGCAAAAGGAAAGCATACAGGCAATGGAAGAATGGGCAGATCACTAAGGAAATGTACCAGGAAATTGTCTCTGCAGGTTCTTGCTAAGTCAGGAAGACACTGAATATATTCTGATTTCATCTTCACTCCCACAGTTGAGCTGTGCCTCTCTTTCCCATTTCCAGTGGTTCCTGTTTCTTCACCAGCCTTAAATGTCTGGCAAACATCACCAAACAGGGCCCCAAACAGTTCACCCAGAATTGCTCTGTTGCCCTCTCTCTTTACATTGTGCCATGCTGTGGTCTTTCTGGGTTCTTTTCAGCGGAAACAAATGCATTACTCAGGTTATGGAGATAGCCCAGTGCTGGTTCAGCCAGGCTAGGAATGGACCAATGAGGAAGCCCGTTCGTTCCCTCACAGGTCCTCTCTTTCACCTCACTCTTGAGTGAGGGCGGGGCTTCCTTCTGCCTTCCTCTGATTGGTGAGCTGCCGGTGAGCTCACCAGCCAGCCTGCTGCACTTAGGGCCCTAGGCATGTGCCTGGTTTGCCTATGTGTTAATCCAGACCTGCCCGAGCTAATTAATTAAGATAAGGTGAGAATGTCTATTCTACACAAGCCCAATCACTCCTTGGA
>NW_017728950.1:33121937-33131203 GCF_001723895.1 Crocodylus porosus
TAGTCACAAGCCTTGACATTTCACCCCCTCCACATTAATGAAAAACATTGCAGGACAGAGGACTTTGAATAACAGTCACCTCTTATCCTGGACTTCAGTCTTCCTTATTGTAATTATGTTCAAGCAGAATTTAAAACAGGTGAGAGAATTAGCACCAAGTGTCAGGAGTTAAAGTGGCACACAAACCCTGAGCTGTCCTTGATTGTCCTTGGCTACCAGTGGTTTCGGCAGATGTGGTGCTGTATATAGGTAAAAACCTTTGCAAGTTTGCAGAGCACTGCAACAAGACAGGTCCCCCTTCTGCCTAGCCCCAGTGCCCTTGGTCCCAAGTCTGGCTGTTGATTCCTTGTCCCCAGCTCCCTTTACTGAGGTCAGTGGTTCTCAACCTTGCCAGACACCCCCCCATTAGACTCAAGGTACCCATCAAAAATGCCAGCTCTTAGCTTTCATTCATTTCCTGATTACTGAAAAATAAGAGAGCAAGTCTCCTGTTACAAAGAACTCAGAAAGACCACAACAGGTCAGAATGGTTTTGACATTTTGGATTCCTATTTGAAATCTCTGGATTTATCTTTTTGTCTACACATCTAACAATGCCAATATTGCATGACACCCTTGAAAGGATCTCAAGGCATCCCAACGTGTTGTGGCACCCTGGCTGAAAATTACTTCAGTGTTGCCAATCCCACCATGTCAAAAATCATGAGACAAACTTAAAAATTAAGAGATTCGGAATGTAAATGATGAAATGCTATTTTTAAATTGTGTGTTGGGGGGGTGTTATTTGTAAAGGTATAGAGGGCAGTGGGTGGGTTTGGTGTGGGGCGGGGGGGTTGGAGCCCAGGCAGGGGAGATCCCTGCACACCCTGGCAAGATGCAGGGTACTGTGCATCAGGAGTGAGGGGCAGCAGCAGGGCTGGGGGAGCTGTGGTTTGCAAGTGAAGGGCAGACACATGTGCACACACACAAACAGCCAGCCACCCATGGCTCTGTTGCATGACCCGCCCAGCCCTGGAACCCCATTCACCCCAGCCTCCGCCCACTCCTTCCTTCACCATGGGGGTCTCGATATGCCCTCCTCCCACCCCTTCCCCTCCACAGACTTACCAGCTTGATGCTCTCTCTATGTGACAAAAGAAGAAATCCCGAGATTTGATTTCTCTATCAGGAGACCATGAGTCAGAGTTACTTTGACTTGGAAATCAGGAGTCTTGATTTTTTCATGAGAGTTGGTATTACTGTGCCCTAGAGCCTGGTCTTCAGCTCCTGCCTGCATCCCTGTCTAATCTCTAGTGTTTGGACTCCCTAGCTCATGATGCTTGGCTCTTGACTTCCCAGTCTTGTAAACCCTAACCCCCTTGAGCCCCAAGCACCCATGTCCGAATCATGTCCATGACACCAAGCACCAGGCTTAGAAAGGTGGCAGCACTGATTGATCATTAGGACCTTGCAAGACAAAAGGGGCTTAGCACCAATTTCAGATATTGATGGCATGTCAGTGTGTTTGTGTTAGCCCACTGAAAAATACAATAAAGTCAAGTATTCTTTTATCTCACAAAAAAACCCAGTCCTATGATACAAGGGTATGGGTTGTAGCTGTGTTGGACTAAGGACACAGGCAGACAAGGTTTTTTGGGTAAATCTGATATCTTTTATTAGACTAACTCAAAATGGTGGAAAAATTGCAAAAGCTTGAAAGCTTGCAAAGAAGAATTTTTCCAACTATTTGAGTTGGTCTAATAAAATATATCAATCCTATGATACATACTATAGTATCCAACAGCTGTAAATGTTGCCCAAGAACATTAGCTGATTTGATAAAATAACTGTCAGCTGTCATCAACACACCACAAAGCTTGGAAGAAAACCCTATTGTTTGTAATCAATCCTGTTTACCCCCTTTACTAAGTTCCCTTTTTTACATGCTTTTGGATACTCAGAATAACCATAAGAGCCGTGTCACATGCCATCTCCTCAAATGCTCTTTCCCATATAGTATCTAAACTTTCATTATAGCAAAGCATCAGAAGTTAAGAGCCAACTTAAAACCCAGCTCGCCATAATCATTACTGGCATGATTACAACTGGAAGAAAGGCCAGATAAACTCATTTATCAGCAATGGGCATTCAGTCACAAATACAAAAGTCAAGAACAAGCTGTGACACACCTACACTTTGTATTTGTAGTCAGGAGAAGGTACGGTGTAGCCTGGTAGTAGAAGTAGATAGGTGCACCACACCTCTAACTTCAATAGTAGCTCCTTGTTCAACCTCCAAAGGACACTAGATTCATTTCACTCACAGACTTTGTTCAAAAGCAACACGTTTGAAAACTACATGAGCCAGACTTTGTCTCAACCCCCCTGCATTCTCCCTGAAATTGTACCTTTGGCATAGAATTCCTGTTTGCTGTATCAGCTTACAGGAGCTAATTCAGTAAATGTGCCTCTTCATTTAAAAATCATCAGTGTACATTCCTCTGTGTAGGGCTGAGCAGGTTCATACGCGTGCTGCTCTTGCTGCCCCTTACTCCAACCTCAAGCGTCTCTTCTTTTTTCCCTTGCTCACCGGTCCCTGGGGTTTCTGAGAGTTGTGGTCCAATTAAGAGTCAGCACAGCTCTGCAAACACTCCCCTCCCCCCTGTTCCGCCTGCTGTTACGCACATTACATTCACATTACTGCCCCTTTGATGTGCTCCTGCATCCAACTACAGTTATACCATCTAGTCCCTAAGCCACATGGAAGGTCTCCACACTCACTGTGATCTACCTGGGGATTCAGAGGTATAGGCCCTCACTGGCTCTGGTAGGTTTGGGGTATCCCCTGTTGTAGCCAGCCTCGATTCTACCCCAAATACTTGTTTGTCCTCACTATCTTCATTTCTGCCACTCCATGGATCCCACCCTGTTTCATCCAGAAGCATCCTCTGGCAGCATCCTACTGGACCTACTGGGGGTTATATTGGTGAGGGCTCTGTTGTGAAGCCTCTGCCAACATCTTGACTGCTGATGAGCAGGCCTCCTAGCTCCTTTGCCAGGCTAGTGTCTCTATCCTGTGAACACACATTGGATTTTATCAAATTATAGTGTACTACAAATGTTTATCTTTTTGGCCTGCTTGCCAACTCGCCTAACACCTCTGACAATTTTTGAGGACTGTATAAGAGCCACTGAACCTCTTACATAGCTTTTGGCACTGACTCCGTCTCTTGGTTTGATTCTGTACCAACACCAACTCTCCTGGTTCAGTCACCTGTCCAATGACCCCAAGGTCATAGTACTGTTTTTGCCTTTGTGTGTATATTTTATGTTCTGAAGCTGCTGTAAGGAGAAAATAATGTTTTTCCCACCTTCATAAAGCACTTTGTGATTCATGGCAGAAAGGTGACATACATGTCCAAACTGTTATTACTGCTCAGATATTTACAGGATAAGTTCCTCAGGTTGCATCATCAAATCTAAATGACTAAAGGTGGCATGACACAGCATAGGCAACAATGAAGATGTTGAAAGGGAGACAAGACAAAGACATGCAACGTCATTGCCTTGTAGCGTTATACCTCAGTGTCATGATGTTGTAATACCACAGGAAACTCAAGCCTCCTTTAGGCTGTGAACAGAATGAACCCCTAGAACAATGTACACGGATTTTAAACCCCAAGAATCTCAAAGCACAGGACACTTTGCACTGGTTTAAGTTTTCTGGAACATTTCAAAAGCTTGCAGGGCAATGGGGCTACGTTGGTATGCAACCAGGACTCTGCTGCCCAAAGATCTATTGCCAAATCAGTGGTTCCCAACCTTTTGGACGCAAGGGAAGGCACCCTGCATAGACTCAGGACATCCCTCAGAAAATGCCAGCTCCGAGTTTTCACTCATTTTTTGCTACAGAAAAAATGGTTTTGCCAGGAGTGCAAGAAGTAACAGTCCGGGGGGGGGCTGCAGTGCCCTCACCTCCTGCTTGCACATTGGCCTGCAGCTCTAGCCCGGAGTGGAAGGGAGTTGAGGGAAGCATGGATGGCCTGAGGGGAGCAGTGGCGGTGGCCAGGCCATGGTAGCAGGGTAGAACTGTGGCCTAGCATATGAACAGCCGGCAGTGGGAGGAGGTGAGGGCAGCACAGCGCATGTTTTATATCAATAAAACATTGTGTTTGACTGCTATATATATATATAGATAGAGATATGATAGAGAGAGAGAGAGATGATAGAGAGATATATAGAGAGAGATATGAAAGAGAGAGGGGTGTTTGATTTTAATTACAGAAAAACATGTATTTGGGGGTTTTTAAATCAGAGAATCTTGGATTTTTATCAGAGAATTTAGATGTTTAAACAGCAGGAATGAGGATCCCTAGTTATGACTTGGCCTTGCATGAGTTGCATGAAATGGCTTTCTGCTGCTGATTTGGCAGTGGTTTTGAGGGTGGATACAGTTGGGAGGAGCACAGGAGATTTATATCCTGTAAGGTCTGCTAATTTGGTTATTACAGCCTCTTCTTTTCTGCTACAACCCTGGCAACAGCAGCAGTACCTTAGGAGCAGCAGCTGAAGAATTTTCAACACTTATTCTAAGTATCAACTTTTCTTTTTATTATTATTTTTTGCCCTTCTAGTGGTTTTTAAGGGTACAAGGGGAAGGCCAGAAATATGGAGGTATTTTAAGGAAACCATCTTAGAGCATGTTCCAGGTATAAATGATCTACTTCTGAAAAAGTAGATCATTTCCTCAGGCTTCTCCAGACCAGTTAATCTCTCAAGTACCACCCTGCCCTCCTTTTGTTTGATTTCAGATCAACAAGGCTATCCACCTCTGTTACATACACAAGAAGCTTTGATTTTATGGCTTGATGCATTTGATTCAAATCCATGTTTAGCATGTTTTAAAATTTGTGTTGCAGCACATGCTGGGTTACCTGGGTTAGAAGGGTTAGCCACTGTGTCAGGGTCAAAATTTAGAAAAAAAGTTACGGTTAGCTTTCCAAATGTGATGTGAATGTTGCTTAAATTTTTGTAACTGATTTCATGTTTGATTGTGTTGTTCCTGGTAACTGGCTGACATTGTAATGAGAGAGAGAGAGAGAGAGATTCACTTTGAAATCTAAAAGCCTTTAGTCAGATCTGACAAAATGTTACAGGTTACAATGCCTCTGAATGACTAAACTTGCAACAGAGCATTGAGGAGTTGCTCTGTTGCCATTTTCATTGTGGTAGCAAATAAAAAACCTAGGATTCTGGACTAGCCTAAGGGATTGACACAACACCTCATTCAATGAGTGACAGAAAGGGTTTATTTAACTACAAGTATTCAAAGTCAAATGACCCCAAACCAAAGCAAAGTCCAGTAATTAGCTATAACAGGGGCGGGCAAAATGCAGTCCGCAGGCTGGATACAGCCTGCCAGGCCATTCTATCTGGCCTAAAAAATCTATAAAATTAACGTTTATCTGCCCCTGGCTGCCTGTCATGCCGCCTTGATGGCTTGCCAAAACTCAGTAAGCGGCTCTCTGCCCAAAATAATTGCCTGCCTCTGAGCTATAAGGTGATGGTTTCTCACCAAACAGGCAACAAGAGAGACAGGCTGTTTCTTCTAGCTTCTTGAGATAGCTGGGGCGCAGCAGCAGTTGTTGTCAGAGGGATTTTTCATTCCTGAAGCACGTGCTGTTAGCTGTTTCACTTCTTTCTTATACCCTTAGTTCAGCATTTTCAAAGCGTTCTTGTAGTTTGTGTAAATCAAGAGAGAGTCTCAAGCAATAATTAACAGGGAAATCCTGTTAATAAAATTGCTTATTATTGGTTACCAGAAAGTTCAAATTTGAATGAATTGCCTTCCTCACTGACAAGAGGTTATCCATTTCTATTAAGTTTAGAACATATCAAGGGACAGATTAACCACCAGGAAAAACAAGGTTTTGGGGAGTATCCTTGGAAAATCAAGTGAGCCACTAAAAAAACAGAAATAAATCAGGAGGAGACATCTATCACACATGGAGAATGACTCTTCCTATACATGAGTTAATTGCAAGAGAAATATTTATCATACTAATTAATCAAGGATAAACATTTCACGCAGCTGCATGCTAGACAACTAGGAGCCTGCTTGAAATCATCATGAATATAACAAGATAAACTGCAAGAGATAACTCATTATTTCTTCTTAGATGGCCTTGCCATGAACTCGCATCCTCTTGCACTATGCAGTTAGCATCAGTATTTTGTATTTTAACTTTTGTGAGTAGGCTCCAGCTCAGCATGAGTTTCAGAGTCATCACATTGCACTATTTGACTGTGCTCTTTTATTACAAAGCGGCAGGATGGTGAAGGCCAAGGTTTGGACCCTGAAGAAGCACTTCCAAGGATTCCCCAAAGCTAGCGACTTTGAGCTGAAAGAGGTGGAGCTGCCAAAGCTGAAGGATGGAGGTAAGGAGAGTGTTCCTTCAGAGGCCAGTGGTGTGACTGTGTATTTTAATCCTTCACTAATAATTTATAAATCTATATCAAAATAGAGTCTTACCAAGTACAAACAACCAGGGGAGTTGGTCAAGAGATAGAGTCTCTTGTTCCCACAGAGAATCCTCTGAGGTCCACATACTGGAAACTCAACAGTGTTCAGGTATAGAAGCACATTTTTAGGAGAATATTTTCAAACCTTACTCTGGTCCCATTTACATCAGTGACAAAACTCCCATCAACTCCAATGGAGCAGAGTTGGGCAGGGAGCTTTTAAAAATCCCACGTTTACTACTATGGGTCTGCTGCAGGCAAAACCAACTACTCACAGGGTGCATCTACATGTGCGCATTTATTGTGCAGTAACCAAAATTACTGCACAGTAAAGGCACATATTTACAAATGCACACCTGTACTGCACAGTAAATATGATGACTTACTCTGACTTGAGTGTAAATTTGATCCCTGTATAATGCACAGATCAAATTTACACCTGATCAGTAACACACATGTAGATGCCTTACTGCGCAGTAACACTGTGTATGTGGACAGAGTTGAGACTTTAGTCCCAAGTCAGACCACACACAGCGTTAATGCGCTTTAATGTCTGAACGTGTAGATGCTGGTCTGTTCCTGCTTACTGCGCAGTAACTGCCAGAGATACCCCTGGTCAAAGTAATGCTTTTTAAAAACCAGCTCTTCTTCTGTTTCGCCACTTCATTATAATTTGAATTGGCTTTGGACAACTGGTGCTGCCTGCTTTCTGCAATTTCCTCAGTTAGAGTTTAAGAAATGAAAAGTGACAGGTGTGTTTATCTTTCTGGTTCTCTTTTACTTGCAGTGACACAACTGTAAACATAACAGAATTGTTCATGGGTCTGTTAATATAGCCACTTGCTCTTAAACTTTCTGAAGAAACTAGGATGAATTATGTTTTAAATACCTTTTTCTTAAAGACTTAGTTTTTGGCAAATAAGTTTTTAAAAACAAAATAAACCAAAAACTACCCAAGCCAACATCTCTCTTCAAAATTTAAAGGAAGAAGAGGTACATGGAGGAGTTTTAAAATGGATTTTTTTTTTTATTCCCACAGTACAGTGCCAATTAAGAATATTTGTGGTCTATCACCACCCTCTGCTGGTTGAATAAGGAAAAGGCACTTTGTATTGGGTTTTAAAGGAAGCAGCTTCCTCATTTGGGTGTCAGGATTTCAAAGCTTCTTACTGAGAGACACTGGGTGCATCTACATGAGACATTTGCCGTGGAGTTGCCTAATTAGCTCCACAGTAAAGTCTCAGTGTCTACATGTGTGGCCTTATTAGGTCGCAGTAAACTAATAGACACTGCCGTTGCTTAGTACTTATCAACACAAGTACTATCTTGTGGCGGCATTATTTAATGCACTGTAACAGATGTAGACACTGACAGGGCTGGCTGAGGCACATGGGTGCTTCAGTCTGGGGGCTGCCTGCTGAGTAGCCCTGCACTGGAGCACCCTCGTGCCCCAGCCAGCCCCTCCACAAGATGTTGAGCCAGGTTGGAGCAGCCCTGGGCTGGCAGGCTAGCCCCCTGGGTCCCTTGGCAGCTGGGGCTGCTCCAACCCAGCTCAATATGCTGTGGTCCCAGGTGCACATGTAAAGGGTGCACCAGGAGCAATAAACTCCGGCGTGAACTGCGCCGGAGTGTTTTGCATCATGCTAATTGCATGTGTATACGCACCCACTAAGAATGAAAAATGTGACCCAAAAAGCTTTCTTTCACAGCCTGGGCCATGTGTACATGCTTTGTTTGTTAACAGCTGTAACCCAAACACACTCAACTGATTTCATGTAATTTTGCTTACATGTAGGGACCTACCTAATTCACGGAGGCTGCCTCCAGATTTTGTGGTCCTGGTATGGCTCTGGGCACCATTTCTGTGGTAGAGTGCAGCCCCCCTACCTCTGATTTGCCATGGGCCCCTGAAAGTCATGCCCCTAGCAAATTTGCGGTTTCTGCAAAAACCATGAAATCGTAAATTTGGTAGGTCCCTAATTATATGATATGTGGTCAGTGCCTAGAGGAGTAGCATACTTGCTTTGTAGCTTGTGATGTCTTATTTATAGCAGGTCTCAATGTAATTGCTTCCCTGTTCCATTGCAGAGGTGTTGCTTGCATCTGTGTTCCTCAGCCTTGATCCTTACATGAGGTATGTTTTCTTTATCCCTTTATGCCTAACTGTTGGTCAGGTTTTTTCTCTTGAATTGCTATTAGAACTAAAAAAGCTCTGATCATTTCTAGCATTTAGCTCTCCCCAGATCTTTCAGAGAGCTAATTGTCCTATAAAAAGCACCAGAGCCCTATTTGTGTCTTCACTACTCTGCAACAGCTATCATACTGATGAACCTAGTGACAATACAGCATCCCTCAATTTCTACAACAGAGCTGGAACACAGTTCAGTCATGCTGAGTAGGCTGGACAACCATGCTACAGCTCTGGAATTTCGCTGGGCTCTAACAGAGTTTGGGAATGCAGGACTGAACATGGTGTACATTTCTACATGAGATGCTCACTGTGCATTAGCCTAATACCCTGCGTGGTAGCACGGTGGTTAAAAACTGTGCTAATAGCCTACTGTGCAGTGTTATTAGGCTAATCCACAGTAAGCATTACAAAATAACTGTATGCTGGTGCTACTGTGCAGTAACTCTAGTTATTGCGCATCCAGTTACTACTTTATTAATTTAATAGATTTCATAGACATTAGGGCTGGAAGGGACCTCGGGAGATCATCGAGTCCAGCCCCCTGCCCAAAGGGCAGGAAGTCAGCTGGGGTCATA
>NW_017728950.1:33132643-33140878 GCF_001723895.1 Crocodylus porosus
GGGTAATTGAAGTCACCCATGACAACCAAGGTCCTGGAGCAAGCGGCCTCAGTCAGTTCCCGGGCGAACTCCTGGTCAAGCTCGGGACTTTGAAGTACTTAAGCAAGTACTAAACTAAATACGCAGTAACTAAGGCGCATTAATGAACATGTAGATGTGCCCAGTGGTCTGCAAGTTCTAACTCTAGCACATTCTAATAGAACCATGCAGCCCCAGCTGAAATCAAGACACCCTTATGTCAGGTGTTGCTTATGTACTCAGCAAGGACAAGCCCTGGCCTAAAGGGTTAGTAATCTAAGTAGACAGGTGAGAGAAAGGTAGTATTGTTATCCCTATGGTATTAATGGGGCATTAAGATATAGAGGTCACAAAGGACACTTGTTGTAGACTCAGGAAATGAATTCAGTTCTTCTGAGAATCAGCCTTATCTTCACAGCTTTAGCTGTGTTCTTTAATTGCAGTTTAACCTTGTAACAGCCTGGGGCTACCCTTCTGTAACTCGTTATTCCAGTATAGTAGTTGCATGAGAGAGCAAGAACATTTTCATTGTTGTGTCTTGTTTCACATGACAGCCTAATTGTTCTCTCTGCAGAGTGGGACCTTTGATGCACCATGTCTTAGCCAGAAAATGGGTAATATACTGTAGTGAGTGTAGAGTGTCATTTCAGGCACTTACTATAATGCTATATCTCCATTTGGTCTGTTTTAGGCCTTACAGTCAGATGTCCTTGAAGGAAGGGGACAAAATGATGGGCAGTCAAGTTGCTAGGTAAGGTCTTCATTGGTTTGTTGCTTCATTTTTTCCTAATTTATTATCCTTTTGCACAGGAGACTTGAAGGCCTAGAAATGGTTGTTTGTAGCTTACATTACCTTTTCCCACTACTGCTTAGATGTCGCTTAAGTCTGATTGTGCACTCCTTACCTTCGGAGTAGGGCTGTGCAAAATACCATCGTTTCATTTCAATGTCCATTTCACCATTTTGAAGGGACAGTGTTTCGTTTTGTCGTTTCACTTTGTTTCAAAGAGCTGTCCCATTTCATTTCACTGAAACTGTTTCACTGTTTCAACACGTTTTGATGTTTCACCCATAGGCTATAGTGGGAAATCATGAAAATGCCTAAAACTTTGTTATTTCTTGCCTGATTTGAATGAAAATTGCAGGGATGCTAGTGCCTTCTGAGGGCATGAAGCCTGCCAAGTTTCAAAGAGGTAGGTGCAGAGGTTTCTTGGAAACTGCACCTCAAACTTCAAAAAGCAAAAGTGGTGACACTTGCCGGCAGCGGCAGCCTCCTGTCATCCAGCATGCAGTGCCAGGAGCCCACAGCCCCAGGAGGGCTTTGGGGCTGAGCCGGACTCATCCCAGGGGTGAAGGCCCCTGGATCTGCACTGGATGACAGGAGGCTGCTGCTACCTGGAACTGGTGCTGGGCACAGCCCTCACCCAGTGCTGGGGAAGACCCCAGGCAGCAGCGGCAGCTTCCTGACATCCGGTCTGGTGCAGCCCCGTGGAGCTCAGCCCGGTGACGGGAGGCGGAGTGCAGTCCTGGCTCTTCCTGCCTCTCGCTGCCGGGCTAAGCTCCATAGGGCTGGCGGAGCCGACTGGAGTACAGCTCTGGCTCTCCCCACCTCCTGCCACTGGGCTGCGCTCCAAGCAGCTCCACAGCCCCATGGAGTGAAATGTCTTCAGCATGGTTTTCTGAATAGGGAATTGTTCATTTCACCTGATCTTTAGGAGCTTTTCTAACATACCATATTTTCTCTTATACTAGACACACTTTCCCCACCAAAGTGGCAGCCATATATTAAGTGGGGAAACTGATTTTCTGCCCAAAACACAAGCGCCCTGCTTTGATTCCTGTTCCACAGTGCAGTTGCATTACTATTCAGGCAGCTAAGGTGTTAACAATCATTTCTCCTTTTTAATGGCCTTGTTCCACTAATCAAGCTTACTTTTCTTCAGGCAATTTTCCTGTCTGTTACCTGCTTCTGGTCACTCTCTTCCTATTTAACAACCACAAAGACTGTTTAACTTTTCAAAATCATAGGCCCGTCCATGGAGAGCAGTCTTTAGCAACAGCTAGCATTACAGCTTTAGTTAAGCAGGAAAAGGAGGGTGAATCAGCTGAAGATTAGGTTCTGCCACTACTCTGTGCAGTTGTAACTCTGGAAAAGTCTTTTTTTTTTTTTTCCTTCATTCAACCTTTCAAACACAATTGTGTGTATTATATTCTGGAGTGTGTTGTAGCTGAGAAAATATAGTATATTCAGAACAGAGGAATTGCCATAATGGATAAGACCCATGGTTCATTTAACCAGATGTCCTTCCAGTGATGGTGACCGTTACCAGCTGTTTCAGAAAAAGGTGCAAGAAACCTACAATGTAGGCAGTTACGAGTTAAATCCAACTCCACAGAGCATTTCCTCCTAATACCCATATGGCACAACTTATCCTTATGTAAAAATGTAATACAACTAGGGTAAAGGAAGGCAGGGGGAGTGCCTGTTGGTGCCCAATAACAGGATACACTTGTGATATATGATTTGTTTTTGTTTTTGTAGGATTGTGGAAAGCAAGAATCCCACCTACCATATAGGGACATTTGCTGTGGCTAATGTAGGCTGGACAACCCACTTCATTTCTAATGGGAAAGACCTGCAGCTGCTGCCTTCTCCCTGGCCAGAGACACTCCCCAAATCTTTGGCTCTTGGGACTATTGGTATGCCAGGGTGAGTTACAGGGCACACTAACAGAGGGCAGCTGAACATTGCTGCATGGGGAATTGTCAGCGTCACTTCACAATACTCGAGTTGAACCAGTGCATACTCTGAGATGGTCCTTGCCTTGAAAAGGGGTTGAATTTTGTTCTATCCTCTGGATGGGAGGATTTTAATTTTATCTACACCCTCATCTGAAACTGTTCTACCCACATTGTCGAGTGCAGTCTTATTTCAGCCATCTGTTTTAGGAACAGGATTATGAGCTGCTAAGAGGCTGGAAATAAAAAGAAGATCAAAGACTCAGTTCAATGTACACTGAAGTCAATAGAAAGGCTCCTGCAGACTTCAAAGGTAGTTGGACTGAGCAGACCCAAAAACAATTACAGAGTAACTCTCAGAGAAATCCACATTAGCAGCACCCCTGCTCTAGAGGCAGGAGACAGGCCATGCCACTTACACAATGACCAGGCAACAAAAAAAACCACAACTCAGGTTTTGGTTTTTGTTTTATTTTTGCTTTTCTCCAATTCTTTTTTTGAGCAAGATGATGCCTTATTGAGCACCATCCAAGCTTCCAACTTGGTTATTAGTACAAAACAAAAGTTTCCAAAAACTCTTGTAAAAGCAGGCAAGATGTGTATTTTTCTCACATGGGGGCAGTTCAAGTTCAGATTACAAACAGATCAGCCTTTATGCTGAGTCTGTTTGGGAAATTTGAGCTCAAAGAAAGATTGCGGGGTGAAGTTCTGAGGACCTGAATATGTGAACCGCTGTCTCCAGTGGAAGCCTGCTTGTAATGTTAGGAGGAGTTTACTACCCAGGACCTATTTGTGCATGGCCGAAAAGGTGCCATCTGGCTTACGTGCTAGGCATGCAGACTTGCTTACTTTGAAATGTAATCTGTACCTGGAAAAGCTTCCCTTGCCAGTCAAAGCTAGAGGTGAACATTGTAACATAGAACTGGGAGGGGCCTCCTGGGTCATGGAGTCCAGTCCCTTGCATTTCCAGGCTACTTTTAACCAAAAGAATACCCCAAATGGTTATATGTCAATGCTGTACTTTGCTGGCCCTGAAGATGCCTGAAGCAGAAAGATGCTGGTAGCCACCCTGGGCCTGATTTTTTTCCCTTACAGGATACAAATAACTCTGTTAGATCTAAGTCTAAGATTACTTCACTAGTATAAAGGAAAGTAATTAATTTAAAGCCAAGGCGCTACTCTGGTTTTCCATTGTGTTA
This sequence comes from Crocodylus porosus, assembly GCF_001723895.1. Lineage (NCBI taxonomy): Eukaryota > Metazoa > Chordata > Crocodylia > Crocodylidae > Crocodylus > Crocodylus porosus. The sequence continues at coordinate 33,136,600 of NW_017728950.1, forward strand.
CTGAGATCAGAATTTGCAGGAATCAAGGGGAGAATTAGCTCCATTAACTGTTACAAGAGAAATGAGGATTCTGAAATCTGGCTGTCCTCAGAGAGGTAAAGGTGAATTGCTTTTCCAGGACAAATTATGTCTTTGTAAATCCAGCAAATATGCTTACAAGATTAGAAGCCCTTTAATTAAAAAACACAAGCTATTTTAACAAATACTTTAGTACTTCTTACAGAATGGGGAAGATGAACCTTTGAAAGAATTAATTATCCCCACCTAGACAGGAGACCACATTACACCTTTGTTTTTGTCACCACTCTACTAATCTACATGGCATATGGTTTCTTTTTCTCACAGCCTCACTGCATACTTTGGCCTGTTCGAGATCTGCAGGATAAAGCCAGGAGACATATTGCTGGTTAATTCAGCAGCAGGGGCTGTGGGCGCAGTTGTGGGACAACTTGCTAAAATTGGAGTAAGTGGCTTTAATTGGCCATCTGTGGTATTAATTATGAACAAGTTAGGGAAGGGGTGAAGAGGCAGAAACGCATAAGAGTAGGGGGGATAAGATGTCTCTTTGGGTCTCTCTACATTGCAATACCTATTTGAGTTGCAGTCATACGTCGGGATTGAGGTGTAGACATACATTAGCTAGGTTGGGTACCAGTAAGAAACCATGGCAGCATTGAGCTCAGTGTGAACTGACTACATAGCTTGTTTAATAATTGTTTTCCAACTATTTAAGTTGGTCTAATAAAAGATATCAGATTCACCTGAAGAACCTTGTCTGCCAACTGACTACATAAGCATCTACCCAGGGACCTGGATGGGCTGTATATCCTTTGCCAGGGATGCAGCATGTGCTCTCCTCCCATCTGTGATGTGATATGGGAAGAACAGAGAATCAAGGAACAGATAGGAACCCAAACTGCTAACTTGTATGGGGTGGTTCAGAGCAGTGGTCCCCAGATTGGGGGCTGGGAGGGGGAGGAGGTTGGAATAGGACCCTGCAGCATTCAAAAGCTGTCTGAAACAAGGAGAGGTGTGGGTTTGACATCCCCACTATCTGGAGGCAATGTAATGTATATTTATACACAGATTTGTATGCGGAAGTCACACATGGGCTAAGGTATATTTTCTTTTCTGACAGGGTTGCACAGTAGTTGGCTGTGCTGGCTCAGATAAAAAGGTTGCATATCTAAAACAAATTGGCTTTGATGAAGCTTTTAATTATAAGACTGTAGGATCCTTGGAAGAAGCCCTTCGGAAGGCCTCCCCCAGTGGCTACGACTGCTACTTTGATAATGTAAGCTCAAATGGGTAGGGGGAGGAGGCAAATGAGCAGCTTTCTGCCACTGATTTCACTTCTCAGGTGTAGTGGGAGCACCATAGAGGCTCTCTGAGAACTAGTCCCCTTAGAAACCCTCGGTTCCTAAGCCCCCTTGTCACGGAGTGGGGCGCAGAAGCGGCCGTGATCTCTCCCTAGCGCCCCCTGCCGTGCCAAGTAGGCGGTTCAGCACCCTCTTACTCGTTCGCCACGTCTTGTTGTTATATGGTTCTAGAAGGGAGGCTGCCTCTTGTCACCCTGGACACTGTCCTATGCTTATACTGTCCCCCGTTCCGTAGGGAGTGACCTGGTACACCCCAGCCTTATGGACTATGCGTGCCTCCAACCTCCCCTTTAGCACGCCCCAAGCCTCGCAGATGTACCGGACGTTATCTGGTCAGTTTCCTGTATGCGCCCTTCACCGGCGCCCCGGGCTTGTCACGCAACCGGCGCCCCTCTATTCGCTAGCCCTCTTGGGCCTACTAATTATATCCGCCCCCTTCCTGGGGTCCACTCAATATACTTACCCCTCCTGGGGCCTCTCCACGCACAGATGGTGCCCCCCCACTGGGCCTGTCCCTCCGCGCACTCGTCCTCCCCGGGCTCTCTATAATCGTGGACTCGTCCTCCCTGGGCTCTCTATAATCGCGGACTCGTCCTCCCCGGGCTCATCTCTATAGTAGCACCCTACCCTGGGCTTCTCTTCCTGCATGCCCCTCTTTGGGCCAAACACGAGCCCCTTGGGCTTCTCGCGGGTGCTTCTTGCAAGTGGGGCTCAGGTGGCCTTAGCTGTGCCTGGCCCCCAAAATCCTCTTTACCCCTTCTCAGGGCTGGGGTATTACACCCCGAACTACAGTGCCCTCGCCGGCACTGTGTACCTTGTCAGGGCTGGGTTAATACACCCCTACTATGGTGCCCTCGCGGGCCCCGGGGTTCCCACCACTGTGGAGCCCCTCGGGGACTCTTCCCAATTGGGGCTCAGGCAGCTCTAGCCTTACCTGGCCCCCTTGACCCCTTTCTCTGGGTCCTGCCCCACTAGGGCTTCTACCTACGCCCACGCTGGGCTTCGCCTCACTAAATGTGCCCTCCCCGGGCTCCTCAATCTGTTCGCCCCTTCTGGGGCTGGGGTCCAGACGCCCCGCAATACAGCACCCCTCTCTGGCACTGGGAGCACCTCACCTCCCTGGGGAGCTCCTGATGAGGCCTCCTCCACCCCTACAGCCTCACCTGGTCCTCCGGTATAACAATAACTAAACAGAACCATAAGCCAAATCGGCTGTAACGCAACTGTAACTGAACACCGAGTGAATCGGGCCCCAAGGTCACGGTGGGCCGGGGTGGCAATTGGAATACGAACAGGTGGGATTAGCAGAGGTGGAGTGTGAGCTGTACAGGAAGTTTAAACAAAGATGATTTATTTACTCACGCTTGGGAAGCGGAGGCTCAGATATTTCTTCAGGGGAAGAGGGTTTGTCATCTTAGGGAAAAAACCCCAAATTATATAAGAAAAATCAAACACCCATAATAATATATATTAATTTAAAAAAAATTTTTGTCCTGATTTGTGTGTGTTTGTGCTGTATGTGTAGAAGTGACTGCATAATAGCTCAAAATGCAGTCTTACTAGTATATTGTGTGGGTGTGGGGTATGTGGGGAGCTGTGGGTAGATGGGTATGGGGGTTTGTACGGATGTGTGAGCATGGTATTGTGGGTATGGGAGCCACACGGAACAGAGTGGCCAGCAGGTAGGCAGGAAAATGGGGAGAGCGGTGGCAGGGACAGGGAAGAGTGGAAGCAAGTGGGTGTGCAGGATCATGGGGTCCGCGCCGGTGTCCCAGGGCCAGCACCGGTGGGGCCCAAAGTGAGGTGGCAGGAGCACAGGGCATGGGCAGGCAGTGGTCTATGGAGCCAGGCTGGGCTGCACCAGCAGGGAGAGAGGGGAGCTGGCCCAGCTCCGTAGAGCCCCTGCCACCCTGCTCTGGGCCCAGCCAGTGCTGGCCCCAGGACACTGGCGTGGGCCCTGTGCTCCCATCCAGCTGTCGCTGGCTCCTACGCACCTGCTCACTTCCAGTCCCCCCTAGCACAGCCCAGCAGTACAAATGGGGAAAAGTGCATGCAATCCCAACCCCGTCTGGGCTGAGCAGCGGTGGTGCAGGACAAACTGCTCCTTAGCATGGGATAAAAGAGCCTCCCCCTGCTGTGTGCAGCAGCTGCGTTGGGCAGCTCACAAGTGGCAATGAAGGAGTTACACTGCAGCCTAGTGTGGTGCGGGCTCCGAACTGCTGCAGCAAACAAAGCCCCCTGGCGGCGAGGCGGGGGGAGTGGTTTTCTCTACTCTGAGCAGCAGTTTCTGCCCGGCTGCTGCTGCTGCCCAGGCTGAGCAGTGGCAGTGTGGGACAAACTGCTGCTCAGCACAGGGGAAAAGTGGCCCCTCCCCTTCCTACTGCCAGCACTCCCTGGTTCAGCCACTTAGAACCCATACAATGCTGCCTGTGCCTGCTCTCTGCTGCCACTGCTGCCCTGTGAGACAGCCCAGAGGCAGCGATGATGCAGCAGATGCACAGAACACTCCGCGTGGGCTCTGGGCAGCTGCACCAGGACCAGGAAGTGCCAGCCATAGGGAGGGGAAGGGGCTGCTTTTCCCCCATGCTGAGCAGCAGTTTGTCCTGTGCTGCCGCTGCTTGGCCCAGACGGGCAAGCATGGCTATGCAGGGTCGGGGCTGCACGTGCTTGTCCTCACCTGTACTGAGGGGCTGAGGTGAGTGGGACTGGGACTGAGTGTGTGAACAGGAGCCAGTGACAACCAGATGGGAGCATGGGGCCCATGCTGGTGTCCTGAGGCCAGCGCCAGTGGGGCCCATAGCAGGGCAGCAGGAGCATGGGGTCCTGTCCAGCAGGGGCTCTATGAAGCTAGGCAGGCTCCCCTCTCTCTCTCTCTCTGCTGGTGCAGCCCAACCCAGCTC
>NW_017728950.1:33141148-33155364 GCF_001723895.1 Crocodylus porosus
CCAAGCCCCCACCTGCCCTTACCTGAATTTCCTGCTTTGGCACAGGGAGGCACAAACAGCCCCATGGTCCCAGGCCAGAAGCCCCTGCTAGGCAAGGGTTTCCAGCTGTGGGGGTGCAGGGCCATAAAGGCCTTGCTGTTGCAGAAGTCTGCTGTGGCTTCCCCTGGGTCCTACTGCCCCTGGGTCCTGTCATCTTTGACAGGCAGCCAGGGGCAGATAAATATTAATTTTCTAAATTTTTGGGGGGCCCTGTGAGAGGGATAGAATGGCCTGGTGGGCCATATCTGGTCCGTAGGCCATATTTTACCCACCCTTGGCTAGCATGTAGTACCATGGTATATACATTGATAGAGCAAGACAAGAAAAAAAAGAACCAAAAAGCAATCTATTATCTCAAAAAATCAAAATACCATTAATTTTACTACAAAAGCCTATGTGAAATTCTTAAGTGAATGAGTGTTTAAAACATTTCTCCCAGTATCAGCTGACTTGAAAATGCAGATTCCATGCCTCCTTTTTCTCCTTCAATGTTGCTGCCTCCCTCAGCCTCTGCAAAGGTTGCCTTTCTTAAGAAAATGAGGGTCTGACCTTTTCCCAGGAAAAACAGTGAACTCACAGAATCCATGGCAGTTAGTTGCTCTTTAAAGAGTTTCTTTCTCACTTGCTTTCCCATCCATCTCCCTTTTTATTTTGGCACCACTCAACATGCTAAGGAGAAAAGGTTCAGCTATTGCTGTCACATTCCACTTCCCCTTCCCGCGCTAGGCCACATGACAGAGTCCCTAAAATGTCAGCAATAACAAATCCTTATTTATAAGGACTGTGGCTTCATCCCAGAAGATAATTACAGAATTCAGTCCGGGTCTGATGATTAGATAAAGTAAATGGCTGTAGATGCATTCAGTTCAGCAATGCTCTACTGGTTTACATTAGCTAAAGACTTATCTCTTTCCCTTCCCCTTCCACCAGCCTGCAGTGGTATCTTAGATGTTTCCCTTTCTTTGGTGGGACAGGGAAGGACAATAATCACACATTTCAAGATCTCATTAGTGGTGATTCTGTTTTAGGTTGTTCCAGCCACTCGGGCTTTGTCTAGAGTAGGATTTTAAAGTATGTTAGGCCATGGGCACTAGATCATTTTAGCATCATAAACTAGTAACTTCTAAAGCTCTAGTCAGGACAAGTCAAATTATTGTGTGCATCTAAACTGGCTAACTTAAAATCCAGGCTCCCTTTTATGTGATCTCACATCACATCATTAAATTCTTGTCAGCAATGTTTTACTTTTTATCTCCTGACTTGTTCAGTAGCTGTTGGATGAGTGTTTAGGAAAAGTAGCCTTTGTTTCTATTAAAGTCTATCTTACTGAACAATAGCTGTGCTATTCAGCATTCCTCTGGTAGCAGGGCATTTCCACTCTTTCGCAAAACTAAATGTAAAACTTGATAGCTTCCCTACAACTCATGCAGCCTGTAAAATGCAGAAGGAAGCAAGCCATGAGACAGCAAAATCAAAATGTGAGGAGTTGGGGGGGAGAAGCCTGTAAAATTAGATATACAAGTACTGAAAATCACAAAGGTGAAAATGGAGGTAAGAATAAAAGAAACCTGGAACTCCTGTACCCTTAATGTTCTCCTGAAGCACTGAGCAATGCCATTTGGAAATTGCTTAGTTTTGGAACAGTACTCTCAATCTTTTTTTTGTTCCAAAGTGAGCTGACACTGGTGCAGCTGGTGCACAAATTAACAAAATGAAAAAATCTTTGTTTAGAAACACAGGGAAAAAACCTCTATGTTTGCCAACCAAATGGAAAAAGAAGTTGTAGCCAATGAAAATTTCCCAAGCTTCACAGAGCACGTTACAAAACTGGGCTTGGAAAGACTGCTACATAATAAAACTAGCTTTCCCCTTTTTTCTCACTGTTTAAATAATTATCCCTCCCTTATCTGTTGAGTGATTTGAAACTATGATAATTCCAGTGCTTTATGTCTGGTATAGACTGCAACTAATATCAGCAGTAATTCCTGATTCTTTTCATACTAGACTATCACACTGGCTGGTCTTAGGGTCTTCTCTCCACTGCCTGTCACATTGGGTAGCAATTTACAACCATACAAAGTGAGAGCAAAATATTGGCAATCTGATTTGAGGACATTTAATAGCCATTTACAACTATGAAAAGCAAGTGTAACTGAAAAGGCAAGAATCAGTCCCTGTGTTGAACCCTTTAGTAACAGTTGCATCTAGAACCAGTAACCCAAGCTAGTATTTTCAGACTTGAAGGAATTCTTGTTAGATGTGTCTATAAAACACACCCACCTGTTAATCTCATTTCTCATCTGAACTACTGCAGCCTCTTCTGCAGTTTCTTCAACAGGTCACTGTCATAGTTGCCTTCCCTGTCCTTTGTTCTGATCATGTCACTCCTTCCTTGAGTCTCATTCTTGCCACCTTTTTCCTTCTATCTCAAACTCTTTTTCTTTATGTTCAAGATTTTGACCAGTTGATATCTCAGTACTGATCATCTTCTGGGCCTCCTTTCTTGTGCCCAAACTCTGCCACATCCTTTTACTTTCATCTCAATGGACAGAGCAGCCAGGGGGCATGTCATGCTGGCTGTTGGCAACAGCCTCCAAATCAGGAGAAGACGGTGGATGAGGACTTCTTTAAACATTTGGAAGCTTCCAAATTTCAGGACTTGGTTGTCATAGGGGGTTTAAATATTGGGACATCAGCTGGGAAAGGAACACAGCAGTGCAGCAATTCCCTGGAGCGTGTTGGGGATAACTTTTTGAGAGAGATTAAAAAGGAAGGAAGTGCTTGACTTACTGCTCATAACCAAGGAGGAATTGGTTGCAAATGTGAAGGTGAAAGGTAACTTGGGTGGCAATGACCTTGCAATGATAGAGGTTAAGATCTTAAGGGTATGAAGGAACAATCCCTTGACAATCCCTCGATTCAAGGATGATCTCTACCATGGCTCATTGGTGGGTCTTGTGATGACTTAAGGGGTCCAATCCTTGAGCCATAGATTCCATCCACAGAAGCTGTAGCTCTTTCTGCAGGAGAAAGCAGTCTGCAGGTTGGGATTCCTCTCCTTTTCCTTCCTCTGCTTTCTCTTCTCCGCTTCAAGGGCAAGGCACTTTACCTCAAAATGAGATTCTGCATGGTTGAAGTTATGGTGCCATTGGAGTCATTTGGCAGCCAGCACCTCCCAGCTCTTGATGTCAGCATCTGTTTTTTTTGATGTATGCCTTCAACATGGCCTTGTTTGTGTTGATTACTTTGGTCTTTCAGTGAAAATGACTCAGATTGAAGAACCCTCCATCTCTTCCATATTCAGTGTCAATTCTAGGAGGAAGGCAGTCCTTAACAAGAACCAGGATGACTGTCAAAAAAGGTGGAAAACAGAGTTGGGGTGATGATGCACCCTTGCATGACCCCAATTTGGATGACAAACAAATCTGTCTCTGATCCACTACATAAAATGGTTATAGTCATATGGTCATGGAAGGGCCTCAAGACCTTGATATACTTTTCAGTTCATCCAAATTTGGCCAGTACTTTCCACAAGGCTTCACTATTGTGCAGTCAAAGGTCTTGGCAGGGCCAATGAAAGCCATATACAGGTTCTGACATAGTTCCCGACAGTTTTCCTTGACCTGGCAGACAACAAAGATTATGTGAGTTGCTCCCATAGGATTGTCTGAAACCACACTGAGATTCCAGCTGGACTTCCTCAGCAAGAAGTAAAAGATGGTTTAGAAGTGAGCATTTTCCCTGCTGCGAAAATGGGGATAATAGCTTGATAGTTCCCACACACAGACTTATCTTCTTTCTTGAATATAATCACCATGTCGGGATGCCTCAGGTCCCTAGGAACCTCTTCATTGTTCCAAATTCAAAGAATAAATTCATTCTCAGTACCAGTTCCTCACTGCCAGCCTTGTAGATTTCAGCAGTTGTGCCATCCGGTTTAGTAGCCTTGTTGTTCTTGGTTTCCTTGATGGCACCCCAGACCTCTTCTAGAATAGGATTGGTGAGGGATCCCCTTCCAGAGTGCTAGTTGATGGACTTGATGGGAGTGCCTTAAAGTGCTCTTTCCATCTAGCTTGGATAATTTCATTGTCTTTAAGGACTATTGAGCCATCCTGCAATTTCAGGGAAGTAGGACCATAGGAAGTTGGGCCACCAATGGCTTTTGTTACCTGGAAAAACCTATGCATTTCATGTTTGTCAGCATAGAGCTGGATCTCCTTGGCTTTAACTTGTTACCACTGATTTTTTTATTTCCTGCATCTTCCTTTGAACTTCAGTTTTGAGGAGCTGGTATGTCTGCTTCTGCTGAGATGAGGTGTCATCTTGCTGAACAGAATGAACCATTCTCTTCTGGTTAAGGAGGGCTTGGATATCCCATGGATTAAGCACAGGCCAGATGGATGGTGGTTTTAAACCTGTCTCCAAGTTCCTCAAATGTTGCCTTCATTTGTGGACAGGGCAGAGAGCTTTTTATGGAGAAATTGTTGGAGGTCCTTACAGACCTCTAGATCTTGAAGAGGTCTATCACAAAATGATAGAATTCAAGATCTTAAGGGTAGGAAGGAAGGAGGGCGCAGAATAAGGGCACTGAACTTTAGCAAAGCAGACTTTACCAAACATCAGAAACTGGTGGGTAGGATCCCCTGGGAAGCAAGTCTAAGGGGAAAATAAGTTCAGGAAAGCTGGCTGAACTTTAAGGATGCCCTCTTAAGGGCACAGGAGCAAGCTATCCTGATGTGATGGAAGAATGGGAAGTGCAATAGGAGACCAGCCAGGCTAGACAGCAATCTCTTCAATGAGTTGGAACTCCAAAAGGAATCTTATAAAAAGTGAAAATTTGGTCATACTACTAGAGAAGAGTATTAATTTCACACAGGCATTCATGAAGAAGATTAAGAAGGCCAAGGCATTTTGAGATGCAATTGGCAGGGGACATAAAAGCAGTAAAAAGTGCTTCTAAAAGTATGTCAAAAATAAGAGGAAGAGCAGAAATACCATAGACTCTTACAAAATGTGGAAGACAGCAGAAAAGGCTGAAGTATTTAATGCATATTTTACATCAGTCTTTACGAAGAAGGTACCAAATGATCTTTGGCAGCAAATACAGGGCAGGAGACAAATAGCCTAGAGTAACAGCAGAGCAGGTTAGGAATTACTTAGAGAAGCTAGATGCTATCAAGGAAGCAGAGTCATATTGAATACATCCAAGGGTACTGAAGGAATTGGCTGAGACAATTTCAGAGCAATTGCCTGAGAACTTGTGGAGGTTGGGTTAAGTCTTGGCAAAGGGCAAGTATAGGGTCCACCTTTAAAAGGAGGAGGAGGAACCAGGGAACTAGAGCCCCAGTCAGCCTGCCCTTAGTACCTGGAAAGATCATGAAGCCGGTCTTCAAGGATGCTATTGTGAAGCACTTAGAGGAGAACAAAGTGGTCAGAAATGGCATGGATTCACCAAGAGCAAGTTATATCTGACCAACCTGATTTCCTTTTATGGCAAGGTGACAGGTTCTGTAGATGGGGGGAGAGAAGTGGATGTGGTATACCTTGACTATAATAAGACTTTTGACATTTTCTCACAACATTTGCTTTCAACAAGCTAAGGAAATACAGACTAGACAAAAGTACCATTAGATAATTATATAACTGGTTGCGTCATCATACTGAACAAGTAGTCATCAATGGCTCGATGTATAGTTGGGAGGAGCTATCAAGTGGGGTTCCCTGGGAGTCTGTTTTGGGACCTGTGTTGTTTAATATCTTCACTAGTGATTTGAATTATGATATCAAATGCAAGCTTAGCAAATTTGTATATGACCCCAAGTTGTGTGGTGCTGCAGACACCCTAAGGCTAGGATCCAGAATGGTAGACTGGAGAAATAGCCCACAATCAGTTAGATGAGATTCAACAAGGGCATGTGCAAAGTGCTGCATTTAGGATGGAATAACTGTGTGCACTAATATAGATTGGGGAATGACTGACTACCACTGCAGAGAGGGACCTGGTGGTTACAGTAGACCATAAACTGAATATGAGCCAACAGTGTGCTCTTGTTACCAAAAAAAGCCAACAGTGTACTGGAGTTATTAACAAGAGTGCCACTTACAGGGATTCTGGTTTTCTCTGATTAAAAAAAAAAAAATCCCCAATTTTTGGATTTAAAAAAGTAACCCCAAATCCACATTTTTCCATGATTAAAATTAAACACCACTAATATATGGATATAGATCTATATAGACACAACCTATGAATGGGAGTTAATTATATTAGCACCAAGATGCTCATCTTGCTGCTTGGACAGTAAGTCAGGGAGGATAGGAAAGGGACATGTTTATTTAATTTAGATTTACCCTTCAGAGCAAGACTTATGTCATAATTCTACAAAGTATGATGCAGTAATCTGGGTGCCAAAAATAGGGTTTGTGACATAACTGATTGCAGAAGTGAGTTTGGGCCTGTACTTCCAAACCCCAAATTCCCTAAGTTTGGGAAACTTAAGATCTGGAGCTGAAATTTGCCACTTGAGTCAGTCCCTGGCTTTTAGAGGATCACTGGAGACCGAATACAATAGAGGATATGATAGACGTTGACCAAGCGCCTCATCTTGCAAACACCTAACTTAGCTTGTCAGAAGCTTCTAAATCACCTCCATCTGCTCACTGGGTCCATTTTATATGCTGAAGTGTTTAACAAATCAGTCTTTGCATGCTCAATGTGGATTTTCTGTGTTTTTTTGTGTGCTGGATACGTTCTGGCTACTTTAGGTGGGTGGAGAGTTTTCAGACATTGCTCTCAAACAGATGAAGAAATATGGGAGAATTGCAGTGTGTGGAGCCATCTCTCTATACAATTCCCAAGAGCCCCAGAAAGGTATGCATCTTGTTTTTGTCTGTCAGGTTTTTTTGGGGGAAGGAAGGGGCAATAGGCCCTAAGCTGTTTAAGACTGATGATATATTATAGCATTTGCTCGCATCTGCTGGACATGAGCAGGCAATAAAATACAGTATGTGAGAAGAGTTCAAGGCAAGAGAAAGCCAGGCTAAGAGTAGTTGGCTCAGGGTCACTTAATGACATTTAGTGGTTTTTACCAGCTAGATCTGGTTTAGGGGAAGTGCAGCCTATATAAGTGATTAGAAACAGGCATTTCTGCTTAATGATAAGTAAGGTACACCCAATAACCCTACAAAATAGATTTCATGTTAATATTAGTAATGAAATTGAAATAACCTATTAGGCATATTTCTATTTTCTAGCCTTATTTAGCAAGCTTTTTGAAGCTGAGCCTGGTAATTGAGTATAAAATGCAGGTTCAGCTAAAAATCTTTGCTGTTTAGCTTTGAACTACAGCTCTTGCTAAATGGCCTAGTTGCAGATTAACCAAGAAAATTATGTTCTCTTTGAAACTTAGTTTTTAAACCTAGCTAAGAAGTTCTTTTCCCTGACAGGTTGGTCAACTTGTTAATAATGAGGATTTGATTACTTGGCTTGATACGTTTTACCCATATTTAAACTCACTAGAATGAGTAGTTGATTTGGGTGGGACAAGCTCCACAAACCTGCCTGAGTCCCCAGAACACTGCTGAGGACCAACAGTATGTTACAGCAGAGCAAACATGGCTGTTTGTGTCCCTTTGTTATGTATTGAACCTTGAGAATACTTGTTTAGAATACTTCAAAGCTGATATGGAATCTCACTAATATAAAATCAGTCCCATAACTGTTTTAGTAGACCTTGCTTCTGCTATGGTTCCATATTACTTTTATTGCAAGATAAGTTTATGTTGGATTAATGGAGCTTGATCAGTTTATGGAAGTGATCACTTGATGCAGTTGCAACAGCAGGAACTAGATTTGATGACCTAGGATAGGGGCGACCCACCTGTGGCATGTGTACCACAGGTGGCACAGGCAGCCTCTCTGTGTGCCATGCAGCAGATCAGGGAGGGGACAGGCAGCAGAAAGCAGAAGAGCAAATCAGGCAGGAGTAGGGGATTGGAGTTGCACCCAGGGCTGGTATGGGCCTAACTTTGTGGTATGTCTGCCAAAAAGGTTGGCCCCACCTGACCTGGGAGATTCCTTCTTGCCCTGTGAAACCCCCAGTGAAGTCAGTAGGAGTTGGGAGTGAAAATTAGGCTTCCTACATCACTTTCAAAGGTACCTTGGAGTACAGATCCTGTCATTTTTCACTGAGACTTGGGTTTCTAAGGCTCCCAAGTCCATGTAGGCACTGTTGAAAATGTAACCCTTTACTGCTGGGGACAGGTTGGGTTTATATATGTATATATATGTACATCACATTAAAAAGCAAGATTTGTGAGATTTTTCCCCCTCAAAAAAGATTAAGCATTTGAGCTGTTGTGCAAGAAACTTTGCCTTAAATCTCCCTAGGGCAAAGCAAAAGCAAACTAAAGCCACTTTACTCCTAAACAAATCCTTCACACAGATTTAAATGCACTTTTTAACTTCACACCTTTAGGTATTTTGCCTTTAAATTTCCTGGCTGTCTCTATGTAAAAAAAAACCAACCCAAAACCTTTACTGAATGATCTCACTGAATAAGTCAAGCATGCAGCCTTGAGTTGGTTACTCATTGACTAGCCTCACTTTATCAGCGTCTGAATTGGAAAGGCCTCTCCTTATTACTTATTTGGGTTTTAAACAGAAGTAACACCACTGTTATTTTACTTGTTCCTCTCTCTTTCAGGACCTTATGTGCAAACTCCAATGATCTTTCAAGAGCTTTGCATGGAAGGATTTCTTGTCTCACGCTGGGACAACAGGCGTGAGGAAGGTCTGAAGGCACTGTTAAAATGGGTTGTAGAGGTAAGGGATGATGGTTTCTCATAGTGCAATTTGTCAGTTCAGGTTGACATTTTCTTCTGTGCAAAGACTCTTGTCTTTTGTAACAGATGAACCATATCTGAAGCTGTTTTTCCGTGCCTCAAGCATAGGTGAGAGTAGGGCCAAACCAGGCTGCACAGTCAGTATGGAAAATACAATGGATCTCTACAACTAAGATGTGTTGCACCCAAGAGGAAGAAACCAAGCGTCAAATACAGCTTGGTTGCTAGATGGGCAACCAGCTGAAAAAGGAGGCTGAGTCGGTAGCAAGGAACATCCCTAAGTATACATGCAAGTATACTGTATTACAATCACATTCCATGCTGTGCTTTGATTCAGCCTCTGGCCAATAAAAATGTTCTGTTTAGAGAGAATACAATTTCTCTCTTACACACTTCTTTCCTCTTAAAATGATGAGACATAGTATAAAGCTTCATGCTGTGTGGCACTTGGAAAGCCCAACTCCTTCATGTAGTACTCTAAATGAAAGATAAGTTTCTAGCCCTCATGGTTACTGAAAAAAGCTGGTAAGTTTGAACTGTAAAAGCGGCAAATGTCAAAAAGTACCCAAAGATTATTTCAAGCCTCATGGTTTTAGGCAGAGGGCCTGATTCAAGACTTAGAAACACTTGAGGTTTGCTGTATTACTAGGGCAGAGGGACAAAGTGTATCTCTGTAGAATTTCTTTAATATTTACTCCACTCCTGAAGATGGTTCTTCTAGGCTGCTCTAGAAATGCCTGTCACTCCAAAAAGAACTATGGCATCAGGTGGAAAAAGAGCAGTCGACATGCCATTAAAAGCAGAACTCTTAGACAATATACTGATATAACTTAATTTTACTATCCAGTACCCTAAGATACACCAGCTACAGATATAGCATATTATTTTAAAACATTGAAAGAAGGAAGGATATAGATGCCTGAACTAGCCTACAAGGTACAACTCTTTGCTACTTCCTGCCTGGCTTCAAACTAACATGGCTGTCACCTTTCCTTTGCTTTAAAATTTGTGGTTATGCAAGTCAAAGAGATCTGGCAACAGTTTAAGTCAGGGCAGGGTGTTAGTCATGCTAATCTGAAGTCAAGCAGAAAGTAGGCTTGAGTTGCATCTTATAGAGCAGGTAAATTAGATGCATAGTATATGCTTTTGAGAGTTTGAACTTGAGTTCACTTCATCAGATGCTGTGAAAGGCAATGCACACAGCAATATATCAAATATCATGTGATCTGAATACAAAATACAGGGAAAGAAACAAAGGAAGGTACAATGAGGAACAGTTTAAGCTACCATTAAAAGTGAATGACTAGAAATTGAAGTAAAATCCCTTTTGTGTGTGTGTGTGTATGTGTGCGCATAGGGAAAAATTAAGCACCATGAAGACATCACTGAAGGATTTGAAAATATGCCAGCTGCTTTCATGGGCATGCTAAAGGGAGACAACTTTGGAAAAGCAATACTGAAAGTGTGAAGGGAATGTGATCCGCTTCATCATGGAGTACAATATAGATACTTTTCTACTACTATTTTATATGGGTAAGATTTATAACCTAAAGGGAGATTGTACTAATGACATATTTCAGTTTTATTACCAGGTAGTCAACCATTAGTTGCCAGTAATGTATAAATTCATTAAGTGGTTCTGGGCCTTATGAGCTAGCATTTTTGTAGTTGTAATCCAACCAATTGCCTAGCAGCACTGAATTGCTTATCTGATGTCTGCAGGACTGCACTGCTGATACGGAATTGCTAAACCAGAGGTACCCTCAGTTTCAGTGAATCAGGTTTGCACAGAGAAGAAGCCTACTGGCAAATATCCCAAGGCAAACCTGAAACAGGCTTGCTGCAGATCACAGCAAAAGCTTCTAAAATTCTTCATTTAAAAGGTTAAATTAGTTTCAGGAACAGCATATGGGGAGAATAGTACCAAATCTTAACCAGGTTGTTAAGTCAGTTCTGTCTTTTAAACATCATTTTTAGAGCAAACTGCACTGTACCCATGATAAATAAACAAACTGGATGTTTTAAAAATATATTACTAAGTTTATAATTACCAATTAATGAAATGTCTCCAAGCTATCAACTATGGATTGCAGAGTTGCATTTTCTTCTAGAGGTAAGAGGCTGGTGGAACAGAATGACCTTTGTGCTTTAAGCTTTTCTTTCTGACTGTGGAGATCTACAATCTAGCTTTATCAAAGGGCCAACTGCATATTAGCATACCTTTGACTTAAAGGTATAGCCCCACAGGCAGGGCAGATTTTTGTTAACTTGATCTGGTCTTAAGCTTGGACCAGGTCCCCAAGTACAAGAGTGGAACTTGAACAGTTACTTCTTAACAGGCTAGAGGAAACTTAGTGGTTGATCTATGTTATTAACTGCTGCAGCTCCTCTTACTATGCTCAACAATAGCTGTACAAGTGGCTGTTTTTACAATAGAAGACAGGACATATGAACTGCAGCTCTGGCCAGATACTCATCTGAATTAGCTAGCCTCTTAACAGAAGAAGGCTGTAAAGGTGGGAAGGAGTCAGCAGTAGTATAGCAAGGAGGGGGCAGGGATCCAGCACCGTGAGACACCAGCCTGTATGGGTATTGGTACTGCACAGGTCAGCTATGTAACAGTGCAGGTGAGAAGCACAGGAATGGTGGAAGCAAGTGCCAGGGGAACAAGGTACAAGGGTCAGGATGCCTGCTCCCTCTTTCCCCAGCCTTCTCATAGTAGGGGACATTTTGAAGGGGTTAAAACATTCACCAGACATTATGGCATATTTGGGCAGTGTCACCCAATTTATCCTTTGGAAACTGCAGTAAAAAGGCAGGCTTTTATATAAGCTTCAAGTACTGCACACAACAGCTGAAGACAAAGAATTGATCATTTTATTGTACTCATTTACAGTTTGAAGGGACAGTTTATTTTTATATTTATTTGAGCTAACGTGATCAGTCTTTAAGTAGAAAAAAGTTACATGCTATAATTTAAACAGTCAACATTTGTTCACACTGTTTGTTTGGATCCACCGTTACATTAGTTCTTTAATATTCTCCTCCAGCTTTTCTTTGTTTGCTCCAGAAAATTCCTTCACCTACAACGAGAAATTTTTTCAGGCTATGCATTTTAGCTCTATTATTAAATAGAAAAGTGATAAATTAAATGCCAAATATCAAATCACTTCCAGTTACACCATTATACTCCTTTGGGGGTGGATGGCTATTCCTGCTTTCCAGCTGCATTTTCAGAGTTTGGGACACTTTAGAGTCTGGTACCCACCAAGTTAAACATTTCTTAAGAACCATGTCTCCATGCCCATTGCAGGTCCCAGCCCAGCAAGTCCACTGCTCTCAACTGTGTCCTTACACTGCAAACTGTCATGATCCAAAGAAGTGGGCTTGGCAGTCCAATGTGTTGACTAGGAAGTGCACAATACCACACAGTAGGACCAAAACACTCAGATGTATGAAGTTTAGATAACCCAGCAAAAAAGCTTGCATGCAACTATTACCAGGACTCAATAAGTAGTTTGCTTTTTTTTTTTTTTATTTGCTATTAAAGTGTTTTTGGTGGGGGTTTTTTTTTTTTTGTTAAGTATGTTCTAGCAACCCATTACTCTTGGCTAGAAAATCTAGGTCTCAGGGTATATTAACTTCCTTGCACTTTTAGTTCAAAAAAGTCATCTGAATTGTGGACAAGTAGGCTAGCTAGCAAGCTCTACTGCTTGAGAAACTGATACAAGTTCTACAAAACATGAATGAGCATCTTTAGCTTCAGAAGACTTTCTTGGTACATGAAACTAGATTCCATTCTTCCTCCCTACCCCCAAAAGATCACGCAAAGCAATCATCTACATTTTAAGAATACTTTCTAGGCCTAAATATAGCTACTATTGATCTGGGTTCAGATTCAAACATTTTAGCAACCAGTGCTCTCCTTCCCTGGGCTGTTTTCCCACACCTGCTCCACCAGGAATGTGAAAACTTACCCGCTTGCCACTCTTGTAGAACAGGAATGTCGGCATGCATTTGATTTGACAATGTTCAGCAACATCCTAGAAGAGAGGAAGTTTCACTGGAATCTTAAGATATAGAACTTTAGTTACAGCTAGAAAGCAGTCTGTTAAAAAAAAAAACTGCCAGAGGACAGACTGGAGCTAAGCATGCACTTGCTACCAGGTAAAGGGGTACATTCAGTGGAGTCTACCAGTCATAGATAAAAGCTATAGTCTCCTCATCTTCTCTAAAAATTAAGAGCCACTGCTCTAAATCTAAAGAAGAGGCACCCCTCAGAATCAAGGCACACCTCCAAGTTTATCCAAATTGAGCCGTACCCCCATTTCAGAGTCTTTGCAAAGGAGCCAGGTAATAGGGGCAGGAGAGTAGCCAGGCAGGCAAAGCCAGAACCTGCCCTGATCCACTTATCTCCTTGCACTTTCTGCAGCACCCTTCAGAGGAGCTCACTCACTTAAAGTATAAGTCACTAGTTCCAGTTTCCTCTGGGTGACTGTTTGACAAACCCAGGATTTTAGGGTCCACTCAGCTACCAGGAAGCCTCATTGTGTCAGGCCCCATTCCAAGCAAGTTGTGAAGATGTACTCCACCAATAGGTTGAGCTACCAAATTCCAAGAAGTGTTCCTGCTAAAAGTTGTTGCTCAAGTGTCCGAGGCCAGAAAAAGAATCTTTAAAAACTGAAGCTTACAGCAATGCATTTGTTATTTCAAATTATGCGTCTCAGCCAATCAAATTTAACTAGTGCAACAGGAAGGGGAAAAAAAAAAAAAATCCTGTTGGGGCAGTTGGGACAACCCTTGGGTAAGCTCTTGCTTAACAGCTAAGGGAATGGATACAAGAGAGAGTTTGAGAAATGTGTATTCTTTGGCAGAGGTCAGGTGAGATTCATAGACATAGGTATTTAGTGCCCTTTCAAGTGATTGCATGACAGCCAATACACTGTTACTTTGTACAAAAAAGCCTCAAGAACATGCACTGTAAGAACTCCCTCAATATGTAATCTTGCCAAATGAGGATTTCTCATGTTGATACAAATTAAAAAGCTGAAGCCATGCAGCATTCCTACTCTATTCCGCCCCCCTCCCCGAGAACGTTTCTAAACTTAGTGGATATTGGCAAAGACACAGCTTCCAGGGAGAAGCAGGGATAAGTTAGACAATCCTAAAAGAGTACAGCAGAAAGGAGAAAGTTGAATTTACATTGGCTCTTGGACTCAGTCCCTGCAAGTGGTTGTACTGTTTCATAGCAGTAGCTAAACAGCTTGCCTGCCTTTTGACATGCCATCAGTTTATTTGTACTGAAGTCAAAAAGGAAACAGTACTGCTCTAGTAAA
>NW_017728950.1:33155699-33173800 GCF_001723895.1 Crocodylus porosus
GGTGGTGCTCTCACCTTCCCTGGAAGTCTTCAAGAGGAGACTGGATAGGCACCTGGCTGGGGTCTTATGACCCCACCACCCCCAGTGCTCCTTCCCGCCCATGGCAGGGGGTTGGACTTGATCTGTCTACTTCCCTTCCCACTCATTGATTCTATGATTCTTGTAAGGGCCAAGCAAATTTTAGCTGCCTTACCAGGACTGAACACTTGCCATCTTGAAGTATAAATCTGAGTTCAGTCCTGGTAAAGCAGCTGAAATCATTTCATTAGCACCTTTCTTCCCCATGCCTGCAGTAAAGACTATGGAGTCTGCCACACAGTTGTGCATCTGAACTTTAATCATTCTGGCTTTGTACAAGTACAAGTCCACTAAAATAATTTAACATTTCCCCAGGAGGACATAAGACGCCCCCACTCTTGAAAGGTCAGACAGTCCTTAGCTTTCTTGCCTTGTAAAGCTATTAAGATACAAGAGCAAGAGTAACACTACCCATTTTCAGTAATGAAATTATTACACTGCATGTTAAAAATCTAGTTCTATTGTCAGGAGTTATAGGACCAACAGTATTAGTATAGAGGAAAAAGTAATTCATGACCTTACCTGAGCATCATCCACATCAACCTCCAGGAATACTACATTTTTATATTTTTCCACAAGTCCCTAAAATTTAAACAGAGTTTAGGGTTATAGCTGCACCTTTATTAAACACTCCCCCCAACCAAGCATTGTTCTCAACAGCTTAGTCTCTCATATTGTGGGGAAAGACTAATCCTCCCTCCCCACCCCCCCTTTTTTTTTTTTCCCCCTTTTTTTTAAATGAAGTCCCATTTCCATTAGTGCCATTTTACTAGCTAGAATTCTGGTCTCCAGAGTTCAGTTAACAATCTAGTGTCAGTGATAGTCACCAAAGCATTCATGACTTTACTTTTCCATCTCCAATCACAATGGATTAGGAGGAGGATTTTATTTGGGCATTCCCTGCTCTGCCTCCAAATCATTAAGTCTCACAACAACTTCTTCTGGAAGTATTATGATGGCTATAGGGACACACAAATATTAAAGGTTTAGAACCTTTCAGATACAGGCAGGTCAGTTGAGGATTTATAGCTGTACATGTATTCTTCTCCAGTTTGATCTAGTTTACAAGACGGTCATCTCCCTGCTACTGAACTGCTTTTAAAGTTAACATTGTATTCCTTTCCCCCCACCTCTTCATTTGAGCAAGAGTTATTCATGAGACAGTCCATCTCCATTTCAAAAAGGGAATGGACCCAAACTTGATACAGTCGAGCTGCTTTGCTTTTCCATGTGCATTTACAAGTTTTGCAGATTGGAAAAACAAGTGTGTGATCAACACACTATTCCAACAGGGTACTGGAAGCCAGGGAGCATGTAGGGCCACACAGACAGCCACACTGCAGTTGCTGCTGGCCCTACAGATCTGGCCCAGAAGTACACCCTGCAGTATGGATTCAGTCCAAGGCCTTGAACAACTTTGACACTGCTGTCTTAGTGGAATCAAAATGCAAGGTACTTATTCTAGGTTTGAACAGCTATGACCATATAGCAATATAAAACATCACTATCATTTTAGCCTTAATTACAATTTCAGAATGACATCAGTATTTCAGATGGGCTTCTAAAGACAGCCAACGCAAGGCTCTCTGGTGTCAACTAGGACAGGTTTATTTACATTCTCTTGACCCTGTCATTTGCCACAGTGAAGTTAGAAGAAAGTCTCACTTAAGCATGTTCTTTAAAATTATTCCATGTGAAATGGTTAAAAATGTCTAGTGCGTCAGGGATGTAGTTACAAACTGCACCAAGGTCAGAAGTCTTCTTGACCATGTCAGCTGGGGACTTGTCAGACCTCTCAATGAAGTAGTTTTGAAGCACTACAATGGGGGGGGGGGGGTGTTACACCATTGAAAAATTAGTAAGGTGAGTATTGTTTGCCAGTTACTTACATGGAAAAAAGGCTTGATCATTTTGCATGGTCCACACCATATAGCAGAGAAGTCAATAACTACAAGTTTATCACCAGCTGCTGCCAATTCGGCCTCAAATTCAGCCTGGGGGCAGGGGAAGAGAAGGAGAGAGAATAAAAATTAAAAACATTAAGTTCAATTTCTACAAGTGAATACAAGTTATTTGCCTCTTGATGACCAGTGTGTTTTTGAACTTTAGAATTCTTTTTAGAGCAGCTGAGAGTTGCTTATGAAGAACAAAGTAGTGGTGACATTTTGTACAAGCGTCAAATAAGACATTTACCTCATCCACATTGCTAATCAGTTTAATAATAAAATGTTTTTGTAACTAATTTAATACCTTGTGCCAACAGCAGAGTAGACATGATGCCACCTAGAGTTTTACATTTGTTCGGATTAAGTTCCAGGAAATAATGATGTCTTCTTAAAAGTCTCTTATGTTATGCTGTATTAGACTAAAGTTAGACTTGTATTCCAAGTTTCTATTAACATATCTTGTACTTGTTTAACTAACAGGGCAGCACAGTTTTAGGTATGCTGATATACAAGAAAAGTGTTTAGCAAAATATGCTTTGCATAAATGTCCAGAAGGGGGGAGGGAAAGTGTCATCTTCAGTTAGTGAATTAAGTGTGGCTACCACATCAAGGTATTAGAACTTGGAGCTTTCCAGTCTCCACATTTAGCTTTTATTAAAGTGGGGGTAGGAAAGGGAAGTCTCCTGCTTTTAAAGTTCAAAAAATTTGGGTCTCAGCTTTGAAAGAAATTAAAATTAATGAAACTAGTTGGTCTAAGACAATATCACACAAAGAAGATGGTTTAGTACTTAAAAAAGTGTGATTCTAGAAGTTTAGCAAACAGTTTTCAGTCTTAAGTGAAAGTACATTATTTGCTACTAAAGAGTATTCAAGTGACTTTAATTCCACAAATTTAAGCCTTCAGGTTGCCAGCTTCAAACTGCATTTAAATAAAGACTGGAAGCCAATATGAACTAAATTTAAGCATTATCATAAATTCTGAACTTCAGAACTGAAGAGTTTCCCATCGCTTATCCAATTAAAAAAAATGGAAGGTGACTAAGCTCTGAGTCAACCCATTTTCCCCACCAAATTAGTGGCAGATACTACAGTCAAAAGATGCCACTTCAGGCTCTAGACTTGAGTTACAGTACATGTTCCTGATAAATAACACATGCAGGTTACTAGAGGAAAAAGTACAAGTGGTCAGGCTTGATCAGACAGATCTAATACGTTAAGCAGGGATTTCCCCCCCATGCCACTCTTCTTATACACTGACAAGTTCAGAGCCTTCCAGTGAACTCTTTTATTCTAGGCAATCTCATATAATCCAAGCAAAAATGCACAGACTTCCTGTATCAGTTTTTTTTTTTGTACACCAGGAGATCTTTCCACCCAGCTATTCCTAGAAGTGCAATTTTAAATGCACCCGTCTAGTTCTTTAATCATACAGTATTTTAAAACACTGACCTTATATACCACAGTAAGAGGTATCTCCATCAGTACCCTGATAAATATGCAGCTCAAATTGATATTAGACTCTATTACTTATATCTGTGCAAGTCATTGTATATACATGCCAAGTGATGCTTGAGTAACTATGCACAGGAAAGCAAGTTTCTTCACCACTCCCTTTAGCCCACAAAGTCAAACTTATCTGGCTTCCCTCACCTTGTCACTGACCCTCTGGCCCTGTCTCAGCATACCTGCTGCAGCAGCTCATCTAGGACCTGCACTTTCTGCAGTTCAGATCCCAGTGCAACTGGAGTAAGTGCTTTGTGTGGCATGATCCAGCCAGAGCAGCAGGGATAGCCACCCTAGGGTAGGCACTGCATGCAGTGCCTGCTTCATCCTGTCCAGGATCTGGCCTGCACATGACACCTAACTGGCACAGGCTGGGTATCCACTGCATGCAGTGCAGCTGCCACTTTGACCAGACTGTGCCACACCCAGCACGCATTCTGGGATCTGCGCTGAATGCAGCCTGGGTCACAGACCAGCTGGATCAAGTATGCTGGGGGAGGAGAGGAAGTCCGTGGGCCCAATCCAGCCCTATACCATGAGAAGCCAGATCCACACGGGGCATCAGACACAGGGGCAGCACTGGGGCCAAATAGCAGGGCTCACAGTATATTTAATACTTACTCCTACTTTTGTCTACCTCCTTCAGGTATTACTAGTGTATATTTACCAAGACAGAAGATAGTACACTCAGTGCATTCCTTTAGAATGAGATGTGAATGTATGAGTGAAAGAAGTTTAGCTCATCAGCTAGTTGAGTTAGCAACCATCGTGCATCTTCATCTACCAGTTTCCTTCTGGTCTTAAATCAAAAGCCCTTTAATGCCAGTTACCTGCTGACATGAGTGGCCCTTGAACGCTATACTCAGATGGATTAAAAGTGTCTAAATAGCTTGCCATGTGACCACAGGATGAATCATGTAAGAGAACCCAGTTCCACTAGTCAGAAGTTAAGATATAAATTAGAAAATGTCAACTACAAAGACTGGAGGATTAAATTGGTCTTTTATAGCTGTGAATGGGGGGGATTTTTCCTCTCCACCCCAATTAGAGCAGTGCAGGAGGTCTTACAGAGTAGCAGCAAGTGCCAGGAAGGATTTACTCTAGAGCCCTAATCATGCAGCAACTCTGGTTGATAACATTAGCTGTGCTTGCATTTTTCTGAATTGTGATTTATTTCATGTGACACTTGCCAAGATCAAGTCAAAAGCTTCTGCTGTTTCAGGACCAAATCCTCACCTTTCTCCCTAGATAAGCCACCCTGCCTTTCCTCCCACACCTGAGCCCACAGCAAGGAGCTCTTGCCTGGAGGCACCCACAGCTCCAAAATCATTAGGATTACCGAAGCAGGCCACCTCGTGCTGCACCAGCCTACGCTGCTGTTTTTATACAAGGAAAAATAAGAGATTTGCTCTCCCTAATCCACAGGGAAGAGCAGGACAGTTATTCAGCAAGCCCAAGAGCCCTCAGAGCATGCTTTAAAAATATATATATGGAAACCAGATGAGTCTTCACAGTAAATAGAGAAATGGAGGCAGAAAATGAGGCTGAAGATCAGCCAGAGGGAGGAGGAGCTCAGGCAACCTGCCCTGCAGTTGGGGCAGGGGGAGGGGAAGGTGCGTGGAGGGAATGACCGTTTCCCAGAAGTGGCTTATTTCAGGGAGGGGGGACGTGTGTGTCCGCCCTTTTCCCTCCCCAGCCCCCCCTTCTTCTGCCCCGCCTTCAGCCAGCACCCCCTACGAGGCGCAGCCCTGAGCTGGCCCAGCAAGGCGCCCTCGCACATGGCGGGAACAGGCCGAGCTGCCCACAGCGCCCCCCGCGCAGCAGCCACTCACCAGGGTCCCCACGCACTTCACCATCGTGCCGCCTGCCCGCTCGCGCACGCAGCCTACCAGCGACGTGAACCGACCGCCTACAACTACAGGCCCGCCCGTCCGCCAGCTTATGTAGGCCAGTGGGGAGGGGGCGTGGCCAAATGGGCGCATGCGCGGGCAAGCCCATCGCGTTCCCCGGCCCTTGTTTTTCGGTCCAGGGAGCCGAAAGCAGGGGTGGGTTGTAGATCAGCGCGTGCGCGCAGGGGTCCGTTCCCCCGGCTGCAGGCGGGGGGGTTAACAAGGCTGGAAAAGAGAAAAAAAGGCTTCCCGGGGGGCGGAGCAAGAAGGGGGAGGGGCAGGGGAGCTGGGAAATTCCTTCCCTCAGTAAAGGGAGGGAGCTGCTAGGAAACCCTGGAGCTGCCAGCGGTGTGCAGGGGTCAGGACAGCCCTTACCCGCGTCCTGGGGCCCTCACGCATGGTGGCAGGGCAGGGGTGCAAGCGTTAATACCCACGGTTCAGGACCCGCGGGGAGTCCCTCTGCGCCAGCTCAGGTGATCTGGGCACCTGGGGCTGCCAGAGGCCCCTGGGGCAGAGCAGGGCCCCGGCCAGGTGTGCAGGGGCTGGCTGAGGGGCAGAGCGGAGGTCCCGTCCAGCGGCACGGGGACGGGGTGCATCCAGCCCCAGTCCTGGCAGCAGGTGGGTCTGATCTGGCCTGCAGACCAGCCACACACCTCCTGGCCTGCAGAAGCACAGGGTTGAGCACCGCTGCCCTACACGCTTGGGCCTCTACCCTGAGGAAGAAACAGGCCCAGCACAGCGATCTTACAGACCTCTCCTGGAGAGCTGGTTATTGATGCAGTAGGCTGGCGAACACAGAGCTGGTGTGCAGTGATACTGGGTGACATGTGGCCCCAGGCAGTTCTCCCAGTTGCCTGCCTATTAACCAGTTCTCTGCGGGCACAAATAGTTAAGTGAGGCAATGACTGAAACATGTCGGCAAAGCTGAAAGACAGGGCCCTGAGAGGAGGACAGCCCCCAAATCCAAAGAAGATACGAAAATTAGATATTGTGCAAAAATGGCCTTTCCCCCCCCCCAGAACATGTAGATGTTTTATAGGATGTTCAACGCTCAACGTTTTCTGTCTTTTGAGTGGGAATAAATGGGTTTCAGCTGCTTATTTTTCAACTTGACATTCTATTTGTCTATGGAAAGCAGGTATGAGCACAGCTGCTTTTCATGAAGAATTTTGTTTAGTCAAAGCTGTGGTTTTCTATGAAAAACTAAGCCACGATAAGAATTTGAGCAGCCTGGATCAAAGCTTTCTAGTACTCCAAAATGCACACATACACACCAGAACAACAAAACACATGTATTGAACGTCTGCAATATTTACAGTGCCCCAAAAACTTCCAAGTGAACATAGAGCCCAAAAATTACAGCACACGAGGGTGTTTGAGAAAATAATAGTGCTTTCAAAATAATACAATGATCATCTACTGGACGACATCACTTCTCTACATAGCTGTAAACGTTGCGTACTTTTGACAACACTATCAGTGTTATCTGCTGCTGTGTACTTTCCTACTCATAGCATACAAAATGGGTTTATTTGAAAAATGCTGTTTCTTTCTGGAACACCCTCATACAAACATGTACTAAGTATCACAAAATATCATCCCCAAAATTTTCACAACTCCTGAAATCCTCAGATTTATGGTTTGTTGAAAGCACAACACACATCCATTGCACTAAAAGATAATACACCATCTTTCATACACACAAATGAAATACTGATGAAAATGCTGACATATACAATGTTCCAACCTGATGCTTGTGCTGCTTAGAATAATCTGAATGAATAAGTAACAGACTCATCAGAAACCACAAAATAATCGAAGTATAAATATTATGTCACAATACATACTGCACTAAAGAAGGGAAGACCTTGGCCAGAGACAAACTTCAGATAAGCATTCAGAGAAATATACGGCGCTCTACATGTGTGCATTTACTGCGCAGTAATGGAAATTACTGTGCAGTACGGGCACACCTCATTTACTGTGCAGTATGGGCATGCATGTGTAGAGTTGTGCCCGTACTGCGCATTAAATACGGCAATTTATGCCAACTTGAGCGTAAATTTGATACCTGCAAATTTACACCCAATTTGTTACTGCACAGTAAAACAGATGTAGATGTCTTACTGCACAGTAACACTGTGTGTGTGGACTGACTTGGGTAGTCCGAAGTCAGCCTACATACAGCGTTAATGCACACGTGTAGATGCCAGCCTATTCCAGTTTACTGTGCAGTAATTTACTGTGTAGTAAATTTAAGCCAGTGTAAATGCATGTGTAGACACACCCATAATCATGCAAATCCCAAACGGTGGCACTGTCATAGGTATGTTTATGCTCTCTGTAAAGCAGTGGTTCTCAACCACTTTAGACTGCAGACAGGAAGTGACCGCGGACCGGCAAAGTGCAGACCAGCATACTGGAGACTGGAAATGACCAGTATACTGTGGATTGGTAGCCAACCCTTTTTTTATACTGAGTATGATAGTATAACAAAAAAGGGATGGCTGCCAGTCTGCAACATGCTGATCACTTCTGGACTTATGGTCCAGCAGCCAACCCTCCTGTGGACCGGCAGCCACCCTTTGTGACCCAGTACCAGGCCGTAGCCCAGAGGTTGGGAACCTCTGCTGTAAGGAAACCAAGCAAAACAAAGAATGCTGAGGTTTGAATAAAAATACTTTATGTAATAAGAAAGAAATGCAAATTCACTCTGACTTGTAGGAAAATTGAAAACATGTTAAGATACATAAAAGGAGTTTCTGCCGTGTTCTGTGACAGATAACTGGATGGGAAAAGAGGTCAATAGGTAAGGCTTTTTAAAAATGTTGTCCCTAAATCTATTTCTGATTAAACAGAGAAACTTCCATGTATGTGTGATGTTGTGGTATTAGTCACAGCAGAATGCTGTGGGTGTGCCTAAGCTCTCTTAATGGGTCCTCTGTTTTCCTCAGAGACTCTGGGAAAAAATGCTGTGTAATGATGAGCGGGAAGTATTTCTGTGCTGTGTAATGATGAACAGAAAACATGCATAGTCCCTTCCCCGAGAACTGCTTTCCCTCCTCCTTCCCTGCTTCCTTACCAGGTTTTCATTGTTGATACTGGAGCTTGTGATGTGACGTAAAATTATTTATAGCTTGTATAAATAGAAAAGGTTCAGCTAGTTTATGGTAGTTTAGCAGCTCCAACTGGGCATCTTATTATACTTCCTGAAAGTATGAAACTTCAAGTGGTCACTTATCATAAGTTAAATTTACTCTGGTTATATATTCAAAATCTTATATATATTTGAAATAACACTAATAGTTTTACAGTGATCACCCTTAAAAAGGTTCACCAATTTGAAAGACTTGCTGGATCCAGACATATTCCTTGTATTTGTATGAAGAATTCTATTAGTAGTTTCCAGATCAGATGCAACTGCATGGAACTTTTTTTTTCCGGTACCTTTTGGTGTATTTTATATATTTTGGGGCTCATCACCTGTATTTCAGTGTTTGCTTTGTAGTTAAAAAGCCTGGAGTAAACTAAACCTCATTGTGATAATAAGGAACAAAAACTGTGTTCAGTTCTTATACAGCATGGTGTGTTCCAGTGCAAGCAGTTAGCACCTTCCATCAAGCTTCAGGACATTCCCAGGGTCAGAAGTCTCTATCAGGTAGGCTCAGAGGGCATCTATACACATGCTCCAGGGATGGGGTGGAGCAAGCCATTCTAATTAAAGTGTCCAGAGTGTCTCATGTATCAGTGTCTCCACACTTCAAAATAGAGGTGGGGGCGTTTTATATAATGTTTGTTTGTTGAGCTTTAGATAAAACACCCCCGCTGCCATTTTGAAGCACGGGATGTTGATACACATTATGCGGAGGCTGGCTAGCGTGTGGTAATTATGGGGTTGCCAACATTCCAGGGTTGCCCTGGAGTCTCCAGGAATTAGATATAAATCTCCAGGATACTGCTGAGAGTCACCTGAGAGATAAATGATAGGGCATTCATTAAAATAAATATTAAATGTTGAATCTAGTGTATAGTAATCCAGTGGGTTTTTAAAATGTAATTGTAATGTGCATTTGCCTTCCTGATGTAAAGTCTACTCACAGTAATCTTTAACTGGTATATGCAAGCATGCAGGCACGTTCGCACTGTGTCTTATGGGCATGTTGGCATTCTGGAAACACCCGGAAACATCTGGAATAGATTCAGAATTGGCAACCCTAGATAATTACTCCTTTTTTTGTTTTTAAAAAAATTAAAATCTATATCTATATCATAGACTTCCATTGCACCTTTTTTGTAGAACCACCTTAAGAAACCCGTGCACCTGTTACAATAAATGCACCTGCTCCCCTGTGCCCACACGCACCGACTCTCTGCCCTTCCCTAACCTAAACATAGTCCCTTAGTCCAGGCCCGGATTTGAGGTTTCCCTTCTCAGTTCATTCTCTGTCCTCGTCACTGTAGATGCCGCTGTTGCTTCCACAGCTGCTGATCCTGTTGTCCTCTTCACTGTCCCCTTTGTTCTCCCTATCCATTTCCCTTCTTGGGGGGGACTTTGAACAGCCTGTGCCATGTGTCCCTTTTCCAGGCAGAGTTGGCTGCATCCTCTCCCACCAGTTTCTGGTAGTAGGACTGGATTTCACTCAGAAACATTTTAACACAATCTGTTTGCTCAAGCTTAGCGTGACTGTACATCAGGAGGTTTCTGCATTGCCATAGGGCACTCCTGATGCAGGACACAAACTGGTCGAAGTGGGTTGTCTGGGACCCCTGATGTTTAGTTAGGTGTCTGTACAATGCTGCCTCCCTTGTCATCAGCCTGGCTCCTGTTACTTCCTCAAGGAGCTGGCTTACCTTTTTTCCTAGTGACAGGCTCTTCCTCTTCACTCAAAAGGAGTCTCATTCTCACCTTGGTAGCTTCCCCTAGGGCAGCTGGGTTTAGACTCATCTCACTCTGTGCCTCCACGCCTTCCCTGGGAGTACGTTGTGAGCTATGAGCCAGTTCAAGTCTCTGTGGTGTTTTCGTAGGTCTTTGTGGAAGAGCTGGTCTTCAGGGAGCAGCTCTGTGGTCTTGCCTTCTGCATATTCCTGTGGTTGGACATGGTCTCTGGGCTTTCCGTCTGTAGCCCATACTCGCGCCGGAACTCGTTCAGCACACTGTAGAACCAGGGGTGCTCCATGGTGCACGGTCTCCCTCTGGCTGGTGCATACACCCAGCACGGTCTCAGGAGATGACCTGTAAAATACTTGACAAGACAGGCTGTTTTGGTTGCTAACCCGGTTGCCAGCTTGCCGATCTGGCTTGTCAGGCATCCCCCTGCCCCCGGCCCGTTTCTTCTTGTACAGGGTCTTCCTTGCCACCTTTTCCATTCTGGATCCCCAGAAGAAGATGCACTTGACTGTCTGGATTCCGTGGGTGACACACTTGGATGTAGGGAAGACCAGTGCAGTATACAGAAGCACTGGTAGCAACACTGCCTTCATGAGTGCCACATGACCCCCATGGAGAGGCAGCGCATGTGCCACAGACCCAATCTCTGCTTCACTTTGTCCTCCTCTTCTCCCAGGCCCTCCTTTCACTCAGCCCTGGGTCAAACTCCACCCTGAGGATCTTTACCCCCTCACAGGGGACTGAGACCCCCAGGGACTCCAGGTCCCCGAGCTCACCCATAGCTGGGCAGGTGCTCTTGCCCTGCTGCCACCTTGTAGACCCATGTGTGCCTCTGGGCTCTCTCTACAGCACACTTATTCTAGCCCAGGACCTTGGTTTCTCCCTTGCTTCCTCCAGGAAAAAAAAAAAAAAAAAAAAAAAAAAAAAAAAAAAATCGGGACTCCATGCATCCCGGGGTCCTGCCTGATGTGGTGGGCCAGGGGTTCAATGGTGCCGATAAAAAGGATCGGGGAGAGCGGGCAGCCCTGGCGGAAGCAATTGCTATGGTCCAGCTGACTTGATTTATCAAGACTGCTCTGACACACTGTAATTACAGTGTGTCAAAGCAGCTTCCTACCTCATGTGTAGGCACCCAGGGTTACGATACTTCATAGTAACACACCCACACCTTCCCAGCAAAAGAACAAACTCCCTCTCTCTGAAATTTCTGAAGTAGTAGGTGGTGTCCTGGGGGACTAGCCAGGCTGTGCTCTGCTGTCAGTTTTCAAAGCATTCCTTTGTGTTCAGGCCAATTGACAGGCGTTCCTCAAGGGAATGATACTTCAGGCACAAAAGGGGACCATCCCCGTGCACATAAAAGGAGGCAAAACAGCCAAGAACCCTCATGGCTGAGCAGGGAAATCCAGGAGAGCCTAGAGGGAAAAGATAGGCATGCAGACTGTGGGAGCAGCAGGAAGCCACCCAGGAGTATACTTGCTTGGCTTACATTTGCAGGGAAGCAGTTAGGAAGGCCAAAGCAGAAATGGAACTCAGGCTGGCAACAAAAATTAAAGACAACACCAAGTCCTTCTTCAGGTATATAGGGAGCAAAAAGAAGGTACATGGTAACATAGGACCCCTACAGGACAGACTAAGGCAATTGGTAACAGATAGGAGGAACTGCAGGGAGTCGGTCAGGAGGGCCAAGGCAACTCTAAAACCTAGGCTAGCGTCAGGGATTAAGGACAATAAAAAGTCCTTCTTTAGGTATGTTGGGAGCAAAAAGGTGCATGGTAACATAGGACCCATACAGGACGGGCAGGGGGGCTTAGTGACGGGTAGCAGGGACAAGGCAGAGCTCTTCAATGAGTTTTTTGCCTCTGTCGTCTTAAACGGAATCTAGACGAACCCTCAACATACATCACGGACACCAACAAAGGGAACATCAGTTGGTCAGTGCCGACACTGTAAAAAGACACTTGGAGGGACTGGATGTATTCAGATCACCGGGACCGGAAGGACTCCACCCACAGGTAATGAAGGAATTAGCGGGGGTCATACTGATCAGGACTGATCAACTGGCAAGGATATATGAGCGCTCATGGTGCTCAGGTCAGGTTCCAAAGGATTGGAAGAGGGCTAATGTCATCCCAATCTTTAAGAAGGGGAGGAAGGAGGACCCAGGGAACTATAAACCAGTCAGCCTTACCTCCATCCCTGGGAAAATCCTAGAAAAAATTATCAAAGAGCACATCTGTGGGAGCCCACTGGCTAAAAGTGATGCGGAGGGGTAACCAACATGGGGTTTTAGCAGGCAGGTCCTGCCTGACTAACCTTATTTCCTTTTATGACAAGGCCACCAATTGTTTAAATGCAGGAGTCGAGGTGGATGTTATCTATCTGGACTTCAAGAAGACCTATAACAAGGTATCCCATACCATCCTTATAAATAAACTTAGGGGATTTGCCTTGGATGATTACATGGTAGACTGGGTAGCAAATTGGCTCAAGGGTCACACTCAGAGGGTGGTAGTGGATGGGTTGGTGTCACCTGGAAAGATGTGGGCAGTGGAGTCCCTCAGGGCTCAGTTCTGGGGCTGGTGCTGTTCAACATCTTCATCAGTGATTTGGATGAGGGGGTGGGAAGCACCCTGTCCAAATTCACAGACAACACAAAATTATGGGGTGCAGCTAACACCCTGGAGAGGAGGAACCAGATCCAGGCCGACCTAGACAGGTTGGGGAAGTGGGCAGAGAGCAATGGGATGCAATCCAATAAGGACAAACGCAAGGTGCTGGATCTAGGGAGGAAGAATTGCCATCATACCTACAGGCTGGGGGCGACCTTCTCAGCTCCAGAGGCAGAAAAAGTTCTTGGAGTCACTGTTGATTCCAGGATGAACATGAGTCGCCAATGTGGTGAAGCAGTTGGCAGAGCCAATCGCACCTTGTCATGCATCTGTAGGTGCTTCACAAACAGGGCCAGGGAAGTGATTCTCCCCATCTATGTGGCACTGGTCAGACCACAGCTGGAGTACTGTGTCCAGTTCTGGATGCCGCAGTTCAAGCGGGATGCATACAACCTGGAAAGGGTCTAAAGAAGAGCCACTCATCTGATTAGAGGCCTGCAGGGAAGGCCCTATGAGGAAAGGCTAAGGGACCTTAACCTCTTCAGCCTCTCCAAGAGAAGGCTAAGAGGGGACCTTGTGGCAGCATACAAATTCATAGGGGAGAGCAACATGAAGTGGGTGACAATCTGTTCACCAGGGCACCCCCTGGAATGACAAGGAACAATGGCCATAAGCTACTAGAGAGAAGGTTTAGGATATTAGGAAAAAGTTCTTCACAGTCAGGGTTGCCAGAATCTGGAATGGGCTCCCAAGTGAGGTGGTGCTTGCCTCATCCTTGGGGGTCTTCAAGAAGAGACTGGACAGGCACCTGGCTGGGATCACATGACCCCAGGGTTGGTGACTCTTTTCTTGCCTGCCAGGGGCAGGGGGTTGGACTAGATGGCCCGCTGAGGTCCCTTCCAACTCTATGATTCTATGAACAAAGCTGAGCTCCTAAATGAGTTATTTGCATCTGTATTCCTGAACATGGATAAAGACATATCTTCCAAAGCAGGTATAGTCAGGCACAAGAGAGACTCCAACCCACCACCAGTTAGCACTGACCTAGTCAAGGGGCATTTGGAGGGGCTGTGCATGTTTGAGTCAGCAGGCCTAGACGATCTTCATCTAAGGGTGCTGAAAGAATTGGCCAATGTCATAGCAGAGCCATTGGCATGGTTGTTTGAGCACTCTTGGTGCTCAGGACAGGTCCCAGAGGACTGGAAAAGGGCCAGCGTGGTTCCTATTTTAGAGAAGGGGAGAAAGGATGATTCAGGTAGCCTCACCTCTATTCTTGGGAAAACTTTTGAAAAAATTATTAAGGATCGCATTTGTGGGAGTAGGAAAAATAATGCTGAAGGGCAGTCAGTACAGATTAATAGCAGGTAGATCCTACCTGACTAACCTTGTTTCTTTTTACAACCAGGTCACAACATTCTTAGACGCGGGAGTCAAGGTAAATGCCATCTACTTGGATTTTAAAAAGGCCTTTGATACAGTGTTGCATCCCATTCTTATGAATAAATTAAGCAGTTGTGATGTACATTATTACACAGTCAAGTGGGTAGAGAATTGGTTTATGAGATGCACCCAGAGGGTGGTGGTGAATGGGTCATTTTTGACCTGGAAAATGTGGGCAGTAGAGTTCCCTAAGGTTCAGTCCTTGGAACAGTGCTGTTCAATATCTTCATCAGTGACTTGGATGAGGGCGTGGAAAGCAGTCTGTCTAAATTAATGGATGACACCAAATAATGGGGCAAAGTAAACACACTGGAGAGTAGGGAGCGGATTCAGGCAGATTTGGACAGGTTGGGAATGTGGGCAGAACAATAGGATTCAATTTAACAAAGATAAGTGCAAAGTGCTGCATCTAGGGAAAAAGGATCACCAACACACCTACAGACTAGGAGGTGACTTTCTAAGCAGCACAGCAGCAGAAAGGGATCTCAGAGTCATAGTTGACTTCAGAATAAACATGAGTCATCAATGTGATGAAGTGATAAATAAAGCCAACTGCACTCTTTCATGCATTAGAAGGTGCATCATGAACAGGTCTAAGGAGGTGATACTTCCCCTTTATGTGACACTGGTAAGACCGCAGCCGGGAGTACTCTGTCCAGTTCCGGGCACTGTACTTCAAGAGGAATGTGGATAACTGTCAGGAAGTGGAGCCCTCAGGGATGGCTGTGATGCCCCTAGGGCTCTGAGACCGTGCTACTCCTGCCCTATGGGCACCCCTTTCCTTGCCTGTCATATCTTGCTGGTAATTATAATAAATAGGGAGACTGCCCTCGAGTTTATGTTTGGACATGGTCCTGATGGACCCCACTGAATCCTGTAGGTTCTTGGACCCCTGTTGGGTCCTGCTCAACATGGATGCCACACAGGACACCCTCAGCCTTATGGGCTAGATGCGTGGCTCCAAAACCGTCCCTTTACCACGCCCCAAGCCTCGCAGATGGTATTTAAACATTGTTCCTCTGAGGCCTTGCTATAGCTCAGCCTCTCCTTCATCACTGGGCTCTCCACAGCCCCATCTCTGTGCCCACACTGGCGCTGGGCCCGCTGGCACTGGGGTCTCCACACACTAGTGTGCCCGCAATGAGGCCTCCTCCTCCCCATTAGCTTTAAACAGCAACAGAAATCACAAACCCCTGGGCTATAGCATAATACAAACAGGGCAGGGTGCACTCCGTCCCTTTAAAAGAGGCCAGCTTCTCCCTAAGCATTAAGTACCTTGTAGCCCAGAGTACCTCCTGGAGTCCCATTAGTCCTGCATGCAGCAGATCAGGTGGCCACAGCATCTCTGGGCAGCTCTTTTCTTCAGGCTCCTTCCCCTGGCTGCTGCCAGAGAGCTAACCTCTGCTCATCTCAGCCCTGGGGTTTATATGTGCCCAGGGGCCTGCCTTCTTCTAGTCAGCTGACCAGGTGCAGGCTAATTCCCTCTTCGCCTGCTGCCGTAGTAACCTGCACCTGTGGGTTTCTCTCTGGCTCCTAGGGCCCTCTCCCTAGGCGGTTTCTGCTCTTAAAGGATCAGGCATCTTACTGCCCTGTGACAATAACCTTGAGAGGGTCCAAAGGAGGGCTATTTGTATGGTTAGGGGCCTGCAGGTAAGATCTCACAAGGCAAGTTTGAGGGACTTGAATTTCTTCAGCCTCCACAAAAGAAGTCTGAGAGGGGAATCTTGTGACTGGCTACAGATTCATCCGGGGGGGGCGCAAGGAATGTGGGATACTCTGTTTACCAGGGCACCCCTTGGGGTTACTAGGAATAACAGCCATAAACTGATCTGATGGAGAGCAGATTTAGATTAGACATTGGGAAAAAGTTCTTTACAGTGAGGGTTGCCAAAATCTGGAATGGGCTTCCAAAGGAGGTGGTACTCTTCCCTATTCTGGAGGTCTTTAAGAAGAGACTAGACAAGCACCTAGCTGGGGTCATCTGACCCCAGTGCTCTTTCCTGCCCAGGGCAGGAGGTTGGACTCGATGATCTACTGAGGTTCCTTCCAACCCTAAAAATCTATGAAATCTATGTAAGTTAGAGCAGCCTTACATGCCTTAGACTGGGTGTGTCTACCCAAGATGTTTACTATGCAGCAGATTAATTAGCTGCACAGTAAACATCACACATCTACACACACACCCCTATTAGGCTGGAGTAAACTAATTTACTCCACAGCAGGATAGTACTTGTGGAGTAAATACAAGTACTATCCTGCTGCAGAGTTTTTTACTCCAGTCACACACATGTAGATGCTGTCCTGACTGGCTGGGGCATGAGGGTGCTTCAGTGCAGGGGCTGCCCACTGGCTAGCCCTGTACCGAAGCAACCTTGTGTACCAGCCAGCCTCTCTGCAGCACACTGAGCTCAGGGTTTAGCCCTGGGCTGCCAGGATGACCCCCTGGGTACCCTGCCACTGAGG
Organism: Crocodylus porosus; assembly: GCF_001723895.1. NCBI lineage: Eukaryota > Metazoa > Chordata > Crocodylia > Crocodylidae > Crocodylus > Crocodylus porosus. Next base: position 33,172,516 of record NW_017728950.1, read on the forward strand.
GATGCTCCAACTCAGCGTAACATGCTGTGATCGCAGGTGCCTATGAAATGTGTGTCCGGGAGCAATGAACTCTGGTGTGCTAAGTACCAGAGTTTATTGCATCACATTAATATACACATGTAGATATGCCCACTGAGGACTAAAATAAAGGGAAGCCTGGAAGGTGGTATAAAGCCTCTCTTTTCCTTCCACTTGGTGCTGAACAACTTTCAGTCAGAATCAGGTCTCATCTTTCAGGAATTCATGTAACTTACTAGAGAATACAGGGAAACTGAAACTCAGATTCAATTTCAAGGACATGCAGCACTGCCATGCCTTCAGTCCTTGACATCATATTAATGGTTACAATCCTACTAGGTTAACACACACTTAACTCCTAGGCAAGCTTTAGACAGTTCTGGGTAACGGAAGGGCAAGTTCTCTGGATGTATGTCAACTGAGAGGACTGTCTTTGGCTTATGGGTGTTCTGAAGGAAGAAGTTTCCTCCAATACATAAGACTAAAAATGTATATTTTGCCTCAGCTGTGCCATCCATTATCTATGGCCTTGCCTATCCTTCTGTAGAAGACATTCAGAACACAATGGACATTTAACTCATGATGATACCTGCTCCACTCCTTAATCCTCAACACAAAAATAAAAATCATGTGGCTTCTTGATTGTCTTTACTAACCCTGTTGTGCCTTCCTTCTCTCCCCCTTTCTGTGTTCCTGTATGACTTTGTTTTCCTTTTGTTACTGGGTGACCTCCGCCATGCTGCTTTTTCTTTTTCAATCTGTCCAAGACTGCTAGTGGCAAACTGGGCTGCATTGGTAGTATAAACAGGTGCCTCTTATATCCCCTGTGACCACTCTGCTCCTTCCCTAGCTGCACTTATCAGCCATGGCTTACCCAGCCCCTAGCCCTGGCCAAGAACAATTTCCCCTGGGTCATTGTTGCAGTGTGCATGCTGTGCAATATTTGCAAGGCCTGGGGAAAGGCGTTCAGGGAGGCCTGGGCAAAGAAGGCACACCAGACAGAGGTGGCCTGGTGGTGAGAATACGTCCTGTAGTGGCAGTGCCAGCAGTGGGCATCGCCAGCCAGGCTCCAGGTGAGCCATGCACCCGCCAGCAGGGGAAAGGGCACTGGGTATGGGGGGCCCTGCCGGACCCCCTGTTATAGCACTCCCCCCTCTAGCCTGCCTGCCTTGCTGCCCTGCTGCCCACACAACTCCTACCCCCTGCCTACCCCCAGCACCACCCTCAGGACATGCACATGGTTGAAACAAAATGCTTTATTCCCTTC
>NW_017728950.1:33174631-33200374 GCF_001723895.1 Crocodylus porosus
TTCCAAGAGAAGTGGTGCAGGCTCCTACCCTGGGGGTGTTTAAGAGGAGGTTAGATGCACATCTTGCTGGGGTCATTGACCCCAGTACTCTTTCCTGCCATGGCAGGGGGTTGGACTAGATGATCTACTCAGGTCCCTTCCGACCCTAGAAACTATGAAACTATGAAACTATGGTAACTCTGGCCAGGCCACCCGCTGAGCTTCCCATCTCTGCTTATTCCCCTGGGGCTGGTGGACTACTGGGTGCTGGCCGCAGGCAGCCTGCCTCCCACACCCACTTCCCAGGGTGGGACAAGCCAGGCTGCTGGCAGCACCTGCTGCCATGGCTCCAGACACTGCTCCCCCACTCCTCCTCGTTACCTTAATTTCATTGTCCACTGTGCTGGGCAGTCACACAGCCCACAGTGCCTGAACTCAGGGTACACGAGGCTCCCAGACAACTGGGGCAAGGGGTGGGCCACACCCCTGCCCTCCCTGCTAGGGGCCTCTCTGGGGAGGTGCCCTGGGGCTGGCCCCCACCCATGCCACTGCTATGCCCCAAGCGTGCCCCTGCTGCTTCTGCTTTGGATGGTGCATGATGAGCTGTTTGTGTGGGCTGAGAGGTGCCAGACCAACTATGCCCTGCTGCCGCTGATCCTCCTGGTGCCCTGGGGCACACCTGCACTCCTGGTTTGGGACCCTGAACTACAATGGCAAGGGGGTAAGTCTGAGCTGCCTTGAACCCTCCGCTGCTGCCTAAAGGGCTACTTGTGGTAGTGATACGTATCCCTGGCCCTCGCTGTTGAGGAGTACATAGCTGCCTGCCTTCCTTGGTGTGTGAGAGGCCTGTGCCTGCCCACCTGTGGGGACATGGGCTGCTCAATAAAGTTTTGAACTGTGTCCCACCTCCCTGTGTACTGTGTGGGAGAACATGGGGCCAAGGGAATGCAGGTGGGCGGGGTGGGAAGGAAGGAAAGGGGCTGGGGCTGTGGGCTAGGGGCACAGGGGGAAGGGTTGGGACTGGGAGGGGCCTCCCTTCAGTGCAGGACTTACTACATGTCTGGGCCTGGTGAGGCTGGTGGCTCAGTGCGGGCCTCCCTGTCAGTAACAGCATCTGACTGCACCTGGTGTCCTCAGCCCATGGTGTGCGGTAGGGTGGTGCCCAGCCAGAGGTCCCCCTGGGGAGGAGCTGGCATTGCTGGTGGCTGGTGATGTCATGGCCAGCTGTTCCTCATGGCAGAGTCTGGGGATGTGGAGCTGATGAAGCAGCTGCTGGCCAAGGCTCCCCAAGCTGCTAGTAGATGCAGCAGCTGGGGAGGTGGGTGGGGCAGGGTGCTGAACACCCAAAGACCCCTCTTCTGGGAAGGTGTTACCACTGGAGGAGTCAGGATGGGGCAGGGACTCAGGCAGGCCTCCCCCACTGGTATAAACTGCATAGATGTGGCCTGGGTCCTGGGGCACCAAAATGTTTGTCAGCTGCCCCATAAATGGCATGGTCTTGCAGGCAGAACCAGACCATAAGGCCTTGATCTTTATGCAGCACTTCAACACCATCCAGGGGGAGATCTCAGGGCTGGGCAGGGGGTGCAGCAGGATGTGGCCCTTTGCAACACTCACTAGTGGCCAAGCAACAGCTCTTGCTAGGGGATAGGATGAGCAGAGGCTGCCTGTGTCCTGTCCAGGGGGCACACAAGGCTTGCAGTGCTCCTGTGCAGAGCACAGACTCCCTCAAGCTCTTGGTTGTATGTGCAGACTTTTATAGCCTGGAGCTAGGGACTGTCACTGAGGGAGCCCAGCCTTTGGGCAGGGGAGGCACCCAGCCGGGAGGCACCCAGCCAGGAGCCCTGGGGCTGGGCTCAAGCCAGGCCCCTAGTGGCTGGGTAGACCGAGCGTTAAAGTTAGTGCTGGGCCATGTCTACATGTGCGTTACTGTGCTTTAACTAATCATGCCTAAATTTGATACCTGCTTTGACAGGTATCAAATTTAGTCACAATTAGCCATTTTTACTGCACAGTAGGGGCTCCCATATGTAGACGCACACTCATACTGCACAGTAAATTAGACTAAGGTTCAGTAAAGCATCTCATATGGATGCGCCCAGGGTGATTTAGACAAACTAGAGGACTGGACCAAAAGAAATCTCATGCAGTTCAATAAGGACAAGTGCAAAGTCCTGCACTTAGGATGGAACAATCCCATGCACCAGTACAAGCTGGGGGCTGACTGACTGAGCAGCAGCTCTGCAGAAAAGGACCTGGGGTTTACAGTGAACAAGAAGCTGAATGTGAGCTAGGAATGTGCCCTTGTTGCCATGACTGCTAGCAGCATTCTGGGCTGCATTGATAGCAATGTTTTGCCAGCAGGTCAAGGGAAGTGATGATTCCCCTCTATTCAGCACTGGTGAGGCCATATCTGGAGTACTGTGTTCAGTTTTAGAGCCCCCACTACAGAAAGGATGTGGGCAAATTGAAGAGAGTCTAGCAAAGGGCAAGAAAAATGGTGAGGGGGGTGGGGTACATGACTTACAAGAAGGGATCTGGGTTTTCTGTTTCCCACGGAAAAACAGAAGAAACTGGATTTCCCTTTTTTATCAGAGAAAACACGGAAAACAAGGAACCTGCGGGTTCCCTGCTTTTGCAAAGAGCTCTGTGGGCTGGCTGAGCTCCATGCTGCAAGAGCTGTTTGCAAACACAGTGGGAAACCTGAGCCCTCCCCGAGGGGGAGGGGGAAGGGTAGGGCCTGAGTTGCTCAGTCAGCCACAGCTCCGGGCTCAGCTCATCTTCATTCTTTGCTTCTGAAGCCTGAGGTAAGTCAGGCTTGCAGGGGACTGGGGTCCCCTCTGGCAGGGCTGGGAGGTTGCTGGTCATGGCTGGGGCCGCTGGCAGGGCTGGGGGGGAGCCAGGAGCTGGCCCTACCTGAGCAGGCAGAGTAGTGGGGGAGTCAGCTCCATGCTGCTTCTGCTGCAGCTGCCTGCTGTTGGGGGCAGGGAGCTGCAGACGTGGGTCCCTGGCCCCATAGCACTGGCAGCTGGGGGCCTCCTCTGGCAGGGTTGGGAAGCAGGGGCTGTGGGTGGGGACAAGAGGCATGAATAGGGAAGAGGGGCTGTTGTGGGGGCAGTGAGGGGCACCAGCAGGGCTAGGGGGCCCTTGGGGGCAGTGAGGGGCACCAGCAGGGCTGGGGGAAACAAGGGGGGTGAGGGGCACCAGCAGGGCTAGGGGGTGCTACAGGGGGCTTTTAATTTTAATAACAGATTTGGGGGCTTTTATCAGAGAATTTGTGATTTTTTTATCAGAAAAGCAGGATCCCTGCTTATGAGGAGAGGCTGAGGGAACTGGTTTTATTTAGTTTAAAGAAGAGAAGACTGAAGGGAGATTTAGTAGAAGCCTTGAACTACCTGAAGTGGGGTTCGAAAGAAGATGGAAGTAAACTGTTCTCAGTGGTGACAGATGGAAGAACAAGGAGCAATGATTTCAAGTTGCAGCAAGGAAAGTTTAGGTTAGATATTGGGAAGAATTTTCTCACTACAAAGGTAGTAAAACACTGGAACAGGTTACCCAGAGAGACTGTGGACTTTCCATCCTTGGAGGTTTTTAAGACCTAGCTAGACAAAGCCTTGGCTGGGATACCTAGCTGAGGCTGGTCCTGCTTTGAGCATTTCTCAACCCATGGTTCACAACCCAAGAGTAGGTTGCAAGAATATATGAAAGGGTTGCAAACAAACTTTAAAACTGGATTCTCCATTAAAGGAGAAAAACATGGGAAGCCATGGCTTTTCCCTTGCAGGCTGGCAGAGTTCCAGCCTGCCAGAAGCTGCTTCAGCCTGCCCCGCCATGCCCACACACCCAAACCCTACCCCACGCACTTGGGGGAGGGGGCCTGGGGCAGCTGATCAGGAATGAGGGGCATTGGGTTGGAACTGGCCATCAATGTTTACAGATGGGTACTGGTACAAAAAAGGTTGCGAACCACTGGACTAGATGACCGCCTGAGTTCCCTTCCAACCCTAATTTTCTATGATTCTATGATTGTGCTATAAGTGCAATTCTATCAGAAAAGTACTGCTATCTTGTTCCCTCAACTTCCTTGAGGGTTCTGCTAGGGGATGATAGATTTAAATGCTATCTTGAGCTCCATAATAAACCTGCTCTAGGAAATGCCATGATTTCAGAAGGAGGCCATGATTTCACAGGGAAGGGAGTTCATGATGAATGGTTGCTCCTTAAGGAAGCGATCCTAGAAGCACAAGGTGAGTCTATCCCCACCCATAGGAAAGGTGGTAAAAGGGCTCAACAACCCCCTTGGCTCAACAGGGATCTCATGGACCTCCTACCTCTAAAAAGAGAGGATAATGGATGGAGGACAGGTTCCACTATGGAGGATTATACTGCACTAGTCCGCATCTGCAGGGAGTGAACTAGAAAAGCCAAGGCTGCAACTGAACTCCATCTGGCTACACAAATCAAGGACAATAAAAAGTCCTTCTTCAGATATGTGGGAAGTCAAAAGAAAAACAAGGGCAACAAGGGCAACATTGGACCCCTGCTAAATCAGCTGGGGCAGCTGACTACCAACACCCAGGAAAAAGCCACTCTGCTTAATGAGTAATTTGCATTGGTTTTTCACCAGGCCAAAAGGACCACCCTGTCTAACATAATGCAGTATGACCGGGGTGAAGATGAATATATGCCTACCATTGGTGTGGATTTTGTGAGGGAGCATTTTGAGAGGATAGACCCCCATAAATCAGTTGGTCCGGATATGTTGCACCCAAGAGTGCTAAAGGAACTAGCAGACATCATAGCACAGCCACTGGTGAGGATGTTCAATAGCTCATGGCACTCAGGCGAAGTACCTGAAGATTGGAAGAGGGCCAATGTGTCCATTTTCAAGAAAGGGAGGAAAGAAGACCTAGGAAACTATGGGCCAATCAGTTTGACTCAATCCCTGGGAAGATTTTGGAAAAAATTATCAAAGAAACTATTCTTGACAGGCTAACAGAAGGTAACATTCTGAGGGATAGCCAGCATGGGGTCGTGGGTAGGTCTTGCTTGGGCAATCTCATTTCCTTCTATGATCAGGTGATCACTTGGATAGAAGGGAAGTGGTTGATGTCATATGTTTGGACTTTAAAAAAGCCTTTGACGTGGTGTCCCATGATGTCCTCATGGAAAAATTGGGCAACTGCAGCCTCAACTACTCCACAGTCTGATGGCTGGAGAACTGGCTCCGAAGTCAGACCCAGAGGGTGGTAGTAGATGGAACCGAATCAACATGGCACTTGGTGACTAGTGGTGTCTCCCAACGCTCCATTCTTGGACCTGTACTCTTTAATGTCTTCATAAACGATCTGGACACTAGTGTCAAAAGCAGACTGGCCAAGTTTGCTGATGACATCAAACTTTGGGGAAGAGTCTCCACACTAGAGGATAGGTCGATCTTGATAGGCTTACCAGGTGGGTGGATGAAAACCTGATGGCATTCAATATGGAGAAATGCAAGGTTCTCCACCTTGGGAATAAAAACCCACATCACACTTACAGGTCCGGCAATGCTACACTTGCTAGCACCATGACCGAAAGAGACTTGGGGGTCATGACTGACCATAAAATGAATATAAGCCACCAGTGTAATACCACAGTTGGCAAATCAAACAAAACTCTGGCTTGCATCTACCAATGAATCTTGAGCAAGACCCAGCATGTCATCTTCCCACTGTACTCGGCCTTGGTGAGGCCCCAACTGGAGTACTGCATCCAATTCTGGATTTCACAATTTAGGAAGGATGTGGAGACGCTTGAAAAGTGCAGAGGACAGCCACATGCATGCTCAGAGGGCAAGAGAACAGGCCTTATGAAGAGAGGCTGTGAGCGATGGGACTCCTCAGCCTGGAGAAGCGCAGGCTCAGGGGTGACTTGGTGGCAGCCTGTAAGTACATAAGGGGTATGCATCAGGATCTGGGGGAATGCCTGTTCACCAGAGCACTCCAGGGGAAGACAAGGTCCAATGGTCACAAACTCCTGCAAGACTATTTTAGGCTGGACATAAGAAAATACTTCTTTACTGTCTGAGCCCCCAAGGCCTGGAACAAACTCCCCCCAGAGGTGGTGCAAGCACCTACTCTGGATACTTTCAAGAAACATTTGGACGTTTATCTTGCTGGGATCCTTTGATCCTAGCTGACTTCCTGCCCCTCGGGTAGGGTGCTGGACCCGATGATCTTATGAGGTTCCTCCAAGCCCTCATGTCTATGAAATGTATGACATCTATGAAATGCACTAAGACACTGCTGTGACCCTTCTCCTCTTGTAAGCTAAAGCCACAGAGGGAACATAACTTTGGAGGTCAACACCCTCCATTGTTCTATGTTTGTTTCTGTTCCTGTTTTTGCTTTTTTATTTAAGACCTTAATCTTAGTTTTCAGAACCCAGTTACATCAGAGATCTACATTTACAACCTCCCAAACAGCTGTGTTTTTCTGGGACAATGTAGCTCCTAAGATCTAGGATGAATCTCCTGAGCATCAGCAAAAAAGCATCATCAGTCAAAGGGCACTTGAAGGAAACTACTGTAGAAGATAAAGCTCAGTTGAAATTTGCACATCTTCAAAATATACTGCTAGGCAACTCCATTAGTACACTTCTATCTATGCAATGCTAATATAGGTCTTAGGAGTGAACAAGAAAAAATAAATACCCTAGAAGAGGTTCCTAGAAATTGGGAGAGGTGAAGCATCAGAACATCAAAAAGGGCTCTATGGATTTGTTTGTTCAGCACAAAGGTCCCAGATCATCCAGTTATTTTAGATAAAATGTGTGCCTCATTTTAAGCATGTGAGTAGGTCCCATTGATTGTAATGAATGTACTAACATACTTAAAGCCAGATCCAAGCTTATGTGCATGAGAGAACGAGGGTCCAAAATATTAGGGAGACGGATACTATGGGAAAGACTGAGATAGAGATTAAACGCTCTACAACAGTTCTTTTATGCTTAGAGTAGCTGCGTAATCAATATAACACTAACATTGTACTATAGAACTGGATCCTTAAGCAGGAAAAGTGCTTTCTTGTTATTTACATCTATTTCTAATTCTACGGAGCAAGTCACTATTTATCTGAACAATACTCAAGCATTTGTGCATATAGCTGTTCATCCATGCTGTCTACGCAGATAAATAACTCAGCTGTCTGTGCAGATAATGTTTTGCATGTGTCACTGGTTTCTTAGAATAGCTTCCATATTGTATGATGCAAAAAAATGGTGCAACTTTTTTCTAAATTATTGAAAATGTTGAAGGAATTCAGTCATTTAAAATAACACCAACTGGAAAAGGTAGAATAGATTAAGAAATGATGGGAAAGTTTGAGACAAAAAAAGATCAGGCACCTGAAGCAGACCTCTCAGCAGCATTATAGAATCACAGAGTCATAGAAAATTATGGTTGGAAGGGTCCTCTAGTTTAGGAGGGCATCTAGTCCAACCCTCTGCTCAAAGCAGGACTATCCCCATGAAGATCATTCCAGCCAAGGCTTTGCCAAGCTAGGCCTTAAAAACCTCCAAGAAAAGAGAGTCTACCACCGCCCTGGGTGACCTGCTTCAGTGCTTCGCCACCCTACTAGTGAAAAAGTTTTTCCTAATATCCAACTCAAACCTCCCTTGCTGCAACTTGAGACGGTTGCTCCTTGTTCTGTCATCTGCCACCACTGAGAACAGTCGAGCTCCATCCTCTTTCAAACCCCCATTCAGGTAGTTGAAGGCTGCTATCAAATCCTCCCTCAGTCTTCTGTTCTGCAGACTAACTAAGCTCAATTCCCTCAGCTTCTCTTTATAAGTCATGCGTGCCCCAGCCCTGTAATCATTTTCCTTGCCCTCCACTGGACTCTCTCCAACTTAATAAGTCTCATGACCAGACTGATGGCAACTCAATAAGGTCTCAAATGAGGATCAAGTTCTAAACCAAAAGTTAACCATGATGTATCTGACATTTTCAAAGGAATTCCTGTTTTGCTCCGGAAGAATGTTTACTTAGCAATTATAAAGTCAGTAGCAGTTCTACTTGAGTCAGGCAGGGCAAAAACTGAGCAAACACCTTAGGATTTATTCCAGAGTGAATTTCATCTTAAAATGTTTTGTAAATACTAATTCATCGTCACAAAGCTCTTGTATGGGCAAGATTTGTTAAATGCATTTGACAAATGGAAAAACTGTGGGAGAGTGAATCAACAATTGTAAATTAACTGTTTAAAAAAGTTAAGGTGACTTAAACTAGGTAATTCTGTATTTGGGAACAAAAGTAAAAGAGATCTAACTTTCAAAGAAGCTTTGCACTTACAGCTTCCCTAGACATCAGTACCAGTACCCAGCAACATCAGCCTAGTCTTATTTTTGTGTCTAACTTTAAGGCATTTTAGTTACAAAATGTTGGCTCTCACCTCTGTTGCTTTTAGTTCCTTTACCTATAAAATTACACCAACCTAGAAGGATGTGGAGCTTAATTCTGCACTATTAAGACCAGTGGAGGGGATGTCACTGATTTCAATGGGATCTATGCCCTCTGGTGCATCCTGATTAATTTATTTCTGTAATATACATTGAAAGCTGAGGATGGATAGCATCATGGAAGCGCAAAGCATTAGAAATGACACTGTCCTGATTCAATGTAGTATCCATTTTGTTCTCAGCTCAGCCTGTGAGTACATCTATACAGCACAATATAGCAGAGAAGCACAAAGAGAAGCAGGGTGTATTAGCTGGATGGAGTAATGTACTGATGTGGATATACTGCTTCCTGCACTTGCCAGCTTCCTTAGGGTTAGCTCAGGTTTCTCATCATGGCACTGAATTGTGTAATTTTCCTACAAGCAGAGTGCATACAGGCACATCATAACTCCCAGCCTTTTTTGTGCCTTTGTCTTTGTTAGCAAAGGACAGTGAAGACAGGCTCTTGAATCAATTTTATAGCTGTCTCCCCAAGTCTGTTCTGTTCAGTTTATTGAACCAACTGATGCTCCTGGCCAAAGCAGAAACCCTGAAATGGTTCCTTCACCTACTTGGGTGAAAGAATTCGCCTTGGTTGTTTTCACTGTGGGATCAGAGCTCAGCAGCCCATTCCACATCAGCACAGCTGACAACTTTTACAGAGTAAAAGAGTATTAAGCAAGAGGTCCCACAACAGGCTCTCAGAATCAATGATCTCTAGGCTCCTAACAAGAGGATAAAGGCTGTAATTCTAGTGACATGCTGTTATCCATTTGATATACCACATGTAAATGGGAACAAGTGAATCCTTTGACTCTCATTACTATTTCTGCACAATTATTTGGACGAAACTCTGGATCTAAGTCTTCTCCCACTTTCACCAGTGTAAACCAGGAGTCAGTAAGGTTACACCACTATAAAACAACTAGGATACATAAGCAGATAGCGAGATCCTATCTTTGTTTACAACACCACAATTCTTCTGCTTTCTATGATGATATCATGATGTCAAAGTCAATTAGCAAGGGATGCATATGAAACTAAAGGTTGTTTGTCAGCTGAACATTCAAATATATGATGGAATGGGATTTTAAAACAAACATGTCACCAATATTTGCACTGTGGATGCTTAAGCTTTTCCAGTTTTCTGCAATAGCACAAACAGGTGTTGCAATGAAAAGGCTACCGCAGGCAGTGGTTATATCAACAGACATAATAGCTTTGCTAAAAAGCATAGATGACTTAATTGTGCCCTAAACATAATTGTGGAAGGTCCCGTTGGGTGTGTACTATACCCTGCTTTGTGGCACTGCTGAGAAGTTTCATTTCCCCTCTGCCCTTTGCTTTTTTTAAGTGGATCTATAACATTTGCAATAAAAGTTTAACACAGGGGTCTGCAACATTTTGGGGTTGAGTGCCCAACCCCCCTCCCCCCCCAACAACCTGGGCTTGTAAGATGTTGGTATGCCAGGGGTGGATGGAGTGGGAGCTGCAAGGGACCCTGTCATTGTTGACCCCTGGTTTAACAATGATATAGCTATGCTTCATGCTAAAGCTATGCTTCATGCTAAAGCCATGGAGAAAATAGGATCCCCTTCTCCAGAATAATGCATTTGACTTGTAAAATCGAAAGCAATAAAATGATCCTGGTACAGTCTGTTCATAAAATACATATAGCATCTTCCACGATGCTCAAGAGAACGGTGAAAGACAGAAAAAATAGGATTCTAGATCTTACAAATCAAGTTCTCTGCTGCCTTGAATGTTGTGTGTCCATCTGTACCTGCACAAAACAGATGTAAAATTTTATCCCCGTGAGGAGTGGAGAATGCTGGCGTGGTCGCACCTTGTGAATGACTTCACATGCTGCAGGGCATGGAAGAATCAGACCTACAGTTATTAAACAGGCTGTAGAGCCAGATCCATGACCTAAGAAAACGTAACACAGATAATGACACAGAGAATCTTACACAGGGCAAGTCTCAGAAAATGTGCTATTCAGCTACAGCCCAGACTGTGGCAATCTTGCTTATGTCCTATTTTAAATCTCCCCTGATAGTAGAACCCCAGTCCTGTGAATTAAATCAAGGGTTCTTGATTCTGGTCTTACTTCCTCTAGTGAAAATCAGGAGGAATGTTCCAAATAGTGCTTAAAAGTGGTGTGAGAGCCAAGTCATGCCCAGAAGCTTTATGAGGGAATGCAAGGAAGCTTCAGACATTAAAGTAGTCTTTACTAAAGGCTCATACAAAGCAAAAGTTATGCATATTAGAAATGGGCCTGAATCTTAAATTTATTCAGATCTAGAGCCAGCCTGGCATGTCCCCAAAATTCAGGCTGTTTATTTCCAGGGTTTTGGTTCATTCCCTTCTCCGGTACATGTGCATGTAACTGTATATAACTATACTTGGAAAAGGGAGGTACAGCATAGGGACGAGAGCACTGTCTTGGCATTAAATATAAGACACGATTTCTTACCATTGACTAAAAATCATAGGAAGTTGAAAAAACCTGGCCAGATTTTGTTAAACCACACAGCATGGAAAATGTAGCTTCAGTAAGTGCTTTCCCTGACTCACTAGTAAAATGTCTTAGGATAAATCCCACAGCTCAATTGCTTAGTGCCTTCTGACCTGCTTTTCAGAATGAACATTATTTCCCCTTGGACAGCTAAAGGCACAGCAGAGTATGATGCGGTATTTGCAAGAAGCCACACTGTAAGTGAAATAATTTATTTAGTACATGTCTACTATACTTTTTTGTTCCACATCATATTCAGATTATGAAACAGTAATAACTTTGCCCTGAAAGCCAGAAAACTGCCTGTTTAAACACAACTGCCTCGCTCTGTTCTTCTCTTGTTACACTTGGTTCTCTATTGGTTTAGTTTAGTTTACTCTTCTCTCCAGTTTTCTTTCTTTTTTTTTAAATATCTGCAAAGAAGATAGATTCAAATGTTTAACATTTCTTTGTAGAGCAGTATCTTTGCTCATCCCCTCTGCCTTGATATTTCTTGAGAAGTGGATTGCCACCTTCCTGCACGGACTTGATGGTAACGGTCGCAGACAGCAGCACTAGCTTCTGGGACTCTTGCATATGTTCTGGGAATGTCCAGAGACTTTGACCTTCGGCAATGACGTGTTTGCCAGGGTTAATTAAATACTCAGCTCCCTTCTTACAGTGAAACCAGAACAGTTTGTCTCTGGTCTTATCAGGACTGCATTTTAGCTCATACAATGTACCACCACAAGTTGTGGATTCTTTGCACCACCGCAGTGATAAAATGATCAACTCAGCAAGGCTGACTGGACCCAGCACTACGTGGAGTGGAGGGCTGGTATGGTGTGAAACAGCAGCCTTGGAGAAAACAAAAGACCCAAGGTGAGATTCTGAGAGATGCAATGAAGAACTCAAAGTAGCTGGATAGAGTGGAGCTGCAGTAGCTTCCAGTCTCATTTATAGTTTTCTGATCCTTGAATGCAAAGGGAACCACATCATAACTTAGGCAGCCCTGGGGTCCAATCTAAGGTCCAAACTCAGGCCTCCTGAGATTGCCCTCTAGATTATGTTGCTGTCTGGACCTCTACAATACTGTGTCTCGCAACCCAGACCCTCACATACATCCTGCTCCAGCACCTGTACCGGGGGCCTTTGAAAGGCACCCACATGGCCACATACAGAATCAGGGGTTTTAGGGTGGATTTTAGTTTCTTTGTATGGAGATTAAAAAAAAAAAGTTTGAAAAATACAGTCCATGCTGTAAAAGGTCTGTGGAAATGTTTGTTCAGAAAAATACAGTTCATCTATACAGGTTTATACAGACACAGGTCCAAGATCCACAAACAAGAACACTCATGCTACTGCCCATCTGCCTTAGAGTGTAGGGTTATTAATGCTGTGTGAGCAAACTGCAGAAGTACTAAGGCTTACATTTTCAGAAATGATTAGTGGTTTTTAGGTGTCTGAATTTTTGGGCATTCCACTGGAGATGCTTTAAAGTATTTGATTTTTCATGGGGCATATGCTGAGAAAAATCAGTCTCCTTTAAGGCTTCTTACGGGAAGCATTTAAAAATGGAGGCATCCAAAATCATTACTCACATGTAAAAATGTAGGACTCATATGCTATGCAAATTGACATAAAGTAGACATGAAATGAAAGTTCACACCTACAGAGGGTGAATACCTCATTAATCAGTTACCCATCCTGTAACTACTGTAGTCACCCGACTTGCAAGCTTTGCAGTCACATAGACAAAGCTCAGGCTGCAATTGGACGCATATATTTATACATGGACTTCAAAAAGCCTGTGTACTAAAAAGAAAATTGGCCCTTTTGCAGGAATTAAGTGGTAATGAAAAGGTGTGATTGTCAAAAGCAACTGACTTTGAACGGATAAAGCTGGGATCAAAGCTCCCTAAACAGCAACTAAAATTAGATACCTTTAAGAGTACTCTGTATAAGTTGTTACATCGGCCCAGAAAAGGAGGGGAGGCAACAGCAGATCAGCAGGCTAAAAGGGCTCCTGAATAAACAGGCTTTATTGTTCTATAAACTTAACTCCTTCATCTTTTGAGAACAACACACAACTAACATTGCTTCCTAATAGCTTCCTTTTCCTTTTCTTTATTGTTGTTTTCTTTTTTGTTCTTTCTTTTTCCATCTGGCACACTTCCCTATTTAACTTATATAATACTACATTATTTGTATTAATCTTTCCTGCTATGTATGGGAAGCAGTATCACATCAATGAACTGCCCTTTAAAATATTCTTAATACATCTATGAAGAACCTGTGGTATGCAGAGCATTTTTTTGATGACTGATGTCATTCCAATCATGTCCACTCTCTTGCATGTTTACATGGAAAACCTCTTGCTCTGCTTCTGTCCTATCTACTGTTAAAGGGACACAATCTCTTAATATATCTTGGGGTGATTTTTCTTATCTCAATTACACTCGAAGAGACAGATCTTCAGATCTTGTGAATAGTTCTCTATTTCAGTGGTCTCCAAAGTGGGGTGCGCGCACCCCAGAGGGTGCGCAAGACTAACCATTGGGGTGCGGGAAGAAAATATTAGAACTTCTATTTCTATTTATATCAATATACATATATTGGGGGTGCATGCTCAAAATTTTTTACTGATAGGGGTCTGCGATCAAAAAAGTTTGGAGACCACTGCTCTGTTTGACCAACTGAAAATCCAACCTTCCAAGCCTACATAAAACCATAGAATGACTTTATGGTGGATGTCAAGTTTGGCCCTGTTTTTCAAGCTATTTTCCTCACTTATGTTACTAAACACATCTTCCATCACTAAAACTGAAACTTTAAAAAAAAATCCAATTTGCTATTTGTAACTTTTCACATGAAATTCATGTATAACCATTTCGTCGTTGTTTTATTACCTTCTCTTTTAAGCTGTCAGCCCTGCAATGATTTGGCTGCAAATGCGATGGGACAGCATGAAGTGTTTCTCTGTTTAAAAACAGTTTTCTCTTCCACAGTCCTGTATGTGCTGATGAACTGTTCAAAGCAGGTCATCACAGACAGGATCTGTGAACAGATACAAAACTCAAACCATACTGAGCCTTTTACTTCTACATGACCAGTTCAAACCCAGCCTATACTGGCAGCAACTGAGTCTACCAAGAGATGCCAGGAGTCTAAAAGGTTGAGAACCGCTGCTATCAACTGTTACTGCTGGACACCAAGGCTGTACAATTAGGACCTCAAAAAAGGTTGACTGCTGAGATGGGAACTGAACAGGGTAATTATCTGCAAGCAAAGTTAATGTTTACATACCTTGCTGCCAGTTAATTAGAGCCAGCTCCTATTCTGAATTGCTACACAATTCCTCTTCACAATTTGTGAATGGCTGTGGAAGACTGCATGACAAACAAGTTATATATTAACCAGAGGCTGGAATAATCAGCTAAGTCTGGAAAAACTTGCAGCCGATAAGAGGCCTGCTTGGTATTAAATATCTGAGTGTTTTCTATGATTGTGTATTATGTGCACCTTCTACATCAGAAACTGTTTTGTACCTGTCTAGAGCAGTGTTTGGGAACCTTCTTAGACTTGAAAAATGCCAGCTCTTAGTTTTCACTCAGTTGTTGAGTACAGAAAAATAACAAAGCAATTTTTCTGTTGTGAAGAGCTCAGAAAGACCACAACAGGTCAGAATGGTTTTGATACTATGGCTTTCCATTTGAAATCCCTGGGTTTATCCTGTGAATCATGTTTGTATGCCTAACAGTGCTGCTTTCATGAAATGTATTTAAATGCTCATCACAATAAAGGTACAGTCCTTTTGTGAGCTCCTTTTGTGTGGCACCCCCCAGAACCCTTGAAAGGAACTGAAAGGCACCCAAGGGTGCCACAATACCCTGTTTGAGAATCACTTGGGTTTTGTGCCCGCGGTCCTTAAGACAGTGAGTTAATTGCCAGGAAATGCTTTATCTTCAAGTTATAACTATGCTCAAACCTGGAATAATTAAAATAGAAAAACTATTAGAGATGGGCATAACAAGGACCCCAGATCTAAACTGCACCATTGGGGAGGTATCTTTGAAGTCCAGATTTGAATCTAAACCTTTCTAAATTTTATGTTGGTGCATGTTGGCTCATTTGAGCCAGCAAAACCAAAGAGGAAATAATAAAAGCTGGTGACTCAAAGCAGTGAAATGAGGGAGTTGCAGGTTGGCAACACACTGTCCACTGCCTTGATGTTAGTGTTTACAGTACTTACAATATTTATAGGAGAAAAATGGAAACCTGAACTTAATATCTTAATAAGTCACTGAACAATTATACATTGTTTAAAAGCAGATCCAAAGGCCATTGGATTTAATGCAAAACTTCCCTTTCTGTTTTGGGATTTTAAACAGCTATAAAATAAAAAGAAAAGGTGCCATCTATAAAAAGGGTGGAAATCTGTAGCCAAGGAGATATTGTTTTTAAGCATGGCAGCTTGGTTACAGGTAGAAAATCAGAGCATTGAAATCATGTGACCATATTACAGTTTGTTTCTCTTTATGCGTGTCAGGGACTGGTACATGAAGAAAGCAGTGGTTTGGGGCTTCCACAGCTGCCAATGTTTTGTTTGTTCTTAAAAATGCACTGTGTGGTTTACTAAAATATGTCCTGGAAGATTTTTAAAACCATATCTGCTACTGGGTATATAGCAGAGATAGCTTTATAAAGAGCAGACAGCTAAATCTCCTCACTAATTCACATATTCAAACGATGATCCTGAGGATCTTTGGGTGGGAGGGAGAAATCAGCTCCTTTTGTAAGAGGACACATAATTAAAATATATATATTTTTTATTAAACCTAAGAACACACCCTAGAATTGCCAACAGCCAGACGGATAGTCACCTAGGGTGTAGGAAATCCAGGTTGAGAAAGACAGAATTCCTTTGAAATACCCATGCAGAAGGGCAGAAACTCTGGGCCCAAGCACGGGTTGTTAATTGGCATCACTCCCTTGTATTCTATTATCACTTCATGCCAGCAGAGGATCTGGGCCTCTTACGATTTCCCTGTGGAGTTACTTTGTTTTTCTACTGAGGGACAATAGGGAAGAGTATGCTTACGTCCATGGAGGAAAGTGTACGTGGGGCTATCCAGGCATAGGCCCTGTGTCTCTGTAACAGCACTGGACCTTTCTGCCCAGGTGTCATTACTTGGCACTAGGGCTTCATTAGAGTCCCATTGTCATTGCTTCCCTGTCTTTGGGATGCTTCCAGGAAGTTTGGAGACAGGAGGCAGAAATAAAGCGAGCTTTAGAGAAATGGAGGGAAAGTTAAATTAAGGGGCATTGACCAGGAAAGAAAAGTGTAATTTAAAGTGCAATCCTACAAGAGGGAGATGAATGAAGCAGAGAAACTGGAAAGGTTATCACACAAGGCAGATGCAAGCCTCTGCATCAGCAAACCAAGGGGAACAAATTGAAAAGTATTTGTAGCTAGAGGACCAGAGGGGAACACCAAGGGGCACTGGGAACACCCAGGGGAAAAGGTCTGTTTGCAACTTGCTAACATGTCTTCTCAGGAAAAACTGTGCCGCTGTCATGACATGTATTTAAATGCTTTACTAGTGTGCTTATCACGATTGAAAAGTCCAGTGAGTCCTTTTGTGAGGTACAGAAGAGTTGTTTATCCCTATTTTACAGAAATTGGAAGATTAATGTCTCACTTTACAAAAAGAACTCAACACCCAAAACTGGCAACTGTTTTCTTTTAAAAGGACTCAGCTTCCATTTGAGGACAAAAATAAAAACCTATTTTTGCACGCTGGCTGCAGAGGCCTTTTCAGATGTCACAATAGGAGCTCCTCTTTCCTTATTTAATCAATTTAGTTTAAGGCTGGGTTTTTAAGAGCTCACCTCTCCATTAGGAGCCAAAATAAATGGCAAGATTTTCATTGATAATACCTAAAATCCTGAGTTCTTTTGAAAAGTTGGCCATAAGAATCACAGGAGCAGCTGCTAAGTGCTGAGCTCCTGATGAAATGCTGAACATGAAGTACTCAAAAATGAGCCCATATGTTCTTCAGAAAGTCTGGCCCTATGACTGGCAGAAGGTCACAAGGTCTAGGGACAGAAACCACTTTCAAAATGGCCAAAACCAGTTTAAGGTAAACCTGGATGGATGTAGTATCAGGCTTAACTGGTTTAAGTTAAATCAGTTTATTGAACTTCTGTCCCAGATCCTCTCCAGCTTCAAGGTAACTCACAGTCCCTCAGCTTCCCAGGATGCTTTGCATCTCCCCCACAAACCTCTCTTCACAGGGTGAGCAGACTACCCTTGGCCTAAGCTACCTGCTCCAGGTGAGCAGGGAAGCAGGAGCTAGTGCCTCCTGGCTTCTGGCCTGAGCCAGTGAAGATGTGGCCACATTTCTGGAATCAAAAGTGAATGTTAGTTCACTTGTTTATCAGTTCAATCTACACAGCATAGATTAACCTGCAAAGACTGATTCAGCCTCGGGCTTTTTGACTATCTGTACTTAGCCAAGAAGGCTGGAATCCTGACTCCACTGAAGTCAGCGAGAGTCAGGATTTTACTTTGAAATCTCTGGCAGAGTTGAGAATGAACCTTCACTTCCATAGCTCCACTTCAGTCCCTAAAACACAAGTCCATCACTCCTACACAGATAGATCTCTTCATACACTGCTTCTGAATAACTGTACCAAAGACCACGTGGAAGAGATGGTGGAAGGTTTCTTTGACTGGAATGCTTTGTTTTGTTTTGTTTTGTTTTCTGCAAGGACTACTTGAGTTCTTTAATCTTTGTTTCCAATTTTCCAGTGTCAGTGCCAATACTTTAAACATCTACTTGCAAATAAAAGGGGACATGGATTAGTTTGCAGACTCTTTTGTGAGGAGATAAAGCAGCAAATCACAATTCAGAAAGGTTTCCTTTCCAGAATAGAATACCATTGTGTAGAGAATTTCGGCCTTGCTTCAGCAAAACACGTATTAAGCAAGTGTTGGAGTTCCTTCAAAGTCCATTAGACTGAAGCACCCATTTAAAATGACCACATGCTTAGGCTGAATCACATCCTAGAAGATAAAATCTCAAACCTTGGCCCCTATTAGACCACTTCCTGTATAAAACCCCCCATGCATACCTCCTTTTTGTGTCATAAGGGCTTGATCCTGTAGATAACTGCACATATCTTTAGATAAGTTAGTGGTCTTATCGAGTCCAAATGTCTACTGAAAATGGGTTCAGTGGGAGGAAATCCATGTGCAAAGCCATACACACCATGCATTTACGCAGAATCACAACTTGAGCATGAAGGGCCAAATCCTATTTCATCCATGAGATATCTAAACGTACTTAGGTGCTTATTCTATACTGTTTGAGTTTCAGAAAATCCATGGACATATCTACTTTTCTTTTCTTCATTCTGTCATCTTAGCTTTAATGGTGAGCAAAAAGCAGTGAGGAAAAAATGATGACCCACCCACCTTTTGTATTAACAGTTTTTCAGGCACTCAAGCAAGGGTGAATAGCACTTAGGTTCCCAAGTGGATTTCAGTTTCTAATAGATGCAACAAGACAGGGATTCAATTCCAAATATCCAGTGCTGGCATATGTGGCAATATATAATTGCCTCAAAGGTGAGTTTTCCAGCCAGGAGGCTATAGGGAGCTGCTCTATTGCTTCCCTCTATCTCCACTCCCCAAACAATTCCACGGCAGACAGGTTGTCTTCAGTTGATGGTACATGCACATCAGCTGGGTGTAGCTCCTGGGGTGAGGCAGCCTCCAGCCACCTAGGGGAGCAGAGGGCCATGGTCTTTGCCCCTGCCCCCGCCCACTCCCTACACCCCCATGGGCTTGATAGGCTGTGCTCACTGCTTTAGCTGCTGTCCTGCGTCTCTAACCAGTGTTCAACTCGTAGATACCTGCAGTGATATCCCAGTACAGACAGGATGCATGGACAATAATGCTAATTTAGCTGGGACATTCACAGGGTGGCTAGTCAAACTGGAAATTCCTGAAAAAAACACACTATTCCATTCTTGTGTTTCATTTAACTAGTTGCACACTAATCTACCAAAGCAGAGCAAAGCACATCATGCTGTGCTTCTGACCTGACACCTGCTAGCAAATTTTATGTTGGGGCAAGTTGGCTCATTTGAGCCAGCAAAACCAAAGAGGAAATAATAAAAGGTGGTGACTCAAAGCAGTGAAATGAGGAAGTTTGCAGGTTGGCAACACACTGTCCACTGCCTTGATGTTAGTGTTTACAGTACCTACAATATTTATAGGAGAAAAATGGAAACCTGAACTTAATATCTTAATAAGTCACTGAAAAATTAGACATTGTTTAAAAGCAGATTGAAAGGCCATTGGATTTAATGCAAAACTTCCCTTTCTGTTTTGGGATTTTAAACAGCTATAAAATAAAAAGAAAAGGTGACATCTATAAAAAGGGTGGAAATCCTTGCTTAAGCCCTACAGCATCAGGATATTATTGCAGATAACAGACTTAACTCACTTGTAAAATCTCATTAAGCTATTTGATTCAATAATATCCTATGGTGGCTGTGTGTTTGACAGGTTAATTACATGGGAAGAATTATTCTACATTTGTACGTTTTGAATTAAATAAACCCTTTGCCCCAACGTGTGCAAAGCTGCCTCAAAAATGACTCACACACAAAGTTACTTACACAAATGTGATGATTCCAAGTGCACTAAAGTGAATGGGAGACTTTCCCACTGACTTCCACAGCCTTTGGTGCAATCTGGCTTTGCAAAAGTACCTTTTGCACATATTATATTTACCCAGTCCCTCCGTTGCAAACTTTAGGTGCAATTTCAGAAGGCAGATATGACTTTTGTTGTATCCACTGTTCTGGTGACCTTGTATTTTATGACTGGATCAAGAGAACAAACCTACTGAGCTTCGATCTACCATTCATTATTTCATTTACTTCTTCATTTACCAAGTCCAGCTTAAGTTGCTGGGGATGCCATACACGCGCTGGATTGAAAAAAACAACTCATAGCAGAGCCCAGGGGTGGGTGGCTTAAAACAAACACTAGGGACTAGTCCAGGCCAAAGAAAATCTAGTTCTGCACTCTCCAGATTTTTGGTTTTGGATTAAAACTCTTAATTGTGTTGAATCAAGTCACAGAATTAAACTTCCCCAAATATGGGACAAATTGAAAACTGGACCTTGATTTTGTGGCTGAAACCTGCAGGTTTGCTTTTCTTTTGCAAAAGGTCCTACTGTCTCCTACACTTAGTTTACACAACAGTTAGAAATATTCAGAAAAAGAAAATAAAACCCTTTACTCAGTGAAATATTGGCAGGAGTTTCAGAGAAATTGTCCTGAACCTGCACTCACACTAGACCAGTGCTGCTCAATTTATCTGGCCCTGTGGATGGACTGAATGGCATGGGGCTAGTCACTGGGCTGGATTTTGAACATGGGCTTGGTCTGGGGATCTGATCCAATACAGGATAGGAGCGCAGGGTCGATCCACTGTTGCAACCCCACTTACCAGCCCAGCTTGCACGCTGATATGTGGGGACATGTCATCCAGCTCATGGGGCTCCCCCGGGATCTGGAAATTTGGTTGTGGGGGAATGGTGGCTGTGTTAATAGCCATTGCTCTGGGCTTTGCCATAGCAATTACCACTGGAGCCCTATGTGTTTGACACAGCTGGATCCAGCCCATGGGCTGGAAGTTGAGCACCATTGCACTACATTATCATTAAGACTTAAGACAGAGTAATTTAAAAACTTTTATTACCATACTGATGAATAAACACATATAGTCATTGTCTTATGTTACAAGGCAACATGATGTCTGGAGATATCTGAAGAGCCCTGTTCCTGATTCACAAGATTGGGCACGGGCGCAGAAGCTTGGAAGTTCACTATGCAACATTTTCTTTGGAAGTCTGGTGACCCCCATGATATAAATTGTCCAGTGTCTGAATTCTCAGTCTAAACCACTGGCGGCCAACCTTTCTAGCAGGTATTCTTCACCAGCTCCTGAGAATATCTTGCATTTGAAATCTTGTCTAACTTTATCCCATCTACATAGTTGGTCCAAATAAAAAGATATCATCCGTAAGAAATCCTTGGCTCTTTGTAAAAACCTTACTAGTCAGAAATTCTGTCTTGCCACTTGATATGCATAATAGTTGGAAGGTGCTGTTGCTCTCCAGCTCTTTTGTGTGTTGATGTGAATATGTATATGCTTCTCAGCTGGCCACCAAAGTAGATATTGCCACACCATGGAACATAAAGCCTCAGCTCTTTTAGAGGGGGCAGTGGAATATACAGTTAATCTTTTGTGGGCACACTGACTTCCCTGGTATTTGTTGGAAATCCTGCTCTATTTTTAGCAAAAAATACAATGGACTTTATTTTGTCTGGATGATTGGATCCAGTTCCTCAGCTGGTGCAATCTGTCATAGATCCAATCTGACTTGGCTGGAATTATGATAAATCAGAGCAGGTAAAGATCTGGCACAGTACACTGAAAGCAAGTAAGTTGTATTTCCCATTTAATCATGGAAGATAATTTAAAACAGCCCCAAGACTAAGACTGATAAAAATTTGCACCAGGTAACCTTTGCTTTTCTCAATATTTGTAATATACAGAACCTATATCAGGAATGTTGGCTATGATTCACGTCTAAGTGAAAATAAAGATAACTGCACGGGAGTCAAAGCCTTACATATCTTTCCAAAAGGAGAACCTGTCTATACTTTTGGGCTTGACATGACTGGTTTTGACACTGACTTTGCAGTCAGGCTTCAGTTTTTAATAAACCAAGAATTGATCTCCATTGAATTCAGTTCCATTTTATTCAAAGAATCAATTCTGGAGGGTGAGAAAGGATGTCACCTACGTATCTCCTTCAGCCAGACTAATACAAACTAAATTACTAACAGCTAACTGTCACCTGCAGAAATGAGACTGTGTTGCTATAAGCTGATGTTCATAAAAAGGGGCATAGAAAGTAAGATTCTCGCTTGCTGTCAGTAGGTCTGTCTTCTTGAATGAGTAAAGGTTGCTTGAAGACAGATGGATGTTTTTTAGGATCCAAGTCTATCTTCATTACATACTATATTTAAACATGATACATCCCCTGGTTTCAGTAGCTTACCTCTGCCAAATCAACCTCAACAGTACAAAGCATGACACTGTTGTACCGAATGGCCAAGTCCTTTAGTAAAAAATGGTATAAATATATTATCTAGCAGAAGTAACATTAATAATCATGGTGCATGTTAGCATTCCTATTAATAATAGACTGAATTTAATGTTAAATTTAACATTAGGCAAAGAAGAGCTGTGCAATTTATATTCAGCTTTCCCAAAGCACTTCCAAATTACTGGGTGCATCTAATTGGTTTTACTTTTTGCTTTAGGCTGGGAACTGAACTCTGTTTGCACTACTAGAGAGATGCGATCATTTCAGGACAGTGCTGAAGCAGACTGTCAGGAGGAAGCTTCCCTAGCTGCTGTTACTGTTGTACTTGCTACAGAGAGAATTTCAGGGTTGCTCATTAGGGCTGTGTGAAACACCATTATTTCATTTCGATGTGCATTTTGCCACTTTGAAGGGACAGTGTTTCATTTCATCATTTTGTTTTGTTTCAAAGTACTGTCCCGTTTCGTTTTGTCAAAACTGTTTCACTGTTTCGACGTTTCACTCATGGGCTATAATGGAGAATCATGAAAATGCCTAAAACTGTCATTTCTTGCTTGATTTGGATCAAAATTACAGGTACAGTAGCCCCTTCTGAGGTCATGATGCCTGTCAAATTTCAAGGAGATAGGTGAAGGGGTTTCTAGGAAACTGCACTTCAAACTCTTCAAAGCACAACTCGTGACACTTGCTGGCAGCTGCATCCTCCCTTCATCCGGTGCACAGATCTGGGGGCTCGCAACCCCAGGAGGAGTCCGGCACAGCCTGGCAGCCCTCCTGGGGGTGCAAGCACCTGGCTCTGAGCCTCGGATGAGAGGAGGAGGCTGCTGCTGCTGCTGCCTGGGACAGGTAGCAATTATCTCTGGTGCTGGGTCCCAGGCAACAGGGCAGCCTCCTCTCATCTGGGTCACAGATCTGGGGGCTTGTACCCCTGGGAGGGCTGGCAGGCTGTGCTGGACTCCTCCTGGGGGTGCAAGCCCCTGGATCTGTGCACCGGATGATGGGGGACTGCAGCTGCTGCCTGGGACAGGTGGCAGGAGCAATTATCTCCAGTGCTGGGCACAGCCTGCACCCAGCGCCAGTCCCAGGCAGCCTCCTCCCATCTGGGGTGCAGATCCAGGGGCTTGTACCCCAGCAGGGCTGCTGGGCTGTGCTGGACTCCTCCTGGGGGTGCGAGCCCCTGCATATGCACTGGATGAGGGGAGGCTGTCTCTGCCACCTGGGAACGGCGCTGAAGCCAAATAAGCACAGCTTCAAAACTCAAAACGTTTTGAAACTTTCTAAACATTTTGAGTGCCCTCGTTTCATTTCAAAGCTGTGTCAAATCCATTTGTTTTGATTTTGCTGTTTCTAGTTCGAAACGCATCGAAATAGCTTTGAAATGAAACACCCAGCGAAACTTCGCACAGCACTATTGCTCATCTTGCTTTTTTCACAATTATTAAAGTCAAGACAGTAACAGTCTACTGTGTGCCCAGGGCTTCTATAAAACTATAGGAAGAAACGAGAGGAAAACCCAAATCAGTTCCCAGATACAAATGCCACTGACCTTAAATTTCCTCCCAGATCAGAAGGAGGAAATTGGCCAATAATTTCATACAGGGCTGAACTAAAAGCCCAGACCTGAGTGCTACTACACTTGTCAGTACTCAGAGCACAGAGCCTGAGCCCACCTGCTGATGAGATACATGCAGTTCAGCAGATTAATGAAACAGGAGATACTCCAGTGCACAATGTACGCAATTGCGGTGTGCACTCAGAACCTCTCTCCAGATCATGAACTACTCCTTAACCACTGCTGTGTTACTGGGAATGCCTTTCTGTGCTCTCTCTCCTTTCATAGGACTGTAATCATGAATCCATGGGGTACCCCCATGACGCACCCTCCATCCCTCACCCTGGGAAACTGGGCTCACTTATGTAGCTGTTTTCCATACCATATGACTGATGCTATCCTCCCAGAAGTCCCCAATGTCATTTTTCTCCCCTAAACAAGGGAACTATAACAATTCCTTTAAATCCAATGTCTTCTGTGTTCACTGAGGGATAAGGGACAACCCTTCCATCTTCAGGGAACTGCATAAGCATTTCACATCATCTTTTTCTGCTATTTTAAATATTTGGTAGGAATCATAGGCATTGGTGTTGTTCCTTTGGCACTCAGGATATATACAGACATACAGGGAGGTTAGATTGAGTTAAAAATGGCCACCTGACCTAAAGTAAGTCAGGATGCGGAGGACTAGTGGAGGGCCCAGGTGGGCAGGCAGGGTCTGTGCGGACTTGGGGGGGATCAGGGGGAAATGGGGTCTGGGGGGGAGTTGGAGGGTGAGGGGGGCTAGCAAGGTGTGTAGGAGTGGTTGGGAAGATGTGGGAGTTAGCAGGTTACACAGGGGGCATTGGGTGAGACAGGGGGAGGCTTGGTGGTTTTTGGGAGGGTTTGGTGGGATCAGGGGAGCAAGCAGTGTCCATGGGTGAGGGTTGGGGGGCAAGCAGGATCCACAGGGGGTTTGGATAACTAGCAAGTTCCATGGGGGGGGGACTTGCAGGGATTGGGGGGACAAGCAAGATCTCCAGGGTGGATCAGCAAGACTGGGGGGAAAGCAGGTCCATGGGGGGAAGTCTTGGGATGCTATCAGTGTCTGCAGTGGGCATGATGGGGTCCAAAAGTGTTTGACAAGATTGGAGGGCTAGTGGGGGCCTTCAGGGGGTTGGAGGACTTGGGGTAATGGGGGGGTTCTCTCCCCTCGGGGACCAGGGGCTATTTTTAGCCCTCTGGTCCCCCCATGTCCAGATGAGCAACCCATTCAGAAAGAAACCCCCCGATCCTGCCCACCCTTTCCCCACCCTGACTTACTTCTTTGGTTTCCAGCACTGGTTAGTGGGCTGGGGGGGAGGGGGGGGCTGGTTGAGGGAGAGGTGGGTTGTCTGTCTGGGGATGGGGCAAGGGACTGGGGGCCTAAAATAGCCCAGTGCTGAGGGGAGAGGAGGGAAGGGGAGGTATGAGGTTGTGCTGGGAATTGTACAGAAGTTCACTTAGACTGGTCTTGCTAGATCTGATCTAAGTTAGACCACCTCTGAGGTACAGTTAACTTAAATTGGGTTGGCCATTTTTAGACTCCTCTTAAACTTCCTGAATTTCTGTACAGTTCACACTTAGATTGACCTAACTCAGGATCTATGTGTAAGGTCTGCACCTTGGTGAAGTAAGTTAGATCAGGTAGCCTTTTTAATGTGTTCTAACCTTTCCCTAATCTCCCGGAATGCCTGTTTGTGCACAGTGCTCAGATAAGCAGTGCTGAATCAGGCCCCAGCTTTCGCAGGAAATCAAAGGGCATTTGTATACATGTATGCACTGCAGTGCTGGGTGCTGCGGCACATGCACTCGTATCAGTGGCGAAATACACATCAGCACTGAGGAAATGGCAGCGGCGCACTTTTGGACTAAAACACATCAGAGGTACTTTAGTTCAAAATTGCACTGCTGCCATTTTGTGCATGCTGATGATGTAAAAATCACGGTTCGTTTCTTTGGAGGCTCAATGAATAATAATCCTTAGGCACACATTGTTGGTGATACAAAAGGTATATAT
>NW_017728950.1:33200879-33204686 GCF_001723895.1 Crocodylus porosus
TCTATTGATAATGCATTTTTAATAATATTTCTAACACTGACATGCACTTCGCTCCTTGTACAACTGCATGTGATGCAGTGCAGCTCGCATCAGCTCGTGTGCAAAGCAGACTCTATTAATCGAGTCTCCGGTGCATTGCAGGACCAAAAAGTATATGTATAAATGCCCAGAGATTCCAGGAAGATGGAATCACCCCAGTTATTCACTCATCCTATTGCTCCTTTTGTGTTACTAGGTTGTGGCTCAGGCCCTTCATTAGCTTCTGCCTCATTAAGACAGTTGCTGAACAACAAATGAGCGTGGCTGCAGCACAGCACTTATACTCTGGGAACCAATTAGAACAAGAAGCAAGTAGCTGCTGTTTAACTGTATCTTGTACCACTAGCCTGTTGCCATTAGCATGGTGGGAGGCATCACTGGGTTCATTTTTAAATCCACTCTCTGTGACCAATGATCCTGTCTGCCAGGTCACAAGACAGCAGCTTCTGAGGCACATGGTCTTATGATTTACATAGGAAAGACACTGAGTCACTGGGGGTGGGTGGGGGGGAAGCCCTGAAACTCACTTTTAACTGTTTTAAACGCACATCACTTATCTTGCTCAGCTGCTTGTTCTTAGAGTAGTGAAGATGACTCTTTTGCATTCACTTTTTACAGGAATTGGTTATTAGTCATTGTATAAAGTTGAAAGAAGACGATAGTTACTGTTTCAGGATGAGGATGGTAGCAAAACCCCCCCAACAAAACACTGCAGAAAAAAGCAGTATGGCACATGCTACAGCAATGCGTGCTGGCACACATGGAGGTTCAGTCTTTCCAGGAGATCCTTTGGCTGCCAGCCAGAGTGTCTCTCTTCTAGTTCTGCCCCAGCTCTGCCAGCATGCTGGGAGCCAAGAGCAGCGGGGAAACAGCAGTTTTCCTGAAGCGGGGCATTTTGCCCCACACCAAAGCCCATGTGGATGTGCGCAGTGGCAAAAAGTAGCAGCACAAATTTGTTCTGCTACTTTTTTGCTGCTACAAACACACACTCCTGCATGTGGGGACATGCATAGTGATCAGGAAGTGGCTGCTCTTTTTAGCCAGTATCCCAGCTTCTAGGGTACTTACCTAGGTTTAATTCCCTTCTCTTTCTTAAGGGATAGGAACCCACTTACATCCCATGTGAGTGCCCTAACCACTAAGCTATAGGATATTCTGGGGCAATCCACCCTTGCTGATTTGAGGGAGCTGTTCCACTTGCCTGAAGTAGTCACTTGGCCAGACAGGAGATGAGAGTGTGAGTGGTTAGGGCACTCACTGGAGCTGCCCCAGTGAACGTTTATTTATGCAAACAGGAATAGCTGCTTAAGGAAGAGCATCAGTTATTTGCACAGCCTGCTCCTAAGTCATAAAAAGCCATTTCATCCACCTTACCTCACTGGAGTGGCGGTACAAAGTAGCCAGAACACGTTGGCCAATTTAGTGCCATGTGCTGATATGCTAAATGTTGTAGAGCAGCACCATGCGGTGCCACTGACCTACCACATAACTAGTCATAGGCTGACGTACTGCTTGGAGGGAGAATGGCTATTAGAAGCAGGCCCTTGGGAAATCAGCATTCATTATTTTAATAACATGGAATAAGGAGGTACCAGAGAAAGTTTTCATCCCAGCACTAGGAGTGGGGTGAATCTATTTGCAGTTGTCACCAGATTTGTGAATTAAAAATCAGTGCAATCAGGAATCCCTGGCCAAACTCCTCCAGTGCTGGTGTTCCCTCCCTCATCATGGTTCCACTTGGGAACTGCTGATAGGCCCCTACACCAGGTGTGTTAGCTGTAGCTACAGCCCTAGTGTGGATGTTTGAACTGGAAAAAACGCAGGGGTTCTTTCCACTCCTGTGCAGTGGAGCAGAGGCATAGCTGGGCAGCTCTGCACATGGGTAGAGGGCAGTGGCTCATAGAGACATAGCAGGGCAAGCTGCTGCTGCTGGGAGGATTAACATGGAAGCCAGCCACTGCCAAGACGTATATTGAATGACAATGTAAATACAAACGTTCTGGGGCAAGAAGGAGGTGGGAGGATTAACAGACACCTCCTCCTAGCAGCAATGGCTTCCCCTGGGACTGAACTTTGCCACTGTTTCTGTTCTCCCGGCCCGTCTCATGCCACAGCTGGCTGCCAAAGCAGGTGGGTGAAGTGCCCCTCCAGCTAGATTTTGGCAGCACATTGACATCCTGTGGGAGGGTTTTGTGAGGTGTACATCTACCAGTGCAGAGTTGGACTGAAACTCCCAGTGTCCTATCATCTAGCACCCCATCTAGCTACCCAGTGGGAAGGTTTCAGCCACTGCTGCTATGGATAGGACTGGAACAGGCGACTCAAGGGTGGGGATTATTTTATTTTCATCTCTCATGGGCTAGTGAAGTGCAAAAGGGCAAAGCTTCTCTTTTGAAATCTTTTATGTTTCTCACACCTCAGTCTCGTAATCATGTTTACATCATTGCTTTTTAAGCACTGGACCATCTTGCAACCCCCTCACCCATGTGGCCTTTGATTCATTAAGATATTTCCACTTGGCGTATCACTTTGATACAGGTAGCCAGCAAAGCTCTTAATTTAAAGTGAAGACAGAAAACCCTTATAGTCACTCTCTATCTAACTAATCCTTTCATTGGTTTATAGTTTTTGATATCTTAATTACAGATTGTTATTAACCTTTGGATACTGGGTATCCCCCACAGCCTCCAGTTTGGCCAGGACAGTGATAGATTTCATAGGCCAGTCTCAGCTGGTTGGTGAAAATTAAAACAGAAGTCCCAGAATCGCAGGGGCACACGGTGCAGTCTGGCAGGAAGGCTGAGTGGCGTGGTGTGCCAGGCAGGTAGGCAGTGCCTACCTGCTTGCTTCTGCCTCTGCCCACAGCAGTGCTGCTGACTTAGCGGGCGGGGGCAGTGTCCCAGATTTCCTTAAAAATAATATGGTCACCCTTTTTATACGTGTTCTAAGATACTGAGAGCACTGCCTGGCTATAAACAAGAGATTAAGATGAGTGAGGGTTCTGCTCTTGCTATTAGCTCTATATGACTGGGCCCCTAGCCCACTGCAACATCCCTTTGATTTTATTGAGACTCTAAACCCCAAAGGGTTTGTCTGTGTTAATCTATTTGCAGAAACACCATGAGTGCCAAACTGTAGCGCTGAGAGGCTATAGCACTGAGATGCACATATTTCTAGAATAATATTAATACCCAAGGCTTCAGTTTTTGGTCTCCTGGTAAACTCTGATTAATTACCTCTGACAGCACACCAAGAAGAAAAGTAAATATTAGACCCATGCAAAGTTGCTAGTATTCACTTCAGATTAGGCCGATTCAGGGGACAGTGATTTATTTGGTGATTCCAATCACTGTCCCAAATCAATTCGGTTGAATCTGATTTGGAGATTCAGCGGCTGCCAGATCTCCAAATCACCCAGGCCTATCCCCCACCCACATTCTAGCCCTGGCAATGGCTGCCCCACCTGCCCCAGCTCCTGGCATTTGAAAAAAAAAAAAGCCCCGACTCAGCGGGTGCTGCTGGGCGGGGGGTGATCCCTGCTGCCCCTCGCTGTCCCACACTGTGGGGTGGGGGCTGTGCACTAGCCCCCTGACCCCTGCTCACTGTCCCAGCCCTGCCCACCTCCCAGCCCCTATGGCTGACCCACATGCCCCAGCTCCGGCCCTTTAAGGAAAAAAAAACCCCAAACCCCCAGACTCACTAGTTCCTGCCTGGCATGGGGGGTGATCCCCACTGCCCCCCACTGCCCTGCACAATGTGGGAGGCTCT
>NW_017728950.1:33204786-33208521 GCF_001723895.1 Crocodylus porosus
CTCGTTACAGAGCCCCCCATGCAGCACGGGGCAGCAGGGGGGCAGCACGGATCGCCCCCTGCCGGCAGCAGCTGGTGAGCGGGGCTTTTTTTCAAAGAACCAGGAGCTGGAGCGGGCAGGGCAGCCATTGTGAGGATGGGAGAGCTGGAGGGGGTTGGGGTCTGGCAGGGGTCCCTCCATGGTCCCATCCCCCCTCCTCCAGCTCCCCTGCCCCTCCCCACTACTAACCAGCTCCAAGTCCAGCTCCAGCTCCCTGCTGCAGCCACTGGGGACTGCCTGAATCATCAAAGCTCTCCAAATGTTTTCAGAAAATTCAGCGAGCTTTGAATCGATTTGGACCTTTTTATTAGTCCCTGATTTAATTCGGATTTGGAGATTTGGCCACCGAATGGGGCAGAATCTCCTGCAAATTGAATCAGCACTTGATTCAATTTGCACAGCCCTAGTAAATATGATCCATCACTACTTCCCAGAGTGAAAGACAGGAATCTGTATCACAGCTGGAAGTAGAGCTCAGGAACCCACAGCTTTTAAGACCACAAGGAGCCCTGAGGATCACCTCTCTGTCCTCCTGTGTAGCACAGGCTGTAGAATTCCATGCAGCAATTCCTGCATCAACCCATCACTTCCTTCCTCCCACTCCCACGCGCAGGTCCCTAGACTGAATCTCCCTTTCTCTAAGAGCCGCAATCTGCAGCAGGCAGTAGAATGGCTGGGGAGATGCATAGCTACTGAAGGCTTTATGCCTGAGGCACAGTGCAGCAAGGAATGCACAGGCCAGCAGCTGTGGTTACATTGTTTTAGTAGCCTGTGCCAGCCCAGCTCTGTGATGGGAGGTCCAGCCTTTGTTTAGCCATCTTCTCTTCACCATGCAGAGTAATAGAGTAACTCCATTAACCTGAATAGAGTTATTCTGGATTTGCACCAGTGTAACTGATATGGCTTTGATCTTGCCCATGCAGCATTCATGCTCTCCTAGCATTTTGGGAGAGGCAGGGATGGCAATACTGTACTTACATTAATGATAGGGCTCATTATTTTGAATAGTTCATACCATTTTGCCCCAAATCAATGATGATGCACTTGGAGTCTGCAGTCTTCAAAAACTCATCAAATTTACTCTGAAAGGGACACGTGTATGAAAATAAAAGCTGCTGTATAGGCAGTGGACAAGCATTTAACAGTCTGGCAAGTGCAGGCCAAACAAAATATTGGATCTACTGAATTTTTTGTCTATTTAATGACATTACTGAATTTCAGCCCAACTAGTTTTCATTTGTGTTATTTAAACTGCACAAATATCAAAAATACCAATGCACTATATAATGAGAAACGCCATTATTTATTTATGGAGAAACGCCTTTATTTTCACAAACCCTAGGGAGTTGATACAAACTCTGATAATATACCTTGCAAACTATTATAAAGATTTACTCTACACTGCATTTTGGCTGTCACAAAGCTCCACCCCAGCCATGATATTACAGTTCCCATGGTAACTAGTGTACTTCAAAGAGGGAAAAGCACAAAGATGACAAAAAGGAGATGACAAAAAGGGAGAAAGATGAATGAATGGAGAGGTACAACATGGATAAAAAAATGCTGGTAAATGGGGTGTTGCTAAACCTTCATTTACCACTTGTTCTGGAAAATCTGTTTTACTCATTCATAGCTCTAGCTCATGACAGTAAAAGCATCCTAGCTATTCACACCCTCAATTTAAAAACACGTTTGCTAGTAAAAAAATGATGCAGCTTCAAAGCCTCCAATTCATACCAGCAGAAAAATAGGTCCCAAATCAATTAATAGTAACAAATTGCTTTTTGTATTTACTCTTAGTGTTAAAGCAAGAATCTTATTCTCATTTTAAAGAAGTGCAGCTTTGGAAAAGCAAGTCAATGGCAAAGACAGGACTAGAAAACGTCTTGTGCCAAGCTTCAAAATGACAGACCTTACTGTTTCTGACTGCCCAGTGGTCTTGGTGTTATTTTGCCATACAAAATACAGTACTTAAAATGCTATTTGGTGGTAAAGGGTTTTTTTTTGATGGGGGGCAGGGGGAGGTGGAGGCAAGGAACTTGATAAAGTCCACTTCTACTTGCATTAAAAAGAATTAAGAGTTTTATTACGTTTCATTTTGCTTAGAAACGCCCCCCCCCCCCACATGCTGTTAATCAATGTCTTTCCATTTTAGATCTGTTGTTCCATTTCTTGGAATGCTGTGATAGACTCACAGCTAATTGGTTAATCCTTTACAACATCACAGAAGCCCATGCAGCCCAATCCAGATCCCATTAAAATCAATGGGAGTCTTACTAATGATCGGGGCCTATTAACTCTTTAGTGTCCCCTAGGCAAACAAACTTGTGGGGCCCCCACTTTTTCACTTTATTATTATAATATGTAAAATAAACACAGCTGGTTCCCTTCTTCCCTTAGGGTCCTAGGCATGTGCGTTGTTTGCCTATGTGTTAATCTGGCCCTGCTAATGATTTAGTTGCAAATTGGATCAGGTCATTTGGTCTCTACATGCATAAGGACATCCAGCTCCCACTGAAACGGTCTGAAAAAATTCCATGTAGAAGCAGTATTGTCTACAGCTTTGTGTGAAGCAAACCACATTAACATCTGACATAGTCATAGCAGTTTGAGTCATTTTCTAGTAGTATTAGTAACAGTATTAATAATCATCTAGATCACCACTAGGTTTCTTACTGCTGGAATCTTCTAAGCATCAATTCTCTTTTCAGTCCTATTCAACATCTTGCTGCAGCCATCAGGTGAATTGGCCAGATGAGCGTAGACTCAAGTGCCAGCAATAAACAGAAGAAACACAGATGCACTTCTCCTTCACCACACATGACTGTGCAACTACCAACCAAGGTCGCTTCCAGGGCTTGGACAAGATCAGCTTACTGGTGCAGAACAACTGGCTGAAACTGAATCCAAGCAAGATAAACAGAGGTTATGCTAGTCTGCATAAAACATTAAGTTCGCAACTACAGTAATACCCTTTTTGGCTGAAGGTACATGCTCACACTCAGTTTGGCCTATAGGGGAGGAGTGCTCGGGAGCTAGGAGCAGCGGGGAGAGGAAGGACACAGGCACACGTGTGTCTTACACACACGTGTGCCCCCTTACCTGACCCGGAGAGGAGGCGAGAGCAGCAGAAGCGAACGCAGCAGCATCGGGGGCAGCAGCAGCTGATCCCCCTAAGGTAAGTGGGGCAGAGGGACCAACGCAGCTGAGCCGGATCCAGAGGGGAAGCCTCCCGGATCCCTCTTAGCTGAGCCGATAGGCAGCCGCGCTCCCAAGCGCGCAAACAGGCGCGGTCTGTAAGAGTGCGCCGGCGTTTGCGCTGGCAGAGGAGCAGGAGGGGTCCAGAGGCTGACTCGTGTTAGTGGGGGGCAGAGGACTCGAACTCAGCTAGAAACTCAGCGACTCCTACGATGGTGTCGACACGAAGTGCTGCCAGGTCCCCTGCCTGGGGGGCGCGGCCTTCCCGGGGCTGGTCTGAAGCC
Source organism: Crocodylus porosus (assembly GCF_001723895.1). Taxonomy (NCBI): domain Eukaryota; kingdom Metazoa; phylum Chordata; order Crocodylia; family Crocodylidae; genus Crocodylus; species Crocodylus porosus. Next base: position 33,208,308 of record NW_017728950.1, read on the forward strand.
TCCACCCAGACGGAGCCCATGGGGGGGCTGGCGTCCCCCAACCTCCTGGCCTGTGGGAGCTGCCCAGCAAGGCCTGGGGGGGCAGGGACTGGAGACCCCCACACCTGTCCTGCAGGCGCCCGCCTTAGGGCCCTGGAGGCACGGGTGAGGGAGCTCCAGGAGGAGGTTAGCAGGCTGAGGGGAATCAGGGAGGCAGAGGAGGAAATTGACAGAT
>NW_017728950.1:33247275-33277306 GCF_001723895.1 Crocodylus porosus
ACTCTTTCCTGCCATGGCAGGGGGTCGGACTAGATGATCTACTCAGGTCCCCTCCGACCCTAGAAACTATGAAACTATGAAACTACGAAAATTTCACCCTGCTCCTCTAGACTCTGGTGGTTACATCCCATCCTCATTCTGTGCTCCAGAGATCCCCTCTCCCATCTTGAAGTGACACCTGCAAGTTCATTCTTGCTGAGTTTGCTGAGCTGCTGCCTTGCATCAGAGTTGTACTATGACCAGGCACAAGCTCTCCCTTGATTGCAAAAGACACCACAGTTTAGCACTTATGGCAATAGCAAGGCAGGTGTCTCCTTGCTTGCTGCTACACACAGCTGTGCTATATGCATGAGTACACTGAACAGCACTTTGCTGGTCATTTGCTTATGTCAGGCTGTTTTGCAAAAGTTGGTAGTTACTACATCCTGGTTACAGTGATGGGAAAACTGAAGAACACAGAGGGTTATGTGACTTGTCTATACTTGTGTAACAAATTAGTGTCAAAGCTTGCCATTCCCATCTGGACCCCCCAGCCCTAATTCATTAGATTATATTGCAAGAATAAATAAATGCTGGCATGCATTTTTTTCAGGGAACAAACCATCACTTTTCCAAGGAAGGACTGTCTGTGTTTCACATAGAGGAAGCAGAATTAAGTTGTGCTGTGCTCAGGGCTGATATCAATAGTATCAGCCTCAACACTTTCAGGCTACAGGGGAATGAAGATGTATGGTTTTAGGACTGAAAAATGACCAGGCAGTGTTGAGGGAGGAAAGTAGGCACCTAGTTGGAGCACCAGGACTCTTTAGATTCTGTCATAGTCTTACTGTGAGACTCTGGGCAAGTCTCATTTGCCACAACTTTTGTGTGTATAAAATGAACATGAGGTCCATCCTAAGCATGGAGGCTGAACTGTGTGAGGTTGAGACCTGCGAGGGAAGGGCGTTAGGGGGACAAAATTCTATTGCAATCAATGCCTTTCTCCTCCAGTTAACAGAACTTTTGTGTTTATGCTCACCTTGCCACGCGGCTTCTCCAGTCTTCACCAGTGCATTCTGGGAAACATGGGCAGGTTTTTCATGGTGCCTTGGCAGGGGATGCACACACAGACACAGCTGCTCCAGTAGCTCTATCTGGGTGCTGTTACTGTGTACAGAGCTAAACTAGGTATATAGACACAATCAGGGGGTCCTGTCCACAAGCCATGGCTTCTAGTGAAGTTGAAAACTGGCATGCATTCGCGATGCATAGGGGGTGTATGCGGGTACGCATGCATCCCCTGAGTGTGGCATTGCATCCGCTACCAAAAGGCGCCACCAACACTGCTGGCAGTGCCTGCAGGCAGGTGTTGGTTTCTACCCCCACACCTGCCACTGGCGGACAGTCCACAATTGCTGCTGGCTGCTGCCAACGCTCCCAGCGGCATCTGCGGGTGGTCGCCGACCGCTGGTTGGTGCTTGCCACCTGCTGCCGACAGCGCTGTGGCTGCCTGCGGCTGCTCCACACTTACCTACACCATGCTCCCACTGCCAACTGCACCACCATGTGGCAGAGCTCGTTGTGCTCCCCCAACCGTGGAGGGCACGCAGCGTTCATGATGGCAGGTAACCAAAGTTTCTAACTGAGGTTCCATTTGTGTGCCTGGCTGGGCACGCACAGAAGTAAAAGAGCTGGAAGGAGCACCTTTCCACTTTTGGACTGTGCACCACTGGCAGGCTTCTGCCTACACTGCTCCTGCCACACTGGAGAAGCAGTGGGTAGAAGGCAAGTGCAGCCTGGTCTCTATATCACCCACAATGCAATGGCTGTTGCAGCTGAGCCAGCATAGATGAGTAAGTAATCAGTGCTGGGAAAAAGGGCAGCAGTAGCTCACTTCCCTATGGAGCAGGAGGGAGACAGGGATCAAGCATTGTTTCTCAGAACAGTCACAGTTTGGCCCCTGCTCTGCTTGGCCCCAGCCTCCACTGCCCCCAGCTGAAGCTCAATTGCAAAGTTCTAGTCCAGCCCTATGAGCCCTGTTGGGTGCCTTCACTGCAAGAAGGGAAGAGACCCTCCCTTCCAGCATGGGAGCTTTCAAGGAAGACTCCTGGGAGAGGAAGAGACTGGGAAATAGGCTCTTTTGGAAAAAATGCTGTGTTATGAAGGCTTTTTCCTACCTGCTGCCATTGAAGTCAAAGGCAAAACTCCTAGGGACCCCTGTGAGAGCAGGTTCAGGCCCTCAAGGGAACATTTTGCAGAAGACAAAAAGGGCATTTGTAAACCCTTTCTCCCTCTGCACAGAGAGAACTTGCACAATTGATACTCGTGCTTCTCAGAGTGCCCTGTTGCAGCCATCCCAGGGGGCCTGCTCTGCAGTTTAGAGGTCCTGGGTAGCAGCTGAGACAGCTGCCATGGAGATTCATGCTTCACAGGTGCTCACAGATTAAAGTGAAGGTGGCTGACTTAGACCTGGAGGTTGATGCAAGAGACTATAACTCCAGCTGAGGTGCTCAGAAGGGACTGGTTGAAAATAGCAAAGGCAAATACAACACCAGGCATTTTTTACCTAAGAGGAACCCGGCAGTATCCATCCCTATGCCAGCTCCCCACAGCTTGCATTTGGCGAACAGGCCTCTCTTAGCTGGTTAATCAAAGCAGACTCCTCACTTCTGCACATGTGTGTCCTCACTCACAGAGGGGCCAGCAACAAAGCAGAAGACTAGATCCCCATAGCCAGGCCCAGGATTCAGTGTATGATCTTCTCCCCATGCTGTGCCAGGTGGGAAGGGTTAGTGTAAGGGGAATTAGGAAACCTATGATGCATCCTAGCTAGGACCGTGATCAATAAGAAAGAAAATTGAGCTTTCTGGGGAACTGGGATATTTTTAGTCCACAGCTCCATTACTTCCAAAGGGCAAGGCAGTGAAACTTGGTGGAAGCTTTTCAGTGTGTATTAGACAGGGAGCTGACCTGTGGCTTTGGGATGACTGCAGTGGCATGAAGAGGCTCTGCAAAGGGCAAAAAAGCTGCATGCAATCTGTGAGCCTGTATCTGGCCTCTCACCAACTTCACCAGCTTCCAGTGGGGTTAGTCCTGATGTTTCCTCTTACACCCCATCTTTGGTGTAATCAATGATGCCAGCTGATCAGGGGGTGGCTTTCTGGTTTAAGTCATGTGGTGCATCTGATTCCCCACAGGAGTCTTTCCCTTAAAGATAAGTGGGTTTGGATTGAGCCTGGGTTAAATTTAGGCCTGGAGGCCCAAGATAACAACATCTTATATATTTGTCAGCTGAAATTGTATCCCCAGGTGGTGGGAATCTTGTGAGAGCAGCTGTTGTCATGAGATTTCCACTGTGTGCAAGCTGGGGAAAAGAGCCACAGCTCCCAGAGTGATAGGCTCAGGTGCTGTTGATAGAACTAGAATCTAAAGAGCTGGAAAGGACTTCAGTTGCCATCTAGCCCAACCCTTGCACACATGCAGGGTGTGCTCTTCCTAGACCATCCCAGACAGATGCTTATTTATTGTGAGTGAATGAGTAGAAGGCAGGGAAGATTTGTACCTTAGAGACTAATCAAAGTGTGTGCGTGTCCTATTACGTGCTACGTATATAGCACTCTCTCATGAGACATAAAGGGCCATGATAATACTGCGCTTAGTCACCATGGAAATCAGGACAGATGAATGCTAAAGTTCATGGTAAAGCATCACTGTCATCTTGGTTGTATGCACGGTTAATGCGGCAAGTCTACAAAAGTCTCTGTGTTTCTTATGCATCTATTTGCTGCTTCACACTCCTTTGTTTTTGGATCAACCAAATATGTTCATGGCCTCAGCTCCTGTTCTGCTCAGGTTCTCTACATCCTCTCTGACAGCCATCTGGGCTAAGGAAAGTCTCTAGCAGCTGTGGCAGTACATCCTCACTCATGTGGCTGTAGAGGTACAAGAGGTCCCAGCCTAAGCTGATGCCTAAAAGCAGCCTGGTTTAGTTCTGGGCTTCACAGTCTCCTTGTTCATTCTCTAACCTTTGGGCTGGTGCTGTTTTTTTTCCTGTCTAGTTGTAGGGGGACTTTGTTTACCTACACTATGGGCATGTCTATACGGGACATTTATTGTGGAGTTGCTTAATTAGCTCTCTAGTAAACATCTTGGTGTATACTCACCACAGGGAACTAATAAACTCCACAGTAGGTTAGTACTTGTAAATAGAAGTACAATCGAAGGAGACGAGTTAGACGTAGAATTCTCCAGGGAGCTCTCAGAGGCGGTTTACTCAAAGGACCTGGTTGTCATGGGTGACCTAAATTTCCCAGACATCTGCTGGGAGGAGCAGTCGCCCAGGTCTGAGGGTTCATGCAAGCTTCTAACCTGCATACAGGACCTGCACCTAACATAGGAGGTAAACATTCCCACTGGTGGAAATGCCTTACTAGACTTGGTGCTGGCCCCAGGGGATGACTTGGTGGGGGATCTGTAGGTACCGGGTAACCTAGGGGATAGTGACCACCTACTGATAGGTGGGAAAAAGGTGGGAAAGATAACTAGTTGGGCTGAAATGCTAGACTTCAGGAAGGTCAGTTTTAACAACCTCAGGAGATTAGTTAGGGAGGGACTGATGGGCAAAAGCATTGGAGTGATGGGAGTCCAGGAAGGGTGGGCGTTTCTCAAGGGACTGATCCTGCAAGCACAGAAAGGAACCATCCCAGTACACATAAAAGGGGGCAAAAGAGCAAAGAAACCCTCTTGGTTGAGCAGGGAAATCCAGGAGATCAAAAGGGGAAAAGAGAGGTTTACAGGCTGTGGAGGCAGGGGGCAGTCGCGAAGGAGGATTCTACTTTATAAAGAAAGTGCAGGGTAACATAGGACCCCTTCAAGATGGACTAGGGCAACTAGTAATAGATAGGATGGCCAAAGCAGAGCTCCTAAATGATTTTTTTTACATATGTGTTCCTGGACATGGATACAAGCACGCATCCCAATTGGACTTTAGGTAAGCATGAAACAGATACCAACCCACCAACTGTTAGCACTGACCTAGTAAAGGGGCACTTGGAGGGACTGGATGTTTTTAAGTTGGCAGGCCCTGATGATCTTCATCCTAGGGTACTTAGGGAATTAGCTGGAGTCAATAGTGAAACCACCGGTGTGACTGTTTCAGCACTCGTGGCACTCAGAACAGGTCCCGGAGGACTGGAAAAGGGCCAGTGTGGTCCCTATTTTCAAGAAGGGGAGGAAGGAGGAACCAAGTAACTATAGGCTGGTTAGCCACACCTCTATCCTTGGCAAGACCTTAGAGAAAATAGTTACGAATCACACTTGTGGGGGACCAGTGGGTAAAATAATGTTAAGGGGCAACCAACATGGGTTCATAGCAGGCAGATTCTGCCTGACTAACCTGGGTTCTTTTTACAACGGGTCACAAAATCTTTAGATAAAGGAACAGAGGTAGATGTTATTTACTTAGATTTTAAAAAAGCCTTTGGCACAATGTCTCACCTAATTCTTATAAATAAAATAAACAGTTGCAATGTAGATTATTACACAGTCCAGTGGTTGGAAAATTGGCTTATGGGACACACCCAGAGAGTGGTGGTGAATGGGTCAGTTTCTACCTGGAGAAATGTGGGCAGTGGAGTCCCTCTGTCCTGGGACTGGTACTGTTCAATATCTTCACTGGTGACTTGGATGAGGGAGTAGAAAGCACTCTGTCCAAATTTGCAAATGACATTAAACTATGGGGGGAGGTAAACAAACTAGAGGCCAGGAAGTGAATCCAGACACGCTTGGACAGGCTGGGGAAGTGGGCAGAACAGAACAGGATGCAGTTTAACAAAGATAAGTGCCATGTGTTGCACCTAGGGAGGAAGAATCATCAACACACCTATAGCCTGGGAGGTACCGTTCTAAGTAGTACAACTGCGGAAAGGGATCTTGGAGTCATAGCGGACTCCAAAATGAACATGAGTCGCCAATGTGATGAAGTAAGTAGGTGCAACACAAACAGGTCCAGTGAGGTGATACTTCCCCTCTATCAGGCACTGCTCAGGCCGCAGCTGGAGTACTGCATCCAGTTTAGGGTGTTGCACTTCAGGAGGGATGTAGATAACCTGGCAAGAGTTCAAAGGAAGGCTACCCATCCAGTTAAAGGCCTACAGGAAAAACCCCATGAGGACCGATTGAGGGGCCTGAATCTCTTCAGCCTCCACAAGAGAAGGCTGAGAGGTCATCTTGTGGCTGTCTACAAACTCATCAGAGGGGACAGCAGGAAATAGGGGATATGATGTTTATCAGGGTGCCCATTGGAGTAACTAGAAACAATGGCCACAAACTTCAGGAGACTAAATTTGGATTGGACATCAGGAAAAAATTGTTTACAGTGAGGGTTGCCAAAATATGAAATACGCTTCTGTATGGAAATATATTCCGGCCTATTGGAAAAGTAATAAAAGGGCTGGGAGATCCCCTTGGCTCAATAGGGAGCTCATGGACGTCTTGAATCTGAAAAGAGAAGCTTATAAGGGTTGGAAGTCAGGAACTACCACTAAGAAGGATTATGCAGCACTTGCCTGCACCTGGAGGGAGCAGACCAAAAAAGCCAAGGTGGAAACTGAACTCAAACTGGCTATGGGAATCAAGGACAATAAAAGGTCCTTCTTCAAATATATGGGAAGTTGGGGAAAAAACAAGGGCAAAATCAGACCCTTGCTGAACCAAATAGGGCAGTCGACAACTGACACCCAGGAGAAAGCTAATCTCCTAACGATTACTTTGCATCAGTTTTCTACCAGCCCAAGTCCTGCCTAACAGGACACAGGACTACCAGGGTAAGGGCAATCATATGCCTATAACTGGTGAAGATCTTGTGAAGAAACATCTTGAGTGGCTGGACATCCTCAAGTCAGCTAGCTCAGAGGGAATGCACCCAAAAGTACTGTACCTAAAAGTGCTAAAAGAGTTGGATGACATCATAGCATGAACAATGGCAAAGATATTTGAGAACTCATGGTGCTTGGGAGCGGTTCCTGAAGATTGGAAGAGGACCAATGTGGTGCCTATCTTCAGGAAAGTAAGGAAGGAAGATCCAGGGAGCTACAGGCCAATCAGTTTGACCTCAATTCCTGGAAAGATCTTGGAAAAAAATGACAAAGAAACCATCAACAACAGGCTATGGAAGGCAATGTTCTGAGAGAGAGCCAACATAGCTTTGTTGTGGGTAAGTCTTGCCTGACCAACCTAATTTCCTTCTATGACCAGGTAATGCATTACCTGGACAAAGGAGAAGAGGCTGATGTCATATATTTAGATTTCAAAAAAGCCTTTGACTTGGTCTCCCATCATGACCTCATGGTAAAATTGGTGAACTGTGGCCTTGACAACCTTATGGTCCAATGGCTGGGGAACTAGCTCTGTGGTTGGACCCAGAGAGTGACAGTCAATGAAACCAAGTCAACAATGGTGCATGGTGACCAGTGGCATCTCTCAGGCTCAGTACTTGGATCAGTACTCTTTAATATATTCATAAATGATCTGGATTCATATGTCAGAAGCAGACTGGCTAAGTTCATGGACAACACCAAATTATGGGGAAGTGTGGTCACTCTAGAGGATAGGATGGCAATTCAGGCTAACCTGGACAGGCTTGCAAGGTGGGCAGATCAAAACCTGATGACATTCAACACAGAGAAATGCAAGGTGCTATACCTTGGAAGAAAAAACCCACATCATACTTATAGGCTTGGCAGTGCTACATTCACTAGCACCATGAATGAAAGAGACTTGGGGGTCATGATTGACTACAAGAGCCTCCAATGCAGTGCTGCAGCCACCAATGTAATGCTGCAGCCGGCAAAGCAAATAAAACTCTGGGCTGCATCTACCAATGCGTCTCAAGCAAAGCCCAAGAAGTCATCTTCCTGCTTTACTTGGTGTTGGTGAGGCCACAGCTGGAGTACTGCATCAAATTCTGGGCTCCAAACATTAGAAAGGATGTGGAAAAGCTTGAGAAAGTCCAGAGGAGAGTCACGCACATAATTAGAGGTCACTAGAACAGGCCTTATGAGGAAAGGCTGCGAGCAATGGGACTCTTCAACCTGGAGAAGCGAAGGCTCAGAGGTGACTTGGTAATAGCCTGTAAGTATATAAGGGGTGTACATCAGGTGCTTGGAGAACATCTGTTCACGAGGGCACCCCAAGGAAAGACAAGGTCTAACAGTCACAAACTGCTAGAAGACTGTTTTAGACTGGACATAAGGAAAACTTCTTTACCATCTGAATCTCCAAAGTCTGGAATAGACTCCCCCCAAAAGTGGTACAAGCAGCTACTCTGGATACTTTTAAGAAACGCTTGGATGCTTATCCTGCTGGGGTGGTCTGACCCTAGCTGACTTCCTGCCCCTTGGACAGGGGGCTGTACCCGATGATCTCCAGCCCTAATGTCTATGAAATCTATGAAACCCCACAACACTCTTGAATGTGTACAGTGCGACACCAGTAAGCCACATAAAGTAACATTTTCATCTTGTGTACATGGCAATGGTGTCACATGTACCAGTGCCCCAAATGACCACAAACATTTACAGTATGATGATTGGGAATGGTTTAAACAAGGATTTTAGGAAATGAAAGGGTTTAGCTCTGTGGAAGTGGCCACATGGATGCTATGGGAGTGCCTTGATGTAGGTGATATGAAGATAAAAGCAGAATTTAAAACCAACCCATTATAGTTTAGGGACTGGTAGATTCTCAGTCCAAAATTCTGTATATGGCAAGATAATGAGTGTCTGTAACAGCTACAAATGAAGGCTATAAAAGATGGTTTTCCAGTGTGAAGGTTGGTGGAAGTCGGATGTTCTCTATCCTGACTCTACAGCCACCTCCAGAACTGCTTGGGATGGATTTACATAATTCATCACCAGACTTTGTCTCCATTTCATTTTCTTTTCAGTTTGCTATCTTAATACTTTTTCTTAGTTTTAATAAATATTTTTATAAAATATAAATGCCCTCAAAGAGCACATTTTTGGATCCTTCCTACCTGCAATCCTGAATCTGCAGTTGAATAAGACCAGCCTTCTAGTCTTCTAAACTCTTCTAGTTTAAGGAAAAAACCCTGAAAAGCCTACATAGAAAATGTGTCTTTACTATTTAATATCCCCCGCCCCCATTCTGTGGCTTGACAGCCATGTGGCACTTAGATTTGAAGAAATCCTGACAAATCCCCTCCACAGATGTGCTCTCAGACAAAAGCATCTCTGCCACCCTTCTGGGGAACTTTGCTTTCTTTCCCCACGTGGCCAGTTATATTGCACAGAAATGCAGCCAACTTCCCGCAGCTCATGGCCCATGCCTGAGGTCACCATTACCTAACCATTTTTTGCGCATGACACAATTATTTTTAGTGCCAGTTGGGGATTGTCCCTGGAGGGTATTTCTTCTGCATGGCAAACGCTGTAGTGTCATGCTAGGCCCTGCCCACAAACACAGAACCAGGTGCTCCAGAAAGTCTTAGAAATATCTGATAACTTTTCTTCTTGTAACTGTCATGCAAAACCATTTTTCTCCTGGAATATGTCTTCCTCAGATCGTGACAGGTTACATGCAAAGCTTTGGGGCCTTTTGAGTCCCAGGCCTATAGAATGCAGGAGAAATGTGTGTTTCATTTTAATCAAGCATGAAGGAATTTAAGAACATTCAAGGGGTTAATTTTTGTAACTGATTTCCACTTAAGGTGTTACATGAGGAACAGACAGATTGGTTTAAATTCTTCACTGCATCCTGAATTTTTAACTCACAACACTTATGCTTCAGTGCTCAGTTGGGAGAAGGAGAAACAGGACAGTTTCAGATGCTGTTTAGTCCTGCCCAGCAGGTATTTCAGACGTGTGCGTAAGGGGAAATATTTAAAAATAGCTCATGGGATAAGGACTCACAGTATACTTTATAGACAATAGCAGATGCTCCTCTGCCAAGATAGAATACCTGTCATGAAGGCAGCTTTACTTTTCGGTTGGGATTTTCAGTAGTAAGGGTCCCAATTTCTGTTGAAATTCACTGATTGTTGGGTCACCTAACTGCTTAAAGCTGCGCTGAAAGTCTGACTGCTCTTTCTGTCACTAGCTAGCAATTAGGAATACATGCTATTATTTTCCTTTCCAAACAGGATCTCTTTAACATGTTAATTATATTCTCACTTCTTACTAAACCTAAACTTACTTAGCTCTATCAAAGGCTTAAGTTAAAATCCTGGTTCTGAACAGCTGTGAAACCTGGGAAAGTTTAGATCCCATTATGGACCTCAATGTGCCAGTGGAGCCATTATAATGATCAACCTGAAGCAAAAACCCCAAGCCTGACGATTTTTTAACTGAGAAAATTCTAATCCTATTCTGGATCAGAACCAAGCTTGGGGGCCCACACTAGGAAAAGCCAGACACTGTATTTGTCCACTTAATTTACTTCTTCCATTTAAACCGTACTTACCTTAAACTGCTAATGGTGACCTCCTTACAGTTACAGGGAGAAAGATGCTGCTCCTACTCCTTGTGCTCTGTAGAAGAGTCACCATTAAGTAGATGATGCTTTCCAGAGGTCAGGAGTCAAGGTAATCTAATCTACCAATAGAGGCAGATTGTCAACATTCTTCTATTTCCACTGGTGTTAAATCATCTTTCCTTTATCACGTGGAAACGGTCAAGAAGTACTGAGACTTCGCTGAGTGTCCAAAAGAACCAAAAGATCCATTTGTTTTGATCCTCCTGACAAGACAAATTACCCTGCTTCATCAAGCCAGTTTTAGAATAGCCCAACTAATGGATGTTCAACATCCCCTGTGAGAGTCAATTCCCCAGATCCCATCAACAGAAGATATGCCCTGCTAAAAACTGGAAGATCTCTTCTGCTTAGTTTCATCCTGTTTTTCTTAGCTATATCCCATGTGCAGCATCCTAAATTATTCTTCTTCCTTGGAGTTCGCAGTTGTCAAGTATCATATTTCTAACCAAGTCAGAGCTGCCTACCCCTTCTTTTCTTTGTTTGCTTACATATTAAATAAAAAGATTTAAAGCACATATAAGTAGCAAAGTCAAGCTCTCAAAGGCTAGAATTAAGGTTTCTGGGAGCAGTGTTAATTCTCCCCCCTTCCCTTTGTGCATGTGCAATAGGATACATTCTAATTACATCATTGCTCACTGCTTTTTCCAGCAAAATTCCTGCTGATGTTTAATCTTTCCTTATCATGTTTCTGTGCATTGAATCTTTTCTTAGAACTCAGTCTGTGCAGACCCCTAACCATTTCTGCTACTCCTCTCTGAATTTAGTTCAACTTTATCAACTTCTTTCCTATACTGAAGTGCAAAGAAGTAACAGCAGCATTATCTCATCCAGGCTGTCAAGTGAGGAGCTCTTACTTCTCCGATACATGATTCCATGCTTTTCCCCTAGCAGAGATGCTTTCCCCCCATCCTGTTGCATTCCATATTGACACCTCAGCCTCTACCAGCATTACAGCTTTCTGGATATGAAATCTGATCCCTGATGAAGGCAAGATTTCAGCTTAAGTGTTTGCAGCTGCTGGATTTAATCTCAAATTCTGTCTTCTCAAGACTCCTTTATCTTACTTTTTTTTCACTAGTGCTTGCAACACCTCCCAGTTTAATGAACTCTGCTGCTAGTTATGCTCTGTTTGCCTCTTTTGCAAAATCATTAACGAAAACCAAACCAAATGCTTCTTCCATTGCCACTTGACTTAGCATGGCAGTTATGAGTTCTCAGTGAAGTGGCACTGCACTGCTAGGCATTTTGCAGCCTCTTGGCTAGGAACAGATTGAATTTTATTAGATGTTTAGAATTATGGATCCAAAAAAATGACAAAGCCAGTAGGGAAATACAGATTGCCCAAGCGAGGAACTAACATAAGAGGGGTGGGGGTGAGGAGGGGAATGCAACTAGGTTACAGAAAATACAATGTTAGCCAACTAAGCCTGGGGGTAGGGTTTCGCGACGCTGAGAGAGAAAGAAGATAGATACGCACAAACCTGTACAATGGTCCACAGTGGTGGAGGAAGTAGGTTGACAAAAGTTTCTCAGTCCATATAGTCTCATTGTGGGGGGTCCTCTTTGGGTGGAGCGGGGTGGTCTGTTGCTGAAGATTCTTCTCAAAGTGAAGTCCATCAGGTACAGAGGGGAGTTCAGGCAGTCCCTTCTGGGTCTGGTCCAGCGGTGGTTGGTTTGTTGGGGTTGGTGTACTGGTGGTGGCCTGTTATGTGCTCCATGTAGATGTCACGGGACCGGTGAATCGTGTTGGACACTATGAAGCAGCGCATCAGCTTGGCATAGCGGCGGCATGCAGGACGCTTTTGTAGCTGGCGTCCCAGGCTCCGAGTGTTACACATAAACCAGTTTAAGTGATCGGAAACTGTTTTAAATCTGTAACAGAACATAAGTTCAGTGCATATAAACCAGTTTCAAAATGGCTGGTTTAAGATGAACCTGGCTGAATATAGTATCAGACTTCACTGATCTGAGTCAAATAGGTTAATGCAATGTCTGTCCCCGACTCATAGTTTCAAAGTTGGTAGGGTCAGAAAGGACCTGAGCAGATCAAGTCCGGCCCCCTGCTATGGGTAGGAAGAGTACTGGGGTCAAACGACCCTGGCAAGGTGTCTATCTAGCCTCCTCTTAAATACCCCCAGGGTAGGAGCGAGGACTACTTCCCTTGGAAGTTGGTTCCAGATGCTAGCTGCCCTGACAGTGAAGTAGCGCCTGCTGATATCTAGCTTGAATCTGCTCTCTGTCAGCTTATGGCCGTTGTTCCTTGTTACTCCCGGTAGTGCTCGGGTGTGGGGAACAGGGACTCTCCCAATGCCTGCTGGTCTCCCTTGGCCAGTTTATAGAGGGCCACCAGATCCCCTCTCAGCCTCCTCTTGTGGAGGCTAAATAGGTTCAGATCCCATAGTCTATCCTCATAGGACCTGCTCTGCTGCCCCCTGATCATGCAATTGGCCCTCTTTTGGACCCTCTCGATGTTGTCCACATCCCTCCTGAAGTGCGGTGCCCAGAACTTAAACTCCTTCCTGGTTTAAGTTACACCAGAGTCTCCCAGCATCCCAGATGCTTTGCAGCAGTGGGCTAGGCTGGGCTGTCTACTGGAGCAGAGCAGGGTTGGCCCCACCCCTCTCCTTCCTAGCCAGAGCACTGTCACTGCTCAAGCTGGATGAAGAACTACAGCAGCTGCCAGGCTTTCCCCCAGTCCCTCCACCTCCCTGGCTGCTCAGGCAGGGATCCCTCCTCCCACCCCTCTCCCATGGCAGGGACCTGACATCTAGCCATATCCATCCCCCTGCCCCATGCTAACTACTGCTGAGAGGTGTCTGTGTGGGTCTCCAATTTCAGTGGAACAAAGGGCAGACAGCTACTGGCTTCCAAATGCAAATGCAACCTGGAGATAAGAGCTTGAAACTAATGAGAGAGATGTTTTCTTTTGTAGGGTGTGATGGGCTGATAAACTTTTTTTCTGACAAGCAACCCCGCTGGTTGCAATCTGTCAGTTTTCAAGAGGGATCAGAGAAAGGTGTTAGAAATTACCTGGTTTGCATGCAGTCTGAAGAAGCAGGGAGAGGAAACTGAAAAGCTCAGTATCACCAACGGCTGCAGGATCTAACACAGTGGTTCCCAACCTTTTTATGATGCGACCCTAAATTGCCACCAACAGGACCTCCCAACCTGGCACTGTGGGGGCTGCTGGGAGTGGAGTGTAGTGGTGGCAGCAGCCCGAGGTTTGGGGAGACACCATTGCCCCCTTCATGCGCGGCGGCCCCGTCCTGCCTGCCTGCTGTTCCCAGGCTGCATGCAAGTGTTCATGTGCATGTGTGCGGGCCCTTCACAACCCTGCTGAATACCCCCTGTGACCCTGATTTGGGTCGTGCCCTGAGGAACCAATGATCTAGCAACACTCTTTGCCCCTTGAGCAGCAAGTGGGGAAAAGCCTGGCACTGTAGGCAGGGTGGGGGGTTTATACCCCTCCCTAATCAGATCATTCTGCCAGGGCCTGGCCATGCCCCCCCTCAGCTCCACCCTGTAGAAGGGAAGGGAGGGCTGCTCTAGTGCCCCATAGCTTCTAGCCTGATCCACTGCAGGTATGTGCCTGCATTTCTGGAATGAAAAGGGAATGTCCAGCCACCTCCAAATCAGTTCAAGTTTTGCAGGTTAAACTAATGTGAAAAGATTGAATCAATTCAAGCTCAGGCTTTTTGAATGTCTGTCCTTAGCCCTTGGGAATAGACATTTGTCCTGTTTGGGGAGGGGGAGGGAAAGGGAGGAGGGGAGTTGTTGAGATGCCCTTTGTTAAGCCTTATTTTGGGTCATGACAGCTGCCCTAGGTCAGATGAACAGAGGCAGGCCTCTATCTGCCACAACTGTGCTTTTGCAAGGGATATTTGTTATACGGTCGCCTATACTGCTGGAGCACAGGAAGGAATGACTAATCCTGCCAGCAGCACTTGGTGTTGTGCCCAGAGGCAAGCCTGGGCACAGCTTGCCTCTTCCTGGGTATTACTTAGCTGCTAGGCTACTCTAGGGGGAGCATCCCTTACACCTGTTTTACAGGTTCTGCAACTGCTGATGGGAAGCAGGTTGTAATCTAAGAGTTCACTCAACCCCAGACTCTGCTGCAAGACACCTCCCTTCAGTATTGTTTAGGGTTTTAGGGCCATGTCCTCTTCTCTCCAGTCCCTACCCAGCCCAGCTCCTCTCCAACACAGTGAACCCTGTTGGTTTAGTGCAGTCATTCCTGTGGTGGCTGTTTTTTCCTTTGCAGATGAAGGGCACAGTGAATCCATCATTTGAAATCCTGCTTTTCTGGCTCAGATATGAAAGGCTACCTGGCCCTACTGCGAGCATTCCCATCGTTACGGCGTCCCAGCACTGGGTGCATGTGCCTCTTTAGGAATCATTCATGCATTCATTATGTTTGTGAGTGCATGACTGATGCTGCGTACACTCTCCTGAGGTACCTGAGGGAGAAGAAATGGCTGCTTTCTACCAGCATGGCTTCATCATCTTGCCTGTCCCCAGGAAATGTAGCAAGGACAGAAAGATGCTGCACTACAAGCCCATTTTCATGGCTGTTAAGTCAGACCCAGCTGAAAAGAATTCAGGCCTGTTCCCTTTGCTCATTGAGGGAGCTGCTAAGAAGCCACCTGTCTGAGGAGGACTTCCAGCTGAAATGACCCCCCTGCTGCTAGCTGCAGTGCTTGTTTTTGCCTTGCCTAGTGTCTTTTTATGCTTCTCCCTTAGGAGCTCCTCAGGAAGAGACTGGATAAGTTGTTAGGGACTTGAGCCAGCTGGAAAGCACTCTGCATATCTTACTATTCCGTAAAAATAGTGACTGGAATTAATCCCCATCATTGCAATTAATATTAAATAGCCTTTTAAAATTCACTCACATTCATTTCCTTTTTAAAACATTAGATAAAGTCTGAGTTATACCAGGAAAACTGCAGTAGGTGAATGAGATTGTCTTCTCCTAGGCAACATACATGCACAGGGCTAGGGTCTCAGCTAATGTGAGTTAGTGCATCTCCCTTGACATCACCAGAGCTATGCTGATTTCTACCAGCTGGGAATCTGGCCCACAGCTGGTGGGTACTGTGCCAGAAACACCTGCAATGTCTGTGAGCTGGGCAGGAAAGTGACTCCTAGCAAAACTATGATTCCAGGGGAGATCTTCATAAAATCAGGAGGGTTTATAAACAATGGGTCTGCACAGTGCAGTGCAGACAGATGATGATTCCAACTAAATTTAGAGGAAATCTATGCCCTGAAGAGCTGAAGTTTTGCTCTGTGGTCTCTGCCCTGTGCATGCGTGAGCATGTTGCTATAGTTAATCATTAACTTCCATTTAAACCGATTTGCTGCTTAGGGTAAGGCTGCTTAGACACCACAGTGAAGGGCATAGAGTGCAAATGTACATGTTTGGCCACATTGATTCTCATTAACCATCCTGTAAGGTGAGGCTTAAAAGAAAGACCAGCTGATGTGCTTACTGTGAAAAAGCACAGGATGGAGCATGGTTTAATGGACAGAGCACTGGGAACTCAGGACCTCCGAATTCCACTCTTGGCTCAGTCACTGGTCTCTTGGGAAACACTGGGTATGTCCCATCACACCTCTGTGCCCCAGTTTTTCCATCTATAAAACAGGGCTGATGATACCTTGTGTTTGATATCTTGTGCTGGAAAACTCTACATAAGAACTTGGTGGTATTACATATTTGCAGCCAAAAATGTTAGGACTAGGCATGCTTCCCCATGATCAGCTCATGTGCTAGATACAATTAAGCATTAGCTGCATTGCTGCAGCTCACACAGCCATGGCCTCTGCTGCATGAAAAAAGCTGCAAATAAAAAAGTAGGCTCCTAGCTTGCACATTTGCAAAGGAAAACTTGAAAATATGAGCTGTGTTAACTGATGTGGTCTGAGCCTACAGACAGCCTGAAGCACGGGCTGAGGGGGTGACCTGCCTCCCCCCATCCCCTCTCCCCCCATGTTTCTCTAAGGGGTAAGTCCATGGGTTTCCCCACTTGCGCTGCTGTGAATGAAGGACAGTGAGCTGGCCCAGCTACTGCCCGTTTGCAGATACCTCCCAGCTGTTGAGATTGGGGGTTGAGGGGAGTATCTTCACATTCCAGGGGGACAGAAGATTGCTGCTGTTTCTGGCATTGGAAGGAGAAGACAGCCCCCTGCTACCTCCTGGAAAGGGATTCCTGCCATGACTACCCAAGGGATGGCTCAGAGTGCCTTAGGCCATCCTTTACCCAGAATAAAATCCTAGCCTGTGATAAGAGATGATGTATGTACTTCGGGGCCTAGTCCTGCTCCTGATGAAGGTAACAGCAGCAGGAGCAGGCCCTCTAGGGCTTAGGTCAGGTGGCACTTCACTATGGAAACATGAACAAGGAAGTGGGGCAGTGACCAAAGAACAAGGAACTGCAGTAAGAACACCAGGTACAAAAGAGCACATCTACTTTGTATTAGGAGTTGGTAAAGGGGACGGTGCCTCCATCACGTGGTAGAGGAAGAGCCAGAGGAAAATGGCAGTGCAATGAGTGAGCAGATGTCCTGGATGCATGAGTGTGAAAAATAAATGGGACAGCATAGAAGCTCGTCTAAGAGGCAGTGATTTACTTTTACATACGTTTAGTGGACAAGCAAGACACAGGAAAGAACCATGTTCTAAAGACAAAGTTATGAAAGAGTTAAAATACGGGGTGGGGGGGGAGGGGAGCCACCATTGAGGACAGAATCCACCTCTGGGACCCAGAGCAGAAATGGTGACCCCCTCTCCCTCCACTTCAACATGGAAACGGTGTGTGTAGGGCTCTGGGGGGAGGGGAGTCATACCATTCAGTAATAATAATACATAACTCCTGTCTCTCCATTTCTAGCTCTAGAGTTCAAGGCCCCTTACAGGAGAAGATAAGAAAATAGTCCTGGAGACAAAGAGGTGATGTGGTATGCCTAGTGTCACTCAAGAAGCTGGTGGCACAGGCAGGAATAGACTCCTCTGGCCTAGGGTTTGGAGCCCCATGAGGAGACTGCACCTCAACCCATGCAGAAAAACAGAGAGCAGAAAAACATGCTTCAAAGCTTCATGTACACACAAAATGTTGAAACTGCACCCCACTACCCCCCCAAATCCAGGGAAACTGAGCAAGTGGTCAGTACTGAGTGGGTGGGGCAGGGGATATTTCCTATAAAGAAAAAGTAACATTTATAGGATTGCTGCAAGAGTCACTTCACTGTCCACTCCTGGAGATGCAGAACACAGAGTATTGCTTCCAACAAGCCCAGGCAGTTCTAATGAAAAATAAGTCTCCAGTGCCTGGCACGAACTACAGCAGGGGGAAAGAACAAGAGAGTGAGAGTAAATGGAAGATGAGAGGATAATGGAAATGTAGGCCTGAGTCCCAGGACAGATGACAACCTATAAACATTGGAGTAAATCAGATAAGAAAAAGAACAAAATACTCAGCTGAATGAGGAGAGAGAGACAATTGGAAAGAATTAACAGTGATGCTGCCTGTACCTTATCCAGAATGCTGTAGCCATGGCTTCCAGAGGGATCTTGGTGCTGGAAAAGCACTGTATGTTACTATCTAGCAGAAAAGCGGCCTCAACACAGAAAAATGACAGGTTTGGTGACAACCTGGCCCATTCAGAGACAAACTTGTAGTGGAGACTGTATCCTCATGCTCAGCTAACACCAAACAGCCTCCATTCTAAATGTGACTGGATGCTACTGGTATGGTAACAATATGCCATTCCTAAAACTAATGACTCATGATGGTGGTAATAATCCCTAGCATGCCTGAAAAGTACCTTGAGTTGCCAAAAGCCCAAGGATCTAAATTTGACTCAGATTTGTGCTTTATTTCAAGGAAAGAAGTGGCTGAGACATGAGGTAAGACTGACTGGAAGAGTTGAACTTGCTTCTGTTTTTCTTATGTGGCCCGTAAAGAGACTCATACCAAGTGAAGTTTCTGGCTCTAACCACTTCCTTCTGTAGGCTGTGCCCAATTTTCCTCATAGCACATGCACAGGCAGCATCTGTGGGTACTACAAAAAACAAAGCTTCCCTTCCTGGGAAGGAAGTAGGTTTTTTGTGTTTGTTTTTCTACAGGCAAGGTCAATCTTGTACATGAAATGTCACATGGATAATCACCTTAGTCCTTGCTGAGTGCTACCCTTTCAATGAGTAATATGGTTTTCAAAGGCTCAAGGGGGTCCATCTGCCTTTTATGTCTTTAAAAATCTCCACTTAGAATGGAGTTTGCACTGAAAGTTTTTCCATTGCTGATTTCAACAGCAGTAGAGTAAATAATCCCGGTTGGTTACATGACTATTCAGTGAGGTCCTGTGCATGATGGAAGGATCTGACACAAAGTAAAGACACATTTGTATCTCCATGCCTAGGTATTATGCCATCATTGTCCTGAAATTCGAGGGGTTGGAAGCACTGCTGAGAAAAATACTATGTTGCTGCTCTTCTCAGTGGTCATGCCAGTTGCTAAGGATAGGGTTACAGTGCATTTTTCATTATGGACTGGGAATTATAAAACAGTGCAAGAGACCTTAGGCTCCCACTGCCATTTGAATGGGGTTCTGAATGCCTTTGAAAAGTTCAGCCTTGACACATAGTAAAAGCAGACAGGATAAACATTTGGGCCATATACTAGATCTGCCACAGGCAGTGCATGAATAAATGTTGACTTTGATTTAGACTTTGTGCTCCATAAAGCAGTCAGCGACATGCATTGGACTTTTTTTCTCTACAGCGGTCTCTCATCCTGATGGCTTTGACCATGGCAATCTAGTTATTCATGACTCCCCAAGTTGGATAAGTGTAATGCTTGGCACCTAGGTTTTGAACTGCAAACCTTCTGGGAACGTCCAGACTAGTGGGCACATGCCTATTGTGGTGTCTCAAAGCAGTTTGAAATGCTGCAAGTGGCACGTTAAGAATTCTAATATAATAAAAGCCTTAGTCTGTCTGTAATGCTCCAGGCCAGTTGCACGTGCACCACTGAGAGGAAACAAACCGATTGGCTGCGAGGGCCCAAAGCATTATCAACAGAGGGGCTGAGAGCCACTGCGCTGCCTCCCCCACCAACAGCCACCAGGGAGGGGGAGGCAGCGGGGAAGGGTGGAGGGAGGGAGGGAGCAGGAAGGGTTTTTCCGGTGGTAATGCCTCCCCACTGCTGCTGGGCCCCTTGCCACTGCCATGCCTCACCTATTGCCCAGCCCCCAAAAAAGGCTAGCAGAGAGGGAGAGGTGGTGGGGAGGGTGAAGGGGAAGCAGGGAGGATAATGCCTACCACTGGGTGTTGGTGATTGCCACCTCATGCAAGCTCCCCTCCCCCGCTTCCTGGGAGCCAGCGGTGGTGCAGGGTAGTGGCAGGAAGGTGCATGGGGCTGGACAGGAGGGCATTTGCCATGAAAGCGGGAGGCTGCTACAATCTTGAAGGCCCCACTAGCTGAGCCAGGTTTCAAAATGCATGTTCTCCTGCTTGGGCAGTTGACATTTCACCCCATGCCTGTGGACGAGTGCTGCACAGGGGACTGAGGTGGAAGGGCCAGCAGTGGAGGGTCCAGGCCCTGCAGCCACCTATGCATAACTGCAATTTCCCTGCTGGGATGCTGCATTGGTGGGGCCAGGGCCAGGCTGAGTGGGTTTGCTGGTTGGTGTGGCATACCTGGTCCCCTCAGGCGCTGATAGTCTAGGCTTGGGAGCTGGGCCCTTGCCCTTCCCACCCCCAGCTGTGGAGGAGGCTGGGCCCTTGCCCTTGGTCCCTGATGGTGGGGAAGGGGGCTTGTGAACCCCGCCGGGAGGGGCCTGGCCCTGCTGGCTCGCTGCCAGTCTCACCTGCCTCTGCAGCAGAGGTCTGAGGCTTCTCCACCCCTGGTGGAGGTTGTTTGGACTTTGCCTCCAGGGTGGGGGCTGCAGGGCCATGCATCCTCTTGGGGGCCTGGCTGGGATCTGCCCCCATAGTGGGGGCTGCAGGAAGCTCTGAATGAGCATCTACCCCCCCCCCCGGAACGTTCTTGCCCTGCTATTGCTTCCCATGAAGGAAATGAAGATGACCAAAATATACAGTGGCCTGGTGAAACTAATAGGGGCAGGCTGGAGTTGTGGGGGAGATGGGCAGGAGGGGAAAGGGGACTGAAACTCAGAGGTACAGCCCCACAGGAAAAAACAACCTGGGAGGACTATGCTTGGGGAGTGAGGGGGGGGGACCCACACACAAGGGGTGGGGAGATGCGAGCTGGTTTAGCCACACAACAAACACCAGGGCAGGGGGAGTGGACCATAGGACTTACCACACAAGGGCAAAAACACACAGGGAAGGCTGCTGAGGCAGATGTAAAAGATGGCTGGAGCGATAGAGGGGCTTTGTTTGTGGCAGGTCAGTCCAGGAGCCCCTCAGGCCTCCAGCCAGGCACTCAGCAGCAGAATAGGCCGGGAAAACAAAGCAGGATCAGATGCAGTGAGGCAGCTATGGGGGAGTGCAGGAGCAATCAGTCAGCTGGGGTGTAATCCAGTGCAGGTGAGGTGTTGAGTGTGCAGCAGGGAATCTCCCTCTTCCTTGAGAGGGGGCAGCAGCCGCAGTGGTAGCCACTAGCCATCTAGTTCAGCCACTTCGGTGGTGCTTCAGGTGAAAGTGGAGGTGAAGGCAGAGTGGCCTGCCATGGCAGCTGTGGCAGGCTCTGGCAGTGATGCTGGAGGAGGGCCCCAGAGGCAGTGCAGGCTCCCTCCCCAGGCTGTCCCCCAACCATAACTTGGTGGTGGGCTGGGCAGCAGGCTAGCACAGGGTGCAAAAGCTGGGGTGTGGTGCAGTACAGTGGACCCCTTCCTGAGGGGGGGCAGTGACATGCAGCAGAGGACCCCCCCTGTGGGGGGGGAGGGGGAGCAGCAAGATCAGCAGCAGCCCAAGGCAGGAGGGGGTGTGGCTAACTTCCTCCCAGAAGCTCCTGAGTGCAAATAGCCCTGAGCTGCTGGCCAGGGTAGCTTTAAATACTGCTGGAGCCGGCATAGGTTCTTGCCCTAGCCTTCAACTCCCTCTGGCTGCAGATCCAGGAGGAGCTGGGCAGGGTCAGTTTGCCCCAGGTGGCACACCAAAGTTCATGATTAGGGACATGTGCTGAGGCACAAATCTCCAGCACAGATGCATGCCACTGCTATCTGAGTTGCTGCAAGTGCACATGCCTGCATGTGTGGACATGCCCTCTGGATCTGAATGTGGCCCATTCATGTGTAATGTAAGGCCAACCCAAGGAGCATTTTAAAAAGAGCTGCTGATTGCATCTTTAACTTCGGTTGGATTTATCTAATGCATCCTTTGTGAGTGATTATCAATTATTTAATCTTTTCCTTCTTTGAGTGGAGATACACTTTCCTTATTATCCCAGACTTCGGCATTGAAACAGAAAGCACATGGAGACACAAAAGGAACCAGAACTTGTGGTAGAGGTGATTATATTTTATTAGACCAACTAGATTTTAAAAAACAAACAAATAAATAAATAATTGCAAGCACCTTTCTTCAGGCATAAGAGAAAAGATTGCAAGTTCTCCCAGGTAGAAATGAAAGTTTGTATTTCATAGAACAGTTGAAGGTGTGGTAAAATCTCCTGTTTGGCGCAGTTCATTTTATGCAGGTTAGGCTCAGAGAAAAGTTGGCATAGACTTTTTACCTCTTTGTAAAAAGTTGTTTAGTAGAGAGCAGGATGTAGTTATATTTCCTTCTGGTTATGATGTTTCATATTTCACAGAAGAGTAAAAAGTTAGAATGCTTTTCTGGGCAGGAATTTTTTATGTGGTGAAGAATTTCTGGGGAAGAATTTCTATGTTCCATCATTTTACTTTTCTGTGAAATATGGAAAATCATAACCAGAAGGAAATATGATTACATTCTGCTTGCCACCAAATAATTTCAAGGTAAATTGATTATTCCAACTTTTCTCTAGCCTAATCTGCATAAAATGAACTGTGCCAAACAGGAGATTTTACTACACCTTTAACTTTCCTATGAAATATGAACTTTCATATTTACCTGGGAGAACTTTTACAAGCTTTTCTCCTATGCCTGAAGAAGGGTGCTTATGCTCAAAGGCCTGTAATTAACGATTTATTTTTTTTTGCAAAAATCTAGTTCATTTAATAAAAGATACCACTTCTACCATGAGTTCTGATTCCTTTGGCCTCTAGACTAATATGGCTACCACCTGAATACCTAGAGACACAAAAAGCTTTTGAGCAGGCATTAAGAAACGCATGCAGTTCCACTTACAGGTGCAACTTTATTTACAGTGTAAAGTGCATCACACAGAACATGTCTGAAATTCACAACAAGCAGTGACATAAATGACAATACAATATTTGCAAAAAAAGGTTGCTCCTTTCTGACTACAATACTGTATATATCAAAATATCATTAACAGCATTACCTAGAACAGCCTCTACTTTCAGCCACTCTGCCCTGCCAGCAGCTCTGCTTATCAAATGGCTTGTTTGGGTGGTCCTTGAAGCTCATTTATTTGTTCTCCCATGTCAATTTGGAAGTGCATGAAATTCTAGAGCCAAAAGCAGGTCATGTGGCTGTAATGCTCTTTTTGAACAGTCTCCTGCCAACTCAAAGTGCCTTCCTAAGTACCACTGTTCTGCTCCAAAGAGAGTGCAAGGGCAAGACAGAGTCAGGGCATCACAAGGAAAGAAAGTGCACACACTATATAAGCACAGTAGAAAAGGTACTGTTTGGTTTTAAGAGACAAGAACAAAATATATATATATATATATATATATATAAGATAGTTTTGATTTCTCTACCAACGCATCCCAGAACCTGAAAAGTTTCTGGGCAGCTTACTGCAAACGGGTCTTACGGAATATTAAGCCCTCATTTATGTATTGTGCGCAATAGCAAAGACTACGGGGAATGTAACACCTATAGAGGGTAGTGTTTAATCCTAGTAACATATGTTGCTCATGGAGAGCTGCTTCCCACTCGCTAGTGAGAACAGCTCACAGATTCAGGTTGCTGTATAGTTGTTTGAGGACTACAGTTTAGTATAGTTAGTTCTGAAATATCACAAGCTGATAAATGATTAAATCAATGTTGTGAATGAAGCCAACTGTCATGGGGGGGGCAGTCACAGTGCAGTTTTCACAGCCTAGCTAAGCTTGATTGTGGAAGACATTTTTTTTAATTCTTCTGATTTCTTTTCATTGCATACAGTTGCTACAATGTCAATGGAAATCTCTCACATGGCTGCTGTACGTGGGTGCTGAAGGGTCTAAGTAAAGCTACGATGTGCATTACAATCAAAATTGGAAACATTGATTCCATTTTAGAAAAACGTCCTCCTGTACTTGCCCTGTTATTATGTTTTCTAATTGATAGCTTGTACTTTTACAGGCTCCAATCATTATTTCTCCCTCTATAGTTGGCACCACAGTAATTAGATAATATTCGATATTTACTTTTCACTGGTACTCAGGATAGGTGCATATATATGATTATCATCTCCCGAACATTTTTTATTTTGTTCCCCTTGGCATGCTCATGACAGGAACTTAAACAGAAAGGATGAGGAGGGTGCAGAGTGCCCACAGAGGGCTAAAAGGATAAATAAGCTCTAAGGTTGCACAAGATAAATTACTGGCACCATCTTCAGTCCTAATGCTGACTCCTAATCATTTTATATCATTACATGAGTCTTTTGAACCTGGAGAGGTGACCTTTCAAGGACAGAGCATTAAGTCTCTAATGAAACTCTTGTGTAGCAAATCCTTTCATACTTCAGACTGTTTCTAAGTAACGCTAACAGCAAACATTCTCACCCATGCACACATACAACTGGTCCCCTGCTTTTAACTTAGCTATAGGTGAGTCTCACTGTGTGCATCTACACATGCAGTTAGCACATAGCAATGAACTCTGGCCCAATTGGCACTGGAGTTTATTACTCCTTGGTAGCATGTTCGCATGTGTGCCCAGGACCACAGCACATTGGGCTGGGGTGGAGCAGCCCCAGCTGGCAGGGGGCCTGGAGCTGTTTCAACCCAGCTCAACCCTTGTGCCCTGTCAGCATCTACATGCGCATGGTGGCACACTAAATAACACTGTCATAGGATAGTACTTGTACTTGTACTAACCTACAGCCATGTTTATTAGTTTACTACAGCCTAATAGGGCCACACATGTAAACACACACTTTACTGCAGAGCTAATTAGGCAAGTCTGCAGTAAAAGTCTCGTGTAGATGCACCCAGTGTGTTGGGTCCTCATCAGTTGCCAGGGGAACGATTACTGACACTTTGCCTGCCTCCTTCATTCTGAGCTACACTATGTTCTTTCACCTACTGTTTGCTTTATAACATTTTCACCAGTGAACCTATGGTAAAATTAACAACTATACTCCCCTGTTAAAACAAAGTGAATTCTAGGTGGTAAGAATTATAGGACCTGACCCTCTCCTTGCGTATGACATGAGTCTGACACTGACATAACTCTACTGATTTTAATGGAATTACTCCTTGTTTACATCAATGTGAGCTAGATCAGAATTAGGCCCAAAGGGATTATTATATTATGCTTCACAGCTCAGTTAGCTCATGGTAACTATTTTTTCCAATCTAATCCATGAATTACAGTACGGCTTTGGCAAATAGTACCTAGAATTGTAACATCCTCTTTACTCTTGATTAGAAGTAAAGTGTATTTTGATTAACAATTTGTATTCAAGAAATTGGGATGCCCAAATTGTACACAGGCCACTTCTGCAGTGGACAGAAGATGCTGTACTTATTGGGGGTGGGGCTTTATGTGTGTGTAGCAGCATATAGTTTATATACTTTTGGATATGAAAAAATAAAAATGGTTTCTTAAAAGAATGGAAATGCATACAAAAAATATATCACAAAATAAAATATAAAACGGGGAGAGAAAGGAAGCACTGGATTTGATTTACAATGCATTGGGTTCCAAGGTCTAGTGGCTCTGGTGAAGACATTTTCTTCATGTAAATCAGCTGCTCTGCTGTTAAAAGGAATAGAATCCAGCTTTTCTTTTCCTGTGGTGACAGAAAAACAAAATAAAATCAGGGCTGCATAACATAAAGAGGGAGCCCAACAGCATGAGGCACATCAAAAAGACCTCTGAAAGCAGATGCAATTAGAATTAGGTGGTATAGCAGAAGCACACTGGAGACTGACATCTGGCACCAGGATGCAAATTGTAGATTGTTGGTAAGTGGCTTGAAGAAAAATCCTGATAATCCTGAACCCTGATAAAAGTTTCTGGGCCTGCCTGCACGTCCCTTTAGAATCACTGTTCCCAGCTGCCTTGCCACTACTAACCTCCTCTCCATTGCTTTCTGCTCCTGCTTGCACATCTGACCACAGCCTTTTAAAACTTAAGCAATGGTCCTGATCCTGCTATGAGCTACACAGTAGGCACATCTACACGTGCATTAGGGCACTTTTCCTAATGTGCATTAAATTTAGTACCTTCAGTGTATGTAACGTACTAAATAAATTTGCATTAGGCTGCCCTAATATGCAATAGTGAAAGTGCATCCCTTTTTAGTGGCGCATAATGTGCTGTAGCCTATTTTACTGAGCCTTGGCATAATACACAAGTTATTATGTGATGCTTAAATGCATAGGAAAATAGGCTACTGCACATTAAAGTGCATGTGTAGAAACCCCCAGTGATGAACGTGTGCATCTGCATGGAGCACATGGCAGGGGTAGAGGCCAAATTCTGGGACTAATGAAACGAGTCAAATAAAATAAATCCTGTTAAACTTTCCTTGTGCCTTTGTCTGTGATTATCACTTGTTGGCCAAATCTAATGAAGAACAAGTCTTTGTGTACAGAGCTCATGCTAGTGTTGATGGAAGTTCCATGCACAAGTTCTAGAAGGTCTGGGCCATTAAGGCTATATAAGCTCACTGGGCCATGACCCTGTCTTCTCTGAAAGTGTTTGTAACCCTCGATAAATAAGAACAGTAGTTCAGTTTGGTGACAGGTGAACCTTAAAAGGGTTAAAGTTCTGATTTGGCTCAGATAAATTCCATCAAGTTAGTCTGTGAAAGCAAAGCTTATCCTTAATTTCTTTGGTTCTGCAAAACCAAGCTGAAACTATTGTGACAAAACTGTGTCTTGGGATTTGTTTTGACTTTTCTGTTTCATGGCCTGAGTAGAAATGGGTCACAAGAGGCTGATCTTGTGGGTTTAGAATTTACAGCTCTGGACTGAGAAAGAAGCTGAGTGTAAAGGTGGGCGAAAACAGGGAATTGACACAAGAGAGAAAGGACAGCCAGTAATTCAGTCATTTAAGACCTTCCAAAATCAGTCAAATGTGGTCATGATTCTAAAACAGCTATTTCTTGCAGGTGCACCAATGTTTATATTAGCTGAAGATCTGGCCTAGTATGTCCATGTTGGGAATAAAAAGCCTTTAACCCTGATCAATATACTTCTGGGGCTAACACTTTGGATGGAATTAGAGTGCGTCTCCAAGACCAACAGTGATCATTGCACAAGGATTTCCAGGGAGGACAGTCTTTAGCCATTTGTTGAGGGCAGGGGAGATGCTCATGTAATGGCAACAGACTTACCATTTCTGGGGAAAACAGCCACTGATATAAATTTTTAAAAATGGTTTAATTATTTACTGAAATAGTACAGTTCTATATCATGGGTTTGGCAAACTTTTTTGGGCAGAGTGTCAAAAACACCTGCAACCTTAATTTTGTAAGATATTGGTGTGCCAGGTGGAGACAGTGGGGGAGCCATGAGGGGCTTGATTCTTGTTTTGGCAGAGTAGCTCCAGCCCCTTCCCCAAGCTGTGCATGCCAAGCAGAATGACTTCATGTGCTACACTGTGGCACCTGTGCAAGGCTTTGCCTACCCCTGTTCTATATTTTGCCAACATACAGAATGAATATGAATCTGTTCATTAGGGGCCTGTATGGGCTGCAGTATTGAAATTTCTTCTATTTATGTTTTTTAATGGGCTTTGTTTATATTTCAAGAAATCATACATGAGAACACACACGATGCATTTTCTCATGACATTTTACTGCATGGATGATGACAATATCATCTAAAATCCAGCTAACATCTTGCTGCAGGCCCATAAATGGCTCTTTGATGGTCATGAGAAATAAAAATATCCTTGCTAAAATATTGGATTTTCTCCAACAGAATCCAAATGCACAGCTTCATTATTTATCTTTGAAGTGCAACACAGATATCTTACAGGGAACTGTGATGAAACTCCCTGATATGAAACTTTATACCACACTAAGCGAGGCAGTGATCTGAACAAAAACAGTGCTAAAACCAGCCCTGGCAGCATGCTGTGCTGGTTCCTGAGAAAGTGGGCATAGGCATAACATCTGGTTCCACACCCTCTGGGCTGATGGAAGTCAGCACTATGGTAGATCTGACAAAAGCACCCCATTGTCACGGGATTTAAACACTAGGGAAGTTGGAACCGGCACAGGCTGTGTGCTGTGGATACACGTAAAAATACTGTTACTGTTATTATTTCAAATGCATAGCACCTCAGAGCCCAAACCATGAACCTGGATTCCACTGTGATATGCACTATTTAAATACAGAACAAAGCAATGTTTCTGGCTCCAGAAAAGCTTACAATCTAAACAAAATAGGCATTAAAGCCAACCCAGAAAACAAAGAGGAGCAAATCCAAGAAACAGCCTTCATGTCACCTCTCGTGCCATGAACCCTGAGTCTCCGACCCCTCTACATGACTCAGGATGGTGCTTTCTAACAACCTCAGGTTGACGGAGAGCATGCTATTCACAGGTCTTGACTGACTTGCCACCAAAAATGGGAAGGTGTTAATTTCCAGAGAGGATCCTGATGTATCTTCCCTTTCCATTTAGTGATTATTTCCTTTCCATTTAGATAAACTGTAACTTAAGAGCCAAGTCTGGCATGGAGGACAGCTGAGCAGCACTTACCTGGAGCAGTCATGTCCAGTCCAGGATGAAGGGCAATGGCACCGATTTGGTCGTATACATTTCCCACCATTCAAACATGGAGACTGGCAAACAGCTGCATTCAAATATACGTGTATTGTTACTAATGGACTCATGATCCTCCAAGATTACAACAGATTTCAGCTGAAAGATGAAGCTGTATTTGGATGAACCTACAATTAGCCTTAGTTGTTTTTAAGCTATGCCTGTATCATTTTCTTAAATTTCCTCTTCCCAAAACCACAATGTTAAAAAAGGTAGATCTGAAAAATGTTTCTACATATGGGAGCTGAGACAAAGTAAGCTCAGAAGCAGGTCTTTGCAAAATGGACATCAAGCTGTTTTACTATTTTGCTACCTAACGAGGTGCAAGCAGCATGAATCATTAAATGCAATATTTCAGGTTGGTTTGGAAATCATGTGTTACTGCTCCATGCTGCGGGAAGTCAAGTGGAATGCAAACAGAAGCAGTAGGAGGACTTAAAAGTAGAACATCCAGGAAATCAATACAAGGCCTCATCTTCTGAAAGAAATCCCGCATGTCCGTTTGTGAGGAATGGCAAGCAAACAGTATCTGTACTGAGTTTAGAAACGCAGAGACCTGGTATCAGTGGAAGACTGGAAAAACAGATGAAAAAGAGAAAGCTAAGGCACAAGAGAATATTTAGTAGCTCCCAGATGACAAGAAGTGATACTGGATAAAGCAGCCACTGAACATACAGATTGAGAGGAAACTGAATGAAAAGAACTCCCTGAAAAGCTGAGCAGCAAAACTGGATTACCTAGGGTAGGGATGACCAGCCTGCAGCATACGTGCCAGAAGTGGCATGTGCAACCTCTGTGTGTAGCATGTGGCAGACCAGGGTGGGGACAGACAGTACAGTTTCAGATAGAGCAGCAGACTTGGCAAGGGAAGGGGATCAGAACAGCGTAACAATTGGGATAGTGCAGAGCTAATTTGTGGTACACCTGCCAAAAAGTTGGTCCTCAGTGACACTGGGTATTTCAAACAGCAAAAAAACCCCTAGTTTTGTTGGCAAAGAAACAAAGGGACAGCACAAAACAGCTCTACTTGCTCTCCTGTGTCAGCCAAATAGACCTGAGACATCCAAAGACAAAAAGAGACAGAGGCCCAAATCTTCCTGTCAGCACTGAGTGAAATATGATAAGGACAGTCTGGGAGACAAAACCCTATAAACTCTAATAAGCTTCATCAATTTGATGGCATAGGGCAGCTAAAAAATTGATGTCTCCTAATCAGGTGATGCAGTCTCAAAAAGGAAAATTACCACATAGCAAATCAGATACCTGGCCATAGTTTCGTGGTTTCTAGGGTTGGAAGGGACCTGAGCAGATCATCGAGTCCGAACCCTACCATGGCAGGAAAGATTACTGGGGTCAAACGACCCCAGCAAGGTGTTCATCTAACCTCCTCTTAAACACCCCCAGGGTAGGAGCCTGCACCACTTCTCTTGGAAGTTGGT
>NW_017728950.1:33279586-33286422 GCF_001723895.1 Crocodylus porosus
GAACCTTCTTTTTACCCCCTATGTATTTAAAGAAGGACCTGTTATTGTCCTTAATCTGGGAAGCTAGTCCTAGTTCTATCTCCACCTTGGCCTTCCTGACCGCCCCCCTGCAGCCCTGAGCAACTCCAGTATAGTCCTCCCTAGTGATGGCCCCTCCTTTCCATTGGGTGTACGCCTCCCTTTTAGCTAGGAGACATTCCCGGATGCTTTTGGTGAGCCATGGGGGCTTGTATATACTAATACACTGAGAGCATATGGTACTCATAACAGGTTATAAAGTTGAGGTGCAAGAAATAGAAAGGGTAGCAGTTGGCAGGAATGGGAAGAAGTAGTTGGATGTGAACTTCTATGGCTCCTTTCCAAAGTTCAGGTGTAGTTTGGGGCTGCTCCCAAACCATCTATTCTGCCTAACTGCCAGTCTCTGGTGAGTGGGTAAAGCTTATCTTGTTGGCAGTGGCCCAGGGGAACCGAGAGAAAGGTCTTAAAAGTATGCTTAAACAATGAATTTGTGGAACAATATGCAATATGTACACACTGTTCTGAAAAATGGGCAAAATAAAAATAAAACCAAAAATACAATGGCCCACATTTACACAAATGTCTCAAAGCATTGTAAAAGAAAAGAGTAACTGCAGCAGGAGCTAGCATGCCTGTGCAAACTTAATCTCGCTAGCCTGGGTAATGATAGTGGTGACAATGGAGCAGCATGGAGTTCCTACAGGGTTTGTACTCTGCTTGCGAATGCATGCTAAAGCCCTTGTTGCTGTATTTCCATATCAGTCATTTATTGTGACAGCTAAACTACAGCTTTGAGAGGTGTGCTCATATGTACTCCTCTTCCATCTTTATTTTAGAGCTGGGACATCCCCAAAGATAAAGATGCCGTGCCTCATTGCTGTGAGGTGTGGAGCACTTCCAACTGCCTTTGAATTCAGGGTGACTTGTGAGTGCTTGGTAGCTCTTCATGTTGGGATGTGGATGAGATGCATTCTCTCTGCCCCTCTACTGGAAGGGTGCTCTCTCTGAAAATCCTCTCTGCTGCCTACAGCTCCCTAGATTATGCTAATAATACTTTCAGGGGAGAAGGCTGCTTTGAAGATTGTAAGACACATCAAGAGCAATAAGGCTGTTCTGAAAACAGCTTGCAGCAGGCTGATCAAACCCTCCAGCAATATTATTACAAAGTGGGGTTTTTTTTCTGTAGAATACAGTGGTTTCCATAGAGCCCTCTGTGATGCACCTGCAGGGCCTTTATTAGATGCTGATGAAAATAAACCATGGAACATGCAATATAGGTAGGTATAAGGAGTGTTACCTGTGTGACAGCGTGATCCGGTCCATCCAGTTGAGCAATCGCACTGATAAGGGGCCATGCAGCGACCTCCATTCAGACAGGGCAGGATGCATATTGCTAAGAAAAAATAGGGGACGGGGAATATGGGACAAATAAGAAAACACATTAGCACTGTGGAAGCAAGTAATAAGTCTGGAAAAGACCAAAGCCTGTGCTTAACCAGAAACTCAGCCCAAAAAAGTGTTTTGTGCGGACTATTACAAATGTTCTCTTAACCAGGACTCCCTATAGTTAAACTCCCTTATAGATACTCTGTCTTTGACCTAACTTTGGGGAGTAAATGATCTGAGTCTAGAACATATCAGGTCTATGCAAGCCTTCCTTACCTCTCCCTGATGCAGGTTCCATTTATGTGATGTATATGGCAACCCCAGCAACTATAATAGGATGCAGGGGGAAGATCAGAGAGAGACGGCACAGGCAAAAAAGGGGAAGGAAAAATACAAGTACAGGTAGACAGAATCAAGCAAGAGATAGAGAATCCTCCATGGAAAACCCCATGATCAGGAAAGCCATGGCTGCAGCTATGTACCACAGTGACTAGAAACACATAGATAAATGCATCACATCTTTTATATCTATCTATCCTTTATGTCTTCAAGGGAAGTTGCTGAAAGTCATCTGCTCTTGTAACTGCATGCATGTTAATAGGACACTCACAACACCCCTCTCTTTCCATTCTCCAGTGAACTCAGCTGACAGTGAGCATGCTGGGGATGTTAAGGGAGGAAGATATTGAGTGTCCTTTTTGGAGTCTTCGGAAATATGGTCACCCTGCTTAAAGAAATCCAGTTTGGTCCAACAGGAGTTTCCTGAAGCAGCTGTTTTAAATTGTTTTCTTGCTGATAACAGGAGGGTCAATGATAGCTGAAGCAATGCAGGGTTATAAATTTTAGCTATAACCTATTTAACATCTTTGTTGTTGTTTTGTAATTACAGCAACAAACCATGATGCAGTTTGACAACCAGCCACCCCCATTTTGTGTGTGCATTAATGATACTGTAACAGACCGCCTGGCACCACTGGTCCCAGCAAGACTGCCATGGCACCTGTGGGCACTGCGTTGGGAACTGCTGCTCTAGAGCATACAGGCATGTTGGCATATGTATCTGGTTCGCAGGGCTGTCATGGGGAAAAGGAGAATCACAGTGATTGTGAAAGAAAAACCACATAGATATACAGACATCTGGAGTTTGTAAGACCAGAGAAAGGCAAATACTATTTTGCAGTGTTTCTTCTCACTCCTGCTGTTACTGCAAAAAAGCCTGTGTGCTGGAGCTGTATCACACTGAACTAGCAAGTAATTCAGTGCAGCACAGACGGAGCAGCTGCAGAAGCAAGAGGGTTTAATGGACCATGTTTAAACACAGTGCACATGTCAAGGACAATGCTAATAATACTGTAGCTGAAGTCTCCTTTGTTAAACTTAAAAGCTTTTGCCATTCTTTTCAACAGGTCTCCACTTACTGTGAGGTACTGTGGTAATGCAATCACCAGAGAGGGTCTTGAGCAGCAAAACTCAGATCCTGATTTCAAAGCCATGGAGTTCAAAGTTGTTTGGACTGCTTCAGACCCTTCTCTAGTACTAACTATTGAAGGAGATATTTGCCTTCCTACCGATCTAGCTCTCTCTCTATATTTGTATGTGCTATAGCAATATCAGCTTTAACTGATTTATCCTGTGAGGTAGGTAAGTGCTGTTATTACCATTTGACAGATAAGGAATTGAAAAGCAGAGTAGCTTGCTGAAGGCAGCCCCAAGATCCAAACCCAAGGTCTCCTCTGCCCCAGTTCTAGTCCGTAATTACAAGAGCCTCTGTATGTGATGAAGAACACTCAGCCCCAGCTCCTACGTGCACAGAGCGCCCCACCACCCAAGTCACAGGCTGATGGAGATGGGGCAGATGCCAGAGGGATTTGGTTGGCATTCACTGTTTTATTACTTGAGCACTAGTATATACCAGCCTTGGCCAGCCACATCATTATAAAAGGAAAACAGATGTAAACACAACCAGCAGCCGCCCTTCAGTCTTTTACTACTGTAACTCTTGTTCTTTCCATGCGATACCCAGCACTCCTCACATTTACTGTCAGCCCCATGCTGGATCATGTCAGAATTAGACTGGAAGCTCAATGGGGCTGTGATCTGCCTGTTTTGTCTATAAAGCACAGTGCACTCTCTGTTGGCCTGAACAAATTGGTATTATGGGGAAAGCTCTGAAATAATTCTGTGGCTCTTATTCACTAGGTGTCCAGGAAAAGTACTTATAAAATAGTTTTGCCCAACTCAGGGCTGAGTAAAGATTTGAGGAGAATCTCTGTACCATTCAGTCTATAACTTCACTGGTAGGGCTGCTAACGTGCATGACTTTTTGGAGAAGATTTGTGTTTTGACGAGGCCTGGTGTCATGATGACCTATAATTTGATTCTTAGGAACTGTAAAGAGTCTTTCTGGACTCTAAGTTTTGAGTCAAATTCCTCTTTCTGAGAAATGGACAAGACTGAAGGTTGCATATTTGTTATCTGTTTCCTCATGACCAGGCGGAGCATCTATCTCGGAGTAAATAAAAAAGACATTTGCTGATCTTTCTGGTATGAAGGAATGTACCATACTGGAGGATAAGGCTGAGGAAAAACAATGAACACTTCTGAGAAGGCAGACTGAGAAAACCCTGGTTGTTTTGCCCATAGGTGGGGATGTCCTTTTAAGAGAAGGCATGCTTAACTGCTGGCTTTCTTTCAAGTAGCATCAGATTTGGATTGCCTATTGCAGAAAGAAATATGGGCCCAACTCTCCACTGCCTTGCATCTGTGTTGCCATTTACACCTGTGGAGAGTCCATACAAGCTGGGTTTAACCACAACCGAATCAGAATGGCCTTCGCTTACACTGCATATGAGACTACTACATCCACTGCAAGACAACTCAAGCAATAGGTCCAACACTTCTTCCAGTGGAAATAAAATATCATGATATACGGGTTGAAACTGACTGGTGCTGAGCCACCATGACATCCAAGGAGGTATGATGCAGTTGTGGTGCCCAGCGTCATTCTGTATTAGGCATTATCTACACGGAGAATTCCAGTGGCTTAACGTGAGATGTGATCGGTACAAAGGCAGTTGAGGTCACTTTTATGTTGGTTTGTTCTGGGTTAATTTCTTTTAGTTTAACTTAATTAGGAACACATTTAAGCAATCCTGGAACAAGCCAATTTTAACTAATAGAAGACTGTCCCCATAGAAGTTTCACTGGCAAGTATTAAACAGGTATGTATTTGACACAGAGTCTGAACCGCTCAGCTCCAGGTACTTTTCTCTCTGCAACACTAACCCTGCACCACTGAGCAAGGTCATTTTTGTTTCTATTGCAGCCCAGGTCTAGTTTGTTAAACAGTGAAACCTCTGCCTTTTCAGACTCCTAAATGCGTAATTCTCCCAGCACATTTGTTACAGTATCCTTTAAATGAGCATATCTTATCTACAGCTTGTTGTTAGATGATGTACATACGTTCTTCACACAGACGTCCCATCCAGCCTTCTGGACAAGAGCATGCATTTGGTCGTTCGCAAACTCCACCATTCTGACAGGGGAATCGACAAACAGCTGGAGAATAACAACATCATCATGTTAAAACAGAAGTTGGTTAAGGACCTGGGATGGTACAGTTATCTGCATCTTGTATGTATTCTTGGCATTGTAAGGTTTCAAGTAAGAAATATTAATGAAGTAGGAACACATATGTAATGGTGTGTGTGTGTGTGTGTGTGTGTGTGTGTGTGTGTGTGTGTGTGTGTGTGTGTGTGTGTGTGTGTGTGTGTGTGTGTGTGTGTGTGTGTGTGTGTGTGTGCGCGCGCGCCTGAGTATGAGTGTGTCTGTGAGACAGTGTAGGCAGAAGAGGCCAGTCTGATCTGTTTAATTTATTCCAGAAAACTGAAGTGCTTAGATCAAAGAGCAGAATTTTACTCACTCATTTGTCTCGGGCTAATATGATTTTCACTATTTTTTCACTGCTTCATCATGATAAGTGTGGGTGAGTACAGTTTTTGTCTAAACTAGGAATTTACAATCAACCAACCAGGTCCAATCTCCTCAGTCCCCCAGATAGTAAAAATATTAAATCCAAGAAAAGGATAAAAGATAAGATCAAGTTTCCTTTTTTTCACGGTAAAGTTCCCAGACATAATCTACTCTCTGCCATTAACATAAGACACAACAGTAGAGCAGCCCCCCAAGAAGTGGTTTTTATTGCATTATTCTGATGAAAAATAATGAATTGTGTCAATATCTGTGTGCCATACCTACACAAAACTACACACTTACTAACATACCTACACAAAACTACACACTCACTACAAAACTTTGAAAAATTGATGTGAATTATTTCAGGGGTAGGGGAACTCAGTGCCCAAGATGAGTGGTCGTTCCTTAAGGAGACGATACTCAGGGCCCAAGGGGTGACCATCCCAACAAAAAGCAAGGTGGGCAGGAGTGCCCGAAAACCTCCCTGGCTCACCAAGGGCGTCCGTGAATGCCTGATTGCCAAAAAGGCAGCATAGGCCCGGTGGAAGGGGGGTGCTATCTCCAAAGAGGAGTATATCTCCTCTGCTTGGGCCTGTAGGGGGGCTGTCAGGAAAGCTAAGGCAGACATAGAGCTAGGACTAGCGTCCAAGATCAAAGATAACAAAAAGTCCTTTTTCAAATATATAGGGACGATGAAGAAAGCACCGGGAAATGTGGGGCCCCTGCAAGATCCTCTGGGCAATCTGGTGGTTGCGCCAGAGGAGAATGCAGATACCTTTAACCAATTCTTCACCTCCGTTTTCTTGGGCAGGGACCGGGACTTTCCCACTGTGACGCAAGACGGACTCGAGGGGAATGCCTCCAGACCTCAGGTTGGGGAGGACCAGGTTAGAGAGCTTCTGGAGGGGCTGGACGTGTTCAAATCAGCGGGTCCAGATGCTCTCCACCCCAGGGTGTTGAGGGAGCTATCAGGGGTTATTGCAGGGCCCTTGGCATGGCCTTATGAGTGCTCGTGGTGCTCAGGCCAGGTGCCGGATGATTGGAAGGTAGCCAACATGGTCCCCATCTTTAAAAAAGGGAGGAGGGAGGACTCGGGCAACTATAGGCCCATCAGTCTTACCTCAATCCTAGGGAAACTCTTTGAGAAGATCATCATGGAGCACATCTGTGAGGGGCCGGCCTCAGAGATGATGCTCAAGGGCAACCAGTACGGTTTCATTAGGGCAGCGGAGTCCCCAAGGGCTCAGTCCTTGGGCCTGCGCTGTTCAATCTCTTTATCAGTGATTTGAATGACAGGGTGAAAAGCACCCTGTTCAAATTCGCTGATGATACCAAAATTTGGGGTGAGGTGAGCACGCTAGTAGGGAGGGAAAGACTGCAGCAAGACTTGGATAGGTTACAGGGGTGGGCTAGCAAAAACAGGATGCGTTTCAATACTGACAAGTGCAGGGTGCTAC
>NW_017728950.1:33286522-33348046 GCF_001723895.1 Crocodylus porosus
TCTATGCAACACTGGTCAGGCTGCAGCTGGAGTACTGTGTCCAGTTCTGTGTGCCCCACTTCAGGAGCAATGTGGATAACACTGAGAGGGTCCAGAGGAGGACTACCCGAATGATCTGGGGACTACAGGGCAGACCCTACAATGAGAGACTGCGAAACCTGAACCTGTTCAGCCTTCACAAGAGATGGTGACAGTCTATAAACTCACTAGGGGGGACCAGAAGGGTTTGGGAGAGACCTTGTTTCCCCTAGCGTCCCCTGGCATAACAAGGAATAACGGCCACAAGTTGTTGGAGAGGAGGTTTAGATTAGACATCCGTAAGAACTACTTCACCGTTAGGGCGGCTAGGATCTGGAACCAACTTCCAAGGGAAGTGGTGCTGGCTCCTACCCTGGGGGTCTTTAAGAGGAGGCTTGATGCCTACCTAGCTGGGATCATTTGAGCCCAGTTTTTTCTCCTGCCCTGGCAAGGGGGTCCGACTTGAAGATCTATAAGGTCCCTTCCGACCCTACTTCTATGATTCTATGATTTAAACTGTAATATTTCCGGAGCAGAAATTACCCTTGTCTTGGGTGTATATGGGACATACTAGAGATTTTATCAGACAGAAGCTTCTGATTCTCCCACAGTACAAAAATAAACATAATTAGGTCTAATTAGTTAAGAACAAAAGGTAACATTACGAAGCACACCAAACTGTTATATTTAGCCCATCTTCAATAATTATGTTGAATAAAATGCAGTTTTAGGGTTTAGATACCTCAAAATGTGATTCACTTTTAGGACTAAATATAAACACCCATTTTATATAGTACAATACTGCTCAACTATTCTGAGTTGAATCCTGAATTTCTGCAGGAACAGCTAAAAGTTTAATGGAGTCTTGTGATCAAACCACACAAAGCTATACATTTTATATAGTTCCTGTTTGAAATCAGAAACTGAATTCCCTTGAAATTAGGGCAATTTTTGCCTAAAACTTTTTCAAGCCTTATGACAAACCTGAAGCTTGAGAAGAAACTTGAAACACCTTGAAAGTTTTTCATAGTTTGGGTTCTTATAACAAACATTTTATACAGCTCTAGTTAGAGAGGCATTAACAGCAACCTGGGTCATTGATCACCACATGTACATCACTGTGAAATAATGGGCAACTTCAATTTTCCATGCACTGGTAAAATTTCAATGAGGAAGCTCATAAAACACAATTTAAAATAAAGATTCCCTTAGCAGGTCTAACATATAAATCTGTGGAACTTCCTGTGATCCACACAACACCTGGGTGATGTCCTACATTAATGTTATGTATGCAGGTAAGTAAAATGGGGTTGTATAAACAAAGTTGGTTTAATGATATTTGGAGTCCCAAATTTCTAATAAGAATGGGCTCTGATATCTGCTCTTGTTAATTCTGTTGCTGGTGAAAGAAATACAGTTGTTTTTAGTACTACAGAGTTGTCACACCTCTGTAATTCAGGGTCCCAAGTAGAGGTTTGCTCCCTCTTGAGTTTGTAGCCTGCACCGGTTCTGACATTCTGTATGAAAAAGACAGTATTAGCCCTGTGTGCACATGTTTATATTCCACTAGGCTACCAGGTTAAAAGATGGGGAGTTCCTCATCCTTCAGTATCAAACAAATGCTGGTTGTGGTTTTAATCCTGACTTGACTCCTAACATGCCAGAGTGCAGCATGCTTTGAAAGCACAGGGTGAGAGTCTTGTGTGAGAAAAAATGGAATCTGAAAGCTGCACAAGTGCCAAAAACTGCAGCTACATGATGATATAAGTCCCACTGTGTCAAGTAAGGGTCAAACAAGGCCTGTCTCTGTGCATCTCTGCTATAAGGATAGGTACTCGTGAGACCAGGCAAGAGGACAGAAAGGACAGTATTTTGATTAAGACCTGAGGCTGAAGGTTAGATGACCCAGGATCTGATTCTTCTGCCATGCCAGTACGCATGAAGATGAACTCTAGGGAGTTATACTGGTATGGAGCCAAAGTAAATAAGGAGAATCAGGCCTTGGCTTCTGTTCTTAGATACTTTCCTATGGCCTTGAGGGAATCAATCATCGTCCCTTTGAAACCATGTCAGCAGTTGGAGCAGCAGGCAAGCTAAATTCCTGGTTACCTGACTGGGCCTGGATGTCAGTGGCCTACTTCTAGCTGACACCAATTGCCTGCTTAATAATGGACATCTGATTATATGCAGCCACCCTTTGAGAGCCCAGCAGGCTATTCAACAGGAGAGATACCTCTTTCTCTCTCTCTAGTCTTGGGCTTCTGACTTCTTGTTCCTGATCTTCTGCCTGTTGAGTCCCAGTTTCCTAATTCCTGGTTCCTGCCTGTTTACTCCATTTCCTGGTTCCTAAATTGCCTGTTTCCTGCCTCCTGTTTGTTGACTTCCTGGCATCATCCTTTTTTGCTGGTTTCTGCCCATCTAAGAGCAGAATCTAAAACTAACTGCTCAGGCAGCCAGTTAAGTAAACCTAATGAAACTATTTGTAGTATTGCCATCTGGTGACTGTTAGTAACACTGCAATCTGTCAAGTGGGATAAACGTTGACCAGCAAAGCATAAGTTACAAACTGCTCATTTTGTATTCAGGAATTTCAAATGATGCCATTTCAAACATCTTGCACTGTTTTCCTTATGCCTTTCTGACTAGTTCTCTGTTTTCCACTTAGAATCATAGAAAATGAGGGTTGGAAGGGACCTCAGGAGGTCATCTAGTCCAACCCTCTGCCCAAAGCAGGACAATTCCTAACTAGATCATTCCAGCCAAGGCTTTGTCTATCTGGGTCTTAAAAACTGCTCTGGGTAATCTCTCTGGGTAACCTGTTCCACTGCTTTACTATCCTCCTTGTGAGAAAGTTTTTCCTAATATCCAACCTAAATTTCCTTCGCTGCAACTTGAGACCATTGCTCTT
The DNA here is from genome assembly GCF_001723895.1 of Crocodylus porosus. Classification (NCBI taxonomy): domain Eukaryota; kingdom Metazoa; phylum Chordata; order Crocodylia; family Crocodylidae; genus Crocodylus; species Crocodylus porosus. The sequence continues at coordinate 33,289,449 of NW_017728950.1, forward strand.
TGTTCTGTTGTCAGTCACCACTGAGAACAGTTTAGCTCCATCCTAACCATCCTTACAATCCCAGGTCCCTCAGCCTCTCCTCATAAATCCCACAGCCCCCTCACCATTTTTGTTGCCTTCTGCTGGACTCTCTCCAATTTCTATATTTCTGTGGAGATGTTGGTGGCTGGGAACCAACTTGCTGGTTGGCAGGTTGTGAACTACAAAGATACTGGCCTGGCTCCCCAATTGAGAGCCTCAATGTGCTCTCACTCACCAGTTTTATGCTGGTTTAATTCCACTGTGCTCAAAGGAGTTACCTGAGACTATCACTGAGATCGGAATCATGCACATAATCTTCAACTAGAAACAGTTCAGGCAAGTAACGATGTGGATTATCTCACTCCCAATCCCAAATAAAGACTGTTTTTTTTAATTAGATCCTTCAGATTAACTAACCTGTATAATTAGATTAGAACATCTGATGCAGGGTTGGGAGCTTAATGACCAACCAGAGGTGCCAACAGCAACAAATACCATGTGAGTCATTATGTAGGTTGCTTTCATGTTGCTTCTGATGTTGATCAAAGCCTCAGACACCGTAGGCCCTTTGTTAGACAAATATCCCGCATAATTTTTACAAGCGTTCTGAAAGATCACTTTGAAATGCATCTGGAAAACACTGGCTCTTTCTCTCACAACATCTATGGACCTTTTTAGTTTCTTCTTTTTACGTGAAAGGAGGAGGGGAACTATTATTATGTTGCATTAATTTGTTTAGTATTACTATGTGTAGACTATTATGTAATGGAACAGGAATTCACCCCTTCACCTCTCAAACATCATATACTTGGGGGAGGGAAGTAGAGGGATAGAGGATTGTTAATCAGTATGCAGCAAACTTTTGGTTTTGTCAGGGTGTTTAAAATATTAAAATGTGTATGTGCATTGACACACACACACACACACGCGCGCACACATATATCAAAACATAAAGCAAAGCGAAGGCGGAATCATGACACTAACAAGATTCGTGTCAACCAGCCACCTTTTTGTTTTTTGAATATCATCACACCCATTCCATCTGTCTCTCATGTTCAATTAAAGTTCAGCTCTTAAGTGCTAAAGCTGCCCTTATAAATGAGTTTTAGGCTTCTGAGTCACAGAATAATAGAAAGTTAGGGTTGGAAGGGACCTCAGGAGGTCATCTTGTCCAACCACCTGCTTAAAGCAGGGCCATCCCCAGCTAGGGCTTTGTGATATTTAAAAACAATTCAGTTGTAATGTGTGTCTACACTCTTAGGTGTTTAAATATTTTGATGGCAATACATTCCTAGGTCACATAGGCACTTTAAAATAAAGCTCTCCTTTGCTGCTGGGCCCTCCATTCCACCTTTTCTGTATTTTGATAATGCTCCTTTGCAATCCCAAGGCAACAGTATGACAGATGTGGAATCCCTGGTTTTCAGGAGTAACTTTTCCACCTGTGAAACATTCCTAAATTGCATACGCTTCTTTTAGCTTTGGACACCATCAAAACAATTCACTGCTTTGTAACCTAAAAGGTGGACTGCTGTCAGCCACTGAATCTAAGGTTACCAAAGCAAACCTCCCTCAGAGTGCAGGTCTTATAGCTGGACATCCCAACTTGTCAAGGAATTCTGTTCACAAAGTTCATTATCACTTGCAGAAGTATTTGTATCATAGAAGTGCACCAAATGGGGATTATTAAAGAGAGTCAAAATAACTGAGGCCATTTTTGCTTAGTAGAACTTCTATCCCAAGGAGTTAGCAATCTAAAGAAAGGGTGGGGAGGAAGGAACTATTATGTTCCACTTCCCAAATAGAGAACTGAGACCCAGAAAAGGGAACTGAGTTACTTATGGGAAGAGCTGGCAACTGACCCCACAACTTTGGTCTCCAATGCCAATACAGTAGCAACAAGACTACTATGTCTTGGACACAGCAGCTCTTGTGTCTCAGGAGCTTTGTTTGAGTGACAGTGGGCATGCCTCAGGATTTCTGCTTTCAGTCCACACTTCCATAAATAACATGTTACTAGTTTATCTTAGGGAGGGCATGTTGCTCTTAATGAGCTGGGACAGGTGGGATTGGACTTTCTAACTGTCATGATAAGGGGGCGGGTGTTAGGTCTCAGATATACTTGTGCACATCAGGAGCAACTGCATGGAAAGAAGCTGAGCTATCCTGTTGTACAGCTGGGGGGAAACTAGATTGCAATCATGTCCAAAGACTGGAAACAGCCAGATGACTTGGGCTTGCTCTTTTCCAGGAGGTTCTACATTTCTGGAGATCACTGCTACCTCTCATTTTTGCATTCCTTAAAATACCACTAAAGATGTTTTTCTTTTATTTTAAATCATTTAATTTCTTGCTGCTTTTACTTTTTCTGGGTGTTTTCCTCCCTTGTTACAGATTTTTAGGTTTTTATTTGGGATTTTTTTCTGTGTTAATAATATTGTAATATGGTACACATGGAAGCTTTTGAATAGGTGGTATTTTGATGCACAGAACATCAAGGATGCAGATGGTATGCTGTGCTTCATGTACTGTATGCAAAGCAAGGTAAACAACTCATATCAGATTTTCAGATTGACACTTGGAGTGCTGGCTTCCTGTGAGTCAGCAGGGGAGAAACAACAGCTGGAAGCTTTCTGGGGAGAGGAGTCAAGTCCTGAGAGCAACAGTCCATTATGCCATGGGCTCTTGGGGGCTGCAGACAGAAGGGCTATATTTTCAAAATCTGGCACACTGATTGGTCCTCCAACTAGTAAACCTGTACACACAGATAAATGCCTATTCCAGCTAAGGGCAAATTTGTATACGAGTCCTTGTCTTGCCTTGCAGCTACCAGTTTGGGTGCATGGATGAGTTTCTGTACAAACAGATTTTGTAAATCAAATTAGGTACAAAGATTTGAAAAATCAGTCTTATCCGTCAAGCAAAAATTATTTTGATCAAAACACCATACCTTGCCAAAGTACATCATCATCTGTATCATTGCATCATCATATACACACAAAGAAAGATACACATTTAGAAAAGAAGATTGGAAGAGACCTCCTAGGCCATCAGTTCCAGTCCCCTATGTACATGTACATATAACCACAGTGATACTCATGAAAAGGCATACCTTTTCTACAAGACATCAGTTTTTTTCTTATTTTACTGAAAGGCAAGAATTGTGACATCTTGGATACCACATTTAGGTAACTGTTGGTAAAATCTGAATCCTCAGTGGAGAAATACTTTTTAATTATGGTATATAGTATATACACATATCTAGGTATTGTAGGCACATGTGTACATAAGAATATGTACACACAAATATGTATGTGCTGACAAAACTTCCGCTCTTGGAGTGGACAGTTCTGTCTTCATCTGCAAGAACATCATTGCTCAAATCTTTTGGACACATCAATTCTAGATTCCTAAGCAAATATGCAACTTTACAAGCAAACACGGGTATGGTCAATTACTGCTAATGTAGTGTAAATGGGAATGTGGATATCTAACTACTGAATGCATGCAAATACCTTACTTCACTATTTGCTACAGTGTGGGTATTTTGGCACACAAGTGCACATATGAGAACACACACATTTGCCATGAAAGACTTAGCCTTAGCAAAAGATCACCTGGTTCTTATACTTTTGTTTTTATACTGCCTGACATGATGTGACACTAATGCTGTGATGATTCCTTAGTGCTCAGTGCATATTTTTTCTGTAAGTTGTATCAATTTGTCCCTTCATGGCTCCCTGAAGACAGTATTCATAAACACTCAGAGCTCAGTAACAATGACAAAATAGGCACTATTTGTATCTTCCACCTGCCTTTTAAAGATAAAAAGCTAATTTTTCTGTAGGTGCAGTAATGTCACAGGCTGGCAGTGTTTGTCTGAAGAACCCCACTCTTAGCAGGTGACTTCTCCCCTCTCTTGATTATAACAAGTGTATTTTACTCTTGGTGGAAAGGGAATCTAGTCATTGACTTGAGATACAGAGGATACAGAATCATTGAGTAAAGAACTCCAGGAACAACCAAGGCTGGAAAAAAAACCTTTTTTCCAGGGGAGGCAAAGCAGTACTGTAGAATAGGGGTGAGTTTGCACTTATTACTGTGGGTGAAATTGGTGCACATTGAACTCAATGAGGGTTTTGCTTTTGGCATCCTGAAATCAGGTTTTTTTGTGAGTAGCACGAGATGGTCTGCATGCTCTGTAGCAGCCTCTCTCCTTCCCCTTTTAAAGCAGCTAAACATTTTTGTTTGTCCACAGCCTACAGGCTTGGACTGCAGTTCAAGACTGCCATGGCTGGGCACAGCTAATTAAAGAGACTTACCTTTGCAAGCAGGTGGTGTTGTCCAGGTTCCATTTTCTAAACAAACACTCCTCAGCGACCCCTCCAGCATATAGCCACTGTAGCATGAGTAGGTGATCATGTCTCCATACTGATAAAAAGTCCCACGTGCCAGTGCATTTTCTATGTGAGCAGGGGGGCCACAAGAAATCCCTGAAGAGAGATCATAAGTTACAATAGATAGAGAAGCTGTGATGTCTTGGAAATAATTGCCAATACAGTGCCCAACATCCCCATTTAGTTAGGGTTCATGCTTGCAGTCAGCCCCAGGCTGCCAAGGGGAACACGGTGAGCAAAACTCAGCACCTGTGGAGCAAAGGTTCTGCCTGGTGCGGAGGATGTGCATGCAGCGCTCAGCAGTGCGAACAGACCTCTGCTCTTGCACTAGACAGAGCACTGGACATAGGAAACACAAAGAAGGTATGGCCAGGGACTAGGGGTTCTATAGCACCTAGTAGCAAACACAAAAGTGAAAGTATATAATGAGCACAGCAGCCATATCTCAGTGCTGTTTATCTGTTCCCAATAGTCAAACCAGCTTAAAAGCTGCCATTAAAAGAGTAATACTGGGCTTTGCCATCTGGGCTACCCACCAGCACAGGACAAGTCAAAGGGTACTCAGGGAATAGTGCCTCAGCCTGGTCTTTATCAGACACTTACTTTCACATTTAGCTTTTGTTGGTGTCCAGGTCTCATCTGGGTTACAGGTGATCACGGCTTGTCCTCTAAGTTGGTAGCCCTCCCTGCATCTGATAGATACTTTCTGACCAACATAAAAATCCACCTCAGACAGGAGGGCATTCTCAGGAATTATGAAAGGTACAGGGCAAGGATTTGCTGTTCAAGTGGGAAAATAAAAATACATTTTTAAAGCATTTCTGCTTTAAAAGGTCAGCACAAGTAGACTTTTTGCACACATTTCATTTTATACAGCTATAGATTTAGGAGAGTTGTGAAATACTGCTAAAGGGTCCCATTCTCCATTATGATAACATCAATTTATACCACACTTGATGCGGGGAAGGGAGGGAAATCATGTCTCTGCTGAAGTTGGTGGAAGAACTATCTTCAATCTGAATAGGGTAAGGATTTTACCTAGGCCAATATAAAGGATTCTACACTGCCAGAATAACATACACGGGCCTTTGTGTCAAGGAGAACCAAATCATTGTATTTTGTGGCACTGAACAGTGCAAAGCATAGGACTGCAATAGTGAATCTGTCCTTTACCTTCTGTAAATGAAATATATACATATTCAAGAGTTTGTTGTTCACCTGCAGTCCTCTTGTGTTTAATTTTTGGCTTATCTCTGCTAGCCTTCCACATAGGAGAAGGCCCACTCACCTCCAACAAGACAACTCACAAGGAAGAATTGGTGTGTTATCTACAGCAGAGGCTGTTGTCTCTTCCATGAAACTAGTCACACTGGTCATTTGTTAAAGACCAATGAGGTGACCCAGCCAGTGTCCTGCAAATATAGGAGATCTAAGACAAAGTATAGCCAGATGAGTTTATATGGAAAATCAGACTGTCGGGGTGGATATCTTAAACCATTTAAAGCAGGAGGACTCAACCTCCTGCCATGTCATCCAGCCTGCAGGGCTCATCAAGGGTCTGGAAATTGTCATTCTTTCGTTTTCACAGGAACACTTGCAGGAGAATGCCAGTATTTTAACATGCATCAGGACTATTCGATTTGTTATCAAGAATGTTGGGATGTCCCCAAAAGGCACATGAGAGTACCTAGCTTGAGACATGCAAAATTTCACAGAAAACCATGCTGCACAATTTTTAATTTGTAGGGACAAATTCTGCTCATGGACCCATGATAGTAATTCCAGGTGAACTTCCCCAACATTAAGGGATTTACCCCTAGCTACCACTGGGTTGAATGAAGAATTGAAGCATGCTTAAATATAACACAGACTCATCATTCTAAAGTAAACACACACGTTTGCACAGAGGTATGGGATGACTCCAACTTCCACCCCCTGTGCACTCTGCCCTTGGCTCCCCTTCCAAGCTGAATCCTCTGTTGCAGTGATAAGCCACTGTGCTGCCCACAGTATTGTTTTCATACAAGGCCTTCCCATTTGCCAAGGAAACTGGTGCTTCACATCTGGTTTCTGGAACGAAGCAAATTTGTTAATATATCCTGATATCAGGCCTGACCTTTATTTATCAGTTACTCTGATGCCACACTCATGGTAGCAACTGCAATTGTTAACAAGTGTTCACAGCAAAATCAACAGTGCTGGAAAGAAACTGGGTTGTGTTGGTGTATCTGCTCTTCCTATGATGGAAAAGACCATTTCACCTTTGTGCTCCTAACTGGCACTCACATGGTCATGTGGGGCACTGGTACAAATTCCTCAGTACAACCCCATTTTCTTTCTGTGGTGTTGACAACCACACTCCATACGCCTTCCTCCCCTGCTATAAGACAAACAAGCCACGATTGTGACTTTTTCTGGTTTGTTACAAGAATAAGAGGAGCACTCAAGTGGACTAATTTGCAGAAAGGTATATAGAGAGAAGTAATGTGTTTGCATATTAAAGTATGAACTCCTGGGACAGTTATTTTGAAACACTTGCCCCTGAGTACCAACTTGTCCTGATTTATAAACAAAAACAAACAACCCAACCAACTCTCAACAGGACCTTCTCAGCCCCTGAGAAAAAATTAATTTGTTCTCCCACAAGTTTTTTTAATGGTCTGATTCAATGATAAGAGTAAATTGGATGCTTATCTTGCTGGGATCCTATGACCCCAGCTGATGTCCTGCCCTTCAGGTGAGGGGCCAGACTCGAGGATCTTCCGAGGCCCCTTCCAGCCCTAATGTCTATGAAGTCTATGTGTCACAGGAGCACTGAGGTGCCCTGTTCCTAGAAGCGGAGAAGTGGAGCTGCCAATCTCCAGGGGCAGCTCAGGTGCCGGTTGCTGCAGCAACCGGGCGGGCCATGTGACCGTAAGGGGGCAGGGCCGGGCCTTTGTAAACAGCCCAGGCCGGAGCCTAGGGAGCAGTTCTCTTCTGGCGGCCGCAGGAGCGGGAGTTCTGCGGGAGAGCAGAGCTGATGGTTGCAGCATGATCACCGGAGTGGCTACGGCATGGTTAGAGAGCCAAGGAAGCGTAGGCCATATGTTATAAGCCAGAAGGCTTCTTGTTGTTATGTTGCAGCCGTTTGGCTCATGGTTTAGTTATCGTTAGACTGGTGGACTGGGTAAGGCTATAAGGGGCAGAGGAGGCCTCATAGGGACCCCGCAGTAGCGTGGGAAGGGGTCCTGGCGCTGTAGAGGGCGCAGCTTTGACAGGGGGCAGTGGGAAGCCCCGGAGCGAGAAACCGGAGGACCGGGTGAGGCTGTAGGGGCGTGAGGAGGCCTCACGGGATCTCCCCAGCTGCGTGGGGGTTCCCAGAGCCCTGTGTGGGCAACAGAGTGGTGCCTGGGGCGGCACAGCTATTCAGTGCTGAGGTGGCACAGTGGGTAGCCCTGAGTGGATGATAGCGAGAGGCCTGAGCAGGGCAGAGGACCCCGCTCAAGGGGCCGAGCACCAGAGTGAAGCCTGTAGGGACTCATGTTGGGCTCCAGGTGTGGGAGCCACATGAGTGGAAGCCTAGGGTGGGTGCTGCAAAGACAGTTAGCCTGGTGAGGGTGACCCAGGGGCTATCTAGGGCCCAGAGAAGGTGCTGAGAAGCCGTGGGAGCGGGCACATGTTGAAGAGAGGCCCCAGGCGGGGCACGTACAGTATAAAGCCACCCCAAAGGGGGACATGTACCATTGACAGCCACCCCAAGATGGGTGTGGTCTAAGAGGGATTCCAGAGGGCTTCCGCAGCAATAGGAATCCCAAGGAACCAGGGGCGCCAGGTAGGGCGCTGGTTGTGGGCCAAGCCCAGGGGCGCCAGGTAGGGCGCAGAAGGTTAAGGACCGGATAACGTCCAGGAAGAGCTGCGAGGCTTGGGGCGTGGTAAAGGGGAGGGGGGAGGCATGCACTGCCCATAAGGCAGGGTTGCATTGAGGCACCCCACTCGGAATGGGGAATAGTATTAGCGTGGTGTCCAGGGCGATAAGAGGCAGCCTCCCATATTGAACCTTATAACATCAAAGACGTGGCGGGCGAATAGAGGGTGCTGGATTGCCTGATTGACATGGCAGGGGGCGCTAGTGAGATCACGGCCGCCGCACCTGTGACACTATGAAGTAAAAACTTTCATCTTTCACAGGCATTTATACACTAGCTACTGTTTTGGCTTGATACTGGTTCTCTACACTGGGGCTGTTTGCTGCAATACATTTCACTAACTGCATGCCATATACATAATAATAAAAATATAATGAGTACAATTGACTTCTCCAAGGAAGAGCCTTTCCAGAAAGAGACTTGATTCCCAAGTAGCGCAATGCCCATTTAGCTTGCCAACAAGAATGGCTCTTCTGGCACACAGAATGTAAAAGTTACCTTCACAAGATGGGAGTGGTTTACTCCATGTTCCATTGGCAAGACATGTGATATTCTGAGTCCCGACTAGATGGTATCCAAAATTGCACATAAAAGTTATGTTACTTCTGTATACATTTCCCGAGGAGACAGACAATGCATTTTCTACAGATGGATGTGGCTCACAAGTTATCCCTAGAAGAGAAGAGCACTCTGATCTTACACAACTTCCTCAACTTTTATACAAAGTCAATTGTTTTCAATGCTTTTCTGTAGTGTTTCACAGCCTGCTTCCCATAATAATTTACTAGCAAGAAATGCAGAAGATACAGGCTGAAAAAATTATATATAAAGAGAAATGACTCAATGTTTCCACAGGACAGATGTGGCAGCATAAAAAATAGACACTCACTTCTCCTGTTGTACAGAACTGAGGAAGAGATAGGGTCAAGAAATTGGCCCCAACTAAGAGCAGAATGGGAGGGTAAGGGAGTTTGAAACCAAAGAGGAAGGGTGAAGAGAGTTTGTTGGCACAGGCTATAAAACCTTAATAATAGAGTCATAGGCTGTGCACAGCATATATATAGGCCTGTCCCTGGAAATAACTCATATTCCATTGCTGTGGCATCAGAAATTCAGAGATATGGATGCAAGACATTAGAACAGCCAGGCTGTGTCAGTACTGACACTGTGTAGACATCACTGCATTGTGATCAGCAAGACTCTATATCCCCAGTGCAATACATAGCACACATTACTGGCCAAGTTCTCCTCTTTTTATTCTGGTGAAACCCCATGCCACACCATGTCAGGGTGCAACCAAGAGGAGAGCTAGCCCAGCAGCATTCAGAGCAAAGCCTTCCTGAGGGCCAAATTTTCCCATTGCTGGCCTATTGCTGGTGCATCTCTATCAAGGGAGAGCTACTATATACCAAAGATGGCATTTTACTATTATGTAGTCTTTACCTGCTTTAGAAAGGGTTTCATCTTACTCTGACATGTACTTACTCACACACGAAGGTGTAGGGGGATTCCACTTTTTGTTAACATGGCAAATCCTTCGGGTTGGTCCCTGCAGTTCAAAGCCTGGATTACAGCCATAGAGAACATTGTCTTCAAATAGGAACGCCTTCCCTTGAATGAATCCATTCTCAATTGGTTCTGGTGGTCCACAGGATATCTCTACGCCAGAGAAAACATGTTTTAATCAGTTCTTTTTTACAAAAAGCTTCCCTAAAACCTTGTTCCTTCTAACTCTTCTTTCTGTGAAACAAGAAAGACCAGTGACAATGGAAGAAATATCATTTGCATGTGTACTGTATGTGAGCCAATATCCCTAGGTTATTCAACTTGTCAACAAAAGAGGTAGTATAACAGCTGATAAGAGAGTAAGGCGTGGTACCTGTTAGGTACCTCTGAAAAACAAAATCTGATATAGGCTGCTTTTATTATTTATTAATTTTAGATTTATACTACATCCTACCCAAAACACTTAGAGTGGCTTTTGGCAGAAAGCACCAGGAAAATCCCTGCAGAATCAGATGAATGATGATAAATGTGAAAAAAGAAAAAAAAATGCAAACTGCAGATTAAGGACTTAGCAAGTCAGGGTGTTAACACCAATGACTCCAATTGATTTCAACTGCTCTAGAGATCATCACCAGTCCAAAAAGCCTACTCTATAAAGCAAATAAGCAAGCAAATAAAAGTTTTTGAATCCTGGGTGTTCCCTTTAAAATCTGCGAAGTTTCTTGTTCTACCGGTAACACGTGCATTGTGCAAGAACTGTGGCTTTCCTATTCATCATGGGAGTGTTTTCTCAGAATTGCAGAAATGGCTAATTATAAAAATAAAGGAAAGGTAAATTGTTTTAGTGTTACCAAAAAGACACACCCATGTTGCACCTCCTAAACTGCTGAGAAGAAGCGCCGAAGAACAATATGGTCCAATTCTTCAAACCATCCCATTTTGCTGACCAAAGTAGGGCACCTAGAAATTGAGGCTCTTAAAAACTGTGGTTACTGGGCATGTCTACACATGGGCATTTGATGTGCATGAGCCCAATTTAAGGAGCATTAAGGTCACGTGTCTACATGTGTGCTCCCTTAATGCACCTTAAAATGGGAATTTTAAGTAATTGCACCTAAATTTGATACCTCCATAAAGCAAGTATCAAATTTAGGTGTGATTAGTTAAAGCACATTAACGCATATGTAGATGTATTAATGCAAGATCTTTAGTGCTGGGTCTGCCCAGCCACTAGGAAGCTGGCCAAAGCCCAGCACCAGAGCTCCTGTCTGGCTGCTTCTCCTCCAGAGCTGGGCTGCTCTCTGGCAGCCCCTAGTTGCAGGCTATAAAAGCCTCCAGCCATTTTGTGCCTTGACGAACACAGTGCAGGGAGTCTGAAGGAGCCAGTGCACTCTGCAGGAGCTCATGAAACCCCATGTGCCCCTTGGACAGGAACCAGGCAGGCTCTGCCTGTCCTGTTACCTAGCCAGAGCTGCTCCTTGGCCACAGGTGAGTGTTGCAAAGGGCTGCAGCCTGCTGCATCCCTTGCCCAGCCCTGAAATTCGCCCCAGGGCTGCTGGCCCTGCTCTCTGTGGCAGCAGGGCCAGTACCTACTCCTTGCTGCTCCTCACTCCCAGCTCTGTCTCTTTGCAGGCACTATAATGTCTCTGCCATCTGGATCACAGTCCCTAGCTGTGCCCATGTTTTGGGTGCTACTGTCAGCTCTTCAGAGCCAGCATCACAGGGACAGCCATATTGGGGCCCAGGGAGCTGGCGTGGGGAGCATATCCAGCACATCACCCCTGTCGAGCCCTGGCTCCACCTGCATGCCCATGCTCATCCTGAGAACCCAGGCCCCCAACTGGACCTGCAAGGCAGCGCATGACCTTATCGCTCTCTGGGGTGAGGTGAGGCTGACATTCAGAGAGGCAGTTTGCATGGGGTGGGCGCTTGAGCGCCCACATTTAGAAGGCTATTTCAATGAGGATGTGCATGCGAAACCACTCCTGAAAGGCACAGAGTGATGCCTGAAAGCCAAGATTTTGCAGACACAGTGGGTGGCTGTGACTGGTTTCAACTGTTGGTTTGGTTATGCCCATAAGACCATGCCCTTCCTTGAAGGTGTTCAAGATGAAGCTGGATAAATGCCTTGCTGAGTTCATTTTCAACCTGGAAAAATGCAGGTAGTGGAGTTCCCCAGGGTTTTGTCCTTGGACCAGCGCTATTCAATATCTTCATCAGTGAGTTGGATGAGGGCATGGAAAGCACTCTGTCCAAATTTACAGATGACACCAAATTATGGGCAAAGTAAACATGATGGAGGGCAGAGAGCGGATTCAGGTGGATTTGGACAGGTCGGGAATGTGGGCATAACAGAATAGGATGCATTTTAATAAGGGTAAGCATGAAGTGCTACATCTAGGGAGAAAGAATCACCAACTCACCTACAGGCGGGGAGGTGACTTTCTAAGCAGCACAGCAGCATCTTACCACGGTCCCTGGGCACTTGTACATGGCCTACCTCCAATCTGAGGCCAGCCAGCTCAGGGCCTCTGGTGCAAAGCATCTTATGTCTACAATTTTGCAAACTTGTACAAAAGGCTTCTGTGTCTTGCCTCTGCTGCGCCCTGCAGGAGTGCTGCATCAGGATTGCTGCCACCTGTCGCTACAGCCACCTGGATGTGCTGGCTGTGCCAGCAGTACACCACGGACTGGAACCTCCTGCTCCAGTGGCTCATAGTGGTGGAAAACTGGGTATTGCAGGACCAGGCACAGCAGCAGGTGCAGGAGGCAAGTGAGCTGTCCTGGCAGAAAATATTGCCCAAGAGAATCCCTGGGAGGAGGCACAGGACTGCACAGCAGGAGCACTGGGCCTGGCTGGATGCCCTGGAGCAGTGCCATGTGGAGCTGCTCCAGCATCAACTGGGCAGCCATAGCCAGGCAGTGGAGCCCACATCCAGTTCCCCCATACCAGGCCCTGGCTCTGGTTCCTCAGGGCACCCGGGTTCCACCTGTTACCCCTCAGAGGGCCTCTACCACCTCCCACCCTGAGGAGCCCCTGCTGTTTGCTGTGGCCCCCAGATCTGCGGGGGAACTATCTTCAGCCAGGGTGCTGGCCACCTGCCACTGGGCTCTGTGCCCTGGGTTCCCCCACCACACAGCCCCTGACTCCAAGACTCAGAGAAGGACTAAGACTGATGTATATAGTTTTCAGTTTGGGAGGAGGGAGCTGAGAAGCACAGCTGCAGTAGAAGTAGAGCAGGCACAGGCTGCCCGTGTCTCTGCCATGCTGTTGCTCTGACACAGGAAGTGTCAGCCCAGAGGTCACAGTGCAGAGGGTCTGCTTTCAAGATGAGTGCCAAGTGCTGGCAGCTGGCTCTGCTTTCAGTATGGCTGCCAAGTGCTGGCAGCTGTGGGGGTTTTTACACATGCAAGTGCTGCAGTGCCAGGCACTTTGAAAAGTGCCTAGTGTTGTGACGCATGCAGTTGTATAAGTGGCGAAATGCGAGTTAGCGCTGAGAAAATGGCAGCAGCGCGCTTTTGAACTAAAACACATTGGAGGTGCTTTACTTCAAAAGTGCACTGCCACCATTTTTTGCACGCTGATGTGCATTTCACCACTTATACAACTCCACATGGCACAGCGCAGTTTGCCTCAGTTTGTGTGGGGAGCAGACTCGATTAAGCGAGTCTGGTCAGAAGTGGTGGATCTCTGGTGCATTGTGGGACAAAAAAGTATGTGTATAAATGCTCTTTTGTGTCCAGAGGCTGGAGCTTTCCCAGGTGGCCACAGATGAACATGGCAGGGCTAAAGCGACTTGAAACTAAAGTTAGTCCTCAGTCTCACCATGTGTATACACCTGCCAAAAATGCTTAACGCACACTGGCTTAATAAGCATTAAATTTAAGCATGTTTAAATTCACATGTAGACATGCCCGCTTCAGAAAGTCTTTGTGTAAAAGTGTTGGTTTTAAAAAAAAAAATTCATTTCTGTTTAGGTAATAACATTATCTTTGGATGCCAGCAGTTCTGTAATTTTTCAAGGATATTTTCAGTAAAATCTTGGGCAGATGGTGGTGATAGTATGAGTTGCAGACAAAGCAAGTGAATGTTAGCATTTATCTGGCACAGAGACCACCGCCAAACTGAACTTGCTGTATGATTAAGCTCAATGAGCACTTACTTCTGCACATAGGTGCTGCTCCACTCCACAGCTTGTTTCCTTGGCAGATCCGTTCAATGTCGCCCTATCAGACAGAAGAAAAGGCTCACAAAACAGCATACAATTACTAACACTACTGTGGAAGAGATTCAGAGCTGCTTTTATTTTTGCATGCCTGATACAGAGTCATAGAAAATTAGGGATGGGAAGGACCTCAGGAGGTCATCTAGTCCAACCCCCTGCTCAGAGCAGGACCATACTGACTCCAGTATTCTGGTCTCATTGTTCACTTTCCCTCTGACTAAAATCTATGCAAGGAGGCAAGTGGAATGTTGAGATTAGGATCCACCAGGCACATCTCAGTCAAATTCTGCCAGCTGTTCAGAAAAAACACCCGAGGTAAATAAAAGAGCTTATGGGACATTCAGGAGAGGCACTGGGTGGGGAGAAAGGCAGCCTCTCTGAATATTGGTGGCTTTGCTTCAGTTTGTCTGGGCATCCTGTGGGAGAAAATGAAGCAAAAGGGATGTGTGGAGACCTCTAATTAATACTGTGGTCAAGTGCACTTAAAAAGGAGCAGGTTAAATCCAAAAACAGAAGCATCCCTGGCATGTGCATGGGTTACACCTTGATAGGTGAGAGGGAATAATATAAGGAGGAATAGATATTTAGGTTTCTTAATATTGCAGAAACTGCCTACTGATTGCAAAATTATACTTGGCACTTTAAATTCACCACTGCTTTCAGATTATTTTAAAACTGTTGGCCAGTTAGAAATAGGACAGCAAAACTAATGGTCAAGCTAGTGGCCCTGTTTCTCCTCTCAGACTCAGCAATTTAACATTGCCACTGCTGCCCAGCTGCCAAATTCCCAGAGCCATAGGAATCCCTGCAGCTGTGTCTTGATCCTCCCTGCTTTAGAATATACTTATATTTAAGGCATCCTACCCCTGCTGTGCACAGCAGAGGAGTAGAAGAGCCTTCTATTTTAGCTGCCAAGAAGCAGGCCTGTAGGTGGCGCAGATGGAATAATTTCTAAGTGAAGTACCATTGTTTTGCCTTTTATATTGGTCCAGATTATAGCGTAACTGGCTCAAGAAGGGGGAGTGATCTTTTGCAGTGTTTTGCTAAGCCTCATCATGCTTGCAGCATTCAATAAGTAACAACAGTAATAAAAGAGAAGTATAAAAGTTCAACAGGAAAACTAATAATAAGGAAGAATACTTCATTCTAATAAACTTGGAAAACAGTACAGAGGATAATGCAAAGGTTAATCTTAATGGCACTGGTTGGTATGAGGTGGAATCAGTTTACTTGCCTGTAGTTCATAGCCAGCATTACATTTGTAATGGACTGCATCCCTGTAGCTGTATCCTGTTCCAAGCACAACCCCATGTTCTGGAGTTTCTGGTTTCCCACAAGACACAGGGACACAGATCTCATCTGAAAACAGTGGCACCCAGCTGCCATTGTCCTAAAAAATAAACATTCGAGATAACTAAAGTTTGTCTAATGTCTCTCCCTACTACATAGCTGGTCCAATCAAGGATCTTACCAAAATGCCCGCATCGAAGAGAACTAAAAGAATTCATCTTGGTAAACATATGAGAAATAAATATTAAATGAGAAAATTAAAAAATACCAATATAGAGATAGAGAGTTATTTGCTATAATTTGTATTGTGAGCTTCAACCCAGACTGGAGCCCAGCTGAGCTAAATACTGACCACTGGCATGGTGAGATGGAGAGATCTTTGGCTTGGGGATTATGGTCTAAAGAGAAAAGACTGGTAAAGGGCAAGAGTCCTGTTTCTGAGTGGCATGCAGGCTGTGCTGTATGCACTCCTTTCCTGTACCACCCCAGTGCCCACAGGCCCTGCATATCATGCTGTGTGTATGTGGGTCCCTCCTGCTACACAGTGCAGCAGCTACCTTGCTGTACCAGGCTGGTGCCTTGTGCTGTGCAACATGGGGTTCCTGGGTCCTCCTGAGCTACCCAGCTGCAGAGCCTCTCTGCCCTGACACCAGGGGTGGGTTCAGGAAGCAGAAGCTGAAAAAAGGAGGAAAAGCCTTGAGACTCTGGTGGTAGCAGCTACTGGAATGGTGGGGGGAGTTGTAATGAGACTGGAAGCCTGGTGGGGGGAGGGCCACATGCTAACCCCTTTAGGGCCATAAGAAGTCTGCTGGCCGTCAGTTGGTCCAATTAAGAATAGGTCTGGGTGAATTAAAAGAACATCTGGTGAGTTACGGTGCAGTATTTTTGTGAAGAAGAGGAAACAATTATTTCCCAAACCTGGAAGCCTCTGTATATACTGTCTGAGAAGTACTCACTTTTCTTTCAAAAAGGGAGGGCATTGTTTTTATTTTATAGTGCCTTATCCCTGCACTGTGGACAATCAGGGCTTATTTAATCAGCAATGAATGCATGTATCATTTATTTCAATAGGAGAGGCATGTCAGCATCTTGGTACAGAATGGTGACCTGACCAGTACTTTTGAAAAAAGAAAAGGAAGCAATCTTTACCTGGCACATTGATGTGGTTGCCCCCATCAAAGTGTAGCCTTCTGCACATGACAGTGTTACACTCTTATTCACAGTCAGTTCATCACCAGAAACAATTACACTGGTTAGATTTGTTGGCACAGGACATTTTTTGAGGAAACAGGAAATACTTGTAGGAGACCACTGTCCATCCTCTTGACAAACGCACATATCTGCTTCTGTCTCCATCACGTAGCCCTCTAGGCACCTGCAATATATCACAAACATCTGACCACTGAATCATGCCTGTGTATGATGTTTTACTCCTCAAGGTACAAAATTTTCAGTGTGGCTGGTTACTCAGTATTTGCTGTACTTTACTGGAGTCTATAGATTTCTCCATCTTTTCAGGGCAGATTTCTCTGACAAAGAAAGGTGAGTGTATATTGTTGTGGTATTTCCATGCCACCTGTAGCAGGAGTTCCAGCATTCTGAAGCTGCCTCTGCAGCATCCTCTGCCTGCTTTCTGCTGCTGCAACAATGCAAAAGCAGTACAAATCTTTTGGAACTTGGCCCTTCCAGCTTCCTGCTGCTCAAAAGAGACTCAGGTGATGGAACGCCCCAGCAGCAGCTCCTACACCAACTACTGTTTGGGCATCTGGCATATGACCCAGATTAAGGAGGCATGGGAAAGATGTCCTTATGTACTTGAGGATTCCCTGCTGCTTGTTTGGTTTGTTTCAGGCAAGGGCAGCTCTGAGACTGATCTCATTTGCATCAGAGATGAGACAAATCCTGCGCTGGCACCAAGTTTAGGCAACAGTAAAAGTGACTTAAAGCAAGATATGCTGCACCCCATACAAGTCCAACACCAAGTACAATCCAAGTGGATGGGGAAAAATTTGGCGCTCTGTGGGTTTGTCATTATAAGCACACATATATATGTATGCACACACACTACCTCCCTTCCCTATTCCTTGCACTTAGGAGAGCTTAAGTGAAAACCCATGCTTGTAAACCCTTAAAGTCATGAAGTTCAGGTACCTTCACTCACAAGCTGTCCCTTTCATGTTTTACATTAACCCCTTTCATTGCCTTTTCATTATGCCTCAGCCAAGAAATTCACTCTCCGATCACAGAAACAGCCACAAAGTGCAAACATTCTGGAAACTGCCACATTAAACCTGGACCTGTACTTTAGTAAGTTTAACATGAGTGCATATCTATTCACTGTTTCAGTGCATGGTGTGCTATGCGCTTGCAGCATTAAGGCCATAAAGAGATGCCATCCTTGGAGCAGGATCAGCTATGCCAGGATGAGTCTGCGTATGGGGGAGCCCCAGAAGCACCTGCCCAGGTTCCTTCACTTTCAGAGGTGTGTCCTGGGAATCCCTTGGCAGGGGGTTCCTCAGGCACATGTATTGTGCTGCTGTGCCCTGACTCAAGGCATGCCTTTGCAAATGGGGGAACCTCTGTAAATGGGGGAACCCACCTTTTGCCGTGGCCACATGACAAGGAGTATGAATATTTGTTTTTTTGGATTCTGTGCTGTCATAAAAATGTTTATAGCAGCACAAAGGCCACATCTGTTTCTGGTCTAAAGTCTTCCACTACAATGGAAGAAGAGGGTGACAAGAAGGTTGTATGTGTTGTGTGTCAATGACTGTGATGTTTTCTCTATCACTTTTCTATGTATTTTAAAAACTGTTTGCCAAACTAAATATATATTTGCTTTATATATACCATGTATACCCTTTTTGTCCTCCACTTATTAGATGGAAATACAATTTCCGCTTCATACCTGTATTGGACTTTGCTTCCATAGGTGTGTGCCTCTCCAACAGGTACAGCATTTGGAATGGATGGTGGGGGTCCACATGTCAGTAGCTCACACTGAGGATGCGGCTCTCTCCAAACACCCTCCTCCGTACAAGTCAGCTCTGGATTCCCTTGCATGGCAAAGCCAGGTACACAGTTATAGGTGACTGTGTTCTCATGCGCAGAACTGCTCCCATTGATGTAAGCATTGGGGATGGCGGGTGGGGAGCCACATGTGATCTGCCCACAGCGTGGAAAACCCGAGCTCCATTTATCAGCTGCCTTGCAGGAGATCTCAGAAGGCCCAAGCAGCTTGAAGCCCTCCAGGCACTGGAACTGTGCACTTTTCCCACAACTGAAGTCTTTCCCAATAACAATCCCGTTCTGGATCTGTGGCACTGGGCATGTACAGAGCTGGCAAGAAGGGAGGCTCCCACTCCAAGAGCCATTGGACAAACACTGCCGCTGTGAATCTCCATGTAACTGGTAACCTTTAAAGCACACATACTGTATGAATTCCCCATAGCTAAAGTCTGACCCATTCAAAAAGCCATGAGAGAGGTCCTCCGGAGGGCCGCAGTTGACTGGCTCACAGAATGGAGCCTCTCCATCCCAGGTGCCATCCAGTTGACAGGTGAAGATGGATGCTCCGTGCAATATGTAGCCTTCATTGCAGTGATAATGAACCTCCTTTCCAAAGGCATATTCTGATCCAGTAATTGTCCCATTGGGAAGAGGTGGAGGCACTGCACACCTGATGGCTTTACAAACTGGAGCAATTCCACTCCAGCTACCATTTGCAAGGCAAACTCTACGTCTGTCCCCATCCAGCAGAAACCCTTTGTGACACAGATACTCAGTTTGCTTTTGAAATGTGTATTCTTCTCCAGTCACTCTTCCATTCTCTAAAGCTGGTGGCTGGCCACAGGAAATGGGAACACAAATGGGCTCATTCCCATCCCATGTCTGGTTTTCCTGGCATGTTCTATTAGCTGAGCCAATTAACTGGTATCCAGAATTGCATTCATAATAGATGGTGTGCCCATAAGTGTAGTTCTCTCCTTTTATATTTCCATTCATGAGTTTTTTAGGCATGCTACATGACATTGCTTCACAAAATGGAGCAGCACTACTCCACCGTCTATTAGGCAAACACAGCCTTGTGTTGGAACCAATAAGTTTATACCCTGGGTTACAGGTATAGTGCACTGTGCTACCGAGTGTATTCTCTGTAAAATGCAAAAAGCCATTCTCTGGAGGGAACAGCAAGTGGCACTCTATGGATATGCACATCGGGGCAGTTCCATTCCAGGTCCCATCCTCCTGGCAAGTGAGAAGGGAGTTTCCCAACAGCTCATAACCAGAGTAGCACGTGTACAAAATCATGGTTCCATATAAAAAGTTTGATGACTGTACTGAATTACTTTCCTTCTGAGACATTCTTTTATCCTTCCAGGCACCTGCAGCTAATGTGTGGGCCAGAGGAGGGCTCTCAGTAAGGAGCATGTCTTCTTGGTTAAAATGTCTCTCCTTACTTCTAATCTGTGCATATTCTCCAAAGTCAATGTGGGGAGGTAGGCCGCAGTCTGTTGGCTGGCATGCTGGAGTAAAGCTAGACCATCCTGTCTCTTCACAGGTCTGCATGGCGAGACCAGCCAGCTGGAATCCTGGGATGCAGCTATAGATTACCATGGCACCATAGCTGTAATCTGCACCTTCCACAAAGCCATTCTCAATGGGCTGAGGGGGATGGCAGTTTATAGCTTTACAAGAAGGAATGTCGGCATCCCACTCTCCTGTCTCTAAGCAGTGTAGTACATTCGGCCCTTTGAGCTGGAATCCTCTGTTACACGAGTATGTAACAGTTTCCCCATAATGAAAGTTTGTGTATGAATACTTGCCATTGAGTATCTCCTTAGGTGCTGGGCATTCAATAGGGTTGCAAGAAGGCTTTCCACCTAACCAACGACCATCTTCTCCACAGAGAATAGTTGTGTTTCCCAGTAGTTCAAAGCCTGGTTTACAAGTATACAGTGCTGTACTAAGATATGTAAGACCCTGCACATCCACAATGCCATTCTGGATTTCTTCAGGTTGGGGGCATTCCACTGGGATACATTCTGGGAATGGCATGCTCCAGGAGCCATTAGCTTGGCATCTGACTGTAGCTTCCCCCTTCAATAAAAAGCCGTCTGTGCAGACATACTTCACAGTGCTACCAAAATGAAGAGGCGATGCCAAAGGTTCACCAAAGGGAATGTATGGAGGCCTACGGCATAGCACAACTTTGCAGACAGGAAAAGAATCATTCCATTGTTGTGACTGCAAACATTTCAGCACAGAGGCACCATGCAATTCATAGCCCTCCCTACAGGAAAACTGTACAACCCCTACTTGGTTAACCATCTCTTTCAAGACCAGCTGGTTTTCAAGCAATGGTGGTTCTGGACACTTTGCCAGCATGCACTTTGGGTTTTGCTTTTTGCTCCATTTCCCAGATTTCTGGCATGTCCAGGAGGTATCTCCAGACAGCTTGTAGCCCTCATCACAGAAAAACTCAACCTTGGATCCCACATCAAAACTTTCTCCCTTGGTGTGTCCATGCTGGATCGGTGGGGGCTTCCCACAACTAAGAGTAACACAGGAAGGAAGTGATTCACTGTACCACTGGCGATTGGCTTGGCAGACGGCCACTGAGCTCCCAACTAACTTGTAGCCAGCATGGCACTGATAATTCACTCGATTTTCAAAGACATGTCCAGTTGTGTCCTGCAAAACAGATGAGGCAAAGATACACATGACAGAGATTTACAACCTTGGCATAACCCATTTGATTTTATTATTTTTCTCCCTGTATCTTATACTTGGTCAGATACAAGACAGACTTTAGGATGGATTCCAAAGAAATTAATGTCTGATTTGGAAATATGCGAGCAAGCTCTGCTTTTACTTGTACTCTGAAATCAGGCAGAAGGCAGGGTAAAGTTACACCTTATAGATTAATTAATTCAGAGAAGCATCAGCTTTCATAAGCAGCTGCTCACTTTGATAGATGCTATTATATTACAGTACGTTACATCTGATGAAATAATTTGTAGCTCACAAAAGCTTTTGGATCTCTGAATTATAGATCTAATTCTACTCTGCCTTATGCCTGACTTCAGACTAGGACAGCTGACTACCTCTCTTTGAAGTCAGTGAATTTGTATTGAATGCAATGGTAAAACATTCAGATTTAAAAAGTGTAAAGCCAGAAAAATGTTTTCCCTACTTTCCTCTCCCCATCCCACATAAATGAAAACAGATCTGTACACAAGAAGGAAAAAGAGCAGCAGGAAGCTAGGAGTAGCCAGAGCAGGGGTGGCCACAAGTGTACCAGAAGTTGCACAGGCAGCCTCATTTTGTGTGACTTGGCAGACTGGGGAAGGGACAGGTAACACAGCAGCAGACAGGGCAGGGAGCAGAAAGCTGAAAAACAGACCAAGCAGGAAACAAAGGGCAGGAAGCAGAAAGCAGAGCACCAGACCAGGTAGGGGAAGGTGATCAGAGTAGCACTTGTGGAGGGTGTTGGGCCAATTTGTGGCACACCTGCCAAAAAGATTGGCCTCCACTGTGCTACAGAACAGCTTGCAACTGATATGGCTCTTTAGCTCTTTATCTTGCACTAACGTGAGATTGCAAGAAAGGACTACTTGGAGAATTTTATAAATAATGCCACTCTTACTTACATATTACTGTTTTTCAGTATGATGATAGTAACAGAACGAAAATGAAATGAGAGGTCACTAGAGAAAGAACTGAATATTTTCAGCCCATTTAGCTGTCCCCTGCGGCAGGCTTGAAAACAACCAAGCATTTGTTACCTTTAGAGAATCAGTTAAAATGGTTCTAGGTACAGTGTGTTCCCTGTCCTGTTCATAACAGAACTGTCTTGTCATTGATAGCCCAGTTTTTTCCATACATAAGTGTATGGCTCTGAGCATTGTTTTTATTCTCTCTACAAGACGGTTACTAGGTTACAGGGAAAGTACCTGCAACCAGCAGTTCCAGGTTGTGAGATCTTACTCTTGGAGTTTTGATGCATCCTTCCCACTCTTTCTGTAGCTGATTACTGAAGCCTCAACTGTGAAGAGAGATTTATTCCCACTCCAGCCTAATTTTCATCCATTTCAACAGATTTACAGAGATAAAAAATCATTTGCAGAATCTGTGTGTGTATTCTTTATATGTGTGTTTGCAAACTCCACATCTGAGCAGATAAAAGACTATTTGTTATGCAGAAGTAGTACATGTACATGCAGCAACATGATGAATGCCATCACCCCTTTTTTCTGCTTTCTTAACTACTCTGGATGTACACTTACAGGTTTTTTGCTGCATTTGGAGCCCATGCAGATTCTGCAGGGTCAGCAACAACTAATGCATTGGAAAATGGGTCTCCAAATGGGAAAAAGCGTAAAAAGAGCAATGTAAGCTGAAGACATCAGAGTAGTGCACATAGTGTGGGGTATCTCTGCATAGGACTCGTAGCACAAAGAGTTTATATTACTGCTGGCAACTGCTGTAAGAACTATGATGCAGTTGAAAATAATTCACAGCAGACAGAGTAATCTGTAGTGAGAAATCTGGAGGATGAGAAATCCTATATTCACAAACAGTTCAGAGGAAAAAAACTTAAAAACAAATCTAAATCTTTACAGTAAAGATGAAGATTTTATCATGAAAGCAGTGCTGTACATCAGTGCTGTACAATAAGCTGAGTACAGAATATAATGACTATGTAAGGCAGTCATGCCTTTTGGCTGCGATGGTGATGTTGGGCTGGTGGTATCTTTCGTCTTAACTTAAAAGGCAAACTCAGCTCTCACTAGGAAACTGCACGTGCCTCTGCTCTTGCTAGGAAACTGTGTGCGCCTCCAGAGGGGTAATATTTTCTTGTTATAATTTACTGATTTAAAATGAGATCATTTTAGTAGCAGGCACAGAAACATCAAGGTATGTGAGCTAGCTCCAGCACTCGATAAAGTACTAGGCAGCAGCAGGAAGCTGCTGATCTGCTAGGGAAGAGAAACGTTTGGCAAGACATTTAGGAAATCACAGAAGATGCTATGACAAGCAGTTATCAAACCCTTCTTTCTAAACAGAATCTCAATTAATCTGTTCCTCCTACTAAGAAGCCTGATGCTGTTGCAAGGCTGTCTACTCCCTCCCCATCTCCATCTTGCTGCCTGGTGACCCTGGTTATATCCTTATTTAACTTCAATAGGATGGGAGTGGGGGGAACACTGGGTATCATTAAGACAGGTAAACCTTGCTCGTGCAGAATGCGACTGCGAAAGCTTTTACTGTACCTTAATAAACCCGTTTTCAAGGTTGGGTGGTTCTCCACAAGATACCGGGTGGCAGGTGGGCAAGCTGCCGCTCCAGCTGCCTGTGGCTTCACATGTCCTTTTCTTCTCTCCTTTGATATAAAATCCTTTGTTGCAGCTGTAAGCCACTACTGCCCCAAAACTGTAGTTGGTTCCACTGGCGTAGCCATTGCTAATGCTTGGTGGTTCTCCACAGCGAACCGGGATGCACTGGATACTCAAAGGAGAAGGATTCCACTGGCCACCTCGAATGCACTCGATCTTGGCAGAAGTGTTTAAGACAAAGCCTTCCATGCATTTGAAGCTCACAACTGAGCCAGCAGCAAATTTTGCTTTGTTAATGGATTCCAGGATGCTGTATGACACTGCAGGTGGCTTCTCACAAAAATCAGCTATGCAGTGAGGCATCTCCATGCCCTCAGGTGGCACCCACTTCCCCTGTGCATTGCAAAGCAGCTGGGAATTGGCTGCCAAGCTGTAGCCATCTGCACAGTAGTAATAAGCGATATCTCCAAACAACCGATGAGCACTTTCAGGTGAAGCGTGTTCCACATGGGGAGGTTCATCACAGGAAACAGCCAAACACTGTTGGTGACTCATGCTCCACTCACCGCTGCCTAAACATTCTACAGTTTCAGGGCCAATTAGCGTGTAACTGTGGATCAGACAAAGGCCAACAATGTTCACAGTTAAGCTGATAACCAAAGTGTTAAAACCCTATAAATACAATTTCCCAGAACCCAGGGAAAGCAAAGGATAGAATCCTTAATGGAATCCATGCTAAGCACAGCCATGAAAATGAATGTGCTTGTTCATGGCTTAGATACTGCTGCATTTTGGGATGAAATACAGCAGCCTGAATAGTAGTTATTTATTGACAGATAGGTTAGATTAATATGGCCATCAGCTCACATTGGCAGATCTTTCACTTCGGTAACACTTTCCACTACAAGCCAAATAACACTTCCACCAAAAATCACTCTTTCCTATCTCACAGAAAAGAAGCCAACCAACCAAACAATCTCTACTGCCAAGCAGAGAGTCTTATGTCTGGGGAAGGAAGGAGAACTGAAAACTCCACACAGACCCCTTGTCGCAGTGCACTCAGGTGCCCTGCGCCTGAGAGTGGAGACTGCTCTGGGGAGACCCAGTGGCAGAAAGGGGGAGGCTCAGCTGCCAGTCACCAGGGCTGCACAGGTGCTGGTTGCCGGGGCAACTGGTAAAACCAGCTGACAGGAAGGGGCAGGGCTTATCCCTTAAGCCCAGGTAGGAGGCAAGGAAGGCAGTCCCTCTCCAGCAGCCGTGGGAGTAGGGACTCAGCTCGGACAGACAGAGGGGACGACTCTGGCAGTGAGAGCATCCCCCGGTCACTGCTGGGGTTGGGGAGCCCTCCTTCCCCCCCGCTCCCTCACTCTCTAGTAGGGAGTAGATTTTGTTTAACCGGATGCTCTAGTTTTTATGTTGTAGCCCAGGGGCTTTATGTTTTATGTTTACTGTTTTGACCGGAGGACCGGGTGAGGTTGTAGGGGTTGGAGGAGGCCTCACAGGGACTCCCCAGTAGCGTGGGGGTTCCTGGCGCTTGAGAGAGCGCAGCATTTGTGGGGTGCAGTGGCCCTAGCTCAAGGGCGAGGGGGGGGCAGCGAGGAGCCCCAGGGCGAGAGAGAAGGGCCAGAACATAACAAGGCCCAGGTCAAACCACATCAACTCCATCTGCAAGGCTTGGTCTGCGGTGTAGGGGAGGAAAAGGAGCCACAGGTAGTGCCCCCTGTCATCGGGGTGTGGAAAAATGGCCAGCCTCCTGCTGATTACAACCATCTTCTAATCAAGTAAGATCAAGGCGTGGCACGTGAGTAAGCAGGCGGTTGGCCCATTACAGGAGGGCAGAGCCACTCCCAGAAAGGCTCCGATATTGATGCTCCTGTCACACCCCTAGAGTTCTTATACTAATCACATTGATGTATGAATATGCCAGATTTTATGAAAAAGGGTACCCGTACAGACTCCTACATTAGTTAACTGGAAATGCCAGTGTGGTTAACGGGTATGTGGTCATTTGGTAATGCCTTCTCTCTAAGACAATGCCAGTACCTACAAAATTAAATGTAGTAACAAATATGAGTGAAATCTAAACCTTCACAAACACACAAGTTTAATGTGTGGCAAGTGAACAGTATTACAGTTACGTATAGTTAAGCAGTCTCTGGGATTTACTCACAACCAATAGTCCTGCTGCCAACTGGCTCATTAAACCTCCAGCTGTTTAAATATATAACATGTTCTCCATGTTTTTATGTTTGTTTAAAGCCTTAGATTTTCTGTAGTGTGCTCATAACAGAAAGAGGATAAAAAGTCACTACTGGAAAAGTCTCCAATGAACCCTTGCAGGTGTGGACTTGAAACTGACTGTGCCGGCCACATCTGTAAAAGTACTTTGATTCATCTGTGGTATTTATTTTCAGAGGCTGTCGTTTGGGATTCCAGGAAAGCAGCGTAAAAATTGCCAATCTGTAATATAGTCTTTCATTACCATACAGGTAGAGTATGATTTCTACTGACCTATTTTAATTTAATCCTGTTTCTTGCAAAGGTCAGTATTTTTAATCCTGTTTCTTGCACAGACTTATATGTATGCTTAACTACATATATGCACAAGATAGCACTATTGTTTTGGTGGAACTGCTTGCAGTGTGCAAAGTTAAACATGTGCAAACATTTTTGTAGAATTGGGATCTGGATAGGATCCACACTAGACTCCAATGAAGTGCAACCTGCTTTGTGTTGAAATGTAGTATAGAAACACACCACATTATTACCCAACAGTTTTAAGACAGAAAGATGAGAGAATGTTTACTTAAACAACAGAAACACAATTAAGGCAGTCAGAATCTAACACACTCATATTTGAATTTGGCCATTTTCATATGAGGATGAAAAGTGCTATCAGGACCCTAACCTTGGCTCTATCACATGGCACCTTCAGCAGCATCCTGTGGTGCAACCCTCGCTTCACAGCAGTGGCTCTCAACCCTTTTAGATTCAAGGCACCCCTGGGCAAATGACAGCTTTTAGTTTTCTTTTTTTTTTTTTACTACAAGAATTACTAGAACAATTCTTCTGTTGCAAAGAACTCAGGAAGACCACAGCAGAATGTTCTTAATGCTATGGCTTCCTATTTGAAATCTGAGTCTATCATGTTCATAGTGTTTGAATCAGCACCCTGATTGAAAATCACTACTCTATAGTGATCCCAGTGTGGCACAGCACAACCATTCAGTACACAATAAACCTGAAAACTGATGGCATATTAGCTATCTCAGAGACACATGGGGGACTTTATGCTCTCTGTTAGGCATGTTTACTGGCACATACCCAGTGCTGTTCTAAGGTGGCTATAGCCACGTACGGATATTTATTGTTACAAATAGTCCTGGGAAGGTTCCAAGCCTGTGAAATGCACCTGCATCCTACCAAGCAGCTGACTGGTGGGATGGGTGGGGGGAGGGAAGGGGGGCATTCTCCCACCTTGGGAACCTTCCTAATTTTGTGCCACAAGAGAACAGCTCCTGCTCCTTGCACTCCTCTGGGCTGACTTGGAGGAGTGTGGGCGGAGGGGAGAGCACTCAGCTGCGTGGCAGCCTGCTTCAATCTGCACTGCTCCAGGCTGATCCAGGTCAGCCTGGACTGGTATGGGGTGAGGCAGGGCCATTCTGCCACAGCAGGAACCCATTCTGGGAGGGTTCCCCCAACAGAATTCCTCCCCTGCTGCCAATCAGCTAACTGTGACAGAGAGAAGCCATTCTTCAGCCAGAGGAACCAATTCTCCCCTTGCAGGAGATTCCCTCTCTCCCACCACTTAACTGATGAGTCAGAGGTGGGGGTAATTTTTTCAGGGCAGTGTTCCCACAGGTTTCATGACAGATCACCCCAGGACAGGCCATCAAGGGGCCAGTGCTCTTCCTTCCTCCCTCTCCCTTGGGGTGGGGACAGGAGAGCAGAAGATTCTGGGATATCAGATGTCCTCCTCACCCAAGAGAAATGTATAGCCGTTCAGTGTATATTGGGAGGAGGAGAACCTCCTTATAGTTACCCCATCTAACTTCTTGCACAAAAGCCAGTTCCCTTCCATAAGAAATCTCTTGAATATCTGTACAACTCTTTGTTTGTGCCAAGAGAAAGACTTTTCCCCTGACAAATGGAATGCCTTTCCCCCTGGCCTATATTATACCCAATTCTAGGTTAGCACGGGTGGGGTGGAAGTGGCATGGAGGTCCCTAGCATGGTCTGCAAGCCATGTAGACATGCCCTCAGAGCAACAGTGCCTCCTGCTGAATCACCAGTGTCCCTGTGTTCAGCAGCCTGAGGTTAATGGTAACTCTCCCATTCAAGTTCACAGTCAGTCAGGATAACTCTAGGCCAGTTGTGGCATCTAACAAGAGTGCTGCCTGAATAAAAGGGGATGGTTGTACATGTACACTTTTGCTAGTTCACAACAACCAGCCATTACATTTAATTTCCAAAAAGTTACAAAGGAATCAACTGATTAATAAACGTTCATACAACTGAATAAGTCCATAAGAACTTATGTTCTTAAAAAGCAGGTGATACCAGCATGCAGCATCTGGGAAAATAACCTTACAAGTGAGAAAACTACTAGCCCCTGCTTGGCTTGACAATTTATCAGGGTATTGCTCTGGTAATGTTAATCTACATACCCTTCCTTACACGTATATGTGACTCTGTTGCCAAAAGTGAAGTTATTTCCATTGATGGTGGCATCTTTAATGGGAGGAGGGGAGCCACATGAGATGATATTGCAGGTGGGAGATTTGCTGTTCCAGCGACCTGAAGCTTCACACACAAGTACTGAGGGACCCTGCAGACTAAGAAAAAAGAAGGTAATTAGTAGGCTATAACGTTAGCATGGATGCTAGCTAGCAGAAGCAAGGTGCTCTTTACAGTTACTTTCTGTGTAAAATCCTGAACCCAGAGAAGTCAAGGGAAGTTTATGGTATAAACAGATTTTCTCAAATGAAGCAAATCAGCTATGCTGGCGCGCGTCCTGCCACTGCTGATTGGCTTTTTTGGGCAAAACACAAATTGCCTGTTGTCCTGTGAAACAATGGGTGACATGTTCCCTACTTACAGACACATCCTTGGGAATCTCTGAGACACATCTCTGCAAGTGGGGAAAGCCAGCTCAAGTGCAGTCTCAAGACTACATCCCAGTGTTGAACCCCAGGGCTGGGGGGACCAGGGCTGAGACCGTCAGTCAGCTGATTGTTGACTGCAATCCTGGAACTACACTGTAGCCTTGAACTGGCTCTGGGGCAGTCCTGGGGCTGAGAGTGACAATCAGCTGATTGGTAGTCCTTGCTGCAGGATTATGCTGGAGTGTCAGTGGGTTCCTGGGGAATCCTAAACGGGGGAACTTGGGCAGGTACTCTCAGTGCTTGAGGGGCCCAATCCTTTGAGTTGGTGTAGGGCTGTGTAGGATCAGGCAGGGGTATGTAGGATCAGGCCCCTGAAGCCTAGAACTGCCTGCCCGGGGCAGCTGTAGACAGTGGGCAGCTCTGGGATGATCATGTTTTCCTGCTATAAACCAAATAGACATCTGCTGCAGTTATGTGGAATTTTGGGAATTTGGGTTTGTTTGCTTGGCCTTTGTACCACTGTAAACATTTTCATACCGGCACAAAGCAACATCTGTTTCCACCCTTAGCCAGTAACTTCAGCAAGGCCAGAATTCCACTTTTCTATTCACAAAAAACACTGCTAACCCTACCAGCAGTACGGGGCAATCAGAAATATTTCAGGAGAAGCTTGACAGAATACATTCACTGTACCAAGGGATCTATTTTGTAGCCATATTGGTCTGAGACAAGAAGAATACAAAACTTTAAAACTCTTGCTTCAGCAGTAATACCTTTTATTAGACCAGCTAGAAAACAGCAATTTTTTTATTTCTTTGCAAGCTTTTGAGCACATGCACCCTTCTTTTGGTGAGGAGAAATCAAAGATTGTAAAAGTCCCCTTGGGTATCTGATGCCTCCAGGTATGAGACCAGCCTTATCTGCACATCAAAGAGCAACTCACACAGAGGAACTCTCAAGGACCCAGGGAAATACATGTCCAACTTCATTCAGCTTTCCCTGTGCAAAATCAAGTTTATTTTCTACCTAAGGGCTTTTACAATCTTTGATTTCTGCTCAGCCAGAAGACAGGGTGTGTGTGCCCAAAAGCTTGCAAAGAAAGAAATATTCTTTCCTACTTTTTAGCTGGTCTGATAAAAGGTATCACCTCTGAACTACGAGTTTTAGAGCTTTGTATTCTTCACTGTACCAATGCTTAAAAAACTGCCAAAACAAATAGAAGTTTTCTTCACAAAAAGACTGCAAGAGTGTGCCCTCAGCGTTTGAACCTGGAGAACTTTTTATATGCCACCAGCATAAGAATGTCCACAAAGGTTTGTGCTGGGTGAGGAGCTAAGGTAGAGGTTGACTAAACTTTTCACCTTGTTACCTATAGTAATGCCAAACACAAACTATTATTAAATCTGTGAGAGCTCCTCTACCCTCTCCGGAACATGCAGCCCCTTCAAGTGAGTTATTGGGTGCTGCCAAGAGGGTGTATTGTAAACCAGTTTGGGGTACATTGGTGTGACAAGGGACATGAGGAGTGGCTAGGTAAGAGATTACATCTATCATTATATGGATCTAGAGACCCTGAAGGAAAGGATATGGCATAATGGATCACTGGCTTGAGCGGTGGCCAGACAAGAGGATGTGGATTTTACCTCTCAGACACCTAGTTTAGGCTTTATATAAAAATAATTAATTCCCCTTCTCTACAAAAGCAGCTTCAAAATACTTCCATGGTACTCATTTAAAATTGAACTGGCCTTTGTAACTATAATGGCCTTTTTCATGGAATGGATTCTGTGTATGAGAGAAACCACAATCTACACAACCTGTTTGGCCCAACTAAGCAGTCACAGACAAAATTTCCATTCACCCCAGTGAGGTTTATGTGCAACTTAGCAGTGGAAGACCAAGCTCTTACTGTATATGTATGGCATGGTTCTACCCTGCCCTGTAGCTTCACATTAAATGTGAGCAGAAAGCTGTATTTAAGCTCTATCATCTTATACCACTGATGTCACTTACATCTATTTGCTCATGTTTTACAAAATGTAAATGACTGCACCAGGGGACACGTGTAAGGGGAAAAACAGCCCTGAGTGTGTATATATGTAAGCGTACAAGATATTTTGCATATGACTATGATAGACATATATTAAGGATTGGAAATTATGCTTAAGGCTATTTCTTTTTTTTTTTTCCCTATTTATTCATTTTAACTGGTTTCCCAAATATTCGTTTATGCCATGCTTGAGCAATATATTTAAGGCAAAACAAAAACATCAGATGACTCTTTACTGCGCAGCTTTTCCATTTATTAAAATGGCTTTGTAGGACACTTTAAGCCAGAGGTGACCAATTATGGCACACGTGCCACAAGTAGCGCAGGCAGTCTGTGTGGCATATGGCAGATCAGAGTGGGGACAGGCAACATGGTGCAGATAGGTAAGGAAGCAGAAAGCAGAGCAGCAGAGTGCAAATGGGAAGGGCATCAGAATGGCACTCAGGGAGGATGTAGGGCTAATTTATAGCACTGCTGTCAAAAAGGTTGACCCCTGCACTGCTTTAAACTATAGAAGTTCCTTCTGTCAGCAGCTTAAGAGCACAACAAAAATCATCTTGTGTGAGCAGTGAAATGTAATTAAGGACACAGCAACCAGTAAGGGTAAATAAAAACTCTGGGTTAATATCCATATGTCAAAAAAATGTGTTAGAGCTTGTTATAGAGAGAACATAATAAATATTAATGAAACATCTGATAATTCTTTTCCAGACTCTGCTGGGATTTTGTATAAAACATGGAAAGTATCTCAAATCCTTAGGTATTTTGCTTTATTGAGAATTCATAAGTTTCATCCCACATGTGACTTTGCAGTAACAATTTGTGTTTAATGCACTCTCCTTTCTTAGGGTATAAGTTGGTTATTTTGCCACTTTTACCTGTAACCACTGTGACATGTGTAGGATACAGTGGAAAGGTATGTTGTGCCAGCCAGCACATATTTTCCATTGTTTATGTCCTGTGGACTGGGACATGTTACTATTTTACAAGAGGGAGGAGAACGACTCCAAGCACCACGAGCCAGGCACAATGTTTCTTTTTCACCCACTAGATTATATCCTACATTACATCTGTAAAAAAAGAACAAAAAAATCACTAAACACATACATACATTTTATTTACCTAGGACTCTGCTTAACTCACCCTTTCCTTGCTCCATTGCCCACCCCTTGGCACTGAAAAGTTCATAGGGTTAGTGCTGGGGATAAAA
Organism: Crocodylus porosus; assembly: GCF_001723895.1. Lineage (NCBI taxonomy): Eukaryota > Metazoa > Chordata > Crocodylia > Crocodylidae > Crocodylus > Crocodylus porosus. The sequence goes on from NW_017728950.1 coordinate 33,321,498, forward strand.
CTTTATTGGTCAAGAGTCAAATTTTCATCAGTTTTATGTAAAACAAAAGGCATGGCTCTAACTTAAACTTTCTCAGAAATGTAAGGTAGAGTTCATAGGCCTACAATTTGTTTATGCTGTAAGTATAGTAACTCCCCTATACTCCAGTGAACATCTAGATGGCCCCCTATGAGCCCCTTCTTAATAGCTTTTTTAAACTTAGACAGTTGGGAGTCAAAGTGACAGTTTTCCAATAAGAGGCTCCTAAGTATCTAAGTCACTTTTGTAAAAGGGATTCAGGAGCTTATTTCATTTAGATGCTTCTGAAAATTTTACCTCTTGTAGGCATTTTTCTGAATGACATGCAAAAGAAAAGAACACAGGGAAACCTAATGGCTTCAGCTCTTTAACTAATGCGTTCTTTGCATATGTCCTCAAAACCCCACACCACCAATAGGATAGAATTATACCCTTACAGGCAGTAGGGACATAACAGTTCTTAAACTAATATGGTGATTTCCGTTTGGTATTGCACAATGACCAACAAGGAGCTTTCGTTGAAAAAATTACCCCATTGTGTCACTGGGAAAATGGAAAACTTTACATTGACTCTAATTCAGACATTTTTCACAATTTGACAATATCTTCAGTTTTGGTACCCAAATCTACATGGTTAGCATCCTGATTTTACAGCAGTATGCTAGACACACTTAACCATGCAGCATTTCCCACTCTGCAGTGATTTCTGTATTATGATACCTTTTATCTTGTGAATTTGAATTCTTTTTCAAACTCTGTTTTTGCAGTGATGCTTACAGAATAGTTGGAAATCACTGGGCAGCTGATGCATTGAGACTGCTGCCTATCACACTGACATATATGGTCTCCTTGTCTCTTGCGTGCTCCCTTTCTACATTTGTCCATATCCCTCTCTTGTGTGTTGCCTTACATTACAAAGCTTTTGGGGCAGTGACCTTTTGTGTGCTGTATCTATAAACGATTCAGCAACATGAAATCCTGGCATGGGAATAGGTTTACAAGACACTGCCACATATAACTAACTAACTAAATAAATATGAGGAAGACAGTGAAACAACTTTATGTTGCTGAAATGTTGAGTATACAGCCTCTACATAGTCTATGACAGTGCAATATCTATTTCCTAACTTTTGTATTATAAAAAAAATGTGTTATTGAACACTTTTGTGAAATCCACAAAAGTGTAAATGGGAGTTTCTGAGTAGAGTCCACTCTTTGCTCCTTTACTTTTTTCCCCCATCAGTACAGTTCAGTTTTTCTCCTATTCAGATCAGTTTTAAATCCAGTTTATATTTTTTCTCAATTATATTTTTTCCATTTTTTTTTGCTCATTTGCCATGAGACTGCTAATCAGTGTATTGCTCCAAACACAGTTAAGTCTACCTACCTGTATAGAACTTTACTGCCATAAGTAAAATTTGAGCCCTCAACAGCACCATTCTTTGGAATAATGGGCCTCCCACAGGATATGGCTTGAAAGAGATAAAATCAAAGATGTGTATTTAGAGAGACATCAAGGACCTTTTCAGACAGAAACATTCAATTTGCCACAAAAAATGGGTGCTAGCCTCACATTTGTACGTGCTTTCACTGAGGTCAGAGGAGGTTCTTGCCTGGGTAAAGAGTGCAATTTTCCTTTCAGTGGCAACTGACTTTGCTGTAGTGCTACTCATAAATTCTTGGACATATCATATTTTCTTTCAAGTTATGTCTTTATTGTAATATAAGAATCAATATATATGCATACAGATAGATGCACACTCGCACAATATTTGGCATCAAATTTAATTGGTCAGTATCCTTTAAGATAAAAGCATTTCCAAACAATATTTAAAAAATGCTTAGCCTTAGGATATGTTGAAGCAGAGGAGGACAAGGTTGCAGATACTTCCTGTCACTCAAGAGATGCCTTAGGTCATGGCGAAACACTGATAGAAAAACCTTGTACTGGAAGGCCACTGGGCCATAGAATTATCAGGGGTGCTACCGGGGCTTGAGTCAAAACAGGTGAAAAAGTGTTCAGGGCTCCGTTTTGGATAAGGAGGTCAATGCAGCTTTTCTGGGGACATGGCCCACTTTCAGCATATCAAGAGTTTTGATTATTTTGAGATGGAGAACTGTGATTGTACTGCAATCCCTGGGCCTAGTGTGGAGGGGACTCCTCCCATAGTTAATCCTTCTCTATAAAGAAAACCATTTAGATCCCTTCTTTGACTCCACTATATTGTAATACCTATTGCTTTTTATAGCTGGTGGGTCTAATGATGCACACCACAATAAACATACAGCAGAAGGACACTACCTTCACAATAGGGTATCATGTGGCTCCACACTCCAGTTGCCAAACACCTGACTCTACTTAGTCCTCTCAGTTGGAAACCTTCCTCACAGGAGAAAGTAACTTCACCCCCAACACTGTAATCTTCTCCATAAGAATGACCATTTTTGGGATTTTCTGGATTCTTGCATTTTACTGGCTCTGAGGAGGCAGACATGAATTAATAGCAGGTTTCATACCTTCACTGTCCATTAGTGCATGAGTGTCAAACTGGTTTGGCCCCCTGGGCTGGATCTGAACTACTGGGCTTCTTGTGGGCTGGATCCAGATTGTAGGACTTCACAGCTGGATCCAGACTTATCTCTCATGATGGGACAAGCATTGCCACCTGAATTCATATTCTCAGCCAACTCCAAACACATTTTTCACTTGAGAGGCAGCAGTATAGTCCAGTATGTAAGGCAAGGGACTGCAAGTCAGGTGAGCTATTTCCAGCTCTGACAAAGTCTTACCATTTGTGCATGCATGTGCTAAGTCAAAATTTGGAAATTCAACAAAGGTTAGTTGTCTACACTGTCAGGTGCCTACACTGAAGTATTCTTTCTATGGACGTTTCAAAGTGCAGGTCTTCTACCCTGAAGAGCGATACTGTAAACACAACGAGGGTCTTCAAGGTCCAGAGTCAATACACTCAACTGCGAGAAAAAGGTATCTCTTCTAACTATCCTCACTGCATCCAAAGGAAGTGCTTATTCCTCAAAGAACAAGTACGTCTTGTTTCCCATCCCCAGGTAGATTAAAAGCTTATTCCCTTACCTTTGCACTTTTTACCATCTCCTGTATAGGGAGGGATGCAAGTACATACATAGGAGCCATTTGTATTAAGGCAAGAAGCATGCTCATCACAGTCTGAGCCAACAGCACATTCATCAACATCTGGAAAAATAAATGTTTCTAGAGTAAATAACTGTAATAAACATCAGCTCTAAATTTACATTGCTCTAAATATCTGGCGAAATCATTTAAAATGGTACCAGTAAAAGCCTACCATTAGCGCTTCTTTGACAAACTATAACAAACCAACATAAAAAAAGAACAAAAAAAATGTAATGCCTGTGGTTCAGAGCAAAATATTTTATTTAATATAAAATAAAATATAGAAAATATGCTGGAAAAATAGAAAAGGTCCTTTACTCCCTATGCAGCACATGATCTGATCAGTCTTTTTATGCCAGTCATTTTGATTTCAGGAGGGTAAATGAACTGGAAATTTAATTCATGCTGAGAAAGAAGAGTTTTGTAATAGTTTGGGCAAAGACTTTCCCTTTGTCTGGAAAGCTCTTCCTGTCTTAGCTGTCCTGTCTATCACAAGGATAAGACAGCTTAGCATGGAGGGCAAGGTACAGAAAGTTACTACATGACAAGATGGCTGAGATGTGTAGAGTTGTTAGAGATTCAAATGAGATCAAAAGGCAATATTAAGGGTAATTATGTGTATGATGATAGTGCTTATGACCCTCAATCAGTGATCAAGACCCCACTGTGCGAGGTGTTGTACTAACATATATAGACAAAAAAAAAGGGCAGTGCCTTTTCCAGCTTCTTTCATTTCAAATTTTAGCTTTCTGCACTACAGCAGGGGTTGTCAACAAGGGGTATGCACCCATAGGGGTACTTGAAAAGGTGATAGGGGGTACACACAAGCAGGCAGGGATGGAGCAAGGTGGCGGGGAGGCAAGGGCAGTGGCATCCCTCTGTGCATGGATGTGGGGCAGGGGGGCTCACGCAAGGTGGCCAACAATGCTACCCACCATCCCATGCTGTCATTTACCACCCTGTGTCACCACCACCAAGGAGCAGGGCCGGGGGGGCAAAGTCAGTGGTGCCCCTTTGCAGGCTGCACAGGTGTTGCTCAGCCAGTGGTTCCATGGGCTGCTGCCGGGTGGTGTGCAACTGGCCCAGCACGAAGCCCGTCAGCAGCCTGCGGAGCCGCAGTGCAACCAGCCATGTGAAAGTGGGGTGTGGTGGCGGTGCAGGGTGGTGGGTGGCAGTGGGTGGCAGCGGTGGCCCCATGCAAGCCCCACCCCCCTGCATCCAGCTGCCACCACCAGAAGGGGTACACTTGTTAAAAAAGCTTGAAAACTCCTGCACTAGAGAAATGTGCTTGGGATACAAAGGGAGTCCTAAGCTTTGGGACGCAATTTGAGAAACCATCTCATTGAAAAATTCCCAATATCAGGGATTATTCCTTATACATGCCAGATGTTCATAACAATTCTTCATTAAAAACCTATCAAACTGGGCAGATGTTGCAGGGAATCCAAGAAATGCGAACATGCAGCTAGGGTTATTGTAAACAAAACATATATCAATTGCTGTGCAAACAACGCAATGAAACAGGAGTATCTCAACAACAAACAAAAACAAATCCAGCCAATGAGTAGAGAGTTTCAACTGTTTAAACAGTCCACTGCAAAAAATAGTTCTAAAATGAAAGAAATTTCATACTGATACCCACAGAAGAGAAACATAGATAAAACAAACAAGGGCTGTGACTCTCCTATGTCTTGCACGCTATGCAGCCACTTACATTTTCACAGATTTAAAACAGTACTAAATCATAAAGCTGGCATTGATTTTCCATTGCTCTAAAGTCATTTACATTAGGTCAGAGAGCACATAAAACATAATACCTATGATTGGGCTCACATTTTACAACCACTTTATATTGGTACAAAATCCTGCACAGGTCACAGGGAAATAGGGGAAATTGGGCATGTAGTGTTTCCTATGCAACTTACAGATTCATTTTACACAAGTGAAAAAGTACAAAGCAGTGGAAGATTAGATCCCCTGTCCCTCTGGTGTGGAATTGCAGATCTTGAGATAGGTCAGACAGGATGCATGTTAGAGTACTGGGTATTGTCTGAGATAATTTTAGAGCCATTGGCTATTATTTTTCAGGGCTTGTTGATATCAGGTAGAGTCTTGGATGACTGGAAAAGGGCAAATGCAGTGTTCATTTTTAAGAAAGGGAAGGAAGGATCTAGGAAACTACAGAAAGGTCATGATTTGATTTTGACTTTGATACTTAGAAAGATCAGGGAGCAAAAGATTAGGAAGAACTTTGACTTGGAGGGTGCTTAAGTGCTGGAGCAGCACTGGAATCTAGGAAATTTGAGGAGTCTCCACACTTAAACCAACACTTGGCTGGCATGGTTTTATCAAGGATTAATGTGTGTGTCATCCTCCCTGCAGCAGGGGTACAGGTTTAGACTAGATCGGGGTCAGCAACATATGGCTCGTGGGCCAGATCTGGCTCACAGAACCACTGGATTCAGCCTGCTGAGCCCAAGGGCACCTGTGCTGGAACATGGCAAGGAGGAGCTGCATCAAAGCTGAGCAGTTGGAAGCCACACCTGGGCTACTGTTTTTCTCCCCTGCTTCCCCTCCTCCTGGTGGCAGCATGGGTGCAGTTTCCAGCAGACAGAGAGCCGTGTCCAGGCCAGGAAGCTGGAAGCCACACTTGTGCTGCATCTGGGAGGTAGGAAGAGAAGGCAGGGGAGCAGGAAGAAGCAGCAATGGCAGCACAGATGCAGCTCCCGGCTTTCTTGCCCTGGTGCAGGCAAAGCCACTTGGCTGTGTCAGAACAGAGCAGGGTTGTTCTGGCCTACAGCTTGAAAAGGTTCCTGACTTCCTGAGGTCCCTTCCAACCTTGCTTTTCTATGATTTTATGACTTAGATAAGAGGCAGGCAATTATTTGGGCCTGACAGCCACATGGGGAGTTTTGATGAGCTGTCAAAGGCTAGGTCAGAGTGCATCCCCCCCACACAACAACTCATCAGAACTTCCTAGGAGGCTGTGGGTGGGTGGGGAGCAGTGTTTAGAAGTGGGAGGAGTGGACAAGGCTGGGATCAAGGGACCCAGTCATGGGATAGTGACAGCTCCAGGCCTGGGGTCTGGACCTTCAGCCCGGGCTTGCTCCCTACATGCCCCTACCCTCTGTGGGGGGGGGTAGGGGTGGGGGCAGAGGATTATGGGGGGGCAGTGCATGTGCATGTGAGTGAGGAGGGGGAGTTGCTCGGGCACTAGGTCCCAGGAGCCTGCCATGGGTAAAGGGTGGGGGCAGGGAACATATGGAGGAGAGCTCCCCTGGGCAGTGTGGTCCATGCTGTTCCCACGGCACTCCTCACGGGGCTGAGCCCCACCTTCTCCTGCAGGGGCAGCCCACATCACACTCCCACTGGTGCCCACCACCTGGCCAGGTGCTGCTATGCTCCCCCTGCTTCCAGGGGCAGCTCCTGTTCCTGATGTTGCCCCTGCTGCACTGCATCGCATCAGGCAGGCAGGCAGTTTCAGCTGGGTGGCTCCTGGCCCAGTGTGCAGGGCTCTGGCTCCAGTTCCTGGGAAGGTGGCCAGGAGCTGAAGCCAGAGCCCCATGTGCTGGGGCAGGAACTGCTTGGCTGAAGCTACTCATCTGGAGCAGTGTGGTGCAACATAGGCAAGTTCAGGAGCTGGAGCCAGTGCTGGAGGTGGGGGGCAAAAAGCAACATCCAGCTGCAGCCACACTGGTAACAGCCTGCCAGAAGCTGCGCATGGTGGTCGGGGCCAGGCTGTGGGCACCAGTGGGAGCCCAGTGCTGGCTGCCCTGATGCAAGTGGCCCCATGCACAGCACTGCAGGGACAGCTGCAGGCCAGTCCAGTCACCTGGTGGGTCAAGATCTGGCCTGCAGGCCACATTTTGCCCATCCCTGACTTAGACCTTGAGTTCTTGAGGGGCTGTGAGACAGCCCATATTCTTGAGAACTTGCCAGAAATGTACCTGTTACCCCAAGCTTTCTCCGTGAGGGAGGTGGCGGTGAGGGGATAATCTGATACAGGGTGAATTCAGTTTTGAGGCTGTGAAGGAGGTTGCGTTGTGCCAGAGAAGGCCTACTGTAAAGGGAACTTTTACTGGAATGAAAGGTTTTCAGCTTTGTTCTTAATACCTGCTTCATTTTTTATAACAACAAGTCCAGAGTGTGAGAAGAGCACTATGAAAACTTCAATAAAACAAACAATTCAGTTGCCCTCAAGTGGGGCCGTATCTTGCAAGTCATTCCAAACTCCCATAAAGTCAGTGGGAGTTCTGAGAGAGGAAGAGCAGCAGGATTTAGCCCACAGCTATGAACAATACAACCACCTAGATGACACATCTCACCAAGACAAGACGGCGAAATGCCATTCCAACTTCCACTGTCAGTGCAGAACATCCTGGAATCTCCCAGTAAATAATACCCATTATTGCACTGGTAGGTAACCGTGCTGCCAGCAAAGAAGTCCTCAGAGGAATAAAATCCATGTTCTAAAGGTGGAGGCACTCCACAGCTGATCCCTGAAAGACGGGTGAGGAAGGAGAGCATGAATATGCTGGCCCATCAGACATTCCATGAAACACCTCTTAGTGCCAGAGCAACTAGCACAAGATTCAACTTCAGAAGAAATTTCAATGCCTGAACTCAGAGGAGCTACACCAGGGGCGAACCTGGGGTGCAGACAGAAGTGCAGCTCTCTGCTGTAACTCAGAATGCTTTGCAGGAAGTGTTCTGAGTTACAACGATCCCAGGGGGAGGGGAATCTAGCTGCTGGCTGGGAGCCTGCAGACAGTTTCCCCTAGTAATGACCTCTCCTCCTTGCCAGGCCACACTGGTTTTCAGAATGGGAGGAGGGAAAGGAAACAGAGGGAGTTAAACCTAGGGTTTTTTCAGCCCCCCATTGGAAGGTGGGGCAGGTAAACTGAATTCACGTGCCTCACCCTCTGGTGCTGGCTGGGGAACCCCTAGAGTGGGCTCCTTTCCCCCACTTCCATTCTGAAAAGGGCTCGTAAGCTGGCAGGCAGCGCAGACACAAATTACAGAAGACAGTTTGTTTTGAAACATCTTCATCTGAACCCTCATGCAATGAGGGGTAACATTTTCACATAGTTGGCCATTTTTGAAGTGCTCTGCAGCCATGCACTTGTGTTTGGTCACAGCTATAGCCCACTTCCTGTGGCCAGATTGGATGAAAATTGTCACTTCTTTCTGTGCCCTTCATTTGTGAGCTTTAGCTTTTACTGCCCCACTCAGGAAAGAACAAAAGAGGAACTGGAAAATAAATTAAAGTAAGACTATCTGGGCTCTTGTGTGCACACGCGTGTGTTAGAGATTGTACTATCAGCAAGAAGCAAGTTTCTAATTATGGCCTGGGAATAAAAAATGCACACTAAAGACTAGGGTGCAAAAGCCTGTTGGGATTGACTCACTTTCTCCTCATCTGAAAATGTCAGTGTAAATAAAATGCTTGAAAAAAATCACACATTTACCAACCATCAAGATTGAAAACTTCCGTTTCTCAACAGAACTACATTAATAGCTTCAAAACAAGTGTTTCCATACAGCCATGGCAAGTGTGTTTTAACTGTGATATAATGGGTTACTTCTCAAAGTAAGTTGGTAAATGAATAGTTTGCTCCTGCCAACAGCAATAAGCCAAGCTGGGGCTCTGTGGACCCACGTGCAGCCTCCCAGCTGCTTACCACAGCCGGCTTGGGACCCTGCTGCAGCTGCTTGTGCAGCCTGCCTGCTTAGGGATGGCCTGAAACTGCGGCTTAATTACCCTGATTAAGCCCAAGGAAGTCATTAATCCATGCTTAATAAAGTGTGGATTAATGGCTTCCCCAGACTTAATCAGGGTAATTGAGCTGCAGTTTCAGGCCATCTAGGAATATGTAGGGAGGGGTGGGATTGTTATGGCCACTTGGCCAATCACAGGCATGGGGGGACTTCACCACGCTCAGTCTGTGAAAATGGCTGCCAGCCCCAGGATCTGCCCAAGAAATTGGCCAGCCACCCCCTTGAGTTCAATAGACCCTTATCTATATGGCACAATGCCATGCAGAAATACCTGATCTAGCTCTTTCAGAACAGTTACCTTCCAAATGAAACTATTTGTAATAGTTAAGAGAATAGCTAAACTGCGTTTTTCAGTGAATTTTTCCCAGTTCACAAAGACACATGTGTAATGTGAATAGTCACAATTATAGAAATGTGAAATAACAAAGGCAAAAAGGAGCCTGGAGTTGGGAAAATGGGAACCAGAAGAGACAGACAGGACATATTATGTTTTAACAGGTCTGATCTTTTAACAGATCATTTAGGTACTTTCTGTGGCATTACTTTTATTCACATATAACCATTCCAATGTCATGACTCAGATTTAAAAGCAATCCATTTCAGTGATATTTAAACATAATGCAGATGCTGTAGCTTTTCCTCAGAAGAGTTTATGCTCAGAAGCCTCCACCGAGTGAAGGTGTTCAGAATATGATGGCTCTGATCATGATGTACTAATTTCTGTCAGACTTGGCTATCAACAAACCTACCTTTCAATCTTCAAAAGGAAAAGGGGAGCTGCTGCTTTGGAGTATAAGCTGTTAAGTGCTAGGTCTGCAAGCCCCTGTAGCAAGTTACTTAAATCACTTTAACTTTGAACCTAAATGAAACAGGGTTAGTGATGCAATGGCTGTGCTACCCTTGTATTGCTACAGAACAATTTGACATAGATACACAACTGTTACATCTGCCTACATCATCAATCATCATTTTTAGCAACAAAGGGCAGCAGAATGTGGCTGTATGTCATTATGAACCTGATAGAGTAAAATATTTAAGCACAAGTTTATCTTTAACACGGTACGTACATATTTGAATAAGAATGGACTTAAGTTGTGCTTAACTGCTTTGCTGAATGAGGGCTGCTAAGACCCACACAGAAGCCAAAATTTTTGAAGCCTGGTTTGTGACCGATGCTTTAACCTGCTACGCCTACAGTATGCTAGGATGAACTACTTACTTTCACAGCGTGGAAGAGGTCGAGTCCATTGTCCCAAATTTAGACAGTGCTGGACAGAGTTCCCTACTATCTGGAAGCCTGGGTCACAGAAAAGGCTCACTTTTGACCCTGGCTTTAAATCAGTCGATAAGGTCCGCAGATGAGGTATGGATCCTTCTAAGGATGGGCAATCTGAGGAAAAAGATGCATGCATGCAGAGCTACTGATGTTGCCTTGAATCAGAACTTTTTACTCTTTGAACACTGGATGCTGTGTGAGCTTATGTAGTGATGATAACCCTGAAGAGAGGTATACTTAATATGCTATCTTGTACTCAGATTCACAGAGCTTCACAGTATACCTCAACACTTTAGAACTGAATACATTTCTGAGCAAAAAGAAGAGAAATCAGATACTAGAACAGATTCCAATTGCTGTTAGCATGAATGACCAGAACAATCTTCTATCTGACTCAATATCAATTTTCACTCTTTCAACATCCCAATACAGGAAACCATAAATCTCTGTATGTGATTCTAATGACCTTTTGTTACAAAACACTGGAATTTTAGGAATGAAGACTGGATGTTCCAGCCATTAAATTATCAAAATAAATCATTCCAAGCCAGCAGGGCAGGGGTCACAATATAACACATTTAACCTTATAAACAGAATCATTACAATATTACATTGAACAAAAACAGTTCTAAGAGATAAAGTTCTAACCAGCACAAAATATACTGTTGTAATCTATCTTCACTCTTCCAACAACCCCAGGCAGGAAGTCAGGCCAAGCAAATACATTTCCTTTTTGGAGTTCCTCTGGACAGGAAGTAGCCAGGGACTTTACCTAAGGATTCAAAACAAGTGGTTAGATATATCTGGCTGACTACTCAGCAAGCCTGGCAGGAAAAGAATTAAAGCAAAATTTTCCTCTCGTATATGCATGGCAGTCCTGAACCTAGAGTTTTGATCCTAAGCTTGCTGAGCTGAAGAGAATCTTTTCATTGATTTGAGTAGTCTCATGGGTATTCTGCTTCATTTACATGTCTGCATTTTCTACCATCATCAATGCAAAGGCAAAAGAGTGAAGTCATGTGCTGCTGGGTGGACCTGTGTACTGTCCTAACATTTAAAAATAATAACTGTTCCTTTTAATTGCAGCTGTCTATTTGGAAGAACAGCATATTTTCCTCACTAACAGGCAGATAAGGGAAAAAAATCAGAACAGATGATCTCAAGTGTCTGAAGAAGAAAAATCTAACAATAAGAGGAAGCAGGAGCTGAATTTAGAAGAGCTACAGTCCTGACATGCTTGTATTTCTTCACATCTAGTTTAAGGACAAGAAACATGACAAGAGTTTTCTGAAATTCCTGACTAAAGCAACACTATTGTGTGACACCATTGGTTAGACAGACATATTCTAAAATAAATGGGAATCCTAACACTATTGTTAATAGGAGAACTAGTTCCCATCTAACTAAGAACTGGGTACAAAACTGGAATGCCAGGGAAAATGGCAAGAAGGCCATTTAGCAAAAGGAATGCCTCTGTTCCTAGAACAAAGAACAGAGGTGTTTACAAATATTATGACAGAACAGTCTTCCATTAAATATGCATTTTGGCCAACCTGTAAGAGGAATAGGACAACTTCAATAGAAAAGAGTTTTACTGAAGTATTAAAACTTTTTTGCTTCACTACCATAATGTCAAACCTCTTACTTTCGATAAAACTAAGAGGTAAAATGGAGCGAAGTACTCACTCTGTTCCTTTTTATCATGTAGTAAACTATTAATGTGCCAAAGTGCTGACTGCATCATCTCGGGGAAGGAAGGGGCTAGCTTTTGTTATATGTGCAGGAGGATTTTGGATAAGTAAATCTTGAACTGATTGAGGAACTTGGTAATAGAAGTGGCTCTTTGAATTAGTTTGCATTGCATTCACTCTTTCCACTGCAATTCACAAGTTAAGGAATGAAATGGGCTCTTTCAGTGGCAGTGCACAGTATAAAAGGTGTTATTATTTAGTGTAACACCATAACTTCGCTGTAAAGGCACCATGCAGAATATCACAGTGCTCCCTGGATGGCCTCCAGCAGAAATATTACTCCTAGCCAAGCAGCTGTTTAAAATGATGCATGACCTAAAGACGACAAATACGCAGTAAAATGATAATTAGAAGCTTCCTGCCTTTCGATATATTAAAGAGGTAAGTGTCTGCCTGCGAGAAGATGGTTATTTAATGAACAGAATGTGTTAATAATTAACCTCCTGTGTCTGCTTCCCATTCCGCATTTGAGTGGAAGTGTGGTGGAGGAACAGTTCTGATCGCCATTCTAAAGACCAGATAAGAATTGTGAAGAATACAAAGAAGAAACCACGGGGTAGGTGTGCCTTAACATACATATGGCAACCCAACCACTCACAAGGGATAGCTGTAAGTCTGAAGTGGTTAGAAGAACAGGCATGCAGGCCCAGCGGCTTGCATGAAATGGGTGCCTGGCCTCGTCCCGTTTCTGATGAATAAGGATACATAAAAACATAAATGAAATTTTACCCTACAGTCAGACTAGTACAGACAGTGGGGTTTTTTGCCTTCCTCTATAGTGGGGAGTGTGGCCCTCTCCCCTCACAGCAGCAGGACACGGTCTACGTTTGTCTCTCTACTTTACCTGTGGCAGGTTATGTAGTGCAAAAGGGTTCATTGTGTAATTTTAGTAGCAGGCTAGAAAAGGATTTGTGTAGGCTGGTTTGAATAGGGATAATCCTGCCTCAGGCAGGGAGTTGGACTAGATGACCTCCAGAGGTCCCTTCCAACCCTACTTTTCTATGATTTTATGCCTTAAACTCTAGCATAAAAAATAACTGTGATATAAACAGAGACATGGAAGATGATTTACTATTTGAAGCTCTAATAACGAAGAGGTAAAAAGTTTATGGGAAGTTTACTCGACAAATTTCCCTGTCTTCATCTTACATCTGTCTTCTATCATTAAGACCCTGGATTTCTGTGCATACCCCAGTGAAGGGTCAGATTTTTCAAAAGCACTCTTCACTGACCCCTCTCTGTTTCTGCTCAACTCTATGGCTGTGTCCATATAAGCAAGGGCATGTTGTTTGTGGCACCACAAACCTCTTTGTGGTGCTACAAACTGCACACGGGGAGTGTCTAAATGTGCCCCACGCTGCAAATTTGCACCACGCAGCCAAAATTTGCTACTAGGAAATCCTGGTAGTAAAACAAAGCACAGGGAAAAAATACAGTGCAGTGCATGTGATGGGAACGTGTGCCCAAAAACATGGAGGAATAATCCTCCAGGGAGATTAAGGAGTGTCTTCACTTCCAGTTGTGCCCTGGCTCCTCCAGCATGCTGGGAGCCAGGCATGGATAGTTTGCCCAAAGTGGGACAATTTGTCCCTCCATGAAGCTCATGAATAGGTGCATGTGGTGCAGCAAAAAGTAGCAGCACAAATTTGTGCTGCTACTATTTTTGCCACTGCACTCGCATGCCCCTGCACAGTTGGACTATAACACTCAGCAGAACATAAACTGGGGCAGAAAATCTGGGTTATTTTGAATGCCAGAGGTGTAGTCAAATGGCAAAATTAAAGCTTTCTTTCCTTTTCTTCATTTCCTGTAACTTTTAGAAGTCCCCCAACAGAGGGATTGATCTGATTCCCATCAACTTATGCAGGAGTTGAATGTGACACTGTAAGATACCAAAGCATTAACATTGATTTGTTCCTTTGCTCTGAGCCAGCCAAAATTCTAAACAAGCATTCACCTGTTCCAGGGAGAGGACATAATCCCAGATGTTAAGCTGGCTAATAGAGCCCACAAAAGACTCAGCTGGATTAAATCCTTCTCCTCTCTGGTCTTGATCCTGGCCAAGCACAAGTGCACCACCACCTAAGAAGGAAGACAAATGGTCCTGAGAAGAAGCTGCTGTTGTTTAAAGAAGAAAAGTATTTTCAAGAAAAAGCTGTCTTGTACACGGGGACACCACAGCAGCTGATAATCAAGTTGCAAAGCAATTTTTATTAACTAAACCGTGTTGTTAACTGGGGATACTTTAAATAGATGTTTCAGAAGTGCACCTCCTTTTGAAAATTAATCTAGGATTTATCACAAAGCATGTACAAGTACAGCTAATAATGTAATTAGGAATTATTAACTGGCTTAACAAAGTTCATGGTATCTAGGTATTTTATAATTTTCCTTATCAATGTATTAAAACTGTTAAAAGCCTTTAAAAATATCACACATGAGTAATGTACCATGCAAGTTAATTTACTTTTACCTCATTTAACTGGAGCACAGCAAACGGGAACATTTGGTATCTATGACCATGTGCATGATGGTATGAGTGTGTGCTCATTCTTTAGAATAACCACAATGCATTTGGAAATAAAAGGACAGAACAAAACTGCATACAACGGCTATGATTAGACATGTGACCCTACCTTTAAGATGAGTTTTCTTAAATTCTAAAACACTGCACGATTCCTGCAGTTCATGAAGTTAAAGCATTTTAAATTATCAATTCTCCTCTCCAGAAAGTGATCCAAAATGGATTTTTTGCTACTCTTTGGCTACTCTCTGAGATGATGCGTTACAGGTCCCCTTGTGACAGTTTACAACTGCAGCTGTTTTGAATAGTGCATTCTGCAATCATTGTATGCTTCATGGACTGTTAGCATCTTTAGTTTATATAAACAGGTGGTTGAGGGGTTTATCACCCTCCCCATTAAATCCTTAGAAATTCCTCAAGGTCCTAAATAAACTGGCAAAATAATAATTTCTTTCCCTAGCATAGGAAATAATGAAAGAAGCAGACATAAGAGTTCTGCCATTCACATTTAGGCTAACATACAAAAGTTTCCAAAACTGTCAAGACAAGATACTGATGCAATTAAATTCTAAGGACAGTCATACAAATGATGGGGAAATATAATATGTTTATTGCTAATTATGTTTTTAAACCAAACTCATGATTGAGTTTAACACTGACATCCAATTGTGAAATTTGTTCTCATTAAAATATCCCAGGGTCAGTTCAGCATGTTTCTTAAAAATATCTATAGGCAAGATTCTGGCACCCCTATTCAGGCTGTGTGAGGTATTCCTCTGCAAATATGCACTTCGGTTACAGTGAAACTACATGTAGAATGAAGGCTAGTCCCCCTGAAGAAGGATGCTATACCTGAATCAAACGTGGGATAAACAAATGCCGGCTCTGAAACACCACAAACTTGGTAATATTAAGAATGAGGCAATGGAATGAAGAAATATAAAGAAAACATACCAGGGATTTTTGAACCAACTGAGAGACCACTGCCTCCATCAGATAACTTCCCATCAATATATACTTTCCAGGCTCCATCTGTGCATGTCCAGGTGATTGCAATGTGATGCCACTTGCCATCGTTCATAGAAGGGCAATCTGTGATCTTTTCCTTTCCATTCACATAAAGAACCCACCTGCACGACGAAAAGACAGAAGGGGCATGTAACACATGTTTACTACTGCATATAATACCAGACAGGGCGATTCGCATCATACTTTTTAGAGAGGATCCTTAAAGTTAAGTTGTACACAGCATCTCAAAACCCATTGGTCATGCAGGGGGTCACAGCCAGTACTGGAACTAAAGCGAGGTGGGGGGAAGGGCATGGGGAAGACAATCAGGACAGTAGCCCCCCAGCACATACTTATGGGGTGTAGGGAAGGGCTGCAAAAATAGCAGCCACTGAAGCTGCTGGGTGGCTGCATGGCCACTACTGGCAGCCACTGCTGCCCTGCATGCTCCCACTGTACAGGATGCAGACCTCCCTTGTTATAGCTCTGGTCACAGCAATAAATAGGCCCAATAGTAAGCTGCTTTTTTTTTTTTTTTGTAAATATTACTTTAAATATATCTTTTATCCTTTGCAAAAATAGCCCAGGGAGAAATATTTTACCTTCTGCATATTACCTTTTTCTTCTTACATCGTTCTCTTTTATTAGCAAACAACTGGCAAAAGTAGTTTTGCAATTCAGGTCAGGGAGAAATATCATTCAGAAGGACCAGCTACAAAGTTTTCACTTCGATTCATTTGTGAACTTACCCAGGGAAAGGCACTGTTTGAGGATCCTCTCTATAAAGAACTATAAACATTTATAATCTTGAAAGGCGACAGTACTACTACAGGTTTATTTACCCATTGTAATCTGTTAACAGAAATGCGTTGTCACTTCCATTATCTACTGCATAAGAAATTGGAGTCCCATAATTAGTAGTGTCAGTGGATCTCATCCAGAAGGCACAGGTGATATTACCAAGTGATGGGAAAGTATTGTCAAGTATGACATACCCATAGATACCAGAAACTTCGAAATCCAGATTAAAACCAGAGGACTGTTCTGCAACAAACAAGTAGCATTTTCAGATCTGCAGTCTTACAAACACAGAAACAAATTAAACTAAACCTTATCAAATGCAATAAAACTAAACCACAACCAGTCTGCAAAATATTTGCTTTCCACTTCACTGAATTAGAAATAATATATTCTATTCTGAGGCCACTGTGTTTTCCTCTTCTTAAAAATACACCAGTAGACACCTTGAGCCCTCAACAGCTACAAAACATGCCAGATTCAAAGAAGCACAGTTAAAAAAATATGTAGGTTTCTCGTAAATAATGAGTCTTTCATAATCTTTTGCATGCCTTTCAGCCCTCTGCCAAACAACTAAGATGCCAGTCTGCCAATCCTCTATTATTCCCCTCTATTCAGTACTGGTGAGGCCATATCTGGAGTACTGTGTTCTGTTTTGGGTCCCCCACTACAGAAAGGATGTGGACAAATTGGAGACAGGCTAGCAGAGGGTGACAAAAATGGTGAGGGGGCTGGGGGACATGACTTCTGAGGAAAGAGTGAGGGAACTGGGCTTATTTAGTCTACAGAAGAGAAGATGGAAAGGGGATTTAATAGCAGCCCTAAACTACCTGAAGGGGAGTTCAAAAGAGGATGGAGCTAGATTATTCTCAGTGGTGACAGATGACAGAACAAGGAGCAACAGTCTCAAGTTGCAGCAAGGGAAGTTTATGTTAGGTATTAGGGAAAATTTTCTCACTGGGAGGAACAGGTTAAACTGGAACAGGTTACTCAGAGAAGTGGTGGCATCTCCATCCTTGAAGGTTATTAAGACTCGGCTAGACAAAGCCTTGGTTGGGATGATCTAGTTGGGGATGGTCCTGCTTTGAGCAGGGGGTTGGACTAGATGACTTCCTGAGGTCACTTCCAACCCTCATTTTCTATGATTCTATGATCTTATAGCCAGAAGTCCCAAGGCACATCCCCACGAGCAGGAGTGCTTGTTTCACTGGGGACAAGTAGCAGCAGCACACCCTGTGCTGCTACTGCTTATACCTGGGGAACACCCATGCCACGAACGTTCCAACACGCAGCATGTTATTCCGGGTAGGGTAGGGCCAACTCTGCTGGCCCCAGCAGCTTTACCTGGGGGCCTCAGAGCTGCAGCCATGGGGCTCCTGCAGCAGGGAGCCTGGCTGGCAGCTGGAGTGTGGCTCTGACCCTCTAAGCTCCAGTTTTGGGCAGCATGTCCTGCTGCTATATATACCACCCTGCTTTTTTAGATTTTTGACCTTGGGATCTCCTGGGGTTTGTGAGAGAGGTTTGGTGGTGGTTTGTTCTGTTATTTTTAGTTCCCTAAAGTACATGGTATTGCTATGGAATAGCTCTATTCAAAATACTGAAAAGTACTTTACAAAGTTAAAGTGATATTATGAGTCAAAGCAGTAACTATTATTCACTCATACAGCCGTAGTACTCACAAAGTTTTTGGTGGGATTAAGGAGATGAAGGATAAATGACTCCTCTTTTGTAAAGTTGCCAGAGGCCCTTTTACTTTCATCTTAAGATCCACAACATGTACATAAAATATCATCATTTTAAATGCTTGTATAAAAGACAAAACTGATCTCAGGTGTAACTCCAATGACATCAAAGAAGTTACTACAGCTTTAAACCTGGACTATTATTTTTGATGGTAGAAACTATGTTCTTTGCTACAACATCATCTCGGTTTCTGATACAGAGCACTACAAGCAATATATGAAATATAAAGAGCTAAGGGACAGATCCTTGAAAGGAATTAGGTGCTTAAATATGAGTTATATAACTAAATACTATGGTCAATACTATGGACAAATACTGGGCTTAAATAGCTGGACATGTGAAGTAAATCCAAAAGCTGAGCACACTGGGCTAGCTGCTGCATAGTAAAAGTCATATGGTATCAAGTGAGCCAGCGTAATTCTTATCCAGAGGCTCTGTCAAGCCACCTTTTGCTGACACTTTAGTCCTGTGTACCTGTTTCACACCTGCTGCCTGTAAAGCCAGGGGGACATTTACAAACGTACGAGTTCAAGGCATCCACACAGGTTGCTTGGTTTAAGCAGGGATTGGAATCACACTCATTGATGTTCACTTCACAGTGCTGTCCCATGTACCCCGTCACACACAGACACCTGAGGAGGAAACCAAAATACTTTTCTATTTCGGCTGCTTTGATTACAGAAACACTGTCCATAATATGATGTTTGTTCAGAGACATCCTATTCAATGCTTGTCATCATTATATATATTACTTCTCTCATTGTAATAACACCAGGCCTGATTCTGAAAAGTGCTGTATACTCACAGCTCTCTCTTTAGAGATGGTGCTAGGCACCTCTAAGCAATAAGCTCATTGTTTACAGCTGTCTTCCATTACAGCCTAGGTCTGACATCAGCATACACAATTCTCACTGAAGTCAACAAGAGCTCAGACTGTGCTCCCAGGATCTGAGCCAGTATAGATAATTAAGCTGTTTTTCACTAAAAAGGAAAGACAAAAGCAATTCTGATGTCACATCTGACTATCTACTCCCTTCATTTTGACTCTGGCCATAACATTTTTTCATAATAAAATATGGGAAGGCCTGACCAATGCCCGTATCTGTTGCTGCCTTACAACCCCAGAAAACTTAATACAGGGTCTACACAAAATAATCTTCATTGTACAATGCTCTTGTGGAAGTCAATCATCAAGCTCCCTTGTTGGTAAAAAGCACCTGGAGGAAAACCAATTATTTTCAGTAAAAGAGCATGCTGAAATTCCCACCTACTCTAATGGGTGGAATCCCGTCTACCCTTTCATCTTCAACCTCCATGGATTCTCTTTGCTACTTCTCATACACTTTTAACAAAAGTTCACCCCATCACCTTTTTCAAAAATGAACACTTTGGGATGCACACTGATCATATATTTGGTGTATCAGCCCAACATGCTAACATGTTTGGAGAGCCTGCAGTAGATCTGGCTTTGCACATTACAGGAAATCAGTTACTGGTTCTTCACCTGAAGCTGTTGATATCATCTTTGCATGTAGCCCCATTCTTACACGGTCTGCTGAGACACTCATCAATGTTTTTTTCACACAAGGCACCAGTAAACCCAGAAGGGCACTTGCAATGAAAACTCCCGATCCTATCTTCACAAATAGCTTTGTTACGACATGGGTTTGAAAGGCATTCGTTCACTTCTGTTTCACAGTGAGAACCTGAGTAGAAAGAGGAAAGGTTACAGCTTTATTTTTAAGTAACAAAGTTACAAACTCTATTAGGAAGAGCTATTATGCAGTTTTCAGTTTTTGGTGCCTCTGACAAATCCCAAGACAATAAAAATGACAAAGAATCCTTTGGAAAACAGCAAACAACAAAGAGAAAACTACTGTGCTTTTTTCCCTCATTTGGTTATACTATATTGTTTGGGTTTATCTGTTGATGCAATTCCATGTACCTTCATTACATTTTGGAAATATAGGATATATAACATACCTAGGTGCTATCAACTATTTAAGGTGGACACTTGCAATAATATTAAAAAATACTGTGATCCAATGAGATCACTGGTATCATGCTGCAAATGGCAAAATAACAGATGACACTACAAGGTAAGAATCTGCCTGTTCACTGTCCTAAACCCCATGAATCTATGCTATGCATTCCCAGGAGGGAGCCACTAAATGCATCTTAAAATAACATCAGTCAGGAGCTGAGAGACTTTGAACAACTGATGAGCAATAAGGAGGAGTTGGGAAACCTTCCTACCATAGAAGTTAAGTTGGATCCCTTTCATTAAAACAAAGTTGGGATAGGGGGCAGAGGGGAACCCTACACGACTACCTAGAAGTTGAGTTGTGCAACAAGGCTGAAGCAACTGTAAAATGTAAAATCTTAGCTCTGCAGCCACCTGGCCTATCCAATAAAGATACAGAAGCTCTGGAAAAAATGTTCTTTTATTTGACAGAAAGCAAAAAGTACTTGCAGAGATGAATGGGATGGGAGTGGGGTTCATTTTAACAAAGAAAGGGACAATTTGGCCCACAGAGCTACTATAAGGGATAAGTAACAGCAATACAACTTGACACTTAGAGAACCACTCATATTTCTTTATCCCTTTGCTCCAAGTCATGCAGTAATTTAAATAGCAAACATGGGAAGAGAAACTAAAACTCCTGAGTTCTGCACCTGAAGCCCTTAAACCTCAATGTCTCATAGACAGTCCAAATGTCCAAACCGGTGTTTAAGTCTATGAAGGCATCCCTGACTTGCACTGTCAATTTCAGTGAGTGTAAGGTCTTTAGCTAGCATTAGCAAAGGCTGAACCAATGAAGAAACAGAGCTGACCTGTGTATCCTTTTGTACATGTGCAGCGATAAGCACTGATGTCATCAACACAAAGTGCTCCATTCTGGCATGGGTTGGAGCTGCATTCGTTCACATCTTCTTCACACAGTGACCCTTCAAACAGTAATGGTTAAAAGACATGGTATATAGACTTTTGACAAATGAATGGGATGCAGTCTGTGGTGCCTAGTTTCAAAACCTCAGTGGCAAAATATCACTCATGTCATAAATTACTGAGATCAGGAGATAAAACTATGTACCTAACTGCCTCCTTGAGAACACCTGCAGAGACTTTCCATAGCCCTGCTGAGCCCTGGGAGACTGTCCACAGTTTTCCCCTGTATCATTTTAAACACATTAAGGAATTTTACTTAATTTTGATTTAAAAAGCTTATAGGCATCATATGATGAGGGGAAGGGACTGCTTTGGTGGGGAGTATTACTGTGTTTACCCAAATCCAAGATGAATTATAGTTTAAGACAACCCCCTTCCCGATATTTAAACTCTCTACAAGGAAAATTATAAATTCGTTATAATTTTCCATGTGTAAAATCTAATTAGTAGAAGGTCATCTTCAATTTGTCCTCCACACAGCTGTGGCAGGGAAAGCAGTGGCAGGGGGTAAGGGACCAAACCCCTGCCCTTTGCCCCCCTGCTGTGCTTGTGCCTGACCCCCTGCTGCCTGTCCTCCCTGTCATGTACAGTGCCTGCCCCCTGCCTTCTCATGTCTTGTCCCTCACATGCCTGTGCCTTCTCTCTTGCTGCCTGTCCCCAGAGCCTGCCTGTCACCCCCCTTTACCTGCCCTCCACCCCCTAGTGTCTGTTTCCCTCCTCCCTTGCCCCCCTTCACCTGCCAATTATCTTTGTATGGCTCCAGCACCAGCTCCGGCTCCAGGGGAGACATCAGTGACAGCCCCCATCTTGGTTCAGGCTGGCTAAGCAGAAATAGTGACAGCAGCTCCAGGCCTGGCTAGGTAAGGGCTCGAGCCACAGCCAGACCTCCCACAGCTGGGGGCAGGTAGGCTGCATGGTCTCTCCTGTGCACCCCCCACCTCACCATGGATCTCCCCCAAGCTTCCCCCTCTGTGCACACCCTTCCTCATCATACAAGCCACCCCAGCCCAGAGCAGGCAGTATATCAGCTGCTAACCAGTACTTTCCTGGCCCAGTACTCAAATCTAAGACAAGGCTTTTTTTACCCCTGTGTTCACTGGGGAAAAAAACCTTCTCTATCTTGGATTTGAGTAAATATGGTAGGTCTTTTTATACCTGCTCACAAGGCTTGGATGATAACATGTTCTCTATTTGATCATTCACTTTGTCTTTAAAAATTGCTAATTAAACCCACAACCTGACAAGGTGTGTAAACAGGTTCCAGCCCTGAAGCATGTGAGTGACCTCTCTGATTTCAATGTTTGTGTATGTGGGAATTCAATAGCAACACTTTTCTGAAAAAAGAATAAAGGTGAAAGAAATATTAAGCACCTGCTCCTAGGCTGAAAGTTAGGTACCTGCCAGCATACCTTGCTTACAGCTTCCTCACAAGTACCTAGTTAATATTTCTTTCAGCTCCATTTTGTTTTCAGAATGGAAATCTTACAGGCATACCAACTAAAACGTTTCATGCTTCTTGAATAATAATCCTTCTGTTTTACAAACTATTCACATACGCCCAAGATTTTCTCTGCCTAATGGGACAAATTCATCACTGCTATAATTCTACAGTCAGTGAAGAAATAAACATCAAGTTAATAGGTCTGTTTTACTTGTGCAACACAGAGCTGATGCCCTTTTAAAGACGTGTTATGGAGTAGTTAAATTACTCCAGTCACCTGTGTAGCCTGGCTGGCATTGGCAAATGAAGGCTGCAATGCCATCTTTGCAAACTCCATTGTTGAGGCAGGGAAAGGATTTGCACTCATCAATCTCTAGTTCACATTTTAAGCCTAAAATGGAAACAAAGTATGATTACATCTCAATCATAGGAGCAAAGAAATGGAATTAAATCACTGAAACACAGAGGTTGTGATTATTTAATTTGAAAAATACATCAGATTCATTAACAGTCTGGAGAACTAGACATTTCAGCCCATATGCTTTTCTATCCAATATAATGTTTCAAATGAACAGGTGAGAAAATGCTATCAGAAACATCGAGAACAGATCAGGCAGCACAATACTGCAGTATGATCAGCTCCACTACCTTAGTACTGTATATGTTATCACAGATAGCTGAAACAAGGATTCTTTTGATGATAGTGGACAAAATATCCAGCTGTTTTGGAGCAACTGGATGGCTCACACTGGTCAGAACAGGAAGGATTAATAGGATTAGCTGACTGCAGTATAAGTTTCTCAGCCCAGCTGTTTTCATCAGGTAGGATTCCAGACACACTCACACTTGGTCTAAATATTGCTTCCGTGAAAGTTAACAGGAATTTTATTATTTACTTCAATCAGCGAGAAGCTTTTAAAAAAATTCATTTTTGACCTAAAGGAACACAGGCAAACATAATTCAACTGTAATGAAAAGATCCATTTCTTTGTTACAAATGTAGTGCAAATAATAATGAACAATCCATGATGAAGATTTCCATTAGTTTAATTAGCCTGTGCTTTTTCTACTGAGACTGACCTATACCAGTTAATTAGAATGGGAGATTCTACCTGCCCCATGTTATGACTGACCTTCTTCCTTCCCCCAATCCACTACATAATTTACCTGTGTATCCAGCAGGACAGATGCAGATGTAACCACTTCCAAGCTGTTTACAAGTTCCATTATTATGGCATGGTTCCAGGAAACACTCATGAAAAACCTGTCAAAGTACAGAAAAAACTCATCAAAAAAAATATGGCAAAGAATGAGTCTGACATACACTACATAGGCCAGTATGTATCCCACTGCCAAATAGAAGGCTATTTAATTATATCTAACAAGTTTCATGCAGCAATCTAGAACACTGACATACAATTTTATGTCTCCATATCTCTTATTTTACTTGTCTTCATTCACTGACTTGTCTGTTACTCTTGAGATTTTACTGTCTCTATATAGCATATGCATCTGTTGCTTGTTAATTTTCCATGATAATTTGTTAACATAAAACCTAAGTGACAGGCAGAATTACAAGATGATCATTAGTTACAATCTTCCATATCATTATTACAGCAGTAGCTTTCTTCATGCTGACTCCTATGTTAACAGCAATTGTTCTTTGCTCCAGAAGGGAAAGAATAAGTCATATGCTCATGCAGCTGAAGTTGTACATCCAGTATTTTTGAATGTTCCATTTAACAAATATTCAATAGATGTTTGCAGTACTTCCTCTATAGCTCTTTATATCAATGATAGTCATGTGGTGGCACTTAAATAAGGCCTTCCTATCACAGTTCTCTACCAGTTCTATTTCAATCTTCCCCCTTTCCACACAGACTAATCCTACCATCAGTCAATTGCAGTGAATGGCAGAGATAAGCTGGGGGGATTCTGTGGACTTCATGTGTCCCATAGATGCATTTTAGCCTCCTCTATTGACCACAGCAAACAAGACACAGATGTTTAATGAACTGAGGACTTTTGGAATCAAGGATTTTTTTGATGGTATCTTTTATTGGACCAACTGTATATCTGGGAGAGATTATTTTTAGAGGTTGACATTCTAATTATTATTATACTATGATAAAAGGCTCTAATTCTGCAAAGCTGTTGAGCTTTTAACTTTAAGAAAAACAGTATTGCAATTAAATTCAGTGTGCTTGTTGAATCAGGTGTTAGTTGTCTCTCTACATATATTTTAGGTTAATGGCTCAGGCCGAGCTTATCATTAATTATTCTTGTTCGTGGGACATGGCATCTCACAATCAAATCATAAAAGACTGCTACACTTGCAGCAATGAGGCTCTTTCCTCAAAACTCATCCTCACGGGAGTTGTCTCTACTCACATAAATAGTTCCATGCATTTCAGAGAGGCTAATCACAAGAAAAAGGGGTTGAAGAATGTGTTCTATAAGTTTCTTCTTATACCTCTTCTTAAATTTGTATGTATAGAAATACATAAATAAAAATAAATGCTTCACAATCAGGACCCTAGAACCTGATGGACTATTGTGAAAGATGGTGTTACAAAACAGATCAAAACAAAAGACCGACATGCTGACCACTATCAAAAGAGCTATATTTCAAATGTGGGGCAAGAAACTGGGTCCTCTTGTCTTAAAGTAATGGCTTAGTGACATTCTTTATGATAGGCTAAGATTGCCTTTGGCTATATCAAGTCCCTTTCTGCCCAAATCATTCTGTGATAGCAAAAGAATTGGAAAGAATGCTGTAGAAAAGCACTATTAAGTTACCATTTGGTACAAAAGGTTACTAGAAAATACAAATAGTTTTTGTGAAGGAAGCCATTACTCAGGAATGAAACATATATCCTGCAAATTTTGCTAGCTAGTGAGTTATACCTCACACTGCTTTAATCAAATAAAAGGGGCCCTCACAATAATTATTTCAGAGTGCTTCAGGAAATACACTCAGCAGCACAATTATGTTACAGAAATGCATTAGCCATTTAATATTTGTAGAAGATAATATGCTTCTTCAATTAAAGCCAACATTATTAAAAAATGTTGTGCTTGCCTGACTGCTGACTTTATACTGTTTGCTGATATTTTCTGGAGGGACTGGTACCATTACACTCTCCTCAGCTGCTGAGAAGGTAGAGCCAAAACCTGAACAGGGTATAAAGGAAAGCAACTGTTAATGCAATATTACAGGATCCTCACTGCATTGTAGTGATGCATTTAAAAATGCTACAGGGAAAGTGGATTTATGGGAATAAATCCCAAAACTTACAGTAACAACTTATTCAATTAAGCAACATCAGAATCAATAATAAATGAGGAGAGAGAACCAGGCACTGTAGCAAAGTCTTTTGTAAGATGCGTTTCCCAGACAGTCCTGATTTACAGCTTAGCTCATGAAATTAATCACTTTAGTTTCCACAGATCTACAGTAAAATTTTCACTGATTTCAAAGAAACTGGAATTTAGGCTCTGTTAGGGAGCCTAATGCAGAGTACACAGTCCCCCATTTCTGATAACAAAGAAGTAACTGGAGATTTACAGAAGTTTAGGGTTGGAAGGGACCTCATGAGACCATTGGGTCCAGCCCCCCTGCTCTGGGCAGGAATCAAAAGCAAGAGTTCAGCAGGCCAGGAGAAAATTACTTTGGAAGAAGAGTGAAGTGAATGTTGCCAAAAGAGGTAGCTTATTCTTCCTTTGGATGACTCCCAAACACATTAAGAGTCAGATCTGGCCACCTTTATGTCACATTCTTTGGAGAAAATGACTCAACTTACTTGAACAGTCTGTGATAGATCTGGCACCTATGATGGTAGTTGTTCCATAAAAGGGACAAGATAAGCAGTAGGACTTCCCTGGGTCTGGCTGGTAATAGTCTCTGGGGCAGGGGTGGCAAGGAAGTAAACCGCTGCGAGAGAACTCTCCTGCTGGACAAGGTACTGTAAAGGGCAAAAGAAAGCTCTGATGACTGGCTTCCAGTTACTGCTTACTTTCCCCACAGATAGGCACCAATAAACCATGAGAAATTTTCAACCAGAAGTTGTGCTTATTTCAACAAACATTAGCAAGTTAAGCATGGCTC
>NW_017728950.1:33348146-33378885 GCF_001723895.1 Crocodylus porosus
TCGCCCACACCCACATCCCCCCATCACATACCCATCATGTGTGAAGAAAACCAAAAGTACACATCTATACATATAGATATTTAGAATTTATTTTAGCATGATGCTAGAGAAACTGGTAGGCTTCCAAAATACTTTATCATTGTACATATACCGATAAAGCATTGCCCAACTAATGGATCCCTCTCTCTCTAGAGGGTGTGTGTGTGTGTGTAGAGTGATTTTTTGTTTTAATTGTGGAAGAACATGGATTTTGGGGTATTTTTAAAAATGGATTTGGGATGCTGCTGCAGCAGTCCAGCTAGCACAAGGGGTAGTGTCCCCAGGTATCAATTGGCTGGGTCCCAGGAGCTCCTGAGAGCGAGTAGCCCTGAGTTGCTTGCCAGGGCAGCTTTTTGTATTGCTGGGGACAGCACAGGTGCTGGTCCCAGGCTCTAGCTCCCTCTGGCTGATCCTCAGGGAGGATCCAGGCAGGGTTTTTTTGCCCTGAGTGGCACAATTTGCTCCACAACAAAGGGCATGTCCGAGCATGTGCACTGAGGCAAAAAGCCCCAGCTCAAATTTGCACCACTTCTATTTGAGCTGCTACACGTGCACATGCTTGCATGTGTGGACGCACCATGTGGGTTACTTCCCTTGCGTGCCTTTGGGAATAGAGCTGCATCAAAGAGAAGTCTCAGACAGGACCCACTGATGGTATTTTCCCCTGAAAAAGGGCACTGCAATAACTGATAAAAGATCTGAGTTTTCCCCACAAGAATACTGCAATTGCTTGGAGAATTGTTACAAAACATCCATTTCATGCTGCCCATTGAAAAAAAAGTGGAAAGACTTTATTTTCACGTAACTGTCTATATATTTGACCCAGGCCTTATTTGTAATTCTATGAATCTGTACACAGCCTCATCTCTAAAATCTTTCAGGAAGTTTAGATAAGGAGGGTAGCAAAAAATGATCAGCCCACTAGCGTGAAACACAAAAAACCTGCTCTTAGCCAGGAATGACAGTAAAATCTGAGGTTAGATAAGCGGGGTTATAGTAGATGATATTTAGCAACATTTTGTTTTCAGGCATTTCACTGCCTTTGTTCTTACAAACCTCCACAGGCTAAGATATCCACAGCTCCTCTTTTTACAGTCAACATGTTTTCTGGGCAAGGCAGACAGTTCTTAGATCCAATTACTGGCTGATATGTGCCAAAAGGACATGATTCACAGGTCTCAAGACCATTAGGAGAGTAGGTTCCCTGTTTGCACTGAGCTAAAAGGCCAAAAAAATACACAAATATTAATATCTAACACAATACATGTCCTAGCAAGTAATGCTTTATTAGTTCATTGAGTGACGACACTTGAAACAAGGTATTATGAGCACACTTTTAAATCCAGAGGATAGCAATTAGTGCAATGTTTTGCAAAGTCAATAAGGCACAGAACATTAGCTCCCTCTGTACACACATTCATTTTATTCTGGAAATCTATTTCATTATGCGGGGGTAAAAAAAAATGCAATTCGACAATTGTTCATGAACAGTAAATTACTGAGAGCATGTTTACAAACTGTAAACTAGCTTACTACATTCCACTCTACTGCACAGATTCCTTGTTATTAGTATTTCAAATTTCAACCACTGAAGCCAATTAAATTCACATGGGGGGAAAACAGTTCTTAATTCACAAGTTGCAAAGTGAAAACTCTGTTCTACCTTGGAGAGCTTAATTCATGGAAGGTGGGACACAGCAGTGACAGTGTCCAGAGGTATTTGTCCATGAGAAAGGTGGAGGATAGTGGTAGAAGGAAGTGTTGAGATGAGATACGTAACGTACACTTCTAATGCAATGTGTGCTCTCTCAGCACCAGACAATGAACATCAGTTAGGGAAAAAAGGTCCCTCATTCTCAACCTCTTTCACTATACGAAGCACTTCTTGCCTTAATGGCCAGTTCCTTTTACCCTCAACAAGCACACATATTGACACACTGGATACCTTCTGCATGCGTGCCCAAGTGAAATGGAAAATGCTTATGTATTCTCAGGTATTATCTATTCCTCAGTGTACCCACACAAGGACAGCCAGGATCTGACCAAGATCCTTAAAATAACCTGATGATACATTTACATTTTGGGGGCAGTATTCTAATTTCATTTAAACAAACAGTATTTCCAAACATTAGAACGTAAAATGTGTCCATTACTAATTCAAAAGTGACTGTTGTGTGGATGCTGAGTTCCCACCTTTACATTCAGAGATACTCCTGGAATGAAGGTATTCAGTGTAGCTACCAGATGGACAGCTTTTGCATTCCAACTGCCCTTCCTCATCCTGATATGACCCAGTCCAACAGCTTTCACAGGTATGATGCTCCAGCGAGTAATAGGTGCCCAAAGGACAGTTAACTGAGATTACAAAGGAGAAAAAATAAGGTGTAGGTTAATCATGGAATACCTGATACCACAGAATACCCTTCGCTGCAAACATATATAGCCAAACACAATGCACTGGAATCCAAGCTCTGGGCTTGGTGACTTTTGTATAGTTTCATTAGGAATATCTAAATTGTGGTGACAGGGTACTCAGTTCTGCTGAAACAATAAACACCACCCACTGTTTTTACCCCACAAACATCAACGTCAGGAAGGAGGAGTGAGGATATCCTGGGGATGTCCTTGGCAGTGGAGTCATAACGTGGGTACCTGGCTGTAGCAGGACACTAAGGTACCTGCTACTCTCAGAGCAGAGGCACAGGTGCGGGTTGCTATGGCAACTGCTGGGAAGTCAGCTGACAGGAAGGGGCAGGGCCTGGCACATATAAACGCCAGGGCTGAGGCCAGGAGGGCAGTTCTCTGCTAGTAGCCAAGGGAGCTCTGCTGGAGCAAGCCGAGTAGAGAAGCCTGATGGCATGAGCAGCTCCTGTTTTCTGTTACAGGGTAGAGAATTCCCTGGTAGGGATTGAATGATGTTTAGCCAGACGGCTTAGATTTTATGTTACAGCCCAGGTGCTTGAGTTTTCTGTTTGTAGTTTTATAAGACCGGTGATTTGGGTGAGGCTATTAGGGGTTGGAGGAGGCCTCATAGGGGATCCCCGGTGGTGTGGGGACCCCGGCAGGTGCAGCATTTTGGGGTGCACTGACCCCAGCCCAGAGCTAGGAGGGCAGCGAGAAGCCCCACAGTGAGGAGGGCAGCGGAGTGCCAGGAAGGTGCGGAATGAGACAGAGTGAGACAGGGCTGTGGAAAGCCCAGGGAAGACAAGGGGAGGGCCAAATTACAACAAGGTCCAGATCAAACCATGTCAATATCATCTGCGAGGCTTGGGCTGCAGTGTAGGGAAGGAAAAGGAGCCGCAGATAGTGCCCCCTGGTACCGGGGCAAATAAATGGGAGCCTCCCGCTAATTAACAGCCATTAATTAATCAAGATCAAGGCATGGCAGGTGAGAAGGGAGGCGGCTGGCTCATAACAGGAGGGTGGAGTCACCAATAGACAGACTCTAGTAGAGGTATTCCTCTCACACTGGCATACTCCAGAGTCATGGTTCTGGGTGCACCCAGACATCATTTCCAGAGATGATGCACATAGTAATAAAGATTATGATTTCATAATGCCTGTGAAATGGCCCTACCCTACATAACATACCTCCTTAAAACATTAAAATCATAAATACAGGAGATGAGCACAAGGAGGCAAAAAGCATTTGGCTTACCACACATCCGACCTCTCAGCACTGAACCTGGTCTGCAGAACAGAAAGGCTTTCTCCGTTTCCAGAGAGTTGCTATCAGCAACAACCAGTTCAGATGCAAACTGAAAAGAATACATGGGTTCCTTATTGAGAGTCCTTTTCAGCCTGTTTGTGATAGTCTCTAGAGTTTTAAGAAGTCGCTGCTGGTTTTCCCATTCCAGGGTATCGTTCCTTTCATCAGGCAATGGCACACTAGCTGGGGTTTAAAAAGAACACACATGCACACAAATTGTGTTACAGATTTTACTGTTGTATGTTCCAGCATACTTTGTAAGTGTGGACCCCAAAAAATGTAATGCTGCATAACACAGGTACTTTGCTGGTTGAAGGTCTGTGAAGGAACTGGTGCAGTACACAGCAACAGCAAACCTCTGAGGAGCTCCAGTTGTTTACTACAGCTATAATTTCAAAGGGTGCCCCTTCTCACTCAGCTGTGCAGGACTGCTGATGATCTCTAGTTGACTGCAGAAGCAGCACTTTTTAATGTAAAAGCTTCAGCAGACAGCTGAGTAGTTCATACTTTATTTCACAACCCACTGAGACCTTAAGAGGTCGTGAACCACCAGGGGGTTCTACTAATCTGGATTCTCCTATACTCAAGAGGTCTGAAGTCCGTAGGCAGAGCCTAGGCAAACCCACTGTACCAAAATACAGAGCATAAAATATAAAGTTCTGCCCAAGACAACCATGCTGTCAGGTGCTACAAAGAAGTAAGCAAGTGAAACAATAAGGTAGCAAGATTAATTAGAAACCTGTGTTCTGCATTTCCTACAGGTTTCATGAACTGAAGACAGTGCTTCATTTTGTTATTGGTAGATTCTTAAACAGAAGAGGAAAGGAATGTTTTCTCCTCACCAGTAATGTTAAATATTAACTTAATTTTATGGTCTGTCATTGGAATGTTGAGTTTTTTGTGTCTTTTGACCCGGGAAGGTCTTGATTTCACAGTGTCAGAGCGTTGGTTGTGTAGTGGTTCTTGCTGTGTTACATCACGGAAGTCATCATAGGCATAATCCAGATGGTTTGCTGTGCCCCAGCCACCAGGTCCTGCCAGCCATTAAGAACAAGGAAAAGAAAAACACAGCATGAAAACAAGTGTCTATTTCTTCATATCAACATAACAAAAACTTCTTAATGCAAGAAGGATGATCAAAAGCCAGGCACCCCATATAGACCTTGTCTTCACTTATGTAGTTTTGCCAGCATAGTTGAGGCAACGAGCCCCTCTAACATACGTGCAGTTCTATTGAAGTGAGAGTATTTATACAGATATTTCCTCTTTTGGTTATAAAACATATTGTTTTACATGGTATATTGTTTTATATGGGTCTATTCTGAGGGTTTTACTGGCACATAATAATACCAGTAAAGGGAAAAGTCTTGTCCTTAACTAAGCCAGTTATCCTGGTCAAACTTTTAAATGGAGACCATACCTTCACACACACGTGCACATGTGTGCACACACACATTCTCTATTCCTATCTTCTTATTACACTGCATCTAATGCCATTTGGCAGAGTTATTTCATCAAAGCCCTACCGTATGCTGACTAGGCCACAGTCCCACTTCCAGCTCCCTGGAATTGTACCCATACCTGCTCTAACAACAGGTTTTTCAGCTCAAGCATTCTCAAGTGAGAAGGACCCTCCAGAAACCAACAGCTCCTTCCTTTCATAGGAGTCCAGTTCTAGTTACACCTCTAACTGATTTCAAGGGCAGAAATATGCAATGGAGAGGGTCAATGTCCAACGTAGGACAGTTGTAGCCCATTTAGGGCTTTTTAGGTCAAAACCAACACCTCGTATTGCTATATAAATATGTGTCAATTGTAATAGTGGATATCCATCAGACGTACCAGCACATTACACATAGAAGAATGAACTAGGCCTGCCTCAATCATACAGC
Source organism: Crocodylus porosus (assembly GCF_001723895.1). NCBI lineage: Eukaryota > Metazoa > Chordata > Crocodylia > Crocodylidae > Crocodylus > Crocodylus porosus. The sequence goes on from NW_017728950.1 coordinate 33,353,787, forward strand.
CACCTTCCAAGTAAAGGCACCATATTCAATTACTGTAAGTAAACAGCCCAAATTATGTATAATGGGCCTAATTCATGCCTAAGATAATACTTCTGAAAATATTAACTACAGTGTATTCATTTGGCCCAAGCTGTTCAAATAAATATCTATGTACATAACGTATCTTTTTATAATTATTGAAACTGAAGAATTTTTGCCGATTCTGTTAATCTCTTTTTAGAAATATGTGGAGGTATCAATAATCCCTGCATATAATTATGTGTCAATTATTTAGATTACATTTGATTAATGACAAAAATAAGGCAAAGGAACCCCAATAATACTCTGTAACTATTTCAGAACCAATCTTTTAAATAGCTGACTCTAAAAAATCTGGGCCTAACTGTGATCTTAGCTATACTGGAGTGTTTTTGGAGAAATTCCACTGCTAGCAGGTTAGGCTGGCATAAATAAGAATGTTTCCTCATCACCGCTTCATCCAAACTAATAATAAATTAATTCCAGCTTCACCTGATGTTAATATCAAACTGAAAATCATTGCATTTGATTGTAAACCAATGGAAAGGTTCTCATTCAACGGGAGTTAGATCAGGCCCTAAAAGAGCTGGAATATGAGTGAAGTCTTTTATTGCACAGAACAGCCACAATGCAGAGGACAGCAGTGCAACCACCTCTCTAAGTATCCTGACAACGCATCCCAAACTAAGAGTGATAATAGTTCAATTTCCATCCTTCCTTGGTCTTCAAGCTCTTCGGCTTGAGAACTCAGGGACTCTGTCAGTGATAGGTGTGATTGCTTAATAATGGATATACTTCTCTATTAGTAATTCGACTGAGAATGGCCAAGCATTTTACATATGCAGTGAAGTGGCCATTCAGACATCAACAGATTTCAATGACAGCAAAGGGAGGCCCTGATCCTGCAGCCCTGATTTAAGTACATGCTTTTCCTTACAGGCTGTGAGCAGTCTCATGGCAAATGTGTAAACTCCTATGCTCATGTCTACAAGACTGGGACTAGACCTTGGATTTCAACTAAGGACAAACATGAAAGGCTACCTGTTCCATTAACAAGCCCCAGAGGCATCTAGTCTCCCTCTTCAATGATCTGAATTTAAATTGTATGCTTTAAAAAATCCCACCAGTTTTACTTGTAACACTACCCAAACAGTTTTTTAATTTTCTTATTTTTTTTTACATGCTTTGAGCTACTTATTCTCCCTCCCACCCCCCACTAACATGCACAATACAGGAAAAAGACAATAAAAAGCTAATGTACTAATTTATCAAACTATTGTTAAATTGTTTAGTGTCTTAAGTACCCTGTAATTATTTTCTTAAAGTATTCCATAGAGCACATCTAACTCTACCATAGTCGTATGTTCTTATATTAAACCACATTTAAACTCTTTAACGTTGGCAAGCTATGGAATTATTACATTACCAATTGCAAATCCATTTTCGTAATCATAATTATATTCTAAGCAATGTTTTTGTAGCAAATCCTCCAACCTGCAGTCAATGTCATCGACATCATTACAGAATGATGGGACCTGCAAACAGAAATTAGAAAAACCATTAAAGAAACCAAACATATTTATAATCTAAGTGCAGTACAGATCATCTGGTACTCTCTATTTGACACCAGATTTCTTCCTTTATATTGATTATAATTCTATATTTTAAAATGGGCATGGGGAATTTGCCCCCCACCTCCCTACACACATGTACATATATGCATCTACAGGAACTTGGGCAGCATCAGAGATCTTGCAGTTTAAAATAAAATAGGGAGAATCAGTTTAACAGAAGACAATCTTGACACCCCGTGTCCAGCTGATATAATTCTACAGCAGAGAAGTTGTGGTGGGTAGATGGATGAGAAGATGGAACACATGTGATATGATACATCTCTATTACGTGCATATACTCCCTTCCTGCTTGGAGTAGGACTCATTGTGGGTTCAATATGGAGGGAGTAGGAAGTTAAATTTACGAAAGAGCGAAGCCACCTCGCAGTGTTTCCATGTTTCAATCACCCTGGCAGTTGCCTGTGTATTGTGTTACAAGATATAAGTATCTATGGCATGGGTGGGCAAAATACGGGCCACAGGCCAGATCCAGCCCAAGCACTTCCCTCTGGCTGGTGAAGCCCCTTCAAAACCTAGGTAATGACAGCTCCCTGTCTACAAGCCTCCAGCAGTGGCTGGCGGCACCAGCCACCTCGGGCTGTTTACTTGGGTTCTGGTCGTGAGGAAACCAACCATGACCTCAACCCTGCCCCTGGGTCAGGCCACATTTGCAGATTGAGAGGGGCACGGGGGCCTGGGCCAGATCCTGTGGTGCCAGTGAGGGGAAGGTATGCCTGGGCCGACTTCTGCCTCCTGCGCGGGACTGGAAAGGATCTTGCCTTGCAGGTAAGCCCAGAAAAGTGGCTGCTGGCATGCTTTTCCTGTGCCATGATACTCAAGCCGGCACTGGGGAAGGGAAGCAGCAGCTGGGCCAGCTGTGCCACATGCAGCCCTGGCCCAACTGGCAGCAGGGAGGAGAGGTGGTGGCTGAGCTGCGTGCCTCTTGGGACCAGCCATGCAGGTCAGCTGAGGTAAGGGCAAGTTATAGCTTTGCCTTATGTGGGTTGGGCTGGGCTGGCACCAGGGAGGGAAAGGTGCTTCTGGGCTAGTCCTGAGCCAGGGACAGGCCCAGCCAGGTCAGCAATGGCCAGGAAAAGCGGTGTGCAGCTGAAGCCAGCTTCCTCACGTGCTGCTGGGGACAGGACGAGCCAGGACGAGCTTAACTGCACCTTCTCCCTACGTGAGCCGTCTGGTCCCAAGTGGCAGAAGGCTCTGCTGCCACTTTTCCTGGCTGGGCCCACCCTGCCCAGGTGGTGTATGGCTGAAGCCAGTTTCCCCACCTGCTGCTGGGGACAGGACGAGCCCAGCAGGGTTAACATCGTCTAGGAAAAGTGGCAGCGGAGCTGTGTGCCACTCGGGACGGGACAAGCCTGGCTGGAGCAACAGGGGCTCAGCTACACTTTCCCCCTTACCTGAGCTGGCTGGTCCCAAGAGGCAGGAGGCTCCGCCATTGCTTTTCCTGGCTGGTGCCAACCCGTCTAGGTCCAGCAGGTCCCAAGCGGCATGCAGCCAAGGCTGTCCCAGCCGTGGCTTCCCCACGTGCTGCTGGGAGAAGGACGAGCCTGGCCAGGTTGGCACCAGATAGCAGAAGTGGCAGCAGAACCGTATGCCACTGGGGACTGGCCAGCACAGGTACGGGGAAGGTGCAGCTGAGCCCCTGCTGCTCCGGCCAGGTTTGTCCCATCCCCAGCAGCACGTGGAGAAGCCAGCTTCGGTCACAGGCTGTTCTGGATGGGACTGGGCCAGCCAGGTCAGCACCAGCCAGGAAAAGCGGCGACAGAGCCTCCTGCGACTCGGGAGGGGCCAGGATGGTTGGCTTGTCACCAGCCAGGAAAAACAGCAGCAGAGCCTCCTCCCGCTTGGGACCAGATGGCTCACATAGGGGGAAGGTGCAGCTGAGCTGTGTGCTGCTCTGGCCTGGCTCATCCTGTCCCTAGCAGCACATGGGGAAGCCACGGTTGGTCCCATACCACTTGGGAGGGGCCGGGCCGGGCCCGGATGGGCCAGCACCAGGGAGGGAAAGCTGTGGCTGATCCACCCTGCGGGTCCTGCAGCACTGGAGGGGGCTGTGCTGGTGAGGGGACCTGGGATGACTTCTGCAGTGCCGCAGGGGGAAAGAGGGGGGCAGGCTGGGATAGGCCAGGTCATGCTGGTGCCAGTGAGGAGTGGAGGGGGGGTTGGCCAGCTTTTGCTGCATGGGGCCTGATGGGGTGGGCTGGGTCCTGGCTTGTGGGAGGGGTCTGGTGACCAGTGCTGGTGAAGGGAAGGGAGGCTGGGCTGGCATTTGCTGCATTGTGGGGTGCCAGCCCCTGCCTTGCAGCTAGGAACCCTTGCTGGGAGGGGATGGGCCTGGCCATGAGGTCCTGACCTTGTAGCTGGGAACCAGGTGATACCAGGCTGGCCTTGGCTGGCTCCTTGCACCACATGCAGGTTCAGGCTTGCAGCTGGCTACCACTTGCTGCAGCCAGAACAGGACAGGCAGGGCTGGCTCATTGCTGTGCTATGCAGGTCTGGGCCTTGTAGTCAGGAACCGCTTGCCATTGAAGCCATAGGCAGCCTGGGGTGGCCTGGGCCCTGGTAGGTACTGGGCCCAGTGCTCCTAGTGCATGTACTGGCACACCTACCAAGTTCCCCCAGTCACCTGGGCAGATGTTATAACAAGGACATCTATGTGACTGTGTGATGAGGGCAGGGGATCCTGGGACAGATACAGTGAGTGGGGCAGTTTCCTGTTGGGTGGTTAGGTCTTACGATGCAGATCATGTGACAGGGTGTAACTTTCATTTCCAAGGTGACTTCCCCAAAAGCAGTACTTCTGGGGGCAAGGGGCGGGACTTCTGGTCCCAAGATGGTGACTAGGAGGTGGGGCAACTGTCAAGGGATGGGGCTACCCATGTAGCCCCTGACAGCTCACCAAAACTTGTGAAGCAGCCCTCCGCCAGAAATAATCGCCCACCCCTGATCTATATATCAACTGGGCTCTGCTCTGGTCCAGTAGTATCACAGCTTTCCACGCTGGCCCATGTAAAGTCCATAAGGAGTCCCTGTGTTCCTTGCATATGGAAGCAAAGGCATGACTAAAACAGCTGTTCCACCTTCATTCCCCTTGTGCAGCCCCTAACCAGTACAGATAACTTTGCAGAGACCCTCCAGACTGCAAATAAACTGCTCTACCAGTGATGACAATGCAGAACCCATCATAGAGTGGTAGCTCAGGTTTCTTTAATTCAGCAGTATTTGTTGCTTTCCAGGAGGCTTTCCAACAAAGCAAGCTCTAGAAAGTGCTTTTTATTTGCATCTACTTTCACCCTATCAACTTTTCCTTGGAGCTTCTCTACACAACTCTTGTGTTTAGATGCTAGTGATTTAATTTTCTTGCCTTTGGAACAATACTAGCATTTCCAAGATCCTGGGGAAATGAACTTGACATATTTAGACTGTCTTCTGGACTTCTGGTATGCCAGCATGCTCCACTTTGATGCAAATGCTCAGGCTCGTCTTCAAGTGTTTTGTCCCATGACTTAGTGCTTGCAATTTCAGCTAGTAGTTGCACTTTTAAGTTTTGTTCTCAGAGACAGGTGATAAATATGCTATCAAAGAGGATTGGTAGGGAAATCAGCCAAGTTCTTCTGCAGAAAGAAAACAAAGCTGGGACAATACAACTGACCAACAGATGTCTAGATCAGGAGTCAGCAACGTTTTTGGGCAGTGTCAAAAAACACCGGCAACCTCGACTTGTAAGACGTTTGTGTGCCAGGAGCGGAGCCACAAGTGGCCTGATCCTTGTTGTGGCAGCACAGCCGTGGCACCTTCCCCAATGTCTGCTCCGAGGCACATGTGCCAAGCAAAATGCCTTTGTGTGCCACACTCTGGCACCTGTGCCAGTGGTTGCTTATCCCTGGTCTGGACTCCAGTATAAGAGAATGACAATGAAGTTGTGTCCACCACTGACAAAAGGGCTGGTGGGCAATGCCAATGAATCAAATGCCTTTGGGGTCTGTAATCCATATAAGACTATATGGCCATGCAGGTTGCTGGGCCGATGATGTCCCTGCGGGGCTGAATGGTAGCTTTTGATAGTACTTTGCTCTCCTCCCCATTACTGCCATGACTTCTCCTGTATACCACTCCATTTGATGAGGCACTGCCTTATTAAGACAGGGAGTCTTTTTTGTCCCAATCACTGAGTTTTGAGAATAATACTTAATTTTGAGGGAGTAAAATGGGGTTTTTCAAAACAACTGATGTAGGGGCACAAGTCCTACTGAAAGTCAATAGACTCAGATTTCTACGTCTCTGGTACTTTTGGAAACTTTACTAGTGTCATCTCCAAGACAAAGTTTGAAGCTACAGCACACCCTCAGCTACCCCATTGTTTGGTAAACCACCCGTTGAAAAGACTTTTGGATAACAGAATTCATTTAGTTAAGTGAAACTCCAGCATTTTGTGAGGAATTATGCACAATGTATAATTTAAAACCATGCCAAACATAAACAAAGAGATGTTGTATACATCAAACCTTAAAAGAGAACGGTTTGTTATGCAATAATAATAGCTACAAATTACTGGTGGGGGGGAGGGGAAGGGGATGGAAGGGAAGGAATGTTGCCCTTTGGATACAGTTTTGAAGATGTACTGTAATTCCAATCTGTGGCTGCAACAACAATTTGCACATCACTCTTTATAGTAACAATCAATGTATGGGCACTTTCATTATAAGGGAGACATTTTATCATTTGAATTGAAACAAAATCAACCTCCAAGCTTCTAAGGAATGCAATATAAAGAACAGGTAAGGAGGAAAAGAAGCAATGTAAGGAAGTTATTAAACAAGTTGTATTACTAACCTACCATTTTACCAAGTGCACTCTGGAAAGCCTCAGCAAAGCTATCTAGAAGGTTGTTGTCATCACATCGGGTTGCTTTGTACAGCATCTCAAAGGATTTGAACCCATGATTGGCAAAACGATTTACTGAAAATGTGGGGAAAAGAAGCTTTTATTGGTTAATAGGTTGAGTATAACACAGGGATGGGCAATTATTTTGGCTGGAGGGCCGCTTAATGACTTCGGGTGAGCTGTCAAAGGCCGCAGGGGTAGCCCTGCCCCATGACAGGTGCCTTGCCCCACTTGCCATCTTGGGACCAGAAGTCCCACCCCTAATCCCTGGCCTTTGCCACCAGAAGTCCCCATCCTTGCCTTCCAAAGCACTCCTTTTTGGAACGGGTTTTGCCATCTTGGAACCAGAGAAAAACAAATCATATGCTAAAAAACAAACATCGATTATAACATATTTTAATTTTATTAAAAAAAATTACTGTCCTGATTTATTTGAAAAATAAAGTCTTACTCTTGTATATTGTGTGTGAGGGAGTGTGGGGTGTGGCTGGGAATGGGTATGGGGTGTCTGTGTGTGTGGAGGGGATTTATTGGGGGGGAAGTGTGTGAGGTTTGTGAAGGGGAGTGGAAGTTGTGTGTGGATTTGTGGGTGGGTGTGAGGTTTGTGGGGGAGTCCTGAGGAGGGGTGGGTGTGGGGTTTGTGGGTGCGTGTAGGCCTCCCTGCCACATACCCCACCTATGGCGTGCAGCCCATGCTGCCAGTGGCAGCAGCAGGCAGTGGGCTCTTGGGTTGCTCCTGGCCCAAGGCAGGCAGAACCCCTTAGCAGCATGTGGCTCTGGCTGAATCACAGGAGCTGCACATGGAGGCATGGAGCTGACCCACCTGAGACCGCTGGCACACACTTTCAACCCAGACCAAACTGGCTCCATGCCAGTACATGGGGCTTCTGGCATTGCAGGCAGAAGCTGTGCGCCATTGGGCCAGGCTGGGCTGGCTTCATGCTTCCACATGGGGCTTCCAAGCACTCCAGCAGGGAGTCACATGTGGAGGCACAGAGCCCACCTGGCCTGATGGCATGCAGACCAGGAGATGCAGGGAGTCATGCACCATCAGGCCAGGTGGGCTCCGTGCTGCCATGTGTGGAGGCATGGAGTTGGCCTAGCCTGGCCTGATGGTGTGTGGCTCGCACCTGCAGTGCCAGAAGCCTCACGTGTTGGCACTTAGGCAGCTTGGTTTCAGCTTGAAGGCATGCACCAGCAGGCCAGGTCAGGCTGGCTCCATGCTGCCATATGCAGCTCCCAGGATTCAGCCAGAGCCATCCGCTGTTGAGGGGCTGTCTACAGCATGCCAGGAACGCCCCGAGGGCTGGCTGCCTGTTGCTGCCAGTACCATGGTGGGGGACATAGGAGGGAACCTACCTCAGTATAATAGCTTCAAAGACTGCTTTGGGCTGATTTATACTAAATTTTCTAAATTCAACAGATTATCTTTGAGAAAGAGCCTGAAATCCAAAGAATTTTATAAATATAAAGAAAGGCAAAACAAACTGCTCTAGAACCTGAATATGGTAACAAGCTTTCCAGCACACACTGTGCTGAACAGTGTGAAAGTTCCTAGCTGTTAAAGAAAAAAATGGCTATCATTGACATATCACAACATTTTCTTAAAGGAAAGGAACCTGTGATGTTCATGCCAATTTTTTTCCCCCATCATCAACTCCTTCAGCATGTATTTTATGATATGTCACAGAGGGAGACCAAAGCATATATCAGTACTTATTACTAATCTAGTTGGCCTAAAAGTACAGATTCCTGGTACAGACTTCAAAATTCCCAAAGTTCAAGTGTTCAGATCAGGGATTTTGGGCTGGTCCATAATTCCAACACCCTGATATGTATATAAATCACTGAGGTCATTATTATCTGCTCATACTGCAGAAATAATACCATTAGTTGTAATGGCAGGCTTTGTTTGCACTACTTGAATCTGTTTCTTCACATCTGGATTACAAATAAATTCAGGGTTCAAGCTGGGTTGAATAGCTGGGTTCAAGTTGGGCCCATCTCAAATGAGAAATTACTAATAAGTTCTGGTTTGGTAATAGTCGATTAATCAATGACTTTAGATTGTGGTATATTTCTTATATACAAATGTTTTAAAATGCAGCAACATACACTTTCTAAGGCTATGCAAGAAACACAACATCATTCCCAGAATACTGAAACATCTACAATCTTCTGACAACCACACAGAAATTGCTTCTGAGATATCAAATATGCTTCACAATTATGCAGGAGAACTTCACAAAAAAATTAAAAATAATCTCCTTCACACAGCTCACTCCAAAAGAAATCAGTTCAAGAAGGAAATCAACACGTTACAATAATCTAAGAGAGATGAATCTGGATATCTTCCCAAACATTATACAATGTATACAAAGAGATTTGTTACAACAACCATCCAACACAAAAACAAGAAATGGAACCAATTACTACAGAAACAATTTTCCCAGCCACAAAACCACCCTCAGACAAATGGCACCAATAAATACCTTACGACATTTTAGGCTCATACTTGATGAAACAGAAGGAACCAGTTAACCTTCTAATATTATCAATCTCTCCACACACACACTTACAAATGCTGAAAAATCTGTCCTCTCCAAAGGCCTTATTTGGGTATTCTTCTGGACAAAAATTAAGACACTACAATGTGGAGAACTAGAAGAATTTTGCTGACACTTTTGTCTGAAGGACTACTTTTCCAACCAGAACAAATCCTCTTTCAACATGACTTCATCCTGTGACAACATCAACGAAAATATTAACGCCAAAAAATCCAAAAAGCCCTCAAATTGGACACCTTTCGGTGGACAAAATTCACACCCTGACTGCTATATTGACTGCTTCAGAGAAAGAATGAACAATGAAATACTCAACAGCAAACACCAGTATAACAACCTCTCCCTCTCAGAGAGAAGGGCCATAGAATCTCTGAGATTCATCCACCAAATAGTAATAAAACCAGCAGATAAAGGAGGAGCTACAGTTATCCTTAACCATGAAGACTATACAAAAGAAGCCACAGACAACCTTCTGACACTACCTACTATGAAAAACTAAAGGAAGATCCAACTCTCCTTTTCACCTCAAAACCACCAACACATCATTTCCATCTGAACTACAAGAAAGACTTCAGACCCTGATCCCTCCACTACCCAATCCAGGGACATTTTACATGTGCCCCAAAATCCAAAAACCAGGGAGCGCTGACAGACCTATCATTTCTAACCATGAAAACCTAACTGAGGAAATATCAGGTTTCATCAAACCCATCCTAAAGCCTTTTGTCACCCAAAGACCAAGTTTTATCTAAGACACAACAGACTTCCTTTGAAAACTAAAAGATAGTTCTCAGCATTAGTTAGATAGTTCCTTCCCAGCATTACCCTCCTAGCCAGCATGGACATCACCAATTTATATACCACACCAGGACGGCATTCAAGCCTCATCTACAAGAGCAAGATTACAACTCAAAGTACAGACCTCAAGATAGTACTAAACTCATACGCTTCATCCTCACACACAACAACTTCAGTTTCAACAACCAACATTTCCTCCAGACCACAGGCACAGCTATGGGCACCAAAATGGCCCCACAACATGCCAACCTTTTCATGATCCACCTGAAAGAACTCCTCAAGAACTGCACCATCAAACCCATGCTATACCTGAGAGATACAGATGACGTCTTCATCTTTTGGACTGAAAACCTATAGTCTGATTGATTTCTGTCACAAATTCAGGCACCTCGGGGTGGGCTGTGCTGCCCTGCTGTCTGCCCCAAGGTGCACACACAGTTGCCACCAGCACGGAGCTGATGCCAGAGCTGTGAAGCCCGGTGCAGCTGTTTGAAGCCTGCCTGCTGCTTGCTGCAGCTGCCCAGAGCCTGGGCTGCCTACAAACAGCTGCGCTGGGCTCTGGAAGCCTACCATCACCTCTGTGCTAGGGAGCGGGGGTGAGACCAGGGCTACACTGCCTCGGGCCCTGCACCCACCACCTGCTCCGAGGCACGGCAGCACACGCCGGTACAGAGCTGATGTTGGACCCGGCACAGCTGTTTGGAGCCCCCCAGCTGCAACTGGCCCTGGCTCTGGGTAGCTGCTGCCAGCCAGGAGCCCAAGCTGCTCCCAGCAGGCAGCTGAGATGCTGCAAGCCCTGCTGGAAGCAGCCCAGGTTTTGTCACTGGCAGCAGCTACCCAGAGTTGGTGAGGCCTTGTGTGCCAGGGGTTGCCGACCCCTGCCCTAGACCAACATGGCTGCAACCAACGACCCTATATCTATCTCAGAAATAGATAGGTTTAAACAGTATGGTTTGCTATAGTGGAAAAACTTCCTTGCAAACAGTTTCCTATAACCTTATTCTTCATTCCCACTCCAGTTGTGACAACATGGCCAGTCTACTCTACAGACAAAATATTTTAATTTCTTATTTGAATCAAAATGTCATTGCATTGACATCTTGTAAATCCCAAGGATTCAAAACATCATTATTTTTACATTTTATTCCATTTCTGAAATAAGTTGTTGGTTCTAGAGGACTTACAGTTGAAGATTCTTTTACGTTTGGAGGAAAGTACAATTGAAAATTTTTATCAATAAAACTGCCATAAGTCCTAGAACTATTTTAATCACATTCCTCCTATACAGATTGCTCAACGTACCACTGGCTTATTTTACAGCAGAAAAAAGTAGGTTAATAATGAAAGTAAAACTTACAAGAACAGTCTGGCCATTCAGTAGAATATGGTGGCTTCCAGATCCCATCCTTATAAGCACAATGGTACTTTTCAGTTGCCCCTTCTGCAAAGCTGTAACCATCCATACAATGTAAGCTGCAGTTAACACCTATTTCATCTTCTGTGCATATGAAATGACCATTCACAGGGGTGAAACGATTTTCACAGGGAGAACCTGTATAAAACACATTCAGTTCACATACCGGTAACTTTTCAAGTAATACTCATTAGACAATCTTAAAATTAGGATTTTCAAAATCATCCAGCATCAGCATAACTCTGCCTTCACACAAGCCAAGAGAAATATTTCAATTGATTTCAATAGGAGCACAGTTACTGCTTTTGAAACGCTCAGGAGTTTAATTCAGAAACATTGGCGAAGTACAGATAGTCAAAAAGGCTGAGATGGAGCCAATCCAATCTATGCAGGTTTCTCTAAGCTGCGTAAACTGGACCATTAGCAAACAAAACTCACATTTGCCCTTCAGTGGGGCGAGGGAGGCAGATGCCTGCACTGGCCAAAGCAGAAGGTGCTCCTGCACAGCAACCAGCATGCCAGATATTACCAAATGCAACTGAGTTCAGCCGAGTGAGGGCCACCTCTCATCGGACGTCAGGTACATGCCTCCTCCTGCTGCCCTGCAACGTGTCAAGCAGCTGACAGCTGCCTACAGGCAACAGAGGGAGGCATGCTCACCTTCTGCTCAGTGGCATGGGGGTCCCTGGGCTTTGTCTGGGGTAGAGGGCATGGAGGCACTCCCCAGACAGGATGGAGAGAGCGGAAACAGGGCTCATGAGCTGCTAGGGGATGATGGTGCCAGCAGTGTACCCCACCTTCCTGGCTGGGTCGGTGTGTGGGGGGGCACAGTGTCCCTGCCCTGTCCTGAGCACCGAGACCTTGTGCTGCAGTGACTCTGGGAAGGGTTCAGAGAATTCCCCCCCACGCCAACCCAGTGCTGAGTTTTGGCTGAAACAGCTTTCTCCTGTGCAGCTGTGGGGCTCCTGTCCATTGGTGGTGCTGGCGGGGAGGGAGAGGTGACACAGCTCAGCCCAGCACAGGGACCTGGTGCCCCACAGCTGCACAGGAGGAAGCTGCGTCAGCCAAAACTGGATGCTGGCTTGATGCAGGGGAAAATCCTCCTCTGAACCCTTCCCGGAGCTTCTGAACCCTTTTTATCTGCTGTCACTGTATATCAATCCCTGCAGCACAGGGTCCCAGGTTTGGGATTGGGCAGGGACACTGTGTGCTCCTCCTGACCCAGCCGGGAATGCAGGTTGCTCCCAGGGGAGGAGGGTGGGGGAGGAATTTTCCAAGCCCATCCCTGAGCCACTGTGGTGCAGGGTCCCAGGCCTCCGGGCAGGGCAGGGACGCTCTGTGCCCCTCTGACACAGGCCGGGAATGAGGGGTGTGCCACTGGCACTGCCTGCCCCAGAAGATCACAGGCCCCACTTCTCCCCCACCCTGCTTCTGTCCTGCCTCACTAGGTGCTTGGCTGTAGCAGCTATGCTGTGGCTCCCTGAGAGGGGGGTGGGGGCCTAGCAGGCGCTCTGAAACCCCCTGGGATACTGGCAGATAGCAACCTACCTTGATTCACAAATGGACCTGGCACTAAGATTTGATAGGACCAGTCCAACCTAGCTCGAGTAAGTCTGAAACTACTACATAGGAACCGGTCTATCTTAGACCAGGATCTGTTACTTCGAAACTGGTCTACGTGTCTCAGATTTTTGTTTTGTTACAGGTATAAACTAGTTTCCAACCACCTAAAAGAACTGCAATGTCGGCTCCTAGCCATTAGATTGAAAAAAAAAACCCAAAGCACTCTGAAGGCTAGAATTTAGAGGTTTGCTTTCGGGAACCGGCTTGTAGGTAAAGTAGATATTGCATTAAAACAATGGTCCAGGGCAATGGCAAGGGTTAATTGATTTCTAAAAGCCTGTTTGTGACAAAGTTTCCCTCCAGGTCGCCTGTGTCTGACACAGGCAAGCAGCAAACAGACACACAGGCTGGGAAACTGAAGACATGTACCACACTGTTCCATAACAGAGATAAGGATGACAGTGCCCACTGCAGAGCCCTTGAGATTTCTGATTTCGGTAAACAGACCAAATTAGGAAGGCACCAGAAAGAACTAAATTAAAATGTGTACATGTGACGGGTTTGTGAAACAAAGGAATATGCTGACAGGACAAGCGTGGACAGTATGATGATCACAGACAGACCAGTCAACAATGCTCAGAGATGAAGAGTCATCAGGGGAGGAAAAGAATACAAAAGAAGGGATTTCAGAGTAGCAAAGGGTCCCTGAGGGGGAACCCAATGCCACCATGAACAGAGGGCACACCACCAGGCTACCTCACCCACCCCACTGGGGGAGGCTGGGCTTCAGCCTTCAACCTCCAGGCTGCTGACATCTGACATTCAAGGAAGAACCTTAGAGTGAAACTCATGTACTGGCCAGATGTATCTTGATTCTTTGAACCCTGGGACTAGTAGATACACCATTGTTTACATTACTCTGATCTGCTATTACTGTCTATCAATAAATTTGACCTATTATTGAATGGAGAGGTCATGGTCAGTCTGAAGGTTTTAGGTCTGCCTGGAACAAGGTATCTGGGTCATAAATCCAGTGCCAACACACTCAGAAATGTGGAAATGTGTGACTGAAAACCTATTATACTTCTGCCTAAAAACAAGTATCTCTTATTCTCTACCTGGTAAAACACTATATAAAATTAACCAGATTTTTAAATATAAGCTTTATACAGTAAAGCTATGGTGCACAGCTTAACACACCAAGTTCTGATATCATTGCTATTAGTTTTACATTGCTCTACTTCTGTTGACTCCAGCAGAGTTTGTTCTGTCATGTCAGAGATCAAAATCCAAACAGTAATTTTCAGTTCTAGTCCCATTTAAAAATTCGGCATGGGCTACTCAACAAGCCGAGTTTGAAGAAAAATGTGAATATTTGAAATGGAAAGGGAGGCTATAAAGTTTGGGAGGCTATGATGCTTGAGGTCACCTAGAGCTTGAAATGATGCCAGGTCTGAGAATTGGAAAGCTTAATGTTCTAAATTACAATAGCTTTGAATTCTATTAAGAAATTGACTATGTTGAGACACCACAGCAGTGGTTCTTGACCTTTTTTAGATTCAAGACACCCCTTGGAAAATGCAAGCTCTAGTTTTTCACTGCTTTTTTTACTACAAAAATAGCAGAGAAATTCTTCTGTTAAAAAGAACTTAAAAAGACCACAGGAGGTCAGAATGTTTTTAACACTATGGATTCCTGTTTGAAATCTCTGGGTTTATCTTGTGAATCATGTTTGCACACCTAACAGTGCTAATATTGTGGGGCACTATGTGGCACCTTGGTTGAGAATCACTGCACTATAGTTTGCAATACCTACGATATTTAAGCTACAGGACTTAATTATTGAACCTTGGCTTGTAAATATAAATACTAGTGAGACTTAAAAAAAATCAGGCCAAATCAGAATATTGGTATGTATTCCTGATTTTTTCAAATTTACATGTGTATTTGTCAATTTAGTTATTCATTTTTCAAAAAGAATATGGACCTGCTAGTGGTTTGGGGAGGAGAGGTTGTCTTTATAATATACATGTTATACACATACACACATATGTAACAGCACACAGACTGAAGACTAGAAAGTGTTCTGTTTCCTGCTAGGAAATTAGTAGTTTCAATAATTTAAAAAAAACAAACAAACAACTTGTCTTCCATACCAGCTACAGCAAGAAAACCCAAAGGCAGATTTTTATGTTCTTTGTCAATATGTATTTTGCATTGACAAACGACTGAATTAATTTCAAGGAATTTACTGCTTTGAAAATAAAACTTTTGTGGCTTTTACATGTAATTTGAATGGGAAGGGCCTGATTCACTGCTACATTATTCCAATTGCATGCCATATAAGCCATTCAATAGTGGACCTGATTTCAGCAGCATTAGAACAGTGGTGACTGAAATGTATAGAGCACCAGTCTGGTTTTACATTTTATGTATCCATGTATAAGACAGACTTGTTACTTATACAAGTGACTGATTTATAACATCAACTACCTGATGGCGAATGATACAGATAATGGCATTTTGACTAGTTGTAAATTGATTTGTTTCAGTGGCCCAAAAAAAGAAAAAAAAAAAATAACAAACCTCTGATGACAATGTGGATCTCACATGTCCTGTTATTTCCTGATGGGTCTGTGGCAGTGTAATGAACTGTAGTTTCGCCTTTGGGAAAGAGATCTCCAGGTGAGTGACTTTTGGTGACAGTCAGTGCGGCTCCTGGAGTAGTTAAACAAAACAAACAAAAGAAAAAAAAAAGCTCTCTCTGTTAACATCTTAATAGTTAAAAGCATACAGCAACCTTCCCTACTGGGGCTGACTATACAATACATGACTTGGGGCTGTTAATATTTTCAGAAAAATAAATTGTAGCATAGTAAATTCTTGATAAAGCAGTAGCATCTCTTCAAAACAGTACATTGCTAAAATCCCTTGGTCTCAAAGGGTGCCAGGAGAACCATTTAGACTGGCCCTGGATGGGACAGCCCTGGATCCAGTTTGAGACTGGATGTACCCCAACCTTCAGCTGCTTTGTATATACCTGAAGTGCATTCTCTCACCTGAGTTGTCTGAAAACTGTGGCTCCTCCCACGTTGCTCTGTACTCATTCGCGGATACCTGAATTGGAGGTGGAGATCTGCATCTATCAAGCGTAGGGGCTTCTACATCTAGAGGATTGCAAAATATGGTATGAAATTTGATCACATTACATTTAGGATACAATTAAGGTATTAATTCAGCCATAAATAGTAACCCACAAGTCAGAGCAAATTTATGGCATGATGATATAGTAAATGCACCACAAAGGTATTCCAGATGTAATGCGTAACTTCTTTGTGGCTTGTTTGCATCATGCCAGAAACACAGATGCTCAGCTGATCAGTGAGACTGGCCTGTAGGCAGTACCTAGTTCTGGACCAAGTGCCTCCATCCAATTTCTGGAGGTAGATGCCAGGGGGAGAGGAGCACCATGAACCTGACATCAAGGCTGTACTCCAGTCCTTTAAAAAGTAGGCATGCAGCTAGGAGCCCCAGCTACACACCTAAAAGCAAGTGTTTAAGTTCCTGGAAGTATCAACTGAGGGGTTGAGGGCTCCCTGCCTCGCAACTGTAGGTGCTGCTTTATAGTGCAGAGCACTGGCACCTGAAAAGCCACGAGACCCTAGATCCCCAGTTGCCCATGGTCCACACTGTAGGCCCTCTTCAGATGGTCTGCAAGTATACTTTTTAAAATTTCCTGGTTTGCTTGGATTCAGACAATGTGGAGAGGCTACTGGGTCTCTGGCTCCCAGTACCTAGACAGAGCTTTATAAAGAGTGCTGAGGGACCTCTATAAAGCTCTTTATACAGAGAGCTCCCCCACTGGGGTCTTTAAATCCTGTGCCAGGCAGCTGTGGCTGGGCTATGAAGTGTGGGGGAGCAGAGGCTCCTGGCAGGGTTTAAAGCCCCCAGCAGGGGAAGCGCTTTGGCTCCCTCCCACCCCTACCAGAAGCCTCCTATCCCATTCAACTGGTAGCCTGGCCAGAGGAGCTAGTGCAAGGTTTTGGCAATCATCTGATTGTCACCCAGTCCAGAAAGCCCCAGTCTCAAACTGGATCCAGGGCTGTCCCACCCAGGGCCAGCAATCAGCTGACTGTCAGCTCACCACACTGGGAACTCAAACCAGTCCTGGTGCAGTCTGGGCCTGGGGTTGAAAATCATCTGATTATGAGCTCTGGCCTCAGTCTGCAGCAGAACTGATTCAAGTTCCCAGTTTGGTCCTGGGGGCAGAGGCTGACAATCAGCTGATCCCAACAATAGCGCCTCCTGCCATACATGGATGGCATGGAAGGAAACACAACTGTTGTGTTCAATGATCAGATCCCACTTTTCTGTTAAATGAACATGTGCCTTAATTATCACTACATTATCACTGCTAAGCTTATCCCATTGAGTTCTAACTGCTTAACCACACTACCACCAACGAAAGGCACACGAAACACATCAGTCAGATAACTAGTTAAATAAGGGATGAACTGTAATTCAGGAAAAACTTCACTTGAAATTAGTGGCATTGTTTTGGTGTTTATTTTGACTTAAAGGAGAATGAGACTCAGTCAATGGTTCTCCAGTTATTAGACATCAATAAAGAAGGCATCACTATGTGCACAACTTCATGCTTGTTTTTTTCAAAACCATCATAACATTAGATGCTTACTAATGTGTTTTAAACACAATTATTTCTTTAAAATCCAGGAAGAAGGCAGTGGAGCTGGCACTTTGGAGACTAACAATTTCTAAGAGGCATGAGCTTTCATAGGCAGTAGCTTACTTTGTCAGATGCTATGAAAGGACTCATAGAAAGAGGGGATTTAAAAGAAAGGGTTTAAAGGACTCTGTCAAGCATAATTTTCCCATATGAAAACAAGAAGTGAAAGTGTTCCATCACTGCTAAACTTCAACTAACAAAGCAGAAAACCATCTCTCTGCTTTATGCAGCAACAACACTGGCAAGGAATTAATAACCCAAAACAAGGATTCAAGAATATTTACTCAAATAATGCATATTTGCTTTAGTTCCTTCAGCTGTATTCATGATTCATTTCACTCTATGAACTTCCTAAAGAGTGGTTTTTTGTTCTAAAGACTGTTCAGTAAAAGATAGAGAATATCATCAATGGTTAAGCAAACCACTATTTGCAAGTTTTATTTCTAAAGAAATGTGTGGGTGTCCTTAAAGCTCTCCGTGACACTGGCAGTCTTTCAGTCAGGAAAAAGATGCCAAGAGAATATACCAATACAATGAGCCACAGTATTGTCCATGTTTTGTTATATTAATTCACTTTTTTGCAACTTGAAGGGAAGCCCCCAATTCTGAACAAACAATGCCTCCAAAAACAACCTGCATAAAATATTTAAAAGCAACACCCACATGCCGGGCAGAGTATGGCCCCAATTCAGCAGGATTCACAAGCATGTGTCTCCCTTGAAGTGCGTGAACTGAACAAGACTATTCACATGTTTAAAATTAAGTGCATGCTTCAGTGTCCTGTTGGAATGGAGCCTCTCTCTGCACAAATGAGATCATTTTATCATTGCTAAAATCCTTCCTCTATGTCTCTGAATATCACTTACCAATAACTTTGACAATGAACGTACAGCTTGCCTCATTGCCAGACTTGTCAACTGCTGTATAGGTGATAGGAACTTCTCCAATTGCGAAAAGATATGGTGGTGTAAAAGCCGGAGTAACATGAATGGAGAGCTGGTAAAGGAGAAGATACCATTACTTAAAATCAAGCCTGATTAGTTACAATGGTATTTATGTTTTAGGACATAGGCACATAAAAGTAATCCTTTAAAATTAAGGCCTACAAATTCAAATGAATCTGATCCCCATTTACTCTAGGGATGCTGTATCACTGGCAGCTTACAGGAACTCTGAAGTGGGAGCATGTTACATTTACACCTACCTTGAGGATGCTTTACATGGTTGGAACTGTGTAGAGGGACCTTGCCATAAATGAAAATTGAATTAAACCATTTGTATTCACATGACATGGGAAGCAATGTTTCCCCAAACCAGATCTGTAAATTGGGAAGTATCACTCGTGGGAGCAAACTGTTATTGGAATCCTGCACAGGCCTCCCCCTGCCTTCTGTCAATATCACTGGTCTGTACCTGAAACTTGAATGTAGTAAAAAATTGGATTCTATTTCTTTTAAAATGCTGGTGTGAATTTTTATTATCACTGTGTACCCTCTTTGAGCCCCAAAGAGTTATGATTAGGTTTATTTCCTGGGGCTTAGGAGATCCAGTTTAATACACTGATTTATATTTCAAAAGCTCCTTCTCAGAAATTAGCTGAACAAGAGTTTATGTACTTAAACACTGCACTGGGTATCCTGTGAGCAAATACACCTGATAAGCAGAAAAAGTCTGAATTCTGCAGATACTCAGCTTTCAACAGATATTTTTATTCATGCTTATCAAGAAACAGAGCGGTCCAATGGCATTGAGGAAAACTAAAATAGCTAGCTAAGAAAGGACGGCATCAAATGAAGCATATAGGTTTTAGCTTGCCTCGTCTCCAGAGTTATCCTTGGCTGTTGGAATTTGCCAGCTAATATTAGCAGAGTTCTGATGTTCCAGAGTTGTGGCCTCTATATTGTCTGGACATATGATTTGAGGAGCTTCAGTATCTGAGTCAGAAAAAGACATAAACCAGTCATGTAAGTGAGATAACAGCCATAAAAACTCTACAACAGGTAGGCAGCTGGCTTGCTGCAACCACTGTTCTTCATATCTAATAGTAACACACCATTATTTCCTTGTGCTCCTCCTGTTTGTTTGCTTTAACATCCATTTGTCCACATTCTTATACTTATACTGTAATCTCGCCAGGACAGGAACCCTCTTGGGTACATTTTGTATAGCATCTCTTAACCTGAGCCCTGGCTTCAAAGTATTGCCATATGACAAATAATAAATAATAACAGACCAATGGTTTGTCTTCTCTTACAATAACACATTTATTTATGAATTAAAAGGCTACCATATTCTTCTGTTCTTTGACCCAAGTGTAATCTATATACATTCATACCAAATACTTCTGCTCTTAAAAATATTTTTTTTCCTGTGATGGCATACTGACATTGAGCAACAGCACAGTGGGTCTAACACCACGTTGGGCCAGGGTCTATGACAGTCTCATAAGTAAAGGAGCTCTGACTAAACTGCCAACATAATTTTCCATAGCTGTTCCTTAAAGTAATTTCTGAGTCTAAACAAAAGCATCACCTACGACAAATTGAGTCCTGTACTTATATAAGTGACAATAGCTGAGAGGCTTTAGTGAGCCACTGCATAACTAACACTGGGTACAACACACATGGCACAGCCAACAACAATTAAACCTCAAATTTCTTTGACAATGTAGGGCACTTTATTATCTGCTGGCATGGAGCCTCGAAAAACATCATGGTACGATTTTTTTTTTTTATTACTGTAATGCTGTTTGATAAATGGGCTCCAGTCTCACTAGGCAAGGACAGCAGAATTTAACTCTCAGCCCTTCTATGCCCAGGAGACTCCAAAGCAACATATGAACTGATTCCACTTACATATTTATAGATATAGATCTACAGCAAAGACGTAACTCTGGCGATTAAAACTCCATAATAACAACTGCAAAAGCAGTAAATACAATCTCCTTTGCCTTCCTCTGACCCATGCTGATGACACTTGTATATAAAGTATGGTCTTTTAAACACATTCCAATTGTGATTCATGCTCCCCAGACTACAGACTTTCTGTTGTAGCAAGTTCCAGTTAACAGTGAAAATCTGAAAGAGGGGTCATAACAACCAGAAAGGAAACTGATTATTTTAAATAGGTCAAATCTTTTGGCTGAAGAATAAACAATAAAGAGAACTAAAGCAGGGACATGTTTTCATAACATGTAGCTGATCACAACTGCATTCATTATTACTAGAAGGCATAGCCTTCAAAGACTCTCGTTATTTTAGGCTTTTATATCACTGCTAGTCATGGCACCCTCCACATGCTTGGTCCCAATGCACAGTGCTTCATCTTGATCCAACCAGGTTGGCCTGTAGCCTCATGAGGTGATTCTGTTAGATGTTACTAGCTCTGCCCAGCCCACATTTGCAGGGAAGACTTCTCAGAGGCAGACAAGCAGCTGCTGGTTCAGTAGGTAGCACTTGTTCCTTCTGAGATAACATTGAATCAGACCATGGTGCAAGGAAACATCGTGCTGTTAGCTGTGCTATGTTTAAAGAAAAAAGCAAAACTGAACTCCTAATCACTTTGCAGTCATTCAGGATCAAAGATCTCATGTTGATTTCTGTAGCAATGTAGCTGACATGATTTAGTTTTCTTTATTGTTTATGTTAGAAGTGCAGCACAGAATATAAAAGAGCCCTTGCCTGCCTGTGGGTTGTGAGATCCTCCATTTGGAGACCCTCAGTTCCAGTCGCAGGATGGGACAGACAGACATACACTGTGCTTTCTCAGGGACTTTACCTTTCCTTAATTTCTGATTAAGGAAGAAAGCAAAGTCATTCAATCTTAAACTTTGTACTGTATGTTTATTAAAAAAAAAAGTCTAAATTTTTTTCAGAGCTGGGTGTTTATGCAGATCCTTGGCTGAAAACAAACTTAATGTAATCACATTCTGTCTGCCTAAACTCTCCATGCAGTTTTGGCCAAATATCACATGTTGCACTGTTAACTCTTAGCCTCGTGCAATATTGCTCTGTGATGTTAAATAGGGGTAGTGCTCAATCCCAGAGATAGCTCTCAGCTATCTCTCAGGAAATAAATAGCCCACGGCAGCTGGTACAGAAATAGAAGTTTTCTTTCATAACACAGAGTTGGTAGGAGATCTAGAACTCCATGACATTTCATTGAGGATGACACTCAATAAGACCAATTGATCAATATTTGATCTCCAATCTTAAATTTCCAATTTGTCTTTAGCTAAGGCCTTCAATCATCACAAACACAAACAAAACAGGTACATCTAAGAAGGGTCTCAAGAGAGCATACTGCCAGTGAGGAATATCATATACATGTACCTGAACAAGCTTTCTAAGACCTAAATTTTTGTTATAAACTATTAAATTACATAATATTAAGTGCTAAAATTCTACAGTTAAGCAATGATAATAGAACCAGTGCTTTTTAGAGCCCATTTTATTTGCTCTATCTGCCAGGTTCAAGCACATCTTTATATGATTATCTTGCATTCCTTTTCTTTTCAATCCCACAAATACTTGTAAATGGAAATTATTGTTCAGGTCTTTACCTTTACAAAAAGCCTTCTGGACATCTTCACTCCAACTCCCAGAAGAAAAGCACCTTAGTTGTTCTCTAGCTCCAGACAAGACAAAGCCATGAGGACAGCTCAATTGGCACACGGTTCCATATTTAGATGGCTCCTGTCCACAATTCAATGGATGCACCATCACACCCTTTGGTTTCTGGAAAACAGGGCAGTGCACCTCTACAAGAAGAAAGTACACGAACATCACATGGAATACACACATAAAAATACATACGCCAAAATACCAGCAAATAAAAACATATCAGAATGTAAAGGAAGGAAAAAAGAATATGAATATTATTCTAAAATTCACTAAAATATAGCCCAATTGATTATTGCCACTAATAAGATAACTTTCAATCAGCCTACAAGGAGAATAATGTGTTTCAGATGGGCTGGAAAATCTTATCAAAGATATTCTCCTCTTACTACTGTGAAAGAAACAAACTGGGAGTATCTACATGTTGCCATGCTTTAGTACTTCCTTTTCAAAGTACTAAAGCATGGCACAGTATGGATGGTTACTGCACTGTGTGCACAACTAGATTTCGCCACTACGCCACCGTAGCAGCGCCGCTACAGTGACATAGCTCGTGATCACGTGTAGACCCGCATGCTCACTAAGTCACTGTAGCGTGCCATATGGCAGCGTAGCACATCACTGCATCGCCACAGGGCGACGTGGACATGCACCTATAAAACCCAGACTGAGATTTAAAATATATTCTGTATAGTTTAGGGGCCAGATCAATCCGAGTTCTTAAAGTTACAAGAATTTGTTTTTCTTTTCCAGTAAATCACAACCTTTGGCAGGAGGTGAACTAGACTTAACCCTTTTTCACAATGCCACCACAGCTTGCTTGTGTCAAACCAAAGCTCTGTACACAAAATTATTTTTGTTCTGTTGAGCAGTTTGCTTACTACTCACTACAAAGTACCTCTTATACAATTTCACTGAATGAGAATAACGTATGAACAAACACGTCACAGATCTCATTATATGCTCAACAGTCACCCGGGATTTATGAAATGGTTCATTACAGTTCACGAATTTATAAGTGAACTCTGACACAGATTCAAATTAAACTAGGTTGATATATCATTTTACTTAAACCTAGTGTGCAAACTAAGGCTCAGAGACCCATACATGCTGAAAAGAAATACTTACTCATTCCTATGAAATGTTAAACATTGAGATTAGCAAGTACTAGCTATAGATTTGTACTGCTCTATAATTTACCTCCATGTCACGAAATATATATTATTAGGGATGCTCAAAAATACTCAAGTTTGAATACAATTTTCATCAAAATGTTAATAGTCCCAAAAATATATAATAGAAGGATTTTTTTCAGAAGCATTTTAATCTTGATTTTAACTAGCCACATTTCTGACTTGGAGCAATGAATATTATTTTTATTATACAGCTGTGGGAATAGAAAAGGAGGATAAAAGTAGGATAGCAAATTTATACAGTTCATGTACTTCTAATAATATACCTTGTAAAGCTAATATGCCTGTAGAAGCAAGCATCTCAGGAAAATTCTGGGAATTATATAGAAATTCCTTATAACAAATGCTAAGATCCATTAGAGATTACAAAAAACCTCTTAATTTCAAAGCTAGCCAGAAAAGAAGATGGAAATCTCCAGGAATCAAAGCCAGAGTGACTACAATTTATTTGGTAGATGGAAGACGACAAACACTCAGTAACCACAAGAATCCTCCTAGGGAACAATATTCAGGAAAGGCAAACTTATGAATATTAAATACAGAAGACATGCAAAGAGTGGCTAAGCAAATACATGGATATCCAGGCTGTAAGAAAAGTCTGATGGCACAGGAAGGGTTCTGATTCAAAATCCAACAGTCAAACACATGCATTAGCAAAGTTGAGTCCTTGAAAAGCTCTGGCACTTCTACAAAAGCATGTTTTCAATATATAATCAAAGCATTATAAACATTTCCTGCCCTTTAAACTCTTGATATGCAAAAACATGACTAGACTCTAAAATAATTCATATATCAATGCTTCCTATCTCACTGTCGTGTCAACAGTCTGCAGAGCCTTTAAGTGCTTATATGTTTGCTTCAAACAGAGTAGTTTTCTGTCATGGAACTTAAAAATATCTCCATTAGTGAAAACTTAGTTCATGTCTGGATGCCTCATTATAGGAAAGATATTGGCAAAGTTCAGAGAGCTCAGGAAATAGCAACAAAAATGGTCAGGTAGAAGAGATTAGAAGATGCATTGGACAGAAGACAAAAAAAAAGAACATGACAGCAGTGCGATGAGGGCTGTAAACACAAAGATGACAAGAACTAGCTAGAGTTGTAAAAGGGTAAACATAGGAGTAATAAGAAGGAACTAAGAGAGGGGAAAATTAGGCTGAATCCCAAGGAAAAAAATGTGGAGAACATTTCCAGAGAAGTGGTGATAGTCTTGCTACTTGGGATATTTACAGCTAGAGCGAACAGGAAGGGTAAACCACAATCCTGCAGTATCAAAGAATGGTATGAATGGCCTACATGACCTTTTCATTATCAGTTTCAATAATTTTGTGCACCATCTTTTCTCAATAGACCTGATTCTCAGTTGTCATAGCTCCATTCGGCTGAACTACAATCATTCACACGGGTTGACATTCTGTCTTAGTAAGCCTGGATATAAAATAGTTTCATAGTTTCTAGGGTTGGAAGGGACCTGAGCAGATCATCGAGTCCGACCCCCTGCCATGGCAGGAAAGGGTACTGGGGTCAGATGACCCCAGCAAGGTGTTCATCTAACCTCCTCTAAAAGACCCCCAGGGTAGGAGCCTGCACCACCTCTCTTGGAAGTTGGTTCCAGATCCTAGCCGCCCTGACAGTGAAGTAGCGCCTCCTGATATCTAGCCTAAATCTACC
>NW_017728950.1:33379065-33395262 GCF_001723895.1 Crocodylus porosus
CCAAGATCCTTTTCTGCCTCTGTACTGACAAGAAGGGAGTTCCCTGACCTGTAGGTATGGTGCCGGTTGTTCCTCTCCAGGTGCATCACTTTGCACTTGTCAGTGTTGAAACCCATCTTGTTCTCATCCGCCCACCCTTGTAACCTGTCTAGGTCCGATTGTAGCCTATTCCTTCCTTCTAGCGTGCCCACATCCCCCCACATCTTAATGTCATCAGCAAATTTGAACAGGGTGTTTTTTTCCCCCTCATCCAAATCACTGATGAAGATGTTGAACAGTGCGGGCCCGAGGACCAACCCCTGGGAGACCCCACTGCCCACATCCCCCCAGGTCGAAAATGACCCATCCACCACCACGCTCTGAGTGCGGCCCTCCAGGCAGTTGGCGACCCAGTTGACCGTGTGGGTGTCAGTACAACAGTCCCCCAGTTTCTTAATGAGAACAGGGTGAGAGACAGTGTTGAAAGCTTTCCAAAAGTCCAGGAAGACTATGTCCACTGCTACCCCTGCATCTAATGATTTGGTGACCTGGTCATAGAATGTCACCAGATTGGTCTGACAGGACCTGCCGCTAATGAACCTGTGTTGGTTGCCCCTACGCATGCAGTCCCCAGCTGGCCCCTCGTGAATATGTGCCAGAATAATTTTCTCAAAAAGCTTGCCCAGGATCGAGGTAAGACTAACTGGCCTATAGTTTCCCGGGTCCTCCTTCCTCCCCTTTTTGAAAATGGGAACCACACTGGCCCTCTTCCAGTCCTCTGGCACCACACCAGAACACCACAAGTGCTCATAAAGGCGTGCCAGGGGTCCTGCAATGACCTCAGCCAATTTCCTCAGCACTCGAGGGTGGAGATCGTCTGGACCAGCTGATTTGAATACATCCAGTCCCTCCAGAAGTTCCCTAACTAGTTCCCCACTAACCCTTGGCCTAGGTGCACCTCCCCTGGGGCTGAGGGGGCCCAGCGGGTGACTGTTCTGGTCACTGCTCAGGAAAATGGAGGCAAAGAAATCGTTAAATATGTTGGCTTTGTCGCTGGTGTGACGACCAAATTTCCTAATGTGTCTTGCAGGGGCCCCACATTACCCAGAACCTTCTTTTTGCCTCCTATGTATTTAAAAAAGGACTTCTTGTTGTCCTTGATCCAGGAAGCTAGTCCCAGTTCCAATACAATAGTGTAACTGGGAGCAGAATTTAGACTTCTGAGTCTACTTACAGTAATGTGAAGAAATATAAAATAATCTTGCAGTGTATGGGTCAGAATTTGATGTCAATTATACCAGTTAGTAGAGATCCAGGGTTAAAATACTTCAGAGAGAGAGAAGACTCCCACCTCATTTGTAAAATAAGAAGGTAGCAAGTAAAGTTGATTGTGATCAATTAAGCACACTATACAATTCATAAACAAGGAAGTGAATTTCAAGAAAATGGACAAAAGAAAACACTGCAGAATACATTATTAATTTTTCTCTCTCAACCCTCATCTTTTGCTTGCTAAACCCAATAACTCGAAGGATGAAACAAATTTTAAAAGGACACACTGCTTCTTTCAACACTAGATGGCATCAGTGCCCCTGGCATTAATGCCAACTAATCTTGCACTTGTCTTCTAAAGAATAATTAGCCATGATAAGCTGAATTCAGGTAAAAGGCAGGATAGATTTGCACCTTACAGACCCGTGATTCTCAACCAGGGTGCCACCACACCCTGGGGTGCTTGAGATCCTTTAAAGAGTCTGAGTGCCCCATGGTGCCACACAATGTTAGCACTGTTAGGTGTTCAAACATGATCCGCAAAATAGTCTGAGATTTCAAATAGGAATTCACAGCATTAAGTACATTCTGACCTGTTGTAACCCAAGTTCTCTGCAACAGAAGAATTGTTCTGTTGTTTTTTCTGTAGTCAAAAACAAGTGAAGACTAAGAGCTGGCATTTTCCAAGGGGTGCTTCAACTGTAAAGAGGGGTGCCTCAAGTCTACAAAGGTTGAGAATCACTGTTATAGACTAAGTAAAGCAGAGATTAATATTGTGAGGAGGCTAACATTTGACAATATCCATTCAACCTAATATGATGGCGATAAGCCATCCATCAGTGGAATACAATTAACACTTCTATTTTTTTGCAAATGAGATAAATTCCAAAATCTCTCTCTCTCTCTCTCTCAGACACCTTGTAAAGTAATGCACTCCAAGGCAACTTTTACAAAAAGCATCTTCAACAAAAGTTACGTAACTAAAATACACATAGCAGGTGCTTGCATGCACTTCTGCCTCATGCAAAAAGCCTAATGGATTCAACAGGTGATGTAATTCACGGTAGGGACGGACGTTCATTTGTAGTGATACAAAGTGTCTCAGCGTCTTCTGGCACCAGGAAAACATGGCACTATGGAGGCATATAGACATTCAATCCCTTTGGCCAGAGAGCTACGAAGTCACCTCAAAGGCCCTCTCCAGCCAGGTGATGACTTGGTGCTTCTCCTTTGTTCCCCCTGCCCTCACAGAAACTTGTTAAGTGAGGTAACTGGAGCTGTCTTGCTGCTGCTTCAGCTTCCAGGTGGCATCATCCCCTGCACTGTCACTCTCTGACCAGCTGTTGCTATCACTGGTAACCTGGCAGGGTGGCAACAACCGGTAGGGCTGCCTGCAAGGCCTCAGTAATACTGCTGCAGCTGCCACAGCATGGGCTCTTGCTGGCAAGAGCCTGTGCTCCGTCAGCCACAAGGCCATTTTGGGGGAGCCCTAACCCCATGGCCAAAACACTGGCTCTTTCTGGGCTTTTCACAGTGGCTGTCACACCAAAACACTGCGTAGCTGTGCGGGACCCTCTCCCTACCTAGTCCAGCTGATCTCTGCTGGCCACAGTGGCTGTGGTAGCAGCAGGGTCCCAAGCAGGGCTCCTTGACAGCTCACTACTGGACAGGCGACCAAGGAACTAACTGCTTTCCCTCCCAGGTTCCCCCTTGGAGGGGAAGAGAGACAGCAGTGGATGGTGGATGCTAGGGGTCCTAGAGACCCCTGTAGTGCTATTTGTAAACTGCACAGGTGTTATGCAGAGTGCTACAAAACCAGGAAGTTCCTCTTTGTAACCACTAGTATTTTGTAGAACTTAAAGCATCTTTGTAGTCCTATAAACAGCTTGAATGGCTATGTGCTTGCTTTCGGTTGCACTACCAAGGCATATTTAGCACTACCAACGTAATACTTGTCCATGGCCTTAGAGACTCTACAGAAGGTACCGTGACTATCCCATGAATATCCAAGAACACCAAAGAATATCTGATGTCTGGAAAATATGCCTTACAGTGAGAAAAGTGCAGCTGATTCCATTTACTTTATCCAAGAGAAGGTTAAGAAATGCCTTGATCACAGGCTAAAAGTACTGTCATGGAGAAGAATTTCTGGTTATATACAGCTCTTTGTTCTTGCAGGGAAAAAAAGCACAATAAGGGTTTATGCCTGAAAGCTAAGGTGATAAAATTCAGATTTTAGGTGCAATTTTTTAATAGAGAGGACAATTATTGTGACCAGTGCTAAGCAGCACAATAGTTTATGAACATGCCATCAGGGAGTTGTCTGTCTCTACCTGGCTTGAATCTTTATGCCCCTGCAATAATCCCATGCATGACTTTCACATCTCTACATTTTGTCAGTGGGAGTCAATGAAAGTTTGCTTTGACTGCAGCCTCGCCAGAAGTGAGCACATATTTTTTCAACTAACACTTGTTGCTATAGGACAATCAAAGATAATTCTTACACTGGATTTCTGGGAAGAACAGAAGTAAACTTTGCTGTCATTAACTTTGAAACTCTCACATAACTCACCCGATTAAGAAAAGTCAAATACTGTACAGCGTGAGGCAGCCTTTAGATATGTAATGGCACTAAATCATCATGATTAAAAATTAATTCAAGATTTTTAACTAATGACCATGGTAAATCCTCATATAACAATCCTCCAATAGTATTTTGGGCCCAGTCCTAATCTTTTTAAAGTTAATTGAAGTTTTTGCGCTGCGTTCAATGGAGGCAAAATTGGGCACCCAATGTACCCAATTCAAATACATTTTGAATTATTTTAATGATGTTTTAAAAGCATGTAGTTATATCTTGGACCAATTTTAATCTATTTCCTAGGATGGTCAAAATTTTGTGCCGGTTGTTCTTAAATTATAAATAATTAAAGGCGCAATATAAATCACTTCTATATCTAAGGACCTGACATGTTTAGTGCAAGTGATATTAACTCCACCTTGAATTTCTAGGGGCATATATTTCCAGCTTCTGAAATGTTGGGTTTTATGTTTACAATCTCTGAATTTCAATTTGTTGGAGCTACACATACATACGCATGCATGCACGCACACTTTACTGAATAACATTTTCTGTGAATTTACTCATAAGAAGTGATGAACAGACACTCCTGGATTCAGAAGTACTTTCTTATATACACAACAGATATGGTGTAGCCACAGCAATGTAAACTTCTGCACACCACTGCACCAAGTCTGCCAGGCTTTACTTGGCCAACAAGACTCAAACTTTAGCAGGTTGATTCTTCTCTAGCTTTGAGAGCTCAGTCTCCCTGCTTATTTAACTCTTGTGCTCTCTTCTGTGTTAGCTTTCTCTACTGGAAACTGGACTGTGATCACCAATTAATTTTGTATAGGCTGACTAACAGCTACCAGGCAGTAGCAAATTTTACTTGTTACCTGTTTGTGTTAGGTATCAACAAGCAACGTGGACATCAAAATTTCTTTATCTTTCTACCAATCCCGCCTCAATCTACCTTGCAAAATACATTATAAGGTACACAGACACAGAGATCATTGTTCTTTCTTTAGCTCCATATTCATCAAAGAGAGCGGAAGAGACATATAATGACAACCCACCCTCAAAAAACCCAAAAACATACCCAGACACTTTGGTTCCTTCCAGTCCCACTGAGAGTTTCCTTGACAGATGAGTTTGGCATTTCCTTCCAGTTCAAAGCCCTCGTTACAGGTCACAAAACACACAGTCTTGTAGGAGATATCACTCGATGAACAATTAATATGTCCATTATCAGGCCCATGAAGTTTTGAACATTTTCGTACTGCAAAGCGTAAAACAAGTATATTTTAAGTTTTAAACCATCAGAAGGATACCACAATAAGCCATCAGAAGGATACCACAATAAGCTTAAACATCACTTGAAAAGGCCTTTTTCATGGAGGTGAATACATTAAAAACAACACACTGGTAATTCAGGTTAATACAGGTTTTCAAAAGTGACGAGTAAATTTAGCTGGGGCAATTTTCAAAGGTCTGGGACACTTTGAAAAGGCCTAAGTTAGGCACCCAAAAATCAGAGATCACTACAAAATCCAGGTGTTCAGTAAGGTTCCCTGTTTAAGGCTATACAAGTAAGACAATGTGTTTAGTTTGCTGGGGGAGTGATGCTCACTGGGGAGAATACGTTAGTTTTGGCTGAGTATAATACTTTTTGTTCTTGCTGAATTTCTAATACTATACCCTAACATAAATTACCTAGATCAGGGGTGTCAAATTAACTTGATTCTGCAAGCTAGATGTGTGGCCTGGAAGCAGTCTACCGACTGGATAAACAACACGGAGCCAGCCCCACAGACCAGATCAGGTGAAGGCATGACACCCCCATCACTCCCCCTCCATACTAAATCCAGCACCCAGAGGAACCTGCTCTGGCCAAATTGGGACATGAGCTGCATGCAGCTCCCGCACTAGCTATATTGGGATGTGAACCACATGCAACACTCACAGCATATATGGTCGGGGTGGATGCTGCATGCACAACAGGTCCCAGACTGGCTCAAGCTGGTGCTTCATGAGGCACAGACCAGCCAGAGAGGACATCAGATCCAGCATGCAGGACACTCACAGAGCCTACCAGATCCACTGCCTGCTCTGGCCAGTTCAGGACAGCACTGCACGCAATGCCTCCCCTGTGACCCATGATCCCTGGACCAGCTGGAACAGGTACCACATGCAGCTTGCATCTCAGATTGGCCAAAGCCACAGGCACTAGATTTGACACATCAGGCTGAGGAGGTCCCAGACTGTCACTGCATGGGGCTAGCACCCAGGACTGGTTGATGTGGCTTTCCAGGCTGGATTCAGTCTGCAGTCTGTACGTTTTCCTGCCTCCCTACCCGTCCCCCTGACCTAGATAGATTAAAATCAACTCTGTAAGAACTTGCAACCTTAATGTACTGCATCAGTCTTTTCTAATGAATGAAGTAGCAGTACAAATAAACAGCAACAACTGGATAAAAATGATGTAGACTGTCATTCTCCAGAATGACGGAGACTGTTATCTTTTAATAGCTAGACCCTTTTCTGTGTCTTTCTACTGACTGCAATGGTGAAGGGTTGAGCCTTTAATGGAATATGACTGCAGAGTCTGGGGTGAGTTTTTATTCTGTGGTTAAGAAAGTTGATTTCACCAGCTAACCCCCCGCCAGCGTAGGAGGCAAACCACTCACTTTCTTTCCAAATATATTTCAGACTTAAGCCAACTTGGCAGCAATCTTTTCTCTTCTCAGTAGTTGTTTATTACACATATTGATGAGAAAGTACATCTATATAACTGCACATGTTGGCCCAACAGATTGCATGTCTTCTTAAAACCAATCAGTGAACAAAGTTCCTCAGTTATTAACCAAACGAAAACCAGATGTAAAAATCTTAAGGAATATAAATGACATAAAGATAAATATATATAAAAAAATTATTTTTGAAAGAGACTGATATTAAAATGTTGGGGTGTGGGAAATAAAGCTATTTACCAATGGATAAGGAATGCCAATCCAGTACTGCCAACATTTTATGGATAATGTTGAAAGTTCAGCTGCAGGATATTGCTTTCCTTTTTCTCCCCTCACAGATACACATGCTGGTATCAGAGAGATATGGAAACTTACTAGTCCATTAGGTTTCTAGTAAATGAAAGAAAGGACTGCACTTCACATCCATTTTCTATTACTCTTTACCTTACTGCACTGAGAAGGGTACACCTACCACAATTCTGGTGCAAACTGATGTAGTAGTGTACTACAGTATACTATTTTCATACTTGTAGGGTAGCAACTCTCAGCCTTTTGAGACTTAAGGCACCTCTCCACAACTTTTGTGAATTATGTGGCACCCCATTTCAAAAACTAATTTATCACAGTGCTTCCCCCCTTGCTCAGGAGCAAGGCAGTGTAGGAAGGGGATGAGGAGGAGTGGCTGGGAAGGGATGAGCCTGTGTTTACCTGTTTGCACCTTGAGGCATCCTTCAAAGGATCTCACAGAACCTTGAAATATTGCAACAGCTCAGTTGAGAATCAGTGTATCGTGGTTTCTTCTGTGGCCAAAGTTGTAGCACGTGGGTTTTGGCAGAGTATAGAATGAGGCATGGCTGACGGAGCCTAGATAAATGTAGGAGCACTGGGGAAATGTTCGTCAGGCAACCATCGCTACAAATCATGTAGCATGCCATGTGTCCATTTCTACCTCTCATCAGGTCTGGTCATCAGCTGGCATGAAAGAAGTATGTAGGCAGGGGAACTGGACACATGACACATTTATTAACGCGCCTTCCCCCAGAAGAACATTCTTTTGTCAGGTCATAAATTAGGCATTTTTTCACAAACATGAAATATCCCCATGAATTCAAATAAAAATATTCTGTTGGCATCACAATTATAAATATATTTCCTGAATCCAACAGTCATTTTGCTATTTGGATACTGTCTTGTTTTCTATCAGCCACTACTAGTTACTGAAGGTGTTCTAATGAGTCTAAGCATCACTTATCACACACAACACATTTCAGCTAGCAAAGCAAACGCACCAAAATGCTTGAATGTTTACCGCCAAAATGAGCAGCCTGTAAAGGGATTAGAATCCTTTCACTGTCCTTTCCTAATTTATATGATAAAATACTGCTGGGATTAACATGACAGCCATGAACCGAGCCCTTTGATCTTGTTCTCTTTTATAGTGTGGTTTACTGTATGAATGAAGAAAAGCAGACACCACATATGCTAAGGCTGTCTCTTTTTTAATACAGAAACTTCAGCATGATTCACTGTAGCAGAAAAAACTTAAAAGGATATCCTTGGATGCTTCAAAGGAAATTAAGACAACATGACGATAACAGCTCAAGGCAGAGAACTAACCTTTTTGCCACTCTCTTGAAAAGTCAAATTATTCATTGAAAGGAAAACATAAAACCTTGAAGAAAAAAATAAGGTGACCTCCCTCAGACAACAAACAATAGACAAAATATCCTTTCATTTCCCCAAAAGGGATTTCTATGCTTTCCATGTGCTAGATTCCTTGTCTTCTCTGTGCAGTCTACAGCAGTGTAGATTGTTCAAGAGCAAATGGATTAGCCATTCCTTTACCCTCTCATGGCAAGCACATGCCAGATGTATCATTCCTCAGACTACTTTGTAAAAGAACTTCTATCATGAACATATGATCTCCCAACACCCTCGTGCACACACAGCTGGATTGCCAAACTATTTCATCAGCACTCAGTTTGTTGGAAAGACATGGCCATACTCCACTCTCAAACTTACTTCCTCATCCTCCTTCTGGAGGTTACTGGAATTTGATTAAGTTCTGCAACCCTTGTGAAGGAATTTGCTAGGTAGGATAAGGTAGGCTACCAGGTGAGTATGGCCTCAGGAGTGGCTGCTCTCTAGCTCTGTCACTTACCCTTGGCTGTACCACTCACCTTGTCCCCCACCTTGTGACTGATGTGCATATACCAGCCACTATGGGGCAGATGCCAACTATATGGAGACTGGGGAAACACTGTTAGTTTCCTTGTCCCTATGCAGGGGAGAAAGGCAGTTTCAGTACATGAGTAGACCGCTTGAAAGAGGTCAGATTCAGCTTCCTTTCAAGAACTGCACAGTTCTCTAGTGTGCTCTGCATATGCATTAATGCCACTGGAGTGGAGTTAGGTCACACCAAAAAGAAAGTACAATACTCTTCTGTACATAATACAGACCTTCTAGAGCTGTTCTAGAGAAATGCCTTTATTCACACCCCTCCCCGTTTCTGACTGTGCTTCCTGGGCCTGCTGTTTCTTTCCTTTCCGGTTGCCATTCCCTTGCACACAGCATCAGGGAAATTGTCAGTCTCTCCCCAGTGGAACTGCCCTCAAAGTTCTTCTGGGACAATAAACAGGACCCAGAGTTTCCCCATCTGTTTTTTTCATTTCCATAATAAGCCCCAAACTACAAATCAGAAACTTGCGAGGCAGATTCGTCTTGCGTGTTTCTGCCACCAAATTCCAATGTCAACATTCATCTGTGCCAACATGACTCCCACATGGAGGTTCTGACAAACCAACACTGCAAAGACCTCACATCGTGTAGTACATGTGCTTGCAGGACAGGGATGCAAGAGAGGATAGAATGGACCTTTTCCAAGTGTTTGATTATAGAAAATATCACTCCGCATTTTTTTCCTGAGGGTTTTCTTCCTCTATTTTAGTAAACTGGAAAACAAAATGCACATCATGGGGATTCCCTTTTAAATATTCTATCACTTGAGGTTTAGAGTGAACTGACCATAAACCAGCAAAAGTAAGACAAAAAGCAGCCCCAAACATCATAAAAAAGACAACTCATGTCAAAAGATATTTCTAAACAAATGTCATTCCTACCTCTGCAAGTGGCTTCTGAACCAGACCACAGGCCACTTGGCTGACAAAGTCGTATGCTGCTTCCCACTAGATCAAACCCTGCTTTGCATCGGATTCCACAGGCAGCATTGAAGTAGTTGTTGCAGACGTTCTGGATAAAGTAGCCATTTTCAGGGGGCTTCAGTTCAGGGCAGTGGACAACTAATCAATTATAGAAGCACAGGGTTAGAGGTGATGGGTGGAATCCAGCTGCTAAATTAAGGAAAGCATCCTTGTTATTTCCAACTTGTATGGCTGCTTAGATCTGGAATTTTTTTTATATTACAGCATCCAGGCTTTTAAGTGAATGTACAGTAAAATCCACTTATGCCTTGATATTTCATTCACAGTGAAATAGACAACAACAATAAGAATGTCTGGGTCTAAGTGTCATTCTGTGCCTTACATGGCTATTCATGATCTCTACTGGAAAGACTTACCTTCACAGGTTTGTCCTGCAGCACGATACCCCTCTCTACAGACACAGTCCTCAGTGGAGGTACTTCCAGGTGGAGAAGTATGGTTCTCATCAGGACATGAGATGCAAGTGTTAATTCCACCTGGTGAGCCTTCCGGCTTGTAAGTTCCTGATGGGCAAGCTATCCAAGAAAGGAGGAGACTTTTAGAAGAAAAGGATGAGACTCCAGAGTTTTTGAAAATACACTGGACTACCAATTTGCATAAGAATATTTTTAAATACATACGTCCATCTCAGAAAGTAAAGAGATCTGAATATATCCATGGTCCATGGTTTGCATCACGTACCAATTGCTTTGCTTTCTGCTTCTTCCTTCTAGGGATATAACATTCAAGGTAGGGACCCTGTCTCCCACATATATCTGTAAAGTTTTTAGGACATATCCAAAGCTCACTGGCTGGGGCACAAGGATGGTACAATTTCACAATTGTTTTATGTTTGTATAACTACACTGGCTTCAGTGTCATGCCTGATTTACACTTGTATAAATTATTTCAGAATCATGCCTCAGGTTTCCAAAAACATGTCAACATTATGCTCAGGCTCAATACATAAGAATTACTGATATATTATTGTGCAAGGAAAAACTTACATCTGGGATCCTGATTTGTATTTCATTCTATGACATATAAAAGATATATTATATAACTAGCTATAAATACAATGCGAATCAGAGCCCATGGAGCAACTAATCAAAACAATTATTCTCCAAAACCTTTAAAGTAATTTATACGCTACTCAAGAGTTTTAACTGTGTGCATATGTATGGAAGAGATTTACCAAAGACACCTTAAAGCAATAAGACCAGCAATAGGAGAATTCCAGCAATTAGGGCACTAGAGTTCAATTCCCAACACTGTCACCAATTTCCTGTGTGACCTTGTCAAATCACTAGGTCCCCTTGTGCCTTTGTTTCCAATCTGTAAGAAAATTATAGCACTTCCCTAGTTAAAAGGTGGTGCTGAGGACAAATGCATTAAAATATGAGCTGCTCAGATAGTACAGTAATGGAGAAACAAATAATCACCGTAGGTAGAATATAAAAACAATGATACTTAAGACATTACTTAGGATCAAAGGAAAGTAGGCCTGGAAGGGTGCCTGTACACGAGAGCAGAGGTTGCTCTAACACACGATAATTACAGAGCATTGGAGCAGACTTGATTAATCGAGTCTGCTGGAGAGGGGTAATTACTGCACTCCAGCAGCCTCCCACATCTCATGTATCAATAGCAGTGGAGGTGCTTGAAGTAAAGCTTGTGAAACGAGCTTTAGTTCAAGCATCCCCACCACTATTTTGAAGCATAGGGACACTGATGCACAAAATGCTGTGGTGCTTTAGTTCGCCCTAATTAAAATGCCACTCCCTTCACTTCTCTTGATTTGCAATACAACCCAGCATGCTGTTGTTCTTTTTTGCAACAAGAGCACACTGCTAGCTCCCATTCAGTTTAAGGTTCACTGTAATCCCTCTGTAATCTCATTGTACTCATCACCTGTGAAGACTGAAGTAAATAAGACATTAAATATTTCAGGCTTTTCTCTAGCCAGGCTGGTCTCCTGTTGCACTTTCCATTCTTCCATCATATAAGGATAGCTGCTCCTGCACCTTTAAGAGGCCATTCTTGAAACAGCATGTCTCAGCTGGTGGGTTGCACCCCAAAAGTGAGCCTAGAATATTTGAAAGGGTCGTAAGCAGGTCCCCAGAAAAACCCATGAAAGCACGGGTTTCCCCTTGCAGGCTAGCAGCGTTCTAATCCTTGCTCAAAGCGGGACCATCCTCAACTAGATCATACCAGCCAAGGCTTTGTCTAGCCAGGTCTCAAAAATCTCCAAGAATGGAGAGACCTCAACCTATCTGGGTAATGTGTTCCAGTGCTTTACTACCTTCCTCGTGAGAAAGTTTTTCCTAATATCTAACCTAAACTTCCCTTGCTGCAACTTGAAACCACTGCTCCTTGTTCTGTCATATGCTAACACTGAGAACAGTCTAGTGCCATCCTCTTTGGAACTGCACTTCATCTTATTAAGCTAAAGAGGTCCCTACTCTCCTCCCACACAGCAAAAAACCCTTACTTCTAGATACAGCCATTCTTTGAACTCACACTTAAAAAACGAAACCCTCTCAATTCCTGTAATCTCCAAACTACATAAGAGAGCACCGAGTAAAAACTGACCCAGAGGGTTAGGCCCGGGTGCCTGGTGGTGGTGTCAAGGGTGGGGGCGAGGGTGAGGCTGGGGCAGGAGGGGCAACCCCCAGCACTGTAACACCCTTGTGCTCCAGCCAGGCCCAGACACAGTCAACACGTGCATTTGAGCGCAAGTAAGTACTCTGTTGTAGGATAGTAATTGTCAGCCAGTACTGTCCTACAGCGGACTTAATTAGTTTACTGTGCACGTGTAGACTGTGACGCTTTATTGAGAAACTAATTGGTCAACTCTAGAGTAAATCGCAACTGTATATGTGCCCAGAAAGTCTATGTACAAATCTCAGGTCAGTTTAGTATAAATCCTTCTGTGCTGGCTGCATACAGTAATTACTATGTGTGGCAGGGCACTGTTGGTGCCTGCCACTTTAAGGGCTGGGTCAGGCATCCAGCAGGTGCCTGATGGCAGCAGCCATTTCAAGAACCTAGTACATAAAGGCTGCAGTCTGTTGCTGCCAGCCAGGCAGAAACATTGCCTAGCTGAGCTGCAGCAGGAACAACCCTGGAGGTAAAGGCTTAAGGGGATGGATAGGAGGCTTTTAAGGGGATGGATAGGAGGCTCTTGGTCCTGGGCACGACCTAAAACTGCACCCTGCCAGGGATGGATGGCCTGGTGGGGCTCCAAGTGGTGTGAAAGCCTCCTTGAAATACCAGGCCAATTACCTCCCCAGTGAAAGGCGGTTCGGGGCACCTTAACCCCAGCTCCCACATCCTAGTGGTAACCTGGCAAGGAGGTCGGCAGGACCCAAAGGAGTCCAGAGGAGGGAAAGGTGCTCAGAGCAAATGAGGGGCAAGGAGCCCAGAGTTTGGGAAGGGGCGTGGAGCCTAGCAAGGGGAGTACAGCCTAGTGAGAGGCAAGGAGCCCAGAGGCTAGGAGCCCTGACTCTGTGTGTGTGGGGCATGCAGCCCATTATAAGTGAGGGGCATGGAGCCCAATGAGAGAGGTCAGTTAGGGGCCAGGATATGGTTACAACATGTGGATGCCATCTGCGAGACTTGGGCTGCGGTGTCGGGGAGAAACAGAGCTGCAGATAGCATCCCCTGGTATTGGGGCAGTCTCCCGTATTATACCAAAAGTTTATGGAAACAACAAAGTTGTGGGAGGCGAGACTGGGCAGATTGCCCATAGAAACAGCTGGGCGGGCCAGCAGGAGATCTGGCCCCCCTGAGCTTGCCCCCTGTTACACTATACTAGTATTTTAATCTTCTAGTAGGAAAGCCTTCTGCACTATAAAAATGCAAACTTAAAACTACAGCAATTTTACTGAACATTTAGAGTAGAATGTATTGCACCTGGTTGACAACCAAAGTGCAACTTGAGATGAACTCTGTTCATTAGATAAAACAGGATTCTACCCTCAGAGTACAGAATATAGACTTTTTAAATGGAAAATAAAGTTAGTGACAAATTAAAAATCAAACTGGTAAAACATGACATTCCAGAAAATCAGGAATGTGGAGCACAGTGCACGAGTTCCAGTGGATTTTAATGTCTGAGATACAGCAAAAGATCCTCTTCTACAGCATGAGGCCAATGTTTTTCATTTGAATGTATGAATACAAATTTGATGGATGGGTAATTTTGCTGTAAAAAATTCAAATCTACAGAACGCCTGAGAGAACCCAGATCTGATTTCCTTCTAATTACACCAGTGCAGTCTAGTACCATCAATGGAGCTGTTCCTGATTTATCCCAGAGTAAGGGAGAGAGGAGAAGCTTAATATACTTAAGAGATGAATTTGATAGATTGTGTCTTTTTAAAAAATGCATAATTTCTTCAACTAAACTAAATTACAATTAGTAAGTAATCCCTGCCACTAACTGTACTTCCCATACTTCATGCTAATAAATATTCAGATTAAGGGTTTATCCTTTGCCAGGTTGACAGCAGCTTGCTTTGTACTGTCCTGTAGGATACCTCCTGCTACAGTCACTCTTCTGTCCAAATTGAGCCTGTGTTCTATTAAATATAAGTAACTGAGATGGAGATAATTATCTATATAATTTCAACTCGTTCTTGCATTCTAAATAAAATGCTATTATTATTATTATTATTATTGTTCCAATACATTAATGTGTTAAATGTCAAATCCTGCTCTCACAGACACTGACAAAGCTCTCCAAATGATTCTTCGCTATAGCCCCACATTTATGTCAGTGTAACTAATAACAAAATGGGTTACATCAGCTATCAGGCACTGTATAGAAGCAAAGAATCTGGCTCAGAATAGACATGGCTTATCCATTTGTTAACAGCTGTGTGAACTACTTGAAGAATTTTAAATAGTGATAACCAATTTTAGACTTTGTTTATTTTTTTTTTTAAAGAACCCACTGCATATTAGACAACTGCACACTGTCAAAGTTGACAGCTACTAAAACTCTTTTTTTTTCTTTAGGGTTTGAACTGCTGATAATGTTTAAAGGCCCCTATATATCTTTTTGCGCTACGGTACCCCAAGATCCTCCTTGTGCCTTAGCAAATGCAAAAAAAGAGGCAAAACCTTCTAGACTAATAAATGCTACTGTGTTATTAATGCAAGTGAGCTGGCAAATGCTGTAGCAGGCTTATTTATCTTAACTCCTCTGCTTTGAAGTCATTCACATTTTAAATTGCATTTTGACATCACTGGATGGGCCTGACTTTTTACATTAAGCTTAGAGATTGTACTAAGTCGAAGTCATAACTTCCATGAGAGAGAGGATATTAATTGGTTACAGTGAATCATAATTTGCTAGCATTTCCATACTTTTATTTGCATTCCTAGCTGTGACATGGTAGTATAGCTTTAGAATTTTATCATCCAAGCCCTCAACACATTCAACAGACGACAGCAAAGGCAATGTATGCCTATGGGGCTGTACTCCTACTGGCAATGGGTCTGCATATGATATATTGCCTGTCACACAAAATGCACTTGTTGAGGGCATAAATAATCTGTTCAAGTTCAGGACAACCAGATCTTGGGGCACATGCCAGCTTCTCAGAAATCTTTAGAGGCCTATCCTATTGGTCCTCATTAATTGCCCTGAAATTTGTAATCGACTGCTGTCTGGCTCCTTTAAAGGAGTAATAGCTAGATAGGGCAGTGAAACTGATAACAGACTGCCTGAGCATGCACACATTGAGGGGCACGTCTTGTGTGCCTTATCTCATGTTGCCACCCTACCCTTCCTTCTCCATTAGTCCTGTTTTCTGTTTCTTCATTTATGGTTTCTGTGTTTTATCTCACAAAAGGCAGTTAACTGGAATGGATATCATGTCCCTTTTGAGTATTTTTGAAAAATTATAATGGAAAAAAAATCATTGTCAGAGTTTGTAATCTGCCTTTCTGCACTCTGGAATATATAGTCCTGTCAAGAACAACCCAGCTAGAAGCATGCTAGAATTACAATAAATATGCAAGAGAAGTGGATTTGTTTAAACATTTAATATATGGGACTTGTAGTAAGATTGCAAAGGAAAATATATGGCATGTCTGTAAGTCCAAGGATCAGAAGAGGATTTGTACTAAATCTCAGCATGTTCTGTAGCTCTTTAATATTTCCTGTTATACTCCACATGTGCTCTGCATTAATTTCAGACACAGATGAATCAATTCACCAGTTTGTCCTTTCGGGCAGTGTTTTTCAACCCATGGGTCATCACCCAAAAGCAGGTCACAAGAATATATGAAAGGGTCATGAACAAACTTTAAAAATGGATTCTCCTTTAAAAGAGAAAAACATGAGAAACTGTGGGTTTTCCCTTGCAGGTTGAAGGAGTTCCAGCCTGTAAGGGGCTGCTTGGAGCCCTCATGCCCCACACAT
>NW_017728950.1:33395362-33430206 GCF_001723895.1 Crocodylus porosus
CACTGGGAGACTGGGGCCTGGGGGCAGCAGGTAGGGAACAAGGGTCATTGGCAGGGCCAGGGAGCTGTTTTCTACTTAAACTATTTACTGGATTGGGAGTGGCCACCGGTGTTTTCAAATGGGTCCTAGTACAAAAAGGGTTCTCAACCACTGCTTTAGGGCTACGTACAGACATTCAAAAAACCCAGAGGTGGAATCAGGCTAAGTTGCACAGTTTTCTGTAAGCAGCGTAGTTTAGATCAGTAGCGAACAGAACATATATTTGCCCTTTGGTGAGTTGGGAAATCGTAGACTGAGTTCCGCCATTTTTAAACCAGTCTATGCATGCTGAACTTCTCTTCTGTTACAGGTATAGACTGGTTTGTAATCACTTATGGTAAAAACATAATGTCTGTACCTGGCCTATGAGATTTCTGCGCAGCAACATTATCAACCACTTTAGGAGCCAGTTGTATTTTACAGTCATATTTATGACATTCACCCACTGGAAGGACTGGGCTGAACTGGAAAATGAGTTTAGATATCTCCATACATGGAAATCCCCAGGTATAGACCCACGGAGTACAAATGCACCTTAATCAACTATCTACTGCTAGCTAACACACAAGCTGTGGTGAAGCACCTCATTGGAAGAACTAACTAGTTCTCTTCTTCTTGGTGCCCTTCAAACAGTAAAAATATGTTTTCAACAGATTTAATCATTCATTGTCGAAGTGTGAGTTCAGATCATGTTTGTACCATTCCCATGACAAAAGGAGCTGCAAAGTTCCCTCGAATGAGAGAAAATCCCCAA
Source organism: Crocodylus porosus (assembly GCF_001723895.1). Lineage (NCBI taxonomy): Eukaryota > Metazoa > Chordata > Crocodylia > Crocodylidae > Crocodylus > Crocodylus porosus. The sequence goes on from NW_017728950.1 coordinate 33,396,156, forward strand.
ATGGCTACCACATCATGCGTTAGCACAACCAGGGGTACTTGAGAAGGTCCTAGGGCAGAAGTTCTCAAACTGTGGTCTGCGGACCATCACTGGTCCATGAACTCCATTCAGGTGGTCCGCAGAAAGATGACCTAAGGCTAAAGCTGACAAACATTACACCCAGCTTCCCAGAATTTTGTGAAAAAAGACAAGCACTTCCATCACATTAGAAAGGTAAGACTACTGATATTAAAATATGATTTGTGCTTTTTGATTTGTAAGCAAAAAAAAGTTAAGAGGCCTATCGAGACCCTCAGTAATTTTCAAGTGGTCCGTGGAAATAAAACCAAACAGATTGAGAACCACTGACCTAGGGTGTATGTGTGGGTGGGTGGGGATGGAGTGCTGTCATGCACCATCCTGCGCTGCCATGCAGGTGCCACCTGCCTGGCCAGACATGAGGGAAGCCTGCACACAGTTGGCTGCTGCTGCTCTGCATTCAGCTGCATATCATGCCTTCCCCCCCTGCTCTGTGTCCAGCCATGTGCCTCCCACCCCAACATCTGGCTGCTGGGGGTACACTGTTCCACATCCGGCTGCCAGGGGTACACTGATACAAAAAGTTTGAAAACCCCTGCTTTAGCACATCAGGTGTGGGTGCAGCTCTTTGCCTTGTGGAATCATGAAGGAAGAGGGCCATTGGCAGAATGGCCTCAGGGGCTAATAGAGCTTGTGAATTTTAGGGCTGCTGTAGCTTATGCCAAGGGCCAAATTAATTAGATCAAGGGAGACGGCAGTAAGTCATCAGTTTGGGATCTAATCCATGCATATAGTTACCACTAATGCTATTCAAAAAGCAATACTTTTGGTGAAAATTGGAATCATTAGGAATACTAACAATTCTAGGAATATCACAAAAAGCCATGTATGCCCTGTCTCAAAATTCATTTAAAAAGCAGAACAGTATTCCATACTTAAGTACATAGTATATGGTCTAAATGTATTCATTGTGGGGATAGGGGATTTTTTAAAGAATCATATAAAAGTGTTTTACAAACATTCAAACCAGACTCATATTCCCCCTTTGTGAAGAAAACAAACATGATGATGACTGCAGTTTTACAAATAGACAGCATCTCTGTGTCTCACTGTATGCAACTTGCCCATGGTAACAAAGCTAGAAATGGAAAACAGAAATCCTGATTCTGGGTACTTTGGAGTAACTGTGGGAGAACACAGAAACAAACCAAAAAGTTATCATTAAAAAAATTATCCTATACATATTTCATTTCACTATTTGAACTGTCCTAAATACCCTCTAATTTTGCCAAAGGCATGTACTGTAGTGCCATTTGTTTTACTTTCTGCAACATTCTGTGTTATCTACTGTCAGACTTAAGTGAAGATTTCAGTTCATTTTGAAAAAAAGACAGTAGGTGGGGGCAAAGAAGGAAGATTATCTGAAATGAAAATACAAGTATTTGTACATAGAAGTTCAGTAACACAAGTATGTAGCTGTGACTTTGGTGCATACACAAGCTTGACAAAGAAGAATCCTTACTACATTGAAGAAAGATTATTAGTTTAGTCCTAAAATAAGGGTTAAGTAATCGGAGTGCAATCCTGACCCTAGTAAAATTAATGGCAAAACTCCTGTTGTTTTCAGGGTAGCCAAAATTTTAGACCCATATAATGTCCAGCAGTGATATTTTAGGTATTAAAACAGAATGCAGCTGGCACATATTGTGATAGTTTCATTGATTTTGGTGCAACAATGCTGATTTATAGCTTTGAACTATACAAGCTGTTGAACATCCAACTTGTTTTTCCTCTTCATGCACTGGTTTGGTTTCAAGAGCTATTTATGTCCTAATTCCAATAAGTGTTTCCCACACATTCTTATATCCTGGAAATTGTGCATAGTAAATTCAAAGTTTACTGAACAGTCACACTGGGACATGACACCATTTTGGTCTATGAAGTCTTTTCTTTGGCATAAATTCTGCTACTTTGCTGTCTTTTTTTAATGTCAGGCATTTGCATTCAAATCCTTGCTGCTATATCCTTTGCTAAAAGTGGTGAATGGAAGCAATGCTGCATTTGCTTCAGTAGATGTGTAGCTGTTAGAGAAGGATTTTTGGATATGGTCTTTACATAATTACACACATAAATTCCTTAGTAAATCTTGCATCATCTATGGTATGACAGCATTTGGCACTAAGCACTAATAATAATAATCTTATTCTAAGTGTGCTGGATCTTAGGTTTGCTTCCAACAATTTAAGTACATAAACATTCAAAAGGAACATCACTGTCCCCTGTGTGCATTCAGTTACCACTTTACTATTTCTGTAGTCCAAATAATTTTTTCCTCTTTTATCCAGTCTGTACAATTTAAAAAAAAACCAGATTCAATATATGAAATTATGCCTTGTATTACTGCTTATAGAAAGATTAGCTGATATCTAATTTCTGGTGTTTTAAGTTTCTGTTCAAGTCTAAAGGAGTGGGAGGCTAAGTTCTTTTCAGCAGTGGCTTAAGAGAGGTACAGGGCATCAACCAACTCCATTTTTATTTTTCTTTACAAAAAGTTCCATCGGTGGGAGTAAATACATAGGTTCAGGAGAGGGTCTTGATTGCAAAGCTGACAGAGAACAAATTCACTAACTCTTGCTCTTTATTAGTAACTTATGTCTTTCTATCATTTACAGTTATATATAAAGGAACCTATCAATGAGTACTCTAATAGGATATACATAAATATAACTACTAGCCTATCAATGAATCGTTATCCCTAAACAATTCCCATTTCATTCCCATTGCATTTCATGGAGTTAAACCATGGATACATTTGGTTAAAAATTCCTAAATGCATCACCTCTGAAGGCATGAGTTGAGCACGCAACTCCTTTATTGAAAATGAAGACACAGTCATTTTGGGAAGCTCTGACAAAGGCACCAGCTACATTAGGGGTGGCCTGTGGGCCGGATTTGGCACAACAAGGGATTTTGTCCAGCGCGCAGTGCGTCCCTCAGCCCCAGCTGGCCCAGGCATGGGGGGCAGCCTGGGCTGTGGCATGCATGGCCAGTCCAGCTGCCCCCAGGCATGCAGCAGGGCTGAACAGGGTAGCACAGCAGCCAGATTCGCTTCCCGGCTTCTTCCAGCTGCTGCTACCAGTCTTTGCTGCCACTATCAGACCCAGCCCTAATGCCTGGGCACTTACCCACAGCCCTACCCCATCTGCCCTGCTGTGTGCCCACTCCATGCTCGTCTTGTCCAGTCTCCATGGGGACTCCATGATCACAAGACAGTGACAATATGGGGCCAGAGCTCAGGGCAGAGCTTTGGTCTGCTTTTGGCATGCCCCCCTGCCCATGGAATTGGTGTCCACCATGGGGGAGGCAGGAAGCAGATCACAGCTGTTCCCCGGGCCTCAGCCCCGTGCTGTCACCACTCCACAATCCTGATCTCTGCTCTGGCCCCACCCTTCCCACTCCCAGATACCACTCCCCACCCACCCATGGTCCCATCCCACCTGGTAGACCACTTAGAGAGTTTTGGTGAGCTGTTGTGCGTGTGGGGGACGGGCAGGGGAGGGAGTATGCTGACCTGGCGCACGACAGCTCACCAAAACTCCTTAAGTCGCCTTCCAGCCCAAGTAATTGCACATCCCTGAGCACAGTACACCCACACCAGACCCACAGTGACTCAAGAAACTGCTGATTCTTGGGTTTTCTCTTTACCAGCCAAAAGTTCCAACAAGGCCAATGCGAATTTCACATGAATAAGAACCGCAAGGCTGTAGACCTGCATCATTCTCTTCTGAGATGTTTCTCCTTTCTGCGACTCCCCCTGACCACAATGAGAGTTAACCACCACAATGAAACTCCTTTGGTTTGCAGAGCAAAGCAGGTCCAATTGCTGAATCACAGCTGGGGAACGCTACAAGTCAAACTGTTATCAGAACAAATAGGAAAGTTAAGTAGTCCTTCGAGGCCACCTCAAGAAGGTGTCACTACTGCAGACAGCACCAGATCTGGCCTCTCCGTGGTGCCTTTTTATTTTTGTTTTATCACTTAAATATACTTGTCAACAGGTTTGTTTGTATCCCTGTTAAGCAACATTTCCAAGCACCAGAGACCTGTCGCATGACTGTGCAGATTGAGAACATATGCAATTATTTCCATGTTTACTTACTTAGCAGCCACAGGCAGTGAGACAGTTTTTGGTTAACTGAACAGTGCTGAGGCACATGCAATAGCTCAAGCTAAAAAACTGGAAAATAAAAGGGGAGCCTTTGCCAACTGCTTTTCACATATTATGAAACTATTCTTTCTCTGTGCATGGGTCAAAAAAACCGCCGTAAACTTGGTTTTATCATTTCCACTGGGTTTTTTGGAATTTTTACTGCTGCCCATTTTTATGCTGGATATGTACCGTATTTCCCATTCTTTGCCCTGGTACAACTGGGGATTCTTGACCCCACAGATGAGAGGCACAGGGTCAGTCTGCAGGGTAGACTAGACCCACACACCAGCCCTGTGCACCAGAGCCAGTGCACAAAGCCAAGTGCAGGCACCTCATGCAGCGCTTGCCCCAGATCTGTCCTGTGCATTGTATGCAGTGTGCACCAGCCTCAATCCAGAGATTAGGCACCGAGTCAGCATGGTGTGTATATTGCATGAGGTGCTTGCATTGGACCGGCCGTGGTGCATGGGGCTGCAATATGGGTCTGATCTAAATCAGCCATGTTCAGTGTCCAGCCCCACATGCCGCAAGCAGTGTGCGCGCTGGTTTCAGAAGTATGCAGGGTGGGGGCAAGCATGTACTGAATGCAGTGTTCATGGTTAGTCCAAAACCCACAGGTCAGATCCTAGGGCTACACAAGCTGGATCCAGCCAGTAGGCCTACCTTAGACACCCTTGTTTTAAAGTGATCGAAACAATGCGTTTCAAAATGCGACATCATTTTTGAAAGAAAGGGCTTTGTGGCGATAGCTGAATCACACAGTCCCAAGCCATAGCATCTTAATTAAAAGAAGGTTAAGAAGCAACCACCCTCCCAGAGCCAAAAGAAGTCTTTACTTTGCGTACAGGTTTATTTCCACTGGCCTGGGTTTTTTCCTTTATCTTTGGTAACACACGTCTGACTGTCACCAGAGCTGCACAAATCACAGGACACCAAGGCCAATGGCTGGGCAGTGCTTAGAACGTAACAGCCCTCCTCCTAGAACAAAGTCTTGTGCTAAACTGCTAGATTACACTGACATCTTGACAGCAGGGCTAAATGGAGTTAAATCAGTTTTTGGATAAAACTGTATGGATCTGACAGCTGGTTGGGCCAGAATCAGCCCAAGATCTGTAAAGAGCCTGCGGCAGTCAGGCAAAAGTCACTTGGCATCATCTTTGCAACCTCAGCCCTGATTCTGGTAGCAACTCTAAACAGGGTTGGTAGCCCAGATCATTATAGCAGCAGTTCAGTAATTCCCCCTTGCTGGACACTCCCTTGAGAGCCTCTCCCTTGCAATGGCCATACACAATACAGGGGCTCTCTTGAAAGGCAGACTGGGGGGAGGGAGATGCTTCAGCTGGCCAATTAAAAGGATTTAAGACTTCTTAGTGCTACCAGTGCAGACCAGCTATGTGCTGCTAAACTGTATCTCAATGCAGTTTGTAATGTCCACTAGGTAAAGATCGCTTGTGTAATGAAGCACAAGGTCTTAAAATCATAGGCCGTGGAAAAGGGTGGGCCACCCGGACCATGGCCCAACCAACTTTTAACATGTTAATTTAGGTAGCTATACTGTTAAAAAAATAGCTACACAGTTTTAACCAGAATGACAATTGTGCATTTGTGGGTTATATAAATTAACGTGCTAAAAGTTGGTCAGGCCATAGCTGGGGTGGCCCACCCTGTTCTGCTGCTCAGCGCACTCAATACAAACAGAGAACAGTAAAGATTTACAAGGATGGAAGTGTCCTGAAGGCATGGACGCCACGTACCCCCGGTGGCTGGGGCAGGTGGCAGCGCAGTTGGCAGCAGTAAGTGCGGAGCTGCCACAGGCAGCTGCAGCACTATCGGTGGTGTCGAGTGCCAACCAGTGGTTGGCAACCACCTGCAGATGCTGCTGGCAATGTTGGCAGTGATCACAGACCACATGCAGACACTGCTGGCTGTGTCAACAGCGGGGGCGGTGAGCAGCGACTATCCATAGGCACTGCCGGCAGTGTCAGGGGCACCTTTTTGCAGGGGGTGCACTCCCACGCTCAGGGGGTGCACATGCACCTGCATGCACCCCCTACGTGTCACGAATGCCTGAAGGGCTGAATGGTATACTGTCTCCTTAACCCCAATCTCACCCTGTGGCTTCAAAGACAGTTTTGCACCTGTTAATAAAGTTTCCAGGAGCTGGCCTTTTTTACTTGTTTTTTGGCCTTGTTCTCTTTTAAAGAGTGAAGTTGTTTTGTAAACTTCTGGAAGCTGCACATTTGTCAGTTCTGTTCATGTCTGTACACCTGAAAGAATGCCTTTTTTATGGAGATTTTTCCCTGACAAATGAGGCCACCTATACCTACAATGATGAAGAAAAGAGAGGAAGAACATTCATGTGTGGCCTGCAGTGCACACCCAAAGAATGTCAATCATGGTTAAATGTTAATTTAACTGATTTACCAGGGCTTAGCATTATTTGGCCATTGATTCCTAGCCAAAATGTCTGTTACTAAACTACACTTGCTTCTAATTAGTTAGGTTCATGAATTAATTAACGCTGTCCAAAAATTCCTTATGGGCTGGAAGTATGCCACTGTTATTCTTGAACACAGTCCAAATATTTCTGCACTATTTTTTTGCACTGCTGTAAACCACAAACTAGAAAAGGATGTAGGTAAAACTTGCAAAACTGTCTGGTGACCTACAGTCATGTAAGGTAGCACATGCTGTGTATGATGTCTTTCTAATGCAATAGAAGAATCTGTAAAACTATTCAAGAAGAAACTTAAGACTCTTCAGATGGGCTCATGAAAGAACAATACTTGCAGAGGTGGAACTTGCTATCTTGGATACACTTGTGTGCATTGTGGACCAGGCCATCACAAGTTATTTACAATACAATATCTTCAAGCTGCTGTCTGAGCTAGGGAAAAGGGCCCTCGGGGTACAGTGGGCATCAGCCAAAGGCACTGCAGGTACAAACGGCATTGCCTGAAAATTCTTTTAACCGGTTAGCAAGTCCACACACCCTGTGAGCTACTGCAGAGAGGACAGGTGGATGTGACCATACCTTGGGGCTCCTGTGAGAGGCCCAGTGTTGCTAGTTCTAATTTGTCCTGGGAACGAAGGACAAGAGATGTGATTGACTTTAACAAAATATCGAAAATACCACAGCTGTATTCAGTCCTACAGAGGACCCTAATGGCATTGTACAATTTGGCCATTCAATGCCTGGTTACTGAGACAGACCTTTCTTTGCCTTGGTGTACTCTTGATGCACCTATTTTATAAAGTACTCTAGTAGCATTACGATATTTCCTATACCCTTTGCATACTCGGATAAACATTTAAAGGAGGTGCTATATGTTAAAATGCATCATACCTCAAATCCCCGCTGAACAATGAGATATAGGGCTGGAACTAGGAAGTAGGGCTGGCAACCAGAATTAAGGATAACAAAAAGTCCTTTTTAAATACATAGGGAGTACGAAGAAGGCACCAGGTAACATGAGGCCCCTATAGGACAGACTTGGCAATCTGGTGATCGCAGCAAAGGAAAAAGCTGATCTCTTCAATGAGAGTCCCAGAGGACTGGAAAAGGGCCAGTGTGGCCCCCCCATTTACAAGAAGGGAACAAAGGAGGACCTGGGTAACTATAGGCCAGTTAGTCTCACCTCAGTCCTTGGGAAGACCTTTGAGAAAATTATCAAGGAACACATCTGCAAGGGCCCAGCATGGGAAGTAATGCTCAGGGGCAACCAACATGGGTTCACTGCAGGCAGATCCTGCCTGACTAACCTTGTTTCCTTTTACGACCAGGTCACAAAGTCCTTGGAAGTGGGCATTGAGGTAGATGTAGTCTACCTAGGGTTCAAGAAGACCGTTAACACTGTTTCTCACCTCATTCTCATAAAAAAAAAACTAGGCGACTGCAACACAGATACCTACACGTTCAGATGGGTAGCAAATTGGCTCAATGGTCTCACCCAGAGTGGTGGTGGATGGGTTGTTTTTAACCTGGAGGGATATGGGCAGTAGAGTTCCCCAGGGCTCGGTCCTCAGGCCTGTGCTATTCAACATCTTTATCAGTAACTTGGAGGTGGGTGTGGAAAGCACGCTGTCCACATTCGCTGATGACACAGATGTGGAGAGAAGTGGGCACACTGGAGGGGAAGGAGAGAATCCAGCTAGATCTAGACAGGTTACAGAGGTGGGCGGATGAGAATAGAATGGAATTCAATGCAGACAAGTGCAAGGTACTGCATCTAAGGAGAAGGAACATGCAACACACCTATAAGCTAGGGAACACCCTTCTTAATAACACAGTGACTGAAAGGGATCTTGGAGTCATTGTTGACTCCAGCACGGACACGAGCTGCCAATGTGAGGAAGTGGTCAGTAAGGCTAACCGCAGTTTGTCCTGCATCCACAGATGCATCACAGGGAGGTCCAGGGAGGTGATCCCTGCTATCTTGCTATCCCCTCTATGAGGCACTGGTCAGGATGCAGTGGGAGTACTGCGTCCAGTTCTGGGTGTCGCACTTCAGAAGTGATGTGGCTAACCTTGAGAGGGTCCACAGGAGGGCCACTCACATGGTCAAGGGGCAGCAGGCCAGGCCCTATGAAGACAGTCTAAAAGGCCTGAATCTATTCAGCCTCCGCAAGAGAAGACTGAGAGGGGATCCCGTGGCCATCTATAAACTCACCAGGGGGGACCAGCAGAAAATAAATGAGGCTTTGTTCCCCCAGGCACCAACTGGGATAACAAGGAATAACGACCACAAATTGTTAGAGAGAAAGTTCAGGCTTGCTATCAAGAGCCATTACTTTACGGTTTAGGCTGCCAGGCTCTGGAATGGACTCCCAAGGGAGGTGGTGCTCTCCCCTACCTTGGGGATCTTCAAGAGGAAGTTGGATAGATATCTGGCTGGGGTATTATGATCAGCCAGGAACCCGAGTGAGGGGGGCAGCCAGGTGCCCCGGAGTAAAAAGGGGGCAGTGAGGAGCCTGGAGGCAGGAGGACGAGAGACCCCGGAGCTGAAGGGGGCAGTGAGGAGCCTCAGAGCCAGGGGGCAGCAAGGATCCCAAGAGTGAGGAGGGGCAGCAAGGAGCCCCAAGAATGAAAGAAGGGTTGAGACTTAGGAACATGGCCCAGGTTAGGTCATGCCAACAACATCCGCGAGGCGTGGGCTGCGGTGTAGGGGAGGAAAAGGCACCGCAGACAGCGCCCCCTGTCTTCGGGGCATATATAAACGGGCAGCCTCCTGCTGATTCAGATCATCTATCAATCACAAGTAAGATCAAGGCATGGCAGGCGAGAGTAAGCAGGAGGTTGGCCCACTGCAGAAGGGCGGAGCCCCACGCCCAGAGCGGCTCTGAAAGTAAGACTCCTGCTACATTCATACTTCTGTAAAAGTATTTTATTTATTTATTCTTAGCTTTTGCCATCAGCATCAAGAGAGCAACACACTGAAACAAAGCAAAACCAATTAATATTTGATAAATGTCATGTGTGAATGAGACAGACGCATACAAAAACCCATCTTCATGAAAGAAGGGGTGGCCTTTTTAGTGGTCTAGCTTTGTTCTCTGTGTGGCAAGCCAAACCCAGTGGATTCATCTGGCACAGACTCACATCCTACAAGGTGTGTCTGAAGTTTCAAAACATGCCCTTTGAAATAAAAAAGCTGCAGCAAACAGCTGGAGCTTCTCAGCAGTCCTGTACAGCTGTTGGCTGTGACTTTGTATATATCTCTACCTAGCTTGCAAGCCCTCGTCTTCACTGTGAAGGAACCTAATCCTACAACATATCTGAGTTCTACTATACTTTTGGAGTGCTGTATTCAAAACTGAATAAATTATCTCAATCATAAAAGGTTTCTTGTGTAACATCAGTGATGCAAAGGACTCCAAGACTGCTTATCTGAACTGATGTTACTCAGCAACTCATACCTCTGAAGACTTTAGGTAGCTGAACCAGCAAAGCACTTAAATATTCACTTAACTCTGAGTATGAGCAGCCACATTACTGACTTCAACGTGGGAACTCTTATGTACTCAGAGTATACCCTATGTTTAAGAACTTCGCTGGTTCACAGCCTTGGGGAGGCATAACAGAAAAGGCAGTAAATTAAAACATGTTTGTTAAATTTTTTGACCTTCCCCCTCACTGCACTTGACCACACATAAGTGATTGCTTTGTTATTTTACTTCCAGTGCCCTCCTTTCATAGCACTAATTTTTCTTCCTTTAAGATAAAATCTACTTAATGCTTCTAAGACTATCAAAATATTCGTTTTCAATTTGAGATACCAGCATCAGTTCAGGGCCACCTTTAAAAACTACCAGCAACATATTTATGGTTCTAATATGTACAAAATACTTGAAGTTACACAGTTTTCAAGGGTAAATGAAAAGTTGTACAGTAATATGCTTTTGATTAAGATCCCAGTGGACCAACTATTATTCCAATGAAAAGGTTGTCCTGATTAAAGTCCCAATTCTACAAGGAAGTCAGATACAGATCCTCTGACAGAATCAAAACCCATTAAAAAAAAACAAACTAACCACCAGGAAAAACCAACAACAGTAAAGCATTGAATTAAGAATGTAAGACTAAAAATGGTACCACCAGTAATGCAAAGGGACTGGAATCCTGCCATACCTGGGAAGCTCAAGGTAAAAGGAAGCCCTGGGTGGTTCATAATTCCCCCCAAGGCTGCCTTTACTGAAAAATACAGGCATTTCTTACATCAAAAAATACAGAGGGCAATGCATTCCATCTTTTATTCTAACACGTGCTATTAAAGTAAACCCCAGGTGAGGTATGTAGTATGCCTCAACAAGCTACAACTGCATATGCCTCCTGCATATGACTCATTTTCTATACTAGGATCATACAGAGATCATCAGTTGAATGTGAAAACATAAGTAAACGGTGAGGCAGTGCAATCACCTACCCTGGAAATCTTCAAGAGGAGATTAGACAGTCACTTTGCTGGGGTCACCCAACTCCAAGTTATCTTTCCTACTTGGTGCAGGGGGCTGAACCCAATGATCTTCCAAGGTCTCACCAGCCTTACTATCTATGAATCTGTAAGTAAAAACTTATTTACAAGTTGAGTACCAAGGGTTTGAAACAGTCTCTCGCCAGAAGTTCTGGCAAGACACCATTCCAAACCCTTGGGAAAGGCTGGAAGCCTTACTCGTTTTGAAGGTCCAAAACCCATGTAATACTCCTACTGACGACTTTGGGCTTTAAAGAAAGCTAGACATGCCTATTAGCATTAACACAATAAGCAAAACCATGGGCCACGTATTTTGCTGCTTCCCCCGAAATCTCTAATCACAGCAAATGTAGACAATGAAAAGTTCTCTACAACAAAAGCTTTCTCTTCACAGTAATGCAAACCAAGCACTAAGCTTTGTGTTTAAAACATCATATTTACAGTATATAGTGTTAAATTAATTATCTGGTTCCAGGGGTTGTTATTGTAGTACGTCTAAAGTCATGTCTGGATAAAAGTTCCATCTTGAAGATGATGAGAGCCACATGTGCTTCTCTTATGAATGAGTATGTGTGGTCTCCTACCTCTGAGCTGTGGTAATCTAATCATTAACAACACACCTAAACAAAAAACAAACCGAAAAACCCCTCCAATTCCTTATTACATTTCTGTTCATGTAAAGCATTGGATTTGCTATTCATTTCTTTTATAGGACTTTATTTGGGGAGATCTGATCAGATGAGTTTATGATAAATAACACTTCCCAGCAATTTATGAAATCTTTCCTTTTACCACTTCACACATACAATGCTATATATTATATGTATTCCTTCTGTGCTACCATTAAATACAAAAATAACAGTTTTGCAAAGTGTAAAATCAAGCAAAAAATAATATATATAATAGCATTTACCATATAAAATGCCTTATTTTTCTTCAATGAAGCCAGTTGCAGGGTACATAAATTTTGGTGCCAAGAACCATTTGCAGGGTATGAAAAACCACTTAAATGTGGCAAAAATACTACCACATCAAATTTAATGGTCTTAGAGCCACTTTTACCAAATCAAAGCACATACAAATGATGTATGAGCTTTGAACTGATATTCCCATAAAAGACTTGCTGAAACGGATGATTTACTAGAACACAAATTTTTACTGGAAATACTCCTTTGGTCTGGCAATATCTGCTCAGTTACAGAGAAACCCACAGCATCTTATCCATACTCTATTCGTTGGGTTTTTTTACTTTACATCTTAGGCAGACCAGCATTATGGACAACCAGTAAATGAGTTTCCTAGGCAAAACAACAAAAGTTGGGCTCTTGCATCCACGTGTTTATTTGCAAAGAAACATCCCCTGCCTTCCATCCCCACAAATCCAATATAAATAAGAACAAACAATGTCCCCATGCAAAAAAACCGAACCAAAATAAAAACCCTAGGAAATATTGTATTTTTTACTGTTATAGGCATTTTGGCTTAAAAAGAATAAGGATAGTTTTCATTCAAAGACACGAATAGAAATCATGATTTTTACAAAGGTTATTTAAATGGAAATTAACTTAGCACCTATGTATATCCTTGTCTGCATTGCTTGTCAGCTTCTACCCATCTTCCCATCAATTTATCCCATCAGTTTTTTCATTCTGCATCTTAACCTTCAATATCCCCACCATAAGACACATCCATTTACATTCTTTCTGCTCTTTTCAATCATAATGTCATGTTCAGATTGTTGTCTGGAAAACATCAGACAGCATCAAGGAACACAAAATGGTAATGACGAACTCTGTAGTGGTACAGAGTAGACACCGATTCTCAGCTTTTAATTGCTAAAATCCTAAATCTAAGTTGTCAATTCAGGTCAGTGTTTTCTCCATTTTTATACTTTCCTTCTGTTATCATTGATCATTTTAGTACAGCATGGTAATGTAAAAGCCTCTGTGAACAGTCATAACATATACAGAATAAATCTACTGAAAATAATCCCAAAGCCTGAGAAAATTCCAATCAACAGAACCAATTTAAAAATAATACATGAGTATTTAACTCCGAGATGCTGATAGCACAAATTCAGTTGTTTTGGTAAAATATGATACAAAAAGATGTGCAACATAACTGCAGTAGTAGCCACGTGTTATAACTGGTCCAGTCTGCTCTACAGTTCCATTATGATCTAATTTTCAAATACAGAAATCTTAACAGACTCCCCATGTCCCTGTGGACTGACTCAAACCTTCACTCAACCAGACAATTCAGCCTGAATATCTACTGAGGTAAAGGTGGAGCTTTTTATAATCCATTCTCCAATCTCCCCATCCTGCCAGTCTTCTTTCCCCCTTTATTTACTGGTGAGATCTCAGCCAGTTACCCAGGGTTCTTCTTGGATTTCCGTGTCACAAGTCCAGGTACACAGAACTCCTTAAAAGTCTGCAAATCCTGACCATGCTCACATTTTCCAGGTATTCCATGTACTCTGGGCATTTTTTACCCAGAGCATGACAAATTCATAATGAACGTCTGTCGGTACAACTCCACCATTTGCTAATCGCTGCAGACAAAGTTACAGAATCGCCTAAAAATGACAATAAAAGGCTACCCAATATCCAGTAATAAGCAGATACCTCTTATCAAGAGAACTAAGGAAGGGAGGGAGGGTGGTAGAAGCCAGAGCAGATTCCTTGCATTCTTTGGCTAGCCTATTTCAACTCCTGAGTGGTATTAAGGCTCTTCCTGTCCTACCAAATAAAGAACTAGTAGTAGTACATAAGCACTGAATTTCATAAAAGTCACCAGGAATGCAAACAGAAATATGCTCACAACCTTGAGAAGCCAAAAATTTTGCATGCTGTCTATGCAAAACAAGTTCTCTCAAGCTGGATCTAGATTTCATAGTCTTACAGATCATTGGGTCCAGCTCCCCTGCATTTGGGCAGGAAAGACTGTTGGGATCAGATGACCCCAGCAAGATGGACATCAAGACGCTTTTTGAAGATCGCCAGGGTGGATGACTGTAGCACCTCTATGGGGACCCTGTTCCAAACTTGACTTGTAAAGAAGTTTTTCCTTAAGTCTAGCCTGAAGCGATCTTCAAATCAGTTTGTGACTATTATTCTTTGTCCTTGAAACTTAACAGATCTATCAGTGATTTTGATTTTGGTTCCAAGCTTGGCAGAGTTAAAATGCCATGTGATTTCAGATTTTATTGGGAATGCTTCATACAAGTCTAATTAACAAAAACTATTTTGCTTACAAAACCACTGTTTTGTTACATATTCACATCGCAATTATGAAGTGTTCTTGCTAAAAAATGTGCTGAAGTCTAAACAGCTTCTTGGATTGTCCATCCATATGGTATTATTTAAATTCTTCACTTCAGTAATTATTTATACATTACTCTTCAGCAGTGGAAGAAAAAAGAAGAAAAACTATTAAATTGGCATATGCTATGAATCTGGTTTACTAGTCTGTACCTTGTCAATCATACATCTTCATGAATGTCTTGTGCAGTAGAAAGTATGCTATAAGAAAAACCAAAACACACACACAAAAGAAGATTCTGGTTTAAAACATGGCAATCTTTCCCCATACCCAAGTCCACCCAAACTGAATGTCAGCATGGTATCATCGTCCGAGAGATGAACCAGTGCAATCAAATCTTATTTGCCCTGAGGGCCTCCCTGGAAAGGACACTATTGTTAGGTGGAAGAAAAAAAAGTCAGCAAGGTATATTTCCTAACCTCATGAGAAAGAGCAGAGAAAGTAGGCAAAGAAATACAGCATGCACTGGCATTTTGTGTGCCACTGCACAGGAGTCATCATCCACTTTAAAAAATGTCGCTTAAAAAGGGTGGGATGGCAGTAGCCATCTCTGGTGTACATGCATGTACATACATATATGTTATCTATGTGTATGTGTGTTTACACACACACACACACACACACACACACACACACACACACACACGATCAGGCCCTGGCTTTGAAATCAGGGCTTTAGCCTTCCCACCATAGCCATTCCTCTCAGTTCGCAGTCTTGTCAGCTCAGCATCTATGTGGGACACAGCTGGTCAAAACTTTCCATAGGGTCCTAGCCATGCACCCATTATCTGCCACTGGAGTGGGCAGCCAGGGTCAGCTGACCCTTCAACCTTTCCTATAAAAACCCCTGACCCAGAAGAGGAGGTGTCCAGGAAAAAGGGTTCATTTTGTACTCAGGCTGTCTTGCCCTCAGTTCTTAGAATCGTAGAAAATGAGGGTTGGAAGGGACCTCAGGAGGTCATCTAGTCCAACCCTCTGCCCAAAGCAGGACCATCCCCAACTAGATTACTCCAGCCAGGTCTTTGTCAAGTCAGGCCTTAAAAACCTCCACGGATGGAGATTCCACCACCTCTCTACATTACTTGTTCCAGTGCTTCACCACCCTCCAAGGGAGAAAGTTTTTCCTAATACCCAACCTAATCCTTCCTTGCTGCAACTTGAAACCACTGCTTCTTGTTCCGTCATCTGCCATCACTCAGAACAGTCCAGCTCCATCCTTTTTGGAACCCCCTTCCGGTAGTTGAAGGCTGCTATCAAATCCCCTCAGTCTTTTTCCTTTGCAGACTAAAACCCAGTTCCCTCAGCCTTTCCTCGTAAGTCATGTGCCCCAGTTCCTGAATCATTTTCATTGCTCTTTGCTGGACTCTCTCCAGCTTGGCCACATCCTTTCTATAGTGACCCAAAACTGGACATGGTACTCTAGATGTGGCCTCAGCAGTGCAGAAGAGAGAGGAAAAATCACGTCCCTTGATCTGCTGGCAATGCTCCTACTAAAGCAGCCCAATCTGCTGTTAGCCTTCTTGGCAACAAGGGCACACTGCTGACTCTCATGCATCGCATTGTCCACTGTAACCCCAGGTTCATTTCTGCAGAGTCACTGCTTAGCCAGTCAGTGCATACAATTCTTCTGTCCTAAGTGCAGGACTTTGCACTTGTCCTTCTTGAACATCATGAGATTTTTTTGGGCCCAATTCTCTAATTTGTCTAGGTCACTCAAACCTAGCCCTATCCTCCAGCATATATACAACAGCCCCCAACTTTGTGTCACCCACAAACTTGCTGAAGGTGCAATACATTCCATTTTCCAAATCATTAGTGTAGATATTCAACAAAGCCAGCCCCAGGACTGACTCCTGGGGTACTCAATACTGGCTGCCAGCTAGACACTGAGCCATTGATTACTACCCATTGAGCCCAACAATTCAGCCAGCTTCTTATCCACCTTACAGTCCATTCATCCAGCCCCTACTTCCTCAGCTTGCTTGCAAGAATACTGTGGGAGATAGTAAAGTCAAGGTATATTAAGTCCACAGCTTTTCCTGCATCCATAGAGCCTCTGTGTGTGTGTGTGTGTGTGTGTGTGTGTGTGTGTGTGTGTGTGTGTGTGTGTGTGTGTGTGTGTGTGTGTGTGTGCGCGCGCGCGCGCGCATATAACACATATACATCCCTCTTGAGTATAATTCAGCACTGGCATTCTCAGACGGTCTCACCTCACTTTCTTTCCCCCATTATCTTCTCTATATTTTGCATCCCAAAAGCTTTATTTTCCACAGTTGTCATGGAAATTTACGGGTGGCGTGGGATTCCTGTGTGAAGCAGGACTCGCCCCAGCCTCATTAGGTTTAGTAAACCAGAGAACACTCCGTCTGTTCTGTTTTAGATGGCACACCATCAACGGTACTATAAAGAACAGGAGGACATTTAGGGCCAATTTCTACTCTTTCACATTGAACATGTGGGTCCCATTTTACTTTATGGAGACTTTCTACAGGATATTTTCAGGTAATCAGGAAAGCAAACACTGTGTATTATTTCACATAGCTATTTTGGTGCTTCACAGCTAATACTTTAAACTACGTTTCTAAACCACAGAATAACATAAGGCGCGCACATATTATTTTAATAAGTAAGGTTAGATACATTACAGGCACAGAATCATTTCCTATATTGATTAAAACTCTATGCACACAACACTCTGTATTAACTATGATCATAATCAAGCTTAATAAATTAAAAACAAAAAGTAGCACAATAAATCACAGTTGATCACTAAGTCCTATCAATGTAAACTTCCAGCAGCATTCCCGTGCATGATACTGTGAAGAAGAGGAGCTAGCATGCATTCTGTGGATTCCTCATACTTTACAAACCCACAGTTATGCTCAGCTGGGGAATGTTAAAAAATGCTGGAATGTGCATCAGAACAAGATTTCAAAATATGCTGTTTTTGCTTTAAGAAGCCCATGTGGCCTTTTGTCTCTTTTTCCTAATAAGTGATATAAAACAGAGTAAGTGACTGGAACAAAGCAAGTCATGTTCATAAAAGCAGACCCAATTCTCTTCTCTTCTCAGACACATGTGCAGCTTTCATCAACTTCGCTGGATGAGGCACACACATGGCTGATGGAAGAATTTGGCACATCACTTGTATTATACACAACACAGGAAACCTTTTTTATACATCTGTTTTACAGATAATAGTTGATGTGCTTACTGAAATGACACTTCCCTTGGTGGTCTCTAATAATGCATTTAACGAAGTTACAAGCTTTTACTGCTTTTGTTCAGTGATACCCAAAACATACATTCACATTTCAGAAGATGCTTTTATGAACAAAGGATAAAGCAAAGGATTTTAATTTTAATGAAAAAGGACCTTAATTCTAATAGCCAATTCTAAGAACCTTATTTGACTTTTGGAGTACTTAGAAACAATGTTTTACTTTCTGGATTATTAATAAAGTGTTGGAAGGCGTTTGTCCTATTTTACTTGGGTGACAGGAGAGCAGCTATAAGCACACTCTCACTTGCAAAGCTGAATCAAAGAAATCAAGATAAACAAACACCCCTCCCCAAATTAAGAGCAAGAATGTATTTCCTTAGAATACCTGGCAGAATGAATTATACTTGAAAACAAAAATCTGAAAGTTAAAAGACCAGATCCTCAGGTGAGCGGGTACAGTGTCAGTGAAATTAATAACATCCACTGACAACAAGTGAAGCTACGCACCAAAATTTTCATGCCATTCTTAATTATGCCCCATTACCTTAACCACCTGGCTTTAAAATCCATTACTACTAGTGTAACCGAGGTGGGGAGTGGGGCAGCAAGCATTTCTATTTGAATGCCTACTTCCTGGAAGCCCTTTTTATAGCATCTGACAAGGTGAAATGTTGCTTAGGAAAGCTTATGCATCTCTGAATTAGTCTGCAAGGTGCATCTCAACCCTCAGCCCTTTTTGGCAGGTTATACCTTGTTTACGCTCCCCATGAAGATGTTCACATTTGGGCGTCGGATCTACTGGTGCCCTGATCATTCCACACTTGGAGCAAATGAAGTCCCAAAAATCGGTAGGAATTATAACATTAAGGAAACCTTATCTGAATAATCAACATGGCCCTGATGAAATATGAGCTTACTCTTGTGTATATAAATTACAGCAGAAGGATATTTTAAGAAACAACTGACAAGAAATTTGATCACACATGAAGAGAGTAGGTGAATATCTGAGGATAAATCAGTAATAACTACCTTAAGTTTATTTTTCTGGCAAAATTGCAGAGTAATTGCTTCTTGTAACCAGCATATAAATAAAATATTAAAAGAGCAATCATACGTGTTTTCATGATTAAGACTGAGTGACAGAATGGCTAATACTTCCATCTAGACCCATAACATAGATACATAATCCATATATCTAGATTTTACCATTAAGTATTTCCCAACTTGAAAACAATATTTCACAAATTACCCATAACCTAATCCAGCAGTTTCAACCGGGGACATGTACCCCTAAGGGTACTTGAAAGAGTTGTAGGGGGTACGCAGAACTGATGTGGCCAATAATGTGGCAGATAAAAGCTGCATGCAGACAGCACAGCATGCAAGAGGCCAGGAGTGCAGCCTGGCAGCATGGAGAGCAGCTGAGTCCACCTGGTAAGTCTGTTGTGAGGGGCGGGAAGGGAAGGGCAGGGGCAGATCAAGGTCCCAGCAATGGGGGAAGAAGTGAGGCTGGGGCAGGCACAGCTCAGCTGGGGTGGGGCATGGGACTGAGCCACGTGGGAATGGGGGGCAGCTTCTGCTGCTATATGCACCCCCAGGATGGGGGGGTGTGCCCTTGGATCTGTGTGTGGGGCGAGGGTAGGTTGGGGCCGGGAAGTTCCTGGTGGGGGGGCTGGGCCGGGCTGTGCTCAGGGTGGGTCGCGGCAGTGGGAGCCACACCCCCCTGCCCCCCAGACGAGCTGCTCATGGCTGTGTCCCACGCTCTGCCCTGGCTGTGCAGCGCCTGCATCTGCCCCAGCCTCGCTTCCTTCCTCACTGTGGGGGCCTCAATCTATACCCCCCCACCCTGCCCCTTAAAAACAGGAAACAAATATATAAAGGGGTACATGAGCTGAAACTTTGAGACAGACGGGGTACACTTGTTTAAAGAGGCTGAAAACCCCTGACCTAATCAACTTCCTTACTTCTAGAGGTAGAACCTTCTAGAGGTTATGAAAAATAACTAGCCAGATAAAACACCATCTATCAATCAACTATATAGGTCTTTATTTTAACATTATTGATGTTAATTATTAATGCAATATTTTTTGGAATCTGGAATTCCAAATTCAAGGCTTTCATGCTTTTGCTCTGATGTGCAGTAAAGGGCTTTCTTCAGTCATAGCATTGTTTCTCTCTCTCAACACCCCTAAGAGGACTGTTCATAAAAGCAGTAACAAAACAAAACAAAAATCACTGAGATTTGATGATGTTTCTGCTTAGTGACCAAAACCTGTTTCTTCTACGTTAAGTAAAAGCCAGTGTGGGACAATTCAAGAGTACCCAATCTGCCATGACTAACACAATGACCATTTGCACTTAACATATAGTAGGATCTGATCCAAAATTTACTGCAGTTAACGGCAGTTTTTCCACTGACTTTAACAAATTTTAAAGCAGTTTCAGTCCTAGATCTGATACAGAGTTGTAACTGACCTCACTGAATTTCAATTACACTCAAATTCAAGGTATATGAATAAACTCAGAAAAATGAAAACAGATACTTACCTGTACATTCATGCTGTAGTCCTTTACCGTAGTAGCCTTTTTCACAGATGCATTCAAATTGGCCAGTGTGAGTGCCACACTTACAGCTAGCCATGATATCGCAGCAGTTTTCATTTGCCTCACAAAGATACGAACAATGGGATATGTCTTCTTGAATGTAACTGCCAGAAGGCAGATCTGAAAGCAAACCAATTATAACCACACATGCACAGTTAGTAATTAATTAATGTTGCTGAACATCTTATCAAACCTGTATTCACTAGGGGTAACAACAACATGAGGAAATATTTCAGTTCATACAAATGTACAAGCCAAAGTCTGGCGGGGGGGGGGGTGTTGGATGTAGCCGTGTTGGTCTAAATGCGGTATCTTTTATTAGACTAACTAAACAGTTGGAAAAACTGTTCTTTGCAAGCTTTCGGGTACAAACACCTTTTTTTGACTGATAAGATGTTCAACTACATTAATTAATTATTAACTGTGCATGTGTGTTATAATTGGGTGGTTGTACCCAAAAACTTGCAAAGAACTTTGTTTCCAACTACGTAGTTGGTCTAATAAAAGATATCACATCTACCCAAAGAACCTTGTCCGCCCAAGCCAAAGTCTGAATCTTTTAGTCAGACAGAATGCTCACTAGAGACTATTGAGCAAAAATCCCCAAGTCTTTGGTGTCTTTTTTCCCTTACTAAGACTAAGCTATTGGCTTCCATGCAGGAAATAAAAAGATACGGGCCTGAAACAGCTTTGGCTTAAATGATTGGAAAGATTTCTGCTGACTCTGATAGGTACTGCCTTGGGCCCCAAGACAGCAATTTGTCCACGGGTCACTGTTTAACTGTAAAAATACTTGCTTCATAAATAAGAAAAAAATCCTCCTTTATTCCCTCCCCACCAACAAAAAAAGAATCATCTAAAAGCCTATCTGCATCCCAGAACAACCTGGAAGTACTGAAACTTTTTCCATGTTAAATTAATCAATAAAAAATAAATAAAATACAAAGGGCTGGATCTTCAGCTGATATACTTTGTATAATTTCATTTAAGACAATAATACACTGAATTTATAATAGGAAAACAACTAGCCTTACATTCTTAGTTGCTATTTTAACCCTTTTGTCCAGGGAGAATTATTTTTAAGGTAAACATCAGAAAAAAGAAATGTTGCATTTTCATACCTAAAAAATGAATCACATTTACATGGGGGAGGGGAAGGAAGAGAAAGAGATTAATTTTATGTATTATACAGTAAAAGCTTATGGATAGATGGATACTTAAGCAAATTCTTAATTCTTACCATATACCAATTTGTACCTTTAGGCAGCACAGTATCTTATTAAGTCTTAATCCTTAATCACGCAAAACTTCCACTAGCACAAACTTTGACACTTGCTCAGGCAAAATGGAGAGTTGAATCTGATCTAATGGAAACTGCAAATGCATATTAAAGAAAATTAAGCTCAGAGTATTAATTTTGTCTTAATACCCGAGATATGCCTGTTTTTGTAGGACATAGGCAATATGACAAAACAAGGAAAGAGGAAAAAATCTATGCAAATCATTTCATGAGACCTGTGCTGTACCTCTTGAAAGGTTTTCCCACTTGCACCCCCATGCTCTGTACAGGGCCTGAAATGATAGTGTCATTGTGACAAGATGCCATACCTTCATGAAGAGCTCTGCGAGCTAATGCTTCAAACTCTGCAAAACTGTGAAGCAAGTAGCAGTGTTCCTCCTTGGGATAAGACGCCATGTCATTCAGCTCTCGGATGTTGCCTTGCCATATCCCAAATGTGAAGATCTCCACTCCCAGTTCACGCAAGGATGCTGCGATTGGTCTCGGGTCACCCCCATTGGAATACCCATCAGTAATGAGGAAGATTGCCTTTGTGGCATTCCCACGAGAATGACGCAGTATTTGCTGTAAGCATATAAAACAGTACATCTCAGACAGAAGGTTAGTGACAGGTACTGTATGCTAGGGTGCAGCTTCTTTTATTTGGATGGCTATCTAACTCAATCTAGTCTTTGCTAGACCACCCACTATTGTTAAAGATCAATCTGTGAGCAAAGATTGTGGTTAAAGTGTCAAAAACTGGCTCATAGTTTGCATGCCTAGGGACCAGTTATGATGCAGACACCATGAATTTGTGCCACTGGGCCAGTCAACCATTTCTCACAGTGATGAACTATATTTTCTGCTCTGGCAGAGAGCAAAAAGAAATACTCAGTTCCAGCACAAGCTCCTCATGCTGGGAAGATTTCAGCTTTACTGACTAGCTTAAAAGTAGGATGGATAAAATAAATGTTGCAGCCACATTAGATCCACTGGGCCAGATCCATATCTGGTGGACATCAGCCTAACTGTACCACACACACACACACACACACCACCTCTATAGATTTGTGAAAAATTTGAAAAACTAAGTTAGTTACAATTTTTAAAGCTGGAGACCTTGGTCACAAACAAAGTGCCTTTGGCATTCTACCTTTTTTTGTAGTAAATTCCCACCCTACAAGGTAAGTTCTACTGAATTCCCATAAAAATGTATAAACACCATCTTTTTGTTCCTATAGAATTAGATAAAACAGAATGGTTATTAACCTACAGCAGATATTTACAGAAAATGTCTGTCTGATGGACAGCGAATGTCTTACTCTGAGGAGGGGAGTGAACCCGAGTGGAATCAGGCTCTCTTATGATCAGGGATCCCGGTTTTCTGTTTAAAAATCCCAAACTCTCTGATAAAAATAAATAATTAAATAAATAAATCACAAATTCTCTGATTAAAACCCCACAAATATACATTTTTCTGTGATTAAAATGAAACACCACTCTCTATCTCGATCTATATCTACAGAGGTATCAGTTGAACACATGGTTTTCTTGATACTTTTATCATTTTAAAGTAATGCGGATGCCTAACAGTGCCTCAATTGTTATAATAAAATAAATTCTAAATACCTATATATTTTGGCATTTGAAATTTTTTTTATCATGGAAAATCAGAGTTCTCCCTGACCCCTTCACTCACCAGGACGCGGGTCCAGATGCAGCTGTCCTGTCCCCCACACTGCTTTGTGGTGCTGAGCAGCCCTGCCCCTTCCCATTATATTGCCCCTCACTCGCAAGCCACAGACCTCCCAGTGCTCCTCACCCCAACCTGCAGCCCCCCGACCCTGCCAGTGCAGAGTGATCCCAAGCCACGGTCTCCCGGCCCTGCTGGTGCCCCTCACTCCGGACCCACAGCACTCCCACCCCCAAATCCCTTCACTCCCAACCTGCAGCCACCTGCCCCTTCACCAGCCCTGCTCAACAACAGGCTCCAACTACCACTCAAAATACATGTCTTAAATGGCATAGGAGGATATAAATTAACTAAAATATATCTAATCTACCCTTCCTGTTTTGCCAACAGGCCTAAAAGCTATTCTAATATATGCAAAGCTAACGAAACCAGAGTACATAGATGAAGTAGACTCTGCAGGGGTCCCATTTCGCAACAAGGAATTAGGAGCCAGTCGGGACAGCTCGAACCTTCCAACCCTTGACTCGAGAATATGAGGGCACATAAGACAGGAGCAGCCCTAGCAGAGAAAGATGGCCAAAAGAATCCAATCTCAGGTACCCCAGGAGCCTCCATGACTAGAATCAGCAGACCATCACTGGAACATTAATTTAAGATTATAAATCTGTAATTCAGATGGAGCAGTATGTGCTGCCAATCAAGATTCCTAGGCATCCTGTAGCTAGCTCTTTGAACTGACAAAAGGATAATATTGACTTGCGAGGGATACTGCTACAGTGGGGACTCCTTTTCCAGGTGAGATATCATCCAGAGCCAGAACAGTGTTAAGACTAAACTACAGTCCTACAAACATACTTTTTTCCTTATACTAAATATTCTGAATCTTTCAACTACACATTAAGAGCTATTCTTTGTCCACTGGCATTTGAGCCAATTGCATAGGTTCTTTGCACCTGGTCAGCCATTTAAATGTACATAAAGTATTTTACAATACATTATGAAGGACAGGCCCTTACTAGTACATACATCACTTTGGAAAACTTGTTTTATGTCTATACATGTGCAAGTTGCTACATGAGAATTGGCATAACTTAAGTCACAGAAAATATTTGCAAACAAAGAACAAAAAATTGTAACAAAATTGTTTCAAAGGACATATGCACCATTATAGCTCAGGATAAAAAGCCTTTTTATGCAAGCTACAAGCATCTCTGGATTTTACATACCATAACTGAACTGTGTATAACAACATAGTTACCGCTAAGTACAACTTCACTGGAAGAGTTTGGGAAGCTGTACTTGGACATGGAGAAAAGGAGGTCTTTAAATATTAAGTGTAAAAAAATAAAATTAATTGTCCTATTACCATGTCGCAGGGCACTGAAGTGCCCAAAGGTACACATGCTGGTTGCTGGGGCAACCGCAATGGTCAGCTGACCGGAAGGGGGCAGGGCCTGGCCTATATAAACAGCCTAGGCTGAGGCCAAGCAGGCAGTTCCCCACTAACATCCACAGGAGAAGGAGCTCTGCTGGAGTAGGCAGCTTGATGGCCTGAATAGCTTTGGCTTGAGGATACCGGGAGGAGAAAGCCCACGTAGGGGATTTGATTGATGAGTAGCCAGAAGGCTCAGAGTTTACATTTAGCCAGGTGGCTTAGTTCTTGAGTTGCAGCTGATGGGCTTAGGGTTTTGCTTTGTGGCTACACCGGAGGACCGGGTGAGGCTGTAGGGGTTGGAGGAGGCCTCATAGGAGCTCCAGTAGCGTGGGGGGTTCCTGGTGCTGGAGAGGGCGCCGTGTTTTGGGGTGCATCGACCCCGGCCCCAGTGGGGTAGTGTTGTGAGGAAAAAGCCCCAGCGCAGGTGCAGGTGAGAAGCCCCAGTGGGGCATAAGACCCGAGAAGGCGGGTCTGGGGGGGCCAGGCACAGCTACGGCCACCTGAGCCTTGGTGGGGTTTGCAGACCCCAGGAGGGGGTGCACTGACCCCAGCCCTGAGAAGGGGCACAGTGCATTGGGGGGCCAGGCATGGCTACGGCCACCTGAGCCCCAATTGTGAGGCGCACCAGAGTGTGTACCAGTGAGAAGCCCAGAGGGTGCTTGCGTTAAGCCCCAGGGAGGGCGCACAGGAATAGAAGCCCCAGGGAGGGAATTTGGGGGCCAGGCACAGGTATGGCCACCTGAGCTCTGTTCGTGAGGCAGGGCCCCAGCGCGGGCGGGATTGTGAGAGTGCCCCAGTGGGGCACAGCCGCAAGAGAGGCCGGAGAGCGTCCATGGGGAGCGTGGAGAAAGGCCCCAGGGTGGGCGATTGCCATGAGCCCAAAGGGTGTCTGCAAGGACGCAGGTGATAGTAGCCAAGCAAGAGGGTGCCGTGAGGGTGCAGCAAGGGATTTTGACAAGACAATGTCCGGTACATCTGAGAGGCTTGGGGCCTGGTATTAGGGGTGGTAGCCCTTGAGGCTTTAATTCACGGGGTCCACTAAGACGGTACACAAACTGGGATACATCGGGGTACTGTGTCCAAGGGGGCAAAAGGCAGCTTCCCTTAATACTTTTATCAAAGACGTGGCAGGCAAGAACAAGGGTGCATTTATACCAACTTGGCACGGTAGGGGGCGCTAGGAGAGATCACGGCCGCTCCTGGGTCCCTGCCCCGTGACATACCACTAAAGCTACCATTTTAAATTTAATTGTGTTGCTATTCAGTGGCTGTGAATCAAGTCAGCCAATACACAGGTGTAAAATCTAACAAGGCTGCCAAAATAATCCAGAGAAACACGGGAAAATAAAACCCTTCAGTCGTCATTACTGCTTCTTAAGAAGTCATCTCACAACAGACCCATTCTAAAAAGAAAAACTTCTCTTCTCTGGTATCTTCAAGTTCTATCTTAATATATGTTAGATTATTAACACATGCAACTCTATTTGAGACCGCAATTATTCATGAGCCCATAAATACAGTATAAACTGTGCTTCTCTAAGATACTATGGCTGCTATTAAAGGGAACAGTACAAATTTTCCACTCAATTTCATTTTCCACTCATTAATTTTTAATTCCTAGTTCAATGAGCTGTTCTCAGTGAAGGCACGACTGCTTTATACCAGCTGAGAATGCTGCTGTAGAAATTTAAAATCAGAAGCTTGGAATGAAATCTTGACAGCATCTAATCGACTTGAGTTCTGCCACTGGCTTCAGTGCAGTCAGGTTTTCACCTTGCAATCTCTGAAACCACAGATATAGAAGGAGATGTGGAAGTGAAGGGCAAAGAAGGGCACAGTAGTGGCAGTTACTTCAAGGGATATTGCCTGTTAAGAATACTGTAGTAGTTCCTGTTTTGAAGCATGCTGAGTAAATATGGGGGGCCCAGCCGATCTTCTGGGGATGTGTAATGCTGCGAGAGTGGGATTCTGAGTGTACCATTCCTTCTCCTCTCTATGCAGAACTGCACGTAAGAAACCAGAAGTCTTTGCCTTCACTTGCTAGAGCAGAAATACCCTGGTATTAGGCACACTTTAAAAAAAAAATCACAGGAAAAAAAAAATCACAGTAAAACATATATACTTGTTCTGAGAAACTTAACAACAAAATAGTTTCTTGAACTCCTTCCACCTTGTAGTAATAATCCTAGTTAAGAAACTTATGTAGCAAAAAAGGAAGTGATGAGTAAAGCTGTATAAAAAGACATCAAACACATGAAAGTAGTTGAAACTTACCTTCTTTCTCCTTTATCATTGCTTCAAAACACAGACCAGTGCCAACAGCCAACAAAGGTTTGTGAACATTTTAGACAATATGGCCACGTCCACATGAACAGGAGCATCTGTGGTACCTTGAAGCCTTTTGAGGCACGACAAAATGCACGTGGCACATGTGAATCCATTTGCCACTGTACATATTTGCATATTCTGCATAGTTGCAGTGCAGCAGCAAAATTAGAAACTAGCAAATCCTGGTATCTTTAAAAAAAAAAAAAAAAAAAAGCAATACGGTGCATGTGGCTGCAGTGTGAGCTGCCTGAAAACTGGAGCCAAGCCAGCTAGAGACATGCTCCACCTGCTGGCGAGGCTTTGCACACCTGGATCACCACCACTGCAGTCTGAGGAGGTCCCCAGGACCTCAGTTAAGGTCACTGGGGCCAGACCAGGTGCTAGCCCCAGCCTTCCCTACACCACCTGCATTAATTTGCCATGTACCAGAGCTCATGTAGGGTCATGCCTGGGGACAAGCAGCAGTGGTACAAATATGTGCTGCTGCTGCCACTTGTCCCCAGGGAAACACATTCCTGCTTGTGGGGACATGCCCCAAATCAAAATTTTGTACAAACTGTAGCTAATGTTGAGAGTGCTCAGACCAAAGCATAGTTCCAAATGTCCACCAAGCAAAAATAAATACATGTGTGTGCATACTCTCTCTCACACACACACACACACACACACACACACAAAGAAATGAAATCCTCAAAGCATAACTCAGTAGCACCAAGTAGTTTGAAGCAGATCCAAACCAAAGCTTGGCAGTTGTTGCTTTTCTTTACTCATATATTTGGAGGCTCATAATAAAAAACTCAGGGGCCCTCAAAATTTATAGGAGCTGAACGAAGAGCTCCAAAGCACCCCAGAAAAACCAAACCCATTCCTTTTCACACTGCTATAGTAACCATCAAAAAACTAGAATGCAGCAATGCTAAAAAATAAAGCTAAGACAAAAGACACTAACAAAATAAATACCTACAACAGAAAATCTCTCTGATCTCCAATAAATCAAAAAATGAATGCCATACCCTATTTTCAAAGTGACTGCAGGCTGAACTGAAACTCCTTTCTACGGTTAGTTTCGCAACATTTCTATTATAAGATCTTGTTTTCAATAGCTTAAAAGTTTACCAGATTTTAACCATAAGGATTGAGTTTGTTTTCTTTTAGACAATTTTAGCAAAAAAGGGTTTTTAAGAAAAGAAGTTTTGCCAATGTGAAATGTTTTCTATAGAGATGCACTGATACATCAGTCCTATATCAGATCTGCACTGATATAGGGAAAATTGGCAGCATCAGCAATCGGCATTTTTTGGCTGATGTGGCCAATAATGTGGCTGATAAATGTCCCGTGCATGCGCACAGTCACAGTGCAGCATGCAGATGGGCAGGAGCACAGCCTGGCAGTGTGGAGAGCAGTCAGGTCCAGTTAGTATGTTATGGTGGAAGGGGTGGAGAGGAGGGAAGGGGGGCAGATCAAGGCCCCTGAGTTGAAGGAGTGGGGCTGGGGCTGGGGCTAGGGCTGGGGAAGGCGCTGCCCAGCTGTGGTGGGGTCAGTTGTGGGACAGAGCCATGAGTGGCTTACCCAGGGGGCATGGAGGAGAGGCAGCTCCTGCAGGCACCCCGCAATGGCATGGGACCGGATCTGCGTGCCAGGTGAGGGTGGACTGGGGCTGGAGTGGCACCAAGCTCTTCCTGGAGGGGGGCCGGGCTGTGCTTAGAGTGGGTGGCAGCAATACTGGGAGGGGCAGTTGTGGGGGAAAATGGCAAGTTTTGGGGTGGCTGCAGCCTCCCTGTGTAGCCCCACTCCCAGCACCCCCTGCCCCCCCTCCACCACAACAGATTTACCAACTGGACACTGCTCTCCAAGCTGACTGGCTGCATATCGGCAATCCAATCAGTATAAGCCTATATGACTCATTAAAAATCAGCCATTGGTATCTGCCCAAAAAACTCTATCAGCGCATCCCTAGTTTCTAGCAACTCATTTGCTGAGAAACTTTAGCACCTCCATGCTTTGAAGGGGGAACCTAACATTTAATGGCAGTGGAAAACAAAGAAAGGAGAGCAACCTTAACAGAGATATTTCTTAAACTGTTCAGTGCCTGATTTTTGCAACCTTAATGTTCTTTTAGCCTACTTTTTTTCCATGCAATACCTTGGTGCAGCTTAAGGTATAGGATGGTACTACATATTTTGACATCCTGTTCTTTCACTAGGTCAACTATTCCATGGGCGTGTGACAGGCTGAGGGCTTGGATAAGCACCATTCTCGTGCTTCCCTCTGCAACTCTGCCAAGCACCAGGACTGCTCCCACTCTATACTCTAATGTGAACAAGGAAAGCTGGGAAGTGGCCGTGGCCCCAGCTTCCGTAAGCCCTTGCCATCAGAGGGCACCTCTACATGTGTAGTTGATGTGACTGAATATATTCCAGCTCAATTAGGGCATTTTTACACATGTTCAGGGAGGCATGGAAGGGTGCTTTAATTAGCAAGGGCTTTTACCCAAGTGCCATGGGCATCAGCATCCCCCACGTTGAAAAATGGCAGTGGGGTACTCTGAACTAAAGCTTGTTTGAGAGCTTTAGTTCAAAGTGCCCCACTGCCATTTTTTGGCACAGAGATGCTAATACACATGATGCAAGAGTCTGCTGGAGCGCGTTTATTTTCGTGCTCCAGCAGACTCGATTCATTTCCAGCACATCTGAGCTGGCTCTCTGCACAGGTATAAAAGCCCTTAGAGTTGGAATAAACTAATCCTGATGTCACCATCTACACATGCATTTCAGTGCAGTAATTTACTGTGCGGCCAGATACCACTTGAATTGGATGGGACCATCCTGCAGCACAATAAGTTAGTCTACTGTGACCCAATTGCTGCACACCTGTAGACAGCATCGCTTTACTGCACAGCAAAGTAGTCTGCTGCGCAGTAAAGCGTCTTGTGTAGACATGCCCAAAACCACCTAAACACCTAAGTAAGAGCATGGGGCAGCTCTGGAGTCCTGAAGGATCATAGCACAGATGAAAATTTTGGAAGGAACTTCCAGGGCAAGAACGTAGGTCTTGGATGTATGAGCCTGAGACATGCCAGGTAGCTAGTGGCTCTTCTGTGTTTTTGAACAGCACCAGAGATCACACCCTCTTCCTAGGCTCTTCTGTTCTTTAGTGCTCCTGTCAGACATCACCACCAATATAACAGTGCCTAAGAGAGCAGGGTAGTTTCACAGCTACTTGATGTGGTTTTAGTTGGTTCTACTGCTACCAGTACATCTAAGGAAACAATCAGGCATACATGTAACTTCTTGCTCTCAGAAAAAAGAAAGTATATGTTTATATTTAATAGCTTGGCCCTTGAATCTTTCAGCTGTAACCTTAGACATGAAATCCCTGCTATATAAGCCAGAGGAGGGAAAAAAAAAAAAAATGAAGAGACTTTGAGTGCCTGAGTGAAAGAAAGCAGATACAAATCTATTTTTAAATTACATGCATATGGTTGATAGGCCTTTTAACTGCTTTGGGTTTTTTGGGGATTTTTGTGTGTGTAGACTTATCATGGCATAAAGAACAGGCTCTGTGAAGGAATGCTTGATATTCCAGTGCTGGCTTGTTGTATGTTTTCTGGTAAATTTTACTCTTACTTACAGCCACTAGTGGAGATGAGGCCAAATGCGTTACTTTTTCCCCCTAAAAATATTTGTCTGACATTTTTCATCTGTTTTGTTTTATTGACTTCTGCGGCACCTTCCTCCACCCCCAGCATTTCTCCTCCCAGAACCCCCCCAAAAATCCTTTAAAAGTCATTTTTGTTCAGCAAACTGGGAACAGGAAGAGCAATTTGAAAATCAAATCCTACAAACAGATATGAGCGTAACTTTACACATGTAACCAATATCCACTCTCTTGGTGGGACTGTTTTTTCATGACCTGATTATGAATTTTCATGGATTGAGCACAAGGACCCATGAGGACTTTTTGGGGAGAGTGATGTTAATAGGGCTCTGAGGATTCACTCCTCAAAAACACTGAATACTCAGAACTGCCAAAGTCAGCTGAAGTTTAGAATTGTGCAGCATTACTGAAAAATAGATCGCGGATGACACTCTTAAGTGAAAATATGGCCAATACGATAATTATAGTAAATAGTAAAAGACCAATAAAAAGTACAATTAAATGGAAATGATGCTGGTGAAATATTGTACCAAGCCAGTAGCAAGATCTTCTCTTTCTAACTTCATCTGTTCACTCTTCTTTCAAGTTTTAACATGGCCTAGATACAATTTCTACAGACAATCCTTTTTACTCCTACGACAAAATTCAACATTCTTTGCACATTAACAAGGAGTTATTACCATCTGTACTGTATCGTCTCTTCTTAGTGTGTACAAATATCTGGCAAACTAAACACCTCCTCAATGCCAGTAACAGTACTTAGAATTATAAAAATGTAGTCTTGTTTAATAAAGTTGGTATACAAAATCCATTTCTAACAATTCACTGCTGTAAGAGAAGTCAAGTCTTATGAGTGCTTAGGGCTGCCTTCCTAGGTTTTAAATATTAATTTAGAGTTTCATGAAGGTCTGGGGACTGGCAGCATTTGAGAGAGAACACTAAGCAGGCATAGCGCAGGTGGCGGCAATTTTCTTTCCCATGCCCCATTTGTGTGACCCAGAGGAATCGACACCCAGTGTGTCTGTGCTCATTCAGTATCTGGCCTTTTGAACTAAAAAGCTGTTTGTTATTCATATACCTATCTACTAGGAAATGTATAGAGAAGCACTAATCCAGCTCATTTACAGAGCAATCATCAGATAATATATGGTTGGTTGCTACTTGCATTGGGGATGGATTCTTGCCAGTAGACTAGCTGTCTGAAAGGTTTCCATTTTACTTTAGATACCAATCATATGTCTTTAGGGTGCAAACAAGAGTCCACTGCAGTAGACTTCAAGCTACCTAGACCTACACTGGGGAGTGGCACATGCAGCAGTTCACTGCTACCAGGAGCAGCATGTACAGCTGTTCACTGTTCCCAGGAGATGGGGAAGGGCCTGATACAGGTAACTTAGAGTTGTGGGGAAGAGTAAGCACAATTGGGAGGGGGCTGGTGGGTCTGTCGGGGAGAAGAGATGTCCAGTTAGGGGGAAGTTGGCGGTGGATGATTAGCACAGCCCTGGGGCTTGAGCTGGGGCTAGCCTTTCCCAGCCCCAGGGCTGCACTGCAAATGCATACAAACATTCAGTTGATTGGGTTAACCTTTCCTAGACTGGGTTGACCAGATCTTGATCATGCCCCTTGTAGCAGGGCACTAGGGTGCCTGCTACTGGCATTGGTAATGGGGCTTGGCTGCCAATCAGCAGGACAGCACAGCTGAAGGTTGCTTAGGCAACTGAGTGGGTCAGCTGACCGAAAGGGGGCAGGGCCTGGCCTTTATAAACAGCCAGGCCGAGGCCAGAGTCAGTTCCCCTCTGACAGGCTGAGAAGAGCTGCTTGAGCATCTGTGTGTTGATGGGATGGAGAGGCCTCTATCACGGAGGCTTGATGGAGAGCCAGGGTGGCGTGGAATGTTATAGCCGGTGGGCCGATTTTTGTGTTACAGCTGGTGGGCTCAGGGCTTTACGTTTGTTGTTGTGATGTCTGTGTAGCACTGGAGGACCGGGTGAGGCTATAAGGGGATGGTAGAGGCCTCATTAGGGGCTCCCTAGTAATGTGGGGTGTTCCTGGCACCACAGAGGGTGCAGTGTTTTGGGGTGTCCTAACCCCGGCCCCAGTGGGGCAGTATTGGAGAGGGCCCAGCTGGTCAAGGCTCGGAGAAGGGTCTGGGGCCAGGTAAGGCTTAGGCCGCCTGAGCCCCAGTTGAGAGAAACCCTGAGAGGGCGTAGTATCTGGGTGCCAGAGGGAAGGTACGGCAGTGTGGTGCCAGGATGGCGCTGCGTTTGGGGGTGTTGACCCCAGCCCTGTGTGGGCGATTAACTGGAGAAACCCAAGCAGGGCATAAAACCCGCAAGGAGGCGTCAAGGGGGCCAGGCACGGCTACACACCACCTGAGCCCCAACCGCGGGAAGCATGGACGACAAAACCCCAGTGGGGGTAATCGGAGCGCGGGAGGCGCGAGATAGAGGCCCCAGTGTGGGAGAGTGCAAGAGGTGCGAGCATAGGCCCCAGAGAGGGAGTGAGTATACAAGGCTGCGGGGAACACAGAGACAAGGCCCGAGTACAGGAGAACACGTGGGTAAGAGCCTGGAGAGGGTGAGGTACATAGGGAAGTCCCAGAAGCAAGCCCGGATAAGGCAAGTGCATGGGTAAGAGCCCGGTGAGGGTGGATGTGCAGGTAAGAGCCTGGAGAGGGCAAGCCACCGAGGGTAGTCCCAGAGAGAGGAGCCCGGTGAGGGAGAGGGGCGCGTACGGAGAGGAGCCCGGTGAGGGAGAGGGGCGCGTACGGAGAGTGACTGGATTGAGCCCAGTGAAAGTGGACATTAGGGCGGAAGTCTTTAGCAGGATCTCTAGGGAAAGTATATAGGCAAGACAACGTCCGGAAGAACTGCGAGGCTTGGAGCGTGCTACAGGGGAGGTAGGAGGCACGCGACGCCCATAGGGTGGGGGCACCAAATTCATCGGGTACAGAGCTGGGACCAGTAGAGTAAGAGCACCGGGTCCAAGGGGCCAAGTAAGGCAGCCTCCCATTAATCTTAGAGAAACAGCAAAGTCGTGGCGGGCGAGAAAGAGGGTGCTAGACCGGCAACTTAGCACGGTAGGGGCGCCAGGGGAGATCACGGCTGCTCCTGGGTCCCTGCCCTGTGACACCCCTCCTGAGGTGAATTAACTTAGACTGAGTGCACCACTTTTGGCTGAATTAAACCTCCTGAATGCCTGCATGTGAGGCATTTAGACTGACTGACTCAGGTAGGCTCTGGAGCGGTGAGAGACGCGCGGGTGAAGCCTGCTGCGCCCCCACTCCCCCAAAGCCCCCCAGACACCCC
>NW_017728950.1:33430217-33450150 GCF_001723895.1 Crocodylus porosus
CCCAGCTGACTTCCTGCCCTTTGGGCAGGGGGCTGGACTCAATCTCCCGAGGTCCCTTCCAGCCCTAATGTCTATGAAATCTATGACCTAACCCTGGTTAGGGCTGTCTAAATGCAACATCTGTACATACCTGTAATATTTATAGCTTTCCCATATTCCTAGTTTCTCTTCTTGTATCATTTGCAGTGCTCCCTATATATAACTAAGGAAATACCTACTTTAAGAAGTACAGAAGAAATTCTATCAATCATAACAAAATATTTTATTTATAAATAAATAGACTTAAAAGTTTAAATATACTGGGGGAGGGGAAAGAGGGTTACTATTTTTGAGAGAGCACCACTTGGAAGCGAAAGGTTTTATATACTGCATTACCACTGCACAAAGATATCACTACCAAAACATTTTTTCTATTTACTTGATTTTTTCCACCCCCCTCTAAATCACAAGAAACACTGTAAACTGTCAATCTAATTCAGAGTAGAGCTGGGCAACATTTTCTTAGTGAAATAATTTGTTTGCTGACTATTTTCAACTCCAGGGTGACTAAAGCTACTTGTGAATGTAGATCAAAATTGGTGAATACTTTTAGCCAAGGAATTAGACGCGTCAAAACAGGACACCTGGACTCCTCAGGGCTAGTTTCATGAACATTATTCACGAAACTGAAAGTGTAGTGGTGTTTCTCTGCAATGCTCCCCAGTACGCTCAGTTGGAACATGGAAATTCTCAGTTGAAATCCCATCTCTGCCTCAATTGCAGCAAGGATCTTCACTGGTGGGTTTCCCACCTCCTAGAGACCACACTAACCCCCTGGTAATCAGGCAGCCTGGGTCTCAGTCTTCTGCTGAAGGTTTTCCACTTTACAGGAAGAATTAAGTATCCAATGGCACATGCCAGAGTGAGCATAAAAGCATGAAAATGATTCCACAGCCTTGCGGTTAGAGTACTTAGTGGTGGGGGTGGGAGAAAAGGGAACAGCTGGGTTTTAGTCCCTACTCATTTGTGGAAGACCCTTTGAAATCTAACCTGAAATTCACATTTCCCTTGCTTTCACTAAGCAAAACAAAAGCAAATAGTTAAAATGCCCCAAACTGTCCTGTGTAAGGGGTAGCCTAACCTCTCTGAGCCTTAGATACTCATCTGTACATTGGAAGTTATGCTTCTGGACTTCATGAGGCTCAAAACAATGCCCAGGAAGTCCAAGACTGTCAGACAGAAGGCACAATGAAAGTTCAAACTATTTTTCTCAATCCCAATATCTTTTCATTTCACTGATAACCACTGTGTTTCATTCAGGTGAGCTCTACATTCTTTGAGGTTTCTCCTTTTTTCTATTTCCCGATGGGGATCAATAGCAACAGGTGGTGGTTTTGGTCTCCTTTTTTTTTTTTTTTTTTAAAGAGACCTCAGACACTGATATTCTTCACCCATGTGAAAAGGGACAGCACCAGTAAATGAAACGGAGAAGGTCTATTTTATTTTGGTTTTCTTGGGCTTTTTTCTTTTTTATTCAGCTAGAGTCTTACTCTAATCAATGACATTCCTACTCGTACACAATTGCAGAGGCACCCAACCCTTCTCCCACACAAATTAAGGACAGCGCCATGATCTTAAATGACCCTGGCGTAGATGGCCAATACAAGTAATGGATTTTTGCTAGCCAATAAAAGCCAAACAAACTAAAACCATTATTCAAAGAGCTGCCACAAGAGTCTGTTAACGATTTTGCTTGTTAAACCAAACAATGTAGGAAGATACCATTGCTATTTTTCCTGACTGCAGTTACAGTAACTTTGAATGACTGTAATCTCAGAAATATGTGCTTAACCTAAACATGCATGTCTCCTTTTATATCATCCTATTTTCATCTTTTTTGCCTTATAGTTCCCTCTCTTCATTCAAATCCTATTCTGAACTACACTTTTTCTCCATTTTGACCCTGTACTTTCCAATCTATAGGAAACTGACAGAACAAGTGTGTGAAATGTACTCCCATCTTTATTTCAGAATATTAGCCCTTTGGGGGCAGAAACTAGAGTTGTGTGTGAAGAGGACAGTATTCAGTTCAGATTTTGGCCTGACTCAGGGGACAGTGATTTGATTTGCTGACTGGATCACTGTCCCGATTTAGATTCTGCTGAATCTGAAGATTTGATTCCGATTTGGAGAATCAGTAATTCGGCCATGGACACAGCTTTGTAAGTTTTTTCTACGTACCTCAAGGTACTGGGCACGGCTTGCAGATGCCGAGAGCATGGGGGGGGGGGGGCCCCTGCACTCAACAGTGGACCCAGAAGTCATCGTCCCCTCGTCCAGCTCAGCGATCGGCCATGGGGGACCCCAGGTGTCCCCCCAGACCCAGCAGGCACCAGTCTCTGAGCTGGGGGACAGGGGTGGCCCCTCGCATGCTCCACGGCAGACTCAGAAGTGGACCAGAAGTATTTCTGGTCTGTTTCGAAGTCCACTGCTGAGTGCACAGGGGGACCCCCTCATGTTCCCATAGGACGCTTCATTCGCCCCACCATCTCAACGTTCACAAGCTGTGCCTGGTACCTTGAGGTATGTTGAAAAAACATATAAAGCTGTGTCTATGGCCAAATGGCAGCAGAATGATGCTGGCCAAATTTTGCTATGACAAAGGTGGTGCTCCAACCGATTTCTAATGTGAGAGTCATCAGTATAATGCTACAGTTTCTTAGCAGGAAAAGAAGCACGTTTAAGTTCTATAACTAAAATCAAGCCAAATGGCATGTTCATTTAGATTCTGGAGTGACTACTGCTGAGAAATAAGCTCCACCTACTTGTGTCCAAGCGTACAAATTAGAAAGCACCGATGGCTCAGGAACAGCCTTGAACACAGTAGTGAATGCATTCATAAGCATGCTACAAGCTGTGTCCAAGCTATCTAAGCTGCCTTATTTATGGGTTTACACTCCTGGAATAGGCTTGAGTAAACAGGACGCATGTCTCAGCAACAATCCCAGGCTCACACTGGCAACTGTACAGATCTACCCCAAAAGCTTTTGAGGATAAAAACTAGTCTGGAATGTCTGTAAAAAGTAGGTTGCAGATGCAATTAATAGTGGGAAATGAGAAAGGAAATGATGGAGAAGAGAGCCTGAAAAAAGGCTGAAAGGCAATTTTTAATTTTTTTTTTTTTAAATATATAAGCAGGCTTTTTATACTCGGACAACTGCAACTCGTAAAACGCAGGATATTGTTAAACATGAGTGTTGAAGACATGTAAAAGCCTGCAAATATAATTATTTTCTGGGTAAATTAATGTATTGTGGAAGAAGCCTATAGTCCTGATTTCCAGAGTTTTGAGCTGCTATGAATGAAATTAATCAGCATTGTAGATTCTCAGCCCCTACAATTAGGGAGACATGCATTATGCTGAAGAAGCTGCTCATAAATCAAGGAAACGGGTTTAAAAAAAAAAAAAATATCCCAGGCAGCAGACTTGTTTTTTTCTTACTCTAATATTAAAATTCTTTTGATGTTTCTGGGGCAGAGCACCTAGAAGACTCACATTTCTATGCATGCATTTATGTCCATGGATGGGTAGTCATCCCATCTGTATTTGGAGTCTGACACCTCTCTCAAAAAAAGAGAGGTGGAAATGCAGGCTCCAAGGATGGGCTATTCTACATGAAAGAGTTATCAGAATGGCACTTAACTATCACAACAGATGGATACTTTAGAAAAGTTCCTTATACAATACTAGCTCTAGAACAGAATCAAAAAGACCTAACATAATTCCTGCAGCAGCTTTGGGAAAGATAGGAAAGGTGACTACACATTATTGTATGGCTGCCTCTATTTGGCTTCTGTGGCTTAGTGCAGAGGTGGCCAACAGTTTTGGCAGGAGTGCCACAAATTAAGTCCCACCTCCTCACCAAGTGCTGCTCTGATCCCCATCCCCAGGTGTGCCGAATACTGGCCACTCCTGGTTTAGTGTGAACACAACTCCGTAAAACACAAGGAAATCCACTGGATTGTTGCAGGGGAATCAAGGGACACGCATCATGACAGTCTGTGGCAGGGCACTTGATGTGCCTGCCACTAACAGGTCAGGCAGCCTGCTGAGCCACTGGCAGGTGGGGTCAGGGCTAACTGTAGAGTCAACTGTCCCATGGGGCTGGCAGGAGGCTAGGCCTGAACAACAGAGCCACCTGATTGGAAGAGAGCTGGGTGTAGACAAGACATAAACCCAGACCCTACGAGTAGAGCTGACCATAACATCTTGGGAGCAGGCATAGGAATACCACCCAGCAGGAAGGCTGCTACTCCTGAATGCCAACAAGAAGAGTAACATCTGGAGGTTTGGGTAGGGACTTAGGCAATGGAGGAGTTCCTGGGTATCCAGTGTGGGTGTTGAGAGCCCTCAGAAGGGGGCTGAGAGTCTGTGCCCCTGTTGAGGGGCCAGGTGTCTGAGAGACCTGGTGAAGGGCCTGGGTGAACCCAGTGAGTGGGGCAGAGTACAGGGGCTTACAGAGGGGTCCAGCTGCGGCCAGACAGAGTGATCTATGGAGGGGCCTGACAGACCAGACTCGCAGAGACAAGAGGGCTGATAGCTCAAGGACTGACCCCAGGAATCTCAACTAGCCCCTGTGGGACCAGGGACCAGGAGGGGCCAAAGGGTGAAAGACCACAGCAGAGACTGCCAGAACCAGGAGCACCTGAAGTGCTTAACTGGCCCGAGGTGGAGCCAGGGCCTCAGAGAGGCCAAAGGTCCTTGTGTGGCCACACTCAAGACAGGAAGGTGTCAAGAGGCATGCAGCCCAGGATGACTATAGCTGGTGGGTACAAGAGAGTGAGCTGGAGCCAGAGACAGAGGACTTGGATACAAGATGGAGCCAGGGCCAGGGGGCCCAGTAGTTAGCAGCCGAAGAGCAGCAATTGACATCTAGATGGAGCCCAGAGAGGGACAAGCAGGATCAGGTAAACCTGAAGACCGATCCTGGGTAAAACCTAAAACTGCACCCTCCTGGGGAGGGTTAGCATGGTGGAGCTACCTGTGGTGGAGCAGCTTCCATGAAATGCCACATGTGGGCCACTAGAAAGCCTCAGCTCCCACTACCTTGTGGGTGACCCCAGGCAGAGGGAAGGCTAGGGGAGCACACCCTGACAGAGAAGCATTTGGCAGGTGGACTACGTGGGTCCAGAGGCCCAGTGAGGAACCAGAAACAATTGGGACCATGTGGGTCCAGCAGCCCAGTAAAGGGCCAGAGAATAGAGGGTAGGATTAGAAGGGTCTAAGTCCTAGAATTGCAAAGCCCAGCAAGGGGCCTGAGGCCTATAGTGAGGCCCAGAGTGCACAGTGGGACAGAAGGGTTCAGCAGCTCAGCAGGGGCCAGAAATAGAATACAGGGCTGGACAAGTCCAAGGGCCTGGAGAGCAGCTAAGAAAGGGAAGAATAAAAATGATCTAGGGCAAGGGACCAAGTAAGGAGCTGACAGCCCAGAGAGGGGTGGGGAGAGAGACTGGGTGGCCTAGTAGCCAAAGCAGTGGTTGGGTGAGACTGAGGGGTCTGTGGACCCAGAAGAGACCAAAGGATCTGGCAACCCAAGTGAGGCTGAAAGAGAGAGACTGAGGGGTCTGGCAGCCCAGGAAGAAGCTATGCGGAAAGACTGAGGGGTCTGAGGCCTGGAGTGGGACTGAAAGAAGCCAAGGGGCCGAAAGTCTCAGTGAGGGGCTGCATCAGCAACTGGTTGTAGGATGCCATCTGCGAGGCATGAGGCATGACGTAGGCAAGGTATGGAGCCATGCAACTGGCCCACAAGTCCATGACCACAATCCGGGTAGTCATTATAGTAAGACCAGGACAACCACCCTATTTAACATTATATTTCCATCAGGGCATGTAAGGCAAGACAGGCAGGCACCCTAGAGGCAGTGTGGCCATAGCTGTGGAGTCACCAAGAGGCATCACGCCACCCATGGAACCCCAACCTTGTGACACATTCCCACAGTTCTCTAGCCTAACAATGTATAAGTTTATTTGCTGATTAAGATGGCAAGACTCACATCCCATCTCCTCTCTGCAGCCTACTTCTTCCAGTGAACAGCTCATTTTACATTCTCTGCATATATCACATCTGAACCTTTTTTGCTGTATGCCTATTGTTTTGTATACCATTTCCTTCATGTCTCCCAAATAACAACGAAGTAATAGCCTCAGGACAGCTAGAATGCATTCACTCACTGAATATTACTGATTTATTGGCAACACCAAATAGGATGGATCAAACCAGGAAGGCCTTCATACTACAAAAGAAAGATTAACTTAAAGCAACCAACATGGCTGAGGTCTTATCTCAATGAAATATCTAGAGTTTTTGGATAGCTACAGCTGTTTTAAAAAAATCTAAACATGTATTTGCTTAAGAGATCTATTATAACCAACAATTATATAACCACCATTTTCAAAAGCATTCCCTTTTCTGGCAGTACCAGGCAGATGGCAAGTTGCCGTAGCCAAGCCTGAGCAGAGCAGCAGTTGTCCTAAATTGTTCACTGCAACCTCCAGTTCTGTACGTAGCAGCCCATATCCATTCCTTAATTACACCCAGGAGCTAAAGGTTGTCAGTAGAATGCAGTCTGCTCCAGATGAGGCATGGGACACTGGGCTGCATGCTGTATGGATGCTCCCCTCACTCACCTCCTGCACCATGTGCCCATGCAGACATCTCTCTCCCTGCCCCCCAAACACACACAATGGTCACTCCGCCACTACAGCAATGCAAACCCTCCCAATGCTGCACTGTGCACCCACATGGGAACCCCCCAGCCCTGCATCAGGCACGCTCCCCCTGCCCCCAACTAGGTTCACACTCTTCCCCTCACCTCTGGACCCCCAGCACTGCAGTGAATGGGAGTGTGCCTGAAGTAGGGTTGTAGCCATGCTGGCATACAGTGCATAAGTTCCCTATGCAGTGCAGTGAACTGCTCCACTCCCTGGGGCAAGAGCAGGAAACAGCAGCCACAGGAGGGAAGGAGAATCCAGAGACTTTGACTGCTGTTGCAGTTAAAGTAATGAGGGGGATAGGTGTCCTGGGAGGAGCCTAGGGACTATAACCTAACCCTTCACAGGCCACGTGCAGCCCAGGTCACCATCTAGACAGCCCTGGACTAACTAATCATAACAGTCCCTTCCACTATTAAAAATCTATGATGCTCATCTAGAATGTAGTAAGAACACTGTCAACAAGTGTCTGAGAAAATGAACATAGCTTGATAAACAGTATTAAAAATTCTAGAGAAGGTTTACTAGACTAGGGTTTAGACCAGGTCTAACATGGCTTCAAAGACTATGACTTCATCATCTATAATCATGACTACCAATATTATTTTACTGCTAAATAAAATTGTAGTTATATTATTTATTACACTGTCAGACAGCAATAAGCAACCATACAAGTTGCATATTCTGAAACTACCCACAAAACAACAACATCCTTTTGTTATTTTATAGTCAAATTTGCCACTCTCAGAACTGGTACCAAGTAGGAGCAGATTCCTAACAAGAAATAACAAGAATTCCTAATAACATAAGGAATTCAAGACAAATGATGAGATAAATGTTCATGCAAGTTTTAAAGAGCTGCTGACATCTCATGAAATACGCTGCAAGCCACCCTGCTTTGAAATTATTTTTCTCGTAGATTGCATACGTTTTTTGTGTTTCTCTTCCTTTATTCCCAATAAGACATGTATAGATATACTAAGAAAATATTAAAAAGGAGAAAGTTTTGGTTTCAGACTACATCTGTTCCAATAAGGAATTAGCTAATGAATTTGTCAAACTACAAGGAACTATTTTTTAATGATGGAAAATGGAGACACCAGATAACCTTTGTGTTAACTTAAAATAATTTGCCCACCTGATAGACCCAGTAAGCAAGAGCATGTCTGGTCTAAGACTGAACATGGAAAAGTGAGCTATGCACTTACCAGTTTCAGGTTTGTACATGCAGAGGGTAAAGCTGCTGATCATCTGGCTGGCTCTCCAGTGCATATAAGGTATGTGGATTTGCAAATATTGTCACGTTTTATGTTATTCATAAAGCAAAAAGAAAACTTCAATAAAAATGGACTACATACTAAATAAATTGGGGCTAAAAAGCGTGATGTATTTTGTGGATGCTAACAGACCAATTCCAAAAAAAACAGAAATCCACAATACAAAATCTGACCTCACAGCTGACACTACACAGCATGTTTGTTGCCAGTTTCAGCAACAAGAACAAAGGTTTGACTGGGCATGAAAAGTGAACTACATTTTCACATCCAGGGATGGCCCCTTGAGGGGGCCTTGGGAAGTATAGTCTGCCATTGACCATGCTGTACTGATTCTGAGAATAAATACCATTAAGGACTTAATTAAGATTAAATTAAGAAATGGTTCTATTCACAAAAAGCGTCTGTAATAATGGCATTGGGAAGTTCCATGTTTATTGTCTCTCAATTATTCCATATATAATTTAATCACCTTACAAGCAGAGGGAAAAAGCTTCCTTTTAAAACTGCTGCTCCTGCAAACTCAATTTGACATTTTAGAAGTTCATCTGGATTATTACCAGATTTTTCATCATAGACACCATTAAAAGTTACATAGGATACTGTTGGGCCTTCAAGGATACCCATGCAACTCCACTGCCTTCCATAGGTCCACAAATGCAATTAACTGGAGCTTTCAGTGACATTCTGTTGGTGATGCACAAGATAGAATAGAGTCCAAACTTTAGTCTGTGTTACCTAGTTTGATTTTTCAGAGGTAATAATCATACAAACCGATGGCAATTTTTTTCTTTCATGAAGTCAGCATATCTATCTTTAAATACAGCATGAGAACAGAACTGATATGATGAAAGAGGGTGCCAATTTTATCTAATCACTTTTCAAACCAGAACCACAACACAAAACTATTACCAAAAACAGTTTAGAAAAAAAATTAAGCTGGAAAATAATTCTTAAAAATGTACTGAAATTAAAATATGATCGTCAAAGATATCCCAATGGATAATAATTATGTATTCTGCAAGCTGATTTTTGAGGCAACGAAGCAACCATTACTTATTTAAACAAGCACTAAATAAGCATTATGGTTGTTTATTCTAAGGAGATATGTGCTTACATTCTTCAGTAAGCCAGTTTTGTCAGTTTCTTAATTGGAGGATAACAGAGCACTGATTTTAACATGTTGGCCTGCCATTTTGTCATATACTACTGTGATCAGGTTAGAATACAAAAGCCAGATTTACATAAGAAATACTTTAGAAGTGCAGAGTGTGTAATCTAATTCTGTAGGTACTGACTCAGACTTTTAACTAGGCTAATTAATAAACTTCAGTGAAGCTGTGCTCAAGTGCATAAGCTGTTAACTGGTGTTTGAGTTTTAGTTTAATATTTAGTAGTTCTGAAAGATTCACTTAACTCTTACTGGACTACATCCTTGTAATAATTTAACCTAGGACGGTCAAACTGGTGGCCCATGGGCCAGCCACACGTTTATAACCGCTATAAATGTTAATGAAAAGAAACCATCTCTTACACTTCTCTATTATTTTTTACACATTTCTATTGTAGCCTTAACCACAAGAATACCTGAGCAGCCATCACTCTATTACAGGGGTTGGCAACGTTTTTGGGCAGACTGCCAGAAACACCCCAAACCTTGACTTGTAAGATGCTGGTGGGCAGGGGGCGTGGTGGGTGGGGAGGAGAGAGAGCTGCCAGAGGCCAAATCCTTGTTGGAGCAGCACAGCCCCAGCCACTTCCCTACCACACGCCCCAAGGTTTGCATGCCAAGCAAAATGCCAGGGATTGCCTACCTCTGCTTTATTGGACTTCAGAGGAAGCTGCAATTGTTCCTTGCCTCCCAGTAGCAGAGGACTCATTAGAAAATATCTTAATTGCACCTTCCTATGAAGTGCTGGACCCACTGCTGTGGTAGAATCCATCTACCATGTGACAGACTCAAGCTTAATTCCTGGATGTGCCTATAACCACAGCCATCAAGGCACCAATCATCTGGACTTGGTCTGGCCTTTGGATACTGTCTCAATGGTCTAAAGGGAGGATAGGTCTGGGCAGCCTCCACTTTTCCAAACTCCTGCCTAGGCATGTGTGTTGAAGGTCTTGGTGACCTTTCAACTGTACACCATAATCCAGAAGGATTGATGGCCTCCCACAACAAAGTGTTGGGAGCACTAAACTTCTTGTGCAATTGGTAGTGAGTGATCTGTACATTCAGGCAGGGACTTGGCATGTCACAGTACCGAGCTCTCCATGTTTCTTTTAATTAACTCCTCACAATAACAACATTAAGTGAAGAGATGTTTTGCCAAAGGGATCAGGACTTATCTATTATGGGGAATAAAGGCTAATGAAAAATCCTATGGAAGTTTTGATGTGGCAAGTGATTTTGCCTGTGAGACCATGGGAACAATGTCAATTCAATTTTAAAATAAAGTAAACCACATTTATTTTGATTTAGTCCAAGAGACATTTTGGTTCTACCTACCATAAAAGTATCTTATGGTTCAACCCCACCCCCTGCTTCATGTAGTACAAGGTAGCATAAACGAGTCTGCTGTCAGGTCAGTACTTGTTAGAGCTTTG
This sequence comes from Crocodylus porosus, assembly GCF_001723895.1. Taxonomy (NCBI): domain Eukaryota; kingdom Metazoa; phylum Chordata; order Crocodylia; family Crocodylidae; genus Crocodylus; species Crocodylus porosus. Next base: position 33,440,847 of record NW_017728950.1, read on the forward strand.
AAATGCGTATGCTTTAGGCTGCCATATTCTCTACCGTACCACAATCATTTTTTTAAAAAGTGACGCCTTGCTATCAGTTTCCAGTTATCTGTCAATATCAGACATGGATTTCTCTATGTAAAGAGCTTCACAATTTATTATCTAGTGGAATTTATTAAAAATAAAATATTTGTTACTTTTCTTTAAAAAATAAAAAAAAGCTTTGCTAATACTTTTAAAACTACAGAAATATATTGGAGATGCTTATTTGACAAATTAAACAGATTTCTGTTGTCCACCTAAAGGGAATTCAAAACTTGTGCATGTTTAAAAGGTTTTAAAGGTTGAGAAGGTCCTCGCTTAAGGCCCTATTTCACCTGAATGCAACAGAAATGTATTGAAACTTTATGCAGGGAAAATTGAACAAATATTATATCTAAAAGGATGTGGTTACATTCAACAGGATGCAGTTCAACAAGGACAAGTGCAGGGTGCTGCACCTGGGGAGAGGAAACCAGCATTATGGTTATAGGTTAGGTAGGGGCTGACCCTCTCGGCAGCACACAGGCAGAGAGGGATCTTGGAGTCAGGATTGACTTCAGGATGAATATAAGTTGTCAATGCGACAAAGCAATAGGCAGAGCCAACCGCACCCTGTCCTGCATCAACAGGGGCATCACTAACAGGTCCAGAGAGGTCTTGCTCCCCCTCTATGATGTGCTGGTCAGTCCGCACCTGGAGTACTGTGTCCAGTTTTGGGTGCCGCACTTCAAGAAGGACGTGGGGAACCTGGAGAGGATCCAGAGGAGGACCACTTGTATGGTTAAGGGCCTCTGTGGTCAGCCCTATGAGGAGAGGCCGAGGGACCTGAATCTCTTCAGTCTCTGCAAGAGGAGACTGAGGGGGAATCTTGTGGCTGCCTACAACCTTATCAGGGGCCACCAGCAGGGACTCAGGGAAAGCGTATTCACCAGGGCCCCCCTTGGAGTCACCAGGAACAATGGCCACAAGCTGAGGGAGGATAGGTTTAGGTTGGATATTAGGAAGAACTACTTCACTGTAAGGGTGGCCAGAGCCTGGAATAGGCTTCCTAGAGAGGTGGGCTCTCACCTTACCTAGAAGTCTTCAAGAGGAGACTGGATAGGCACCTGGCTGGGGTCTTATGACCCCTCCACCCCCAGTGCTCCTTCCCGCCCATGGCGGGGGGGTTCGGACTAGATGATCTGTCTAGGTCCCCTCCGACTCATTGATTCTATGATAAAAGCTACAGTTTTCAAAGTGTACTCGCTATTCGTAACAAAATCTAAATGTACAAAAAATGCCACAAAACTCACATGCAATTCATTTGCTATACATTTTTTCATTTTTAACACAAACATTTAAAGTACCATATTTATTCAAATCTAAGATGAAGCCCCTCATCTTACATTTGTGTACAAAGAGAAGGGTGGAGGAACAGGCAGCTGCTGCAGCTTTGACTCTGGCGATGAGCCCAGGTCAGGCCCAGAGTCAGACCTACAGCATCCTCCTGCCCTCCCCTCTACTTGCTCTTTGCAGCTTCTGCCCTTTCCCTCCTCCCTCCCCCACCCCCTTACCATCAGCTCAGCTCAGCTCTGGTTTGGGCTGGATTTCCTCCTGGGCCAGGAGTACAAGGAAACTCCATCCCCTGCCCTCCCAATTAGCAGTGCTGCTGCTGGATGGCCAGGCAAGAGCTGTGTTCCTGAGTAGTGTATGAGAGTAAGGAGGCGTAAGGAGCAGAGACTGCGAGGAGTGGGGAATGGAGAGCAGAGATTGTAGGGAGTACAGGGAAGAGACAGATTTTGGGGAGCAGGGGGATAGGATGGTGCCAGTGGCAAGAAAGCTGCAGGGAGAAAAAAAGTGTGGGGGCAGGGGGTGGGGAGCAGAGGGCAAGGGGGCCACCTGACCCCTCCAGCCCCTCCCCCTGCTTTCCCTGTTGTAGCAATGGAGGGGAACAAATTTATGACAACTGTCCAATAATTTTACAGATACAGAATCTAGTTATTTTTTAAATTACAAATCTTCCACATATAGAATCTAATTGCTGGGGGGGGGGTGCATCTTAAATGCAGGGATGTTTGAGATTCAAGTAAATACGGTGCATTCTTTCTTTTCTGTTCTATTTTCACATGGTCTTCACCACTGTACCTTCTGAATTTTTTTGAGGACTGCATTAAACAATGTGACCAGCATCTGACACATGGGATTCACGTTCTCTCATCACCTTCTTACCACGAGAACTGTATTTAAAGGATAGCAGTTTGTAATGTGGATAAACATGGTATATTCAGAGATATTTCTAGTTCATAGATTCTTAGAGATTCATAGATAGTAGAGTCAGAAGGGACCCCAAAGAATCATCATAGTAGAGTCGGAAGGGACCTATTAGGTCATTGAGTCTGACCCCCTCCCCTGGGCAGGAATGAGTGCTGGGGTGAGATGACCCCAGCCAGATGTCTGGCCAATCTCCTTTTAAATTCCTCCAAGGAAGGGGACAGCACCTCCTCCCTTGGAAGCTTACTCCATATTTTGGTAACCCTCACTGTAAAGAATTTTTTCCTGATGTCCAGTCTGATTTTGCTGTCTTCCAGTTTGTGCCCATTATTTCTAGTTCATAGATAGTAGAGTCAGAAGGGACCCCAAAGGATCATCATGTCCAACCCCCTGGCTCAGGCAGAAAAAGGACCGAGGTCAGACAACCCCAACCAGCTGCCTATCTAGCCTTCTCTTAAAGGCCTCCAAGTTAGGTGATAGTACCACGTCTCTTGGCAGCTCATTCCAAATTCTGGCCACCCTTACTGTGAAAATTTTTTTCCTAATGTCTAACCTGAATCTATTCTCCACTAGTTTGTACCCATTATTCCTAGTTACTCCTAGGGGCGCCCTGGTAAATAGCGCACCTCCAACTGTCTGTTGTCTTCCCTTGATAAACTTATAGGCTGCTACAAGGTCTCCCCTCAGACGTCCCTTCTCTTTAAATAATATTTCCATGCTTAGGTATACATTTCTCCAGACATGGGATTACTAGATTATAAACACCTTTTGATACCTCTAACAAGCACAATTAGATAAGTTTTGTTTTATCTCTAGTATGTTCTATATAACTTAACATCTGTTTTCCCCCAATATGTACAATCTAGATTTAAACAAGGCAGAAATATTCTGAAACCAAAGACATGAGCCAGTCTTCCCTTACAAGAGATGTCATGGATCTGGAAGGCAGTTCTGTACAGCTCTGACTCTTCTGTTTTAAAATCAAATACCATGGATATCACAAAAGGTTTCACGATTTAGTATTTGATTGGATTCTGTCAGACATAAATAAGGCAGTTTTCCCCTTCACAACTGTTAGCACCACGAGACTGGAAGAATATTCCTGAGCCAACAAATCCAGTCCTGCGCACTTCACAGGCAACCCTCTATGCAAAGAATATAAAGACACCCACCCTAAACTCTCATTTACAACACAGCCACATAGTTTTTTTTGGTTTTGTTTTATGAATGCTATAGCCAACCACTGTTAAAAAGTGAGGGGAAATGAAAAGCACCACCAGTGCCCTGACAAAGCAACAGCATAATGATTACAGACGGTTAATATATGCTCAAAGGGACCTAGGGAAATAGCCATGCCACATGCTACAGAAGAAGACAACCCCAGTCTTTGCCAATATGACCAGGAGAAAAATTCTTCCTTGTTCCTAAATCTGGCAATCAGTTGGACTCTGAGAAAAAGAACAAGACCCTCTGGACAGGTTCATCAAAGATTTTTAAGTACCAGCAGGGACACTGGTGCACCCCACTCTAAACCTCTGGCTGTGACTAAAATCTACCACTACAGAAGCAGAGTGGGGAAAAAACCCTAAGTCAATAAAGCATCAGGTGGAGAAAGAGAGCAGGAATTCTTCCTGGATCTCCCAGACCAGCAAATAGCATGACGCACTATTTCTAACCTAAGGAGGGTAACACAGTGATTGTTTACAGTCATTAGAGAAGTGTGGGGAATTCAAGGAACAGGAGAAACGTTTGCGACAAGGCAGTGACTTACCTCAACTTCACAGTAACTAGAGCTCATAAGGAGGTAGCACATGATACAAATGTTATACTCTGCCAAGCGACACAAGGTTGAATGGTTAACTGGCACGCTGTATTTGACTAGCATATTGTATTTCTCTAAGGTTCAAGACTTCTGGCACCCAGTTTTCTGACACACTGTCTCCTTCACCTTTTGCTAACCAGAGAAGTCAATATTTGATCTTGCCTATGAAATATAAATAGCACACAACAAGCAGCAGAACAGGAAATGGGGATAAAAGGTGGAAGGCTAGCTTGGAGGTCCTAAGCAGACCAGTGATAATCAACCTATCTGGCTCTATGGGCTGGATAAGATAAGTGGTGCAGAGCCCATCCACAGACCAGATCCAGCACGGGGTCAGTCCATGGTTGCAATCACCAGCTAGTAAGCCGATGTCTCTACCCAGACTATGAGTCTTAACATATATAAACATTATATTAATAGCAGCAATGAGAAATTATAAGAATTATATACAGTTTCCTTTGTAAATACATCATATTACCAGCTCCATGCAATTTCTGTGTATTTACTCCAGCACTGGAGACCTGTTTCTGTTTGCCTGAATATTAAAAAAAAAAGTTTCTGGCACACAAGGTTGCAAAAGAATACTGTCAGCAAATGAAAACAGCACAAGACAATGCTATTATCGTCCTGAGTCTGCATTCATAGTCCAGCAGCTCCAGTCTCAGTCTCTGGATACTCATAGCTTTCCCAGATGAAATTAGCAAGAATGTGGTCAAGTCTATTACAAGGTAGATTCCCCTCTGTTTTACAGAGGCTGATTAGCAAAACTGTAAAAGGCAGACTATGGAGTTGTTTGAGGGGAAGGAAGTGTCCGGGGGAGCAGCAGAGCAATAGGCAGCATGATACTCTGGGTCTAAGGAAAAGAGTAACAGAAATGCTCTTCCTTTCCAGAAATCTTGGATCCTTGCCTTTTCAGCAGCTAGGAGGTCTGGATTTTTAAATACAGCAAACTACTGAAAAAGTGTGTGACAGAGCAAAGGAAGAGCAGCTTGGTGGAAGCTCAGCAGCTAACAGGGGTGATAGTCACTGACTCTTCTCATCAGGGCATTGTCCCCAGCTGCTGCTAGTGGCTCACAACTCGGAGATCTCTGTTTGACAGGTTAAGCTTTCATCCCTCAAATGCATGGTAAATGTTGCAAGTCCAGAGAAAGGTAAGGTGGGTGTTAGTCTGAAAACAGGCCCAAAAGCAGAGGGCAATGAAAATGGTTAGGAGGCTATGGCACACAACTTACAAGGAGAGACTGAGGGAACTGGGTTTATTTAGTTTACAGAAGAGAAGACAAAGAGGATTTAATAGCAGCCCTCAACTACCTGAAGAGGGGTTCAAAAGAGGATGGAGCTAAACCATTCTCCATGGTGTCAGATGACAGAACAAGGAGCAATGGTCTCAGGTTGCAGCAAGATAAGTTTAGGTTGGATATTAGGAAAAACTCTCATTAGGAGGGTAATCAAGCAGTTACCCAGAGAGCAGTGGCAACATGTAGGGGGTGCTTGGGGGTGCACATGCACCCCCTGACAGGTCACGCTCCCCACACAGGTGATGGGCGGGGGGGCAGGCGGGAGCACTGGTGCCCCCCCCTGTGAACACTGGCCAGGGAATGGAAGGTGCCGGATGAAGCTCCGTGGCCACTTCCTGGTCAGCATGATCAGCAGTGGGGGACCACCCCCGGTCAGCGAGACTGGCCACAGGGGGACCCCCCTGCTGGCTGACTGGTTGCTGGCGGGGGGCACATGGCCCCCCTGACTAAGGTGGCACCAGTCTCCTATGCCAGAGAAGTGGTGGAATCTCCATCCTTGGAGGTTTTTAAGACCTGGCTAGACAAAGCCTTGACTGGGATGATTCAGTTGGGGATGGTCCTGCCTGGAGCAGGCAGTTGGACTAGATGACCTCCTGAAGTCTCTTCCAACCCTCATCTTCTATAATTCTATGAAAGCACAGTAGAGTTGCACCTTGTAGAAAACTGAATGATAGATGCAAAAGCTTTTGTGAGTAGCAGCTCACTTCATCTGCTGCTCACAAAAGTTCATGCATCTCAAGCCCAGGTTAAAGTGAATGCAGCCAAAGTGGACACACCAGAACTGCAATAAGCATCTTCCAAAAATGGAGCAAATTACTGAACAGCTGAAGACAACCCTTTTGCTTTCTACCTGGGGAAGAGGCAGCACAGCATTACAAGGCAAAAAGTACTAAAAGATGCTATGAGGAAGGATGCAGAAGCAATGTTCCAGTTACTGTATTGGTTAAGCAAAGTCAAGTGTTGTATCTTCGTTTATTTAGAGCTGGGTTCTGTTCCCAGCTCTACCAGTAGCTACCAAGCCTAAATGGCCCTGAACAAGCTACTTTCTGTTCCTCAGTTTCCCCATATGTAAAATGGGTATAATAAGTTGCACCTCACATGTAAAGCACTTGAAGATCCAGTGATGAAAATTTCATAGCACTATACCTAGCTTTCTGAAGTAAGTAATTTTCTAGTACTAATACTACAATATACTGCTTGTAAATGTAACAGGTATCCTGTAGAGTAAGCCAGGACACACACATTACTTCAAAGCTTTGCATTTGGTAAATACACTCTGTAAACTGGGGGTAAAAAGTTGAAAATTCTGGATTTTTTTTAAATTTATGGAAACAGAAAAAACTCCAAAAAAGGGGACAACAAGAAAAGATATTTTAGGAAAATGAAGTGAAAAGGATTTGTCTCCTGTTAAAAATAGAGAACAGCAACATGATAGTCCACAGAAAAAAGGGAAAAGTCGATTATTATACAGAAGTGTACTTTTCTAAATTCATTTCAGTAGTGTTATTTTAACCAAAATAAGTCTTCTTTTAAGAGACCCTAACCTAGTAAGATGAGTGTCCTCCAAAGATGTAATTTCTCTGACAGGAAGAAATTATAAATGAAGAATCACAGCAGTGTCTTTTTAATTTAGACAGAAGGGAAGCAGACAGTTCACAGACTTTTAGTCCATCACAATATACTCTGTCATAATATGAGCTTGATTCTTCCCAAGTTATTAACAAACCACAATGTAATAGACAGCAACAGTATTGTACCCCTGAGACACATCATTTAGCTCTGCCTCTACAATTAAATACTATACCTCTAAACCAAAATTTGTGTGCCTGTTTTTTAAAGTACATTTAGCCAAGATAAGTCAAAGAAAACAGGCTGCATTAAAGATATTGTTACAGAGTATAGAAATTATGTTCATAGCACAGCTCTCTCATAAAGTTCTGATAATACTGAACTTCTGTCTGATCTTAAATTGCAGAGTTAAAGAATCACCATACAGGGATGTATTCTCAAAATGATTTTCAAACTAAAACTAAAACTATGCTGGAAACCAATCATCATTTTCTGTTATCAAAAATATGGAAAAGGATGTAAGAAAAATTTGGAATCCCACAGACTCAAATCCTACCATCCCACCAAAGTTACACATGACCTATTAGAGAAGTTCATCAAACACAGAGGTACAGGAAAACTTAGAGTGGCCATTAATTAAGCCTTCCTAGCCTTTAATAATTAATATGCAGAATATGTGATATGCTTATAATTCCTTTGTACGTGGACAATTACTGATACTAGAACATTTTTACTCTAATGACTTGGTCACTTGAAGCCAGCTTGGCTCTTAAGTATCCAAAAGTCACCTTTAAAAATACAGGTTTGTGAGCTTAGTGGCGTATACTGGGGGTGGATAGGTGCACATGTACCTAAGGCATGGATTTGTGCACTGACCAGGTGGGTGTAGGTGTGTCCAGAGCAAAGACATGTGTACTGTCTTGCATGCACTGGAGAGGGGGATGTGCATGTATCCAGTCCAGAAGTGTGTGCACCCAGATCAGTGCACTAGGGAGGTGGGGGTGCTCATGTCCAGTGCAGTGATGTGTGCTTAGATCTGTGCACTGAGGCTAGGTACGTGTGTGCATGTCCAGTGTAGAGGTGTGTGTTTCCAGGCGTGTATACTGAGTAGGTGGGTGTGCACCCAGATCCATATGCTGGGGTGGAGGGAAGGGGAGGGGAGAGGTTTGCAAGTATCCAATGCAGAGGTGTTTGATCCCAGGTGTGTGCACTGAGCAAAGGGGAGGTAGGGTGCACTGAGCAAAGGGGAGGCAGGAGTGTGTGCACCCAATGGAGGCACGTGCATCTAGATGGATGTACCAGGGGAGAAGGCTGCATGTGTACCCTGAGCAGAGCTGTGCGCACCCAGATCCATGACAGGGGAGCAGGGAAAAAGGTGCATGTGTAGTAAGCCCAGGTATATGTGCTGAGCAGGTGGGTCCATGGATACTGGGGGAGCGGAGGGGGGAGGTCTGTGTGTATCTAGTGCAGAGGCGTGTAAGTGTGTGCACTGAGCACTGGGGCAGGTAGGTGTGTGTGCACCCAGTGGAGGCACATGCACCTAGATGCAGGCACCGGAGAGGTAAACGTGCATATACCCGAAGCAGAGGTGTGTGCACCTAGATGGCAGGCACCAGGGGGAAAGCTGCATGCGTACCCAGTGCAGAGGCATGTGTGCACCCAGAAGCAGGGTGAGTGTGCCTGTAGCTAGGGCAGAGGCGTGCATTCCCAGGTGTGTACAGGGAGCAGGTGGGCGCACGCCTCCTCAGTGCAGAGGCGCGTGTCCAGATGGGGGGGGAGGGGGCGGGTGTGTGCACTCGGGAGGCCAGCATGCAGTTGTGCCCAGCCCAGATCCATCCACGGGGGAGGCAGGCACGCAGGTGCGCGCATCCCAGGTGCGTGTGACAAGGCGGTGCGGCGTGGTGCGTGCCCCGCGCGCCCTGCCTCGCCCCCTCCTGCCCTGCCCTCGTGCCCCGGGGCAGCGCCCGCGCTTACCGCCGCCTGCTGGAAGGCGCCCTTGGTGTAGGTGCCGCCGCCGCGGTAGGTGATGGCGGGGATCTCGTGGCCGAGCAGGGCGCACTTGTGCTGGCGCGGCCGGCGGCGGGAGATGTAGTCCACGCGCGCCGCCACGTTGGCGCGGGACGAGAAGGGCACGATGGCGACGCGCGTGGCGGCCGGCACGACGGGGAAGGCGGACAGCAGCTTGCGCACGAAGCGCAGCTCGGCCTGGAAGTTGGCGGCGCCCACGCTGGACGACTCGTCCACCAGGAAGAGCAGCTCCAGCAGCCCGCTGCGCTCCCGCAGCCGCCGCACCTGGCGCCGGAAGGCGCGGCCCAGCTGCTCCACGCGCCCGCCGCCCGTGCCG
>NW_017728950.1:33450250-33457169 GCF_001723895.1 Crocodylus porosus
GCGCCCACATGCTCCCGCCTCTCGCCTCGCCTCAGAGGAGCTGCCGGCGCCGGCTAAGAGCGCGCCTCGCCCTGCCCCGGGCCGCGCTGAGTGGATGGCGGGGCCGCCCCTGCCCCTGCCCCGGGAACCGCCCCGGGAGCCCCTGATGGATCCCAGATGTCTGGCGGCGGCGGGAGGGAGGAGGCGTGTGCGTGTGTGCGGGGCGAGGGGTCCGGATACCAGGCGTGCCGGGATAATTGGAAACACGTCGTGGAGGGATCAGCGCCCGCGGGGGGCGGGACTGCGTGTGCCTGGGTCGGGGAAGGAGCTCATCCCCCACCCAGCTCTGGTCAGAAAGGCTCTGCCTCCCCTTCCAGCATCAGCAACGGGGGATGAGTGTACCTGTGTGGTGTGAATACGTGTGTGTAGGGGAAGGAGTTCGCCCCCCCCCCCAATTCTCGTCAGAAATGCTTCCCCTCCTCTTCCAGAACCAGCAACTGTGTGTGTGTGTGTGTGTGTGTGTGAAGAGAAGCCCCCCCCTCCACCTCCAGTTTTGGTCAGAAATGCTTCCTCTTTCCCTCCAGATCAGCAAATGTGTGTCTGTGTGTACCTGTGTGGTGTGTAGGGGAAGGTGTTCACCCTTCCCCCCCCCCCAATTCTGGTCAGAAATGCTTCCCTTTCCTCTTCCAGGTGTGCATGTGTGAGTTCACCCCCCCCCCATCAGAAATGCTCCCCCTCCCCTTCCAGAATCAGCAAGCAGCTGTTACTTCCAGCGGGAAAGCCACCTCTTGCCTGTATTTTGAGACGTGTGTTAAATGACTTGGGATTCATTTTCTCTTTTTGTTCCAAAAGAAGCATGTGCCCCAGGCTAGATGCTGCCCTGGGATCTTTCCCCAGTGCCTGGCTCTGCCGCAGACGCTCCCCGTGACCTGAAGCAAAGTTGGTTCACTTCTCTGTGCCTCGGCTTCCGCAGCCTCCAGTACAGAACCAGTTCTGATCCCACTAGTGGTTGTGGTGTACTCTGCCAGTCAGTGGGCATGTCTACATGTTCATTAATGTGCTTTTGATACTGCACATTTAGTTTAGTACTTCCTTAATAAAGCACTAACTAAATGCACAGTACCTGAAATTACTGCGCGGTAGCCCCGACGCAGGGTTACTTAGGGATGCTTGCTGCACATTAGCCTAACAACACTGCGCAGTAGGCTATTATCACGGTTTTTGCCATGGCACACTACTGCATATTTTGTGTAGATGCGCCTAATGCTCCCAAAGATACAATTAACATAATGGGCCAGATTCTCACTGGAAAAGGATGTGTTTATTTATTGGGAGAGTTGGTTGGCAGCTCAGAATTGGAAGGTGTATAATGAGATTCAGACAAACAGACTGGGTAAATGTATCAATACCTAGACAGCAGACATATAGGGTATCTTTTGTTAATCTGTTTAAGTCGACACAGAGGACCAAGGGACCAGTATAAAGCCACTAGTTGTGTTCAGTTCTCCACCTTGATCTTTCTCTAGAACAGTTTCTGAGAAAGACACTCCCTGTCTGGAGCTCCTGCCCCCATCCAAGCCCTTCTCTGTTTCCTTCTATTTTATGCTTTGGATCACTTCTTGGCAAAAGATCATATTTTTTAACTTACTGACACAGTATCATCTCTCCCTTCCCATCTAACCATTTTCCAGTTCAACCAGGCACTTACTTAACTCAAAACAACTGCTGAACTCTTCCCCTGCAGGGAGGAGCTCAGACCCTTCATTTATTTCACCCAGCTAAGTTGCCTTCAACAGGGCTTATGTTCAGCTTTTCTGGTCCCTTGCTTCAGCTCCTGCTTTCTAATGTCATTCAGTTTTGAGTAATCAGTTCTCCTAGGGCAATTTTAAAGGAAATGGTGAACTATTTGGTGGTCTCTATCAAAGACAGCACACTACATTATAGCCTTCCTCCCTGGCATCTCTACTTATGGATAATTGATGCCAACAACACTCCCACTTACAGTCAGAAAACAAACTCAATTGCAAATAGCCAGTTAGTATAAGGACGGAGGTTATCACTTGATTAGGCAAAAAACAAACTGTGTTGGGAATGAAAGGGATACAAACATGTAGCTATGTATTATTTTCACATCTATACAATCATTTTCAGCCCAGAATGGTTCACAAATGTATAGCTTTGTTACAGAAAGGCAGCCACTTTTGTAGCCAATTGTCAAGTGGTACACTATACCATCATGAAGAGAAGCAACGTTTTTGTTTGGAACTATAAGTGGCAGATCTACTGCATTGGTTAAGCTGTGATGGTAAGTAATGTAGGTATACAGCAGTGTATAGGCTCCATCCACAGACCCTAAGCAGCCATGTCAGGCTTACAGAAAGCTGCTTTAGAGAGGCAGCTAAGGATTGCTTCTGACATAATTTCTCAAGTGACAGAGCTGATTCTATATTACCTAAACCCGGCTCCACTCCAAAGGGGCAGCAAAAGACCATGGTTTATACCAGCCTAACTGAACTCTTATTTGGCACAGGTGTCCTGTTGGCACAGCAGTCAGCATAACTTAGTCTTAGAGCATCCCTTAGGCTGTTCTGGAACTATGAATTGGAAAAACTATGGGCAACTATGAATTGGAAGGACAGGGAAAAAGGCAGCTGAGGAGATCTCTGGGTGCGTCTACATATGTAAATGCTGCTGGATGGGTTTACTTCAAAGTAATTTACCTCCAGAGTGACCCCCCCCCCCAGGCAGGCATCTACACATGCATGCATTTGGGAACAGATTTGCTGCCACCCTGCTCTGCCCCCCTGTAGCAGCAGCTGTGCGGTAGGGGGGGGGAGCTCCAAGCTCCCCCTGGGTGCTAGCCCAGTGGCTGGCAGGAAGTACAGGGCCAAGAAACAGCTGTCTCCTGGCAGGGGCTGAGAGATTGCTTCCTGCCCCACCCCAGAACTGCTTGTTACCAGGGCAGGCTCCAGTGGTGGAGCCCAGGCAGGGGCAATGCCTCCTGCCCTGGCAGCAGGGGGCTCCCAGCCCCAGATCCCTAACTGGGAGTAGGGGACTTGGAAAGAGCTGTCAGGGAGGATGACATGGTCCTCACCTGGGCTCTGGTGATGGAACCCCCCCCAGCAGCAGACAGCTCATAGAGGCAAGAAGCAAATTTCCCAGGCCCTGAATCATGATTGCAGAAGTAGGACGAGGAGCTCCCTGCTGGTGGAGCATGGGGACATTGTCCCCACCCCAGCTCCGATAGTGGAGCCCACCCCAGCAGCAGGTAGCTCCCGGGTGCAGGGAGCAATCTCCCACCCCCTGTTACCCAGCTGACCAAGAGCAAATTTGCTCCTGGTTGGCTGACTTATGACTTACATACGACATATGGCTGCATCTACACAGGACACTGACTGTGCGATAGTTACTGCACAGTCATATAGTACTTGCATATACAAATTATGAAATGACTGCACAGTAACCAGAGTTACTACGCAGAAGCATCGCTGAATGGCCTTTTGGTGATGCTGACTGTGCAGTAGTTCATTTCTACTGCACAGTAGCATCGCAGCACAGTTCATGCCATGCGATGCTACAGCACAGTAATATTGAGCTACTGCACAGTCAGCCTCATGTAGATGTGGCCACTGTGCAGAAATTACTTGGCATTTAATTTGTTACTTGCATTTGCAGGGAGCAAATTAACTGCCAAGTAGAGCAAATTACCATGCACTAAGGGTCTGCATGCATAAAGGGTGATGCTTACTATACAGTAATTTGCTCTATTGTACAGTAAAGCATCTCGTGTAGACATGTTCTCAGTGGAGTTGAGGAAACATCTCTTTTGACTATTATAGTTCTCAGTTTATTCACTGCAGAATAAGGAATTATTTAAGAAGAAGATACTTTCAAGTTCTTGGACGAGTTTACAGGTTTAGAGCTAAAAATACTACAGTATTTTACAAGGACCATCGTTGCTCTTAGTACCTAAGAAAATCTGCTACATATGTTTCAGTGAAGAGGAAAAAATTATACATATTGGTTCAATTACTGTTGGGCAGTTATAATATTTTTTTGCTGTCCCTGCCAGAGTGGGAGTCAGCAATACAAGATACTAACTCTGGAAACACAGCAGTTTAGTTCAATCTCAGTTCTCATGAGGTTGTTGAGAAGCTGAAATTCTAAAAGACAGTTGTATATTAAATTCCCTGGACATATGGTATTTGTGAAAAATCATATTCTGCTTCATGGCCAACTGAACAAACAAGCAGTCTAGTCCTATGGTCATTATATCTTGAAAGTGGTTATCATACAAGGTCAAAACCCAGGATTATGTGATACTGAGAAGAATGAGGGTAGGTTCAAGAAAATTAGGGCAGTTGGCGGGGGGGATATTTTTTAAATGGTAGATAATTAATATAAAAGATGATGAAAAGCAGGAATGATCTGTAACCACTTACATTAAAAAAGGAATTAGGCACATCATAACACAAAGAATAAATTAATTCCCATTAATGTCATTGTGGGTTACGTGAATTTATCCAAAGAACAGAAACATTAACAAAAAAGAAGAAAGAAATAGTACAACAGTACAGTCAGCCACTACACTAAACAGCAACCCATTACCTAATAAATTAATCTCAAACTTAATATCAGGTATTAACGAAACCAGAACATCAGTGAGTCATAACAGCCATATGTGTTCACATAAAATTGATACTATCATACGTATGTACAGTCACTTTTATCATGCAGGGTCCCAAGGCATTTTAGAGAAGTACTTTACAAAGAAATGCAGCCATACTTACATTCACACTTGGCATCTTTTTAACAATACATGACAACACTACATGACACTTATATCCATGTAATAAAGAAGAATATTGATGGCTAGGAGGAGGAGGAGGGGAAGAAAACTGAAGTATGTAGAATATAATTATTCAAAATTCAGAATAAGGGGATTAAAGAGCTCTGTTCTCACCAGAAGTGTTGTGGGAATATTAGGATGTTAAGCAGCCCAAACACAGGTTTTAGCTGTGTTCTTAAAAACAGCCTTCAGCAGTTCAATGCTCCCTACACCACAAAGGGCATTAGTTTACTTCTAAATTAAGAATAGGGGTGCCAAATCCCCAGCCCATGGGACTCCCTACAAATCCAAAAACTTGGCAGCAGGGGGAGCAGTGGTAGCATTACTTACTGGTCGTCTGCTACCAAGTTACCAGCAAAAGAGATAGGGAGCCTGGTGGGCTGAAGAGTGTGGGCTGTGGGGAGCCTGGTGCACTGGATAGTATGGCCCTGGATACAGATCAAGTGCTCAGGGCCAATTTAGGCACACAAGGCCTGATCCCAGTATTTGAGGCCAGGTTGAGGGGACACAGGACCCAATCCAGGTGCACAGGGCTGGGTGGGGGTAGGCAGCATGGAGTAAGATCCAGGTGTACTGGGTTGGGCAGGGGGTGGCAGAGGTCCAGGGGCCTAATTGGACCTGCCAAGGCCACTGGGGCCCAATCTAGATACCCGGTACTGGGCAGAGGCACTGCAAAACTCAATCATGGCATACAGGGCCTGATCTGACCTGAGGACCAGCCCCATGCCACTTACCTTGGCCTGTGTCTCCAAAAAGTAGAGCACTACTGGGTTAGAATGACACCTACAAGGAATCACTGGCCCCTCCTCTTGCCTATCTCATGTTCCTTCAACTAGTCCTTTCCAGCTAGACCCGCTCTGCTTAGTTTACTTCTATCTACTCATGGCTAAAAGCAATATGGCTATATAATTACATTTTTGAATGGTAGAAACTGAAAAGGTTTGGATTTAGCAAATGATGTCCTTTAGGCTAATAGTCTCTCTTCACTAGCCTAAGGAGAAAAATCATATTGCAGTCAATTGCATCAGTGCAAGAGGCAGGGATGTAGTTCAACATGTAAATAGAGCTGGTTGGAAAACAATTTTCGAGTCTGAAAAAAAAAAATATAAAAACTCCAAGATTTTTAGTTTTCATTAAAACCAGACTTTTCTCATGGAAGTTTCTATTTTGATGGCAAACCTCTTCCCCACTCCCCCCAAAACAAAAAAAATCATTCAGCATGACCATCTGTATTTGTAAATCTTCTGCCTGTTTAGATGCATAGGCTCTCCACTTTCAGTTGTCTCTTCCCTGCTGTTTTCATGATTACTTGAGGTCTGGGGTTACACTGACCAGGAAAAGAAGGGGAAGTGGAAAGCATACTGAGGCTGCCCCTCTGGGAGCACCCACACAGGTTAAAATGGGGCTCTGCCTTGCCTGATGGGATTGCTCATATTTAGTGTTGCTCCTGGTAACAGACTCCCCATAGGTATTTGCATCACTCCCGCCCACTCTATTCCAGCTAGTGTGTAACAATAGAAACTAGAGTCAGTAGACACCAGCCTCTGCCTTGTGGCAGGAGAATAGCATTTTGTAATTCTGACCCAGGTCAGGAAGTTAAAAGCAGGACTTCCCAGCATTTGTACTATTGCACAGCTGCACTTCTGACTACCTAATATAATCCAACTTTGCAGGTCGATCAGTTCACTGCCACCTCAAAGTCATATGTTAATTTAGTACTACTTTGTCTCTTTTGCTTATTAAACAAAGGGGAATCTCCACCCAAAATTGAGACCTATTCTACAAGATAAGCAAGCCAAACAGTATAACTTTAACCAAATAATTCAGATTTAAAACTGGTGAATAAAATATGGTTTAGCACTCTTTCCTCTACAAACTTCTACCCCAAGACTTGGGTATATAGCATCTGGAATGCACTTGCAGCAGAGGTGCTGTAGTCACCGTAGTTTCATAGTTTCTAGGGTCGGAAGGGACCTGAGTAGATCATCTAGTCCGACCCCCTGCCATGGCAGGAAAGATTACTGGGGTCAAACAACCCCAGCAAGGTGTTCATCTAACCTCCTCTTAAACACCCCCGGGGTAGGAGCCTGC
>NW_017728950.1:33457551-33473163 GCF_001723895.1 Crocodylus porosus
GAGATGCATCTGTGGATGCATGACAAGGTACGGTTGGCCTTCCTGACTGTACCCCTACACTGCCGGCCCATGTTCATCTTGGAGTCAATGATGACTCCAAGATTCTTTTCTGCCTCTGCACTGACGAGAAGGGAGTTCCCCAGCCTGTAGGTATGGTGCCGGTTGTTCCTCTCCAGGTGCATTACTTTGCACTTGTCAGTATTGAATCCCATCCTGTTCTCATCCGCCCACCCCTGTAACCTGTCTAGGTCCGATTGGAACCTATACCTCCCTTCTAGCGTGCCCACATCCTCCCACATCTTAGTGTCATCAGCAAATTTGAACAGGGTGCTGTTTACCCCCTCGTCCAAGTCACTGATGAAGATGTTGAACAGTGCGGGCCCGAGGACCGAGCCCTGGGAGACCCCACCGCCCATATCCCTCCAGGTTGAAAATGATCTATCCACCACCACTCTCTGGGTGCAGCCTTCCAGCCAGTTAGAGACCCAATTGACTGTCCCCCAGTTTCTTAATGAGAACGGGGTGAGAGACAGTGTCGAAGGCCTTCTGAAAGTCCAGGAAGACTATGTCCACTGCTACCCCTGCATCTAAATATTTGGTGATCTGATCATAGAAGGCCACCAGGTTGGTCTGACAGGACCGGCTGCTAATGAACCCGTGTTGGTTGCCCTTAAGCATGACCTCCCCTGCTGGCCCCTTGTGGATATGTGCCAGAATAATTTTCTCAAACAGCTTGCCTAGGATCCAGGTAAGACTGACTGGCCTATCGTTTCCCGGGTCCTCCTTCTTCCCCTTTTTGAAGATGGGAACCACGTTGGCCCTCTTCCGGTCCTCTGGCACCACACCATAGCACCACGAGTGCTCATAAAGCCGTGCCAGCCATGCCAATGACCTCAGCCAATTCCTTTAGTACTCTAGGGTGGAGATCGTCTGGACCAGCTGACCTGAATACATCCAGTCCCTCCAGAAGTTCCCTCCCTAGTTCCTCACTAACCCTTGGCCTAGGTGCACCTCCCCCTGGGGCTGAGGGGGGCCCAGCAGGGGAGTGACTGTTCCAGTCCCTGCTTAGGAAAATGGAGGCAAAGAAATCATTAAACATGTTGGCTTTGTCGTCTGGTGTGACGACCAAATTTCCTAACGTGTCCTGCAGGGACCCCACATTATCCGGAACCTTCTTTTTACCCCCCTATGTATTTAAAGAAGGACTATCCCTAGCCATGTTCAAGAGGAGGCTGGACAAGCACCTTATTGAGCTCCCTCAAGCCCAATTACCTCCTGCCCATGGCAGGGGACCAGACTTGATGATCTTACAGGGCCCTTCTGGTCCTTCTTTCTATGATTTTATGATTTTACTGCCATAATTTCAGCCTTCATAGTTATTCTTCTCTATCTGGAATATGACCTAGAGAATTCGTGGTGAATTTGTGGCCCCAAAGGAAGAAAAAAAAATCCACACAGAGCACTAGAAGACTTATCCTGCAGTCTGTAAAGGAATGTAAATAGTTTAAACTTTTTATATAGTATTATAGCACCACATGGAAAGTGAAGTCTTTGATCACGTGCATAAACTCAGTCCCGAGTATTATGCCAAGATTTTATTCAAACTAGAGATAAGCAACATCAGGCTTAAAATATCATTTGGTTTAACTCTAAGCCCTGCTGGATGCATCTAACACATGATACTAATGTGACACAATACCTCCTGGGTGCTGCATTGGCACATGTGCCCAGGACCACAGCAAATCAAGCCAAAGTGGTGCAGCCCTGGCTGGCAGAGAGGCCAGGGGTCAGCTTGCCAGCCCAGAGGTCCAGCCTGCCAGCTGTTCCCTTCTGGCTCAACATGCTGCAGAGGGGTAGTTGGCAGGCAGCCCTCATACTGTAGTACCTTTGTGGCCCAAACAGCCCCAATCACTGTCTACAGATGCACTGGGGTGGAGTAAATAACTCTGCCATAGGATAATACTTGCATCGGACAGTACTTTCCTATGGCAGAGTTAATTTGTTTACTTCTGCCTAATAAGGGTGCACAAATTTAAATGGTGAGGCTTTACTGTGGAGCTCATTAGTCAACTCCACAGTAAAACATCTTGTGTAGATGCACCCGCTGTGACCCACTTCCCCCACTCTAGTGGCACAGAACAGCTGATTTAAAGAGCCAGCTGGGAATACCCCAGGAAGCAGGAAGTCAGGGTAGCCAGATCACTCTCTTCCAGTCACGGCCTGGTCACATGTTACACTTAAGGCATGTTTTATTTAGATCATAGTAAACATTACTAGAAGTTAAAAAGTCTTCTGAGCTGTTGCACGATAAACCTTACTACAGTCTAAATAAAACATGTCTTAAGTGCCAGAGCTCTTGAAAACTGGTGCGCTGTGGTGTGCAACAAGGGTTGGGAGCAACAAAACAGCTGTTTTTCAGCCTCAGCCCTCCCCAGCCCACTGCACAAAAACCAAAGCAGCTATTACTCATTTCTTGAGTTTGGAAAAATAGAGTAATTCATCTGTTGCAAAGAATTCAGAAAGACCACATCTGGTCAGAAAGTTTTTGATACTATGGATTCCTAGTGGAAATCTCTAGGTTTATCTTGAGAATCACGTGTAGGTGTTTACACATCTAATAGTGCCAATATGGTGTTGAACCCTGTGGCACCCCTGAAAGCATCTCACAGAAACCCAGACTACCGCAGAACCCTGGGTGAGAATCACTGACCTAGCAGATGACTCTTGGGAAGCCAGTGGAGCTGGAATATAAAATATAAAGAAGCCCTAAGGTACCAACAATCGAGCACCTAAAACCTGGGGCATTAAAAATATAGTGATCATTTCTGATCTCAGTTACTTACCCATAAACCTCACTAATTAATTATGCTACTCATAAATTTATTTTAGAGGAAAATATGTGGGATGGGAAAATGTGTGAAGGAGAAGTGAAGGAGTCTGGGTTTTTTTTCTTTTTGCACATGCAACGTAGGAGGAAAATTCGTATTTCAGCATTTAATTGGATATCAGCCTTTTAAAAACAAAGTGAATTATCTCTTGGTATATGGACAAAAATAAGGGAACAAGATACTTTAGTTCAAATGGATTGAAAGTGAGTCACTGGTTGCATCCCAAAATAATTTTTTTCTTCCTGAGAACTTGAAGGTAAGAAAACAAATTAACAAGTTTAGAGACAATGTATTTGACTTATAGATGCAAATATCATCAATATCAATGGGAGGTCTGCTATAGATTGTAGAAAGTACCTCACCTTTAAAAAAGGGCAACGTGAATCTTCAGAAAAAGAGGTTTACACAGGAGACACCACACAGATTTTAATTAGAGCAGTTCCTGGGCAGCCACTCTAATTAAAATGCCTCACCAGCACACGTATTAAGCCCCTGCATGTTCTGGAAATTCTTGAAAATGTTGGGTGATCACTTCAGGCGAGAAACCGTGAAACTGTTTGAAAGGCTCAATGACACTTATTTCCTGTTAGATATGTGGACCAAACAAATCCTTTCTGAGCATTTTCCACAAGGGTGATCAGGGCTCACTCTTATAGTGTATGGGGGGGGGGGGCAGGGAGTGAAGGAATGAGAGTGGTGGTCCAGAAGATCGCTTTGATGTATGGGACATACATAGTTTGTTCAAGAGTGTTCAAGCACACAAGCCACCATTTTTGGTATGTAGTAACATCTCAGCTCTTTTCAAGAAATACAGGCAGCCTTCAGTTGCAGGGAGCACATGGTTTCAGTAGCTATTGACATGTAAATGACAGGAGTGGTTTCATGTTAATCTAGGAGAGTGTCTTTTTGCAGGCATTTGAGAAAGAGGTCACTCCACAGGCCAAAATCTTGCTAAAGACAATGTCTTCCTTGAATCCTGAGGGATTAACGAGAAAGCAGAGGTTAATCTTGAAGGTTGTTGAACATTCACTTTGCAAACGTATGGTTCTATTGATGGGATTCAGCAACTTGATGTACCTCTGGTCCGGTATTTTAAAACTCATGAAGAGTCAACTCTTCAGGTTTGCCATGAAGAGGATGCTGTTATTTGAAATGGGGAAGCTAGTCTCTCATTGCAACAAACAGAAAGTGTGATTGCCAAAGACTATAGCTTCTTCCTGGCCGTACATCCAGGACAAGCCTTGTGAGATATGGGCACACGAAAGCAGCTCGGATTGGTAGGAAAGAATAGACATGTCAACATGATGACCAGTGGCTAGAAACATTCAGGATGAGCAAAGAGATGTTCTTCCACATTGTTAACTTGCTGAACCTGCACATCCAGTGTCAGATGACTGTCATGTGGAAGCCCATCAGCCCAGAGAAGCGTGTTGCTATGGCCATCACGTAAATGGCCATCGACAATCCTGCACCACGTTGTGAATCACTCGGCATGGCTCCCTGCACTACTGGGAGGGCCATCAGTGAGGTTTGCCAACTGCTACAGGGCCTACCAGCAAACAAATTCAAATTCATATGCCTAAGTAACACCTGCAAAGTGGTGGAAGGATATCACAAAATGGGCTTCCCTAACTGTGTGAGAGCGCTTGACAGCATGCACATTCCCATCCTAAACTGGTCCCACGCCAACCGTTCATTCATAAACAGAAAGGGGTTTCCTTCTGTGATTCTGCAAGCTGTCATAGACCACAGAGGCAGATTTACAAACATTTACACAGAACGGGCAGGAAATGCCCATGATGCTTGTGTGTTTTGAAACTTTCCACTGCCTGAGATGATGGACAAGAGCCAACATGCCCCAGGACTGGAGGAGGTTGCCATCCAAGGTTTTTCAGTGCCTGTCCTGATACTAGCTGACACAGCCTACCCGGTCCTGCCCTGGCTCATGAAGCCATGTGTGGGTCAAGTGAGTGACCCACAGAAATTGCTGTTCAACAAGCAGCTAAGCAAGTGTGAGTGTGTATTTCAGCACTTGAAAGCCTGTTGGAGAACACTCAGCTGCAGGCTAGAAGTTGATGCTGATAACATTACCCCTTATGTAGTGGCAGCATGCGTCCTGCATAATAGCTGTGAAACCAGGGGCGAGGTCTTCAGTGATGCTTGGAGAGATCAGTTAAGAGAATTGACACAAGCCATGACCTTCACTAGCAGAGAAGCAGTTGATTGTGGGGGGCTAGAGATACAGGCAAAAAGCAGGAGGGGTACTGTGATCAGAAATTGTCTGGTGGCACATATAGGTGCTGCTCTGAGTAGAGAATGTACTCTGTAATTATGTGAATTGATCATTTTTACCATTAACATTCCATTTCATATTAAAGTCTGTCTTATAAAAAGTTGTCTTGCATAATGGGTTCATAACGGGGTCTTAGGGAGGTCTTTGTATGGGATGGGGGGGTGTTGGGTGGGTGGCAGAGGGGATGGGTCTAAAACCAGTTTGGGGACATGACTGCAAATGGTAATAGGATTCACATGCAAATAGATTAATTGATTCAACAATAGCCTGGTAAACACCCCCCCGCAGCGCAGCCTCTTGATTCTGGCCACTGTATATGTGGCGATTGGCGGTGGAGAAATCATTGCGCATGGGCAGTTTTTTCTTTCTTCACTTTAGTGGGAGTGTTAGGTCATGCTGGCCATTTGTGTTGATTGCAGGGGGGAGGAGGAGATGGAGTAGGCTGATCGCAGCCCCCTGTGGTGCCCCCAGCTGGCGCTTTATGTTCCCGGTCTGTGGTCTGGGTCCCCAACTCATCTGCCACGACCTGATGGAATTGTAAAAGGAGGGGTTCAGTGGTGTTCCTTCCCCCTGACCCAAAGACAGGATACTCACAGGTTTGCTGTGGTTATTCTCGGGGCTCTGCCTCCCTTACACCCCATCTGTTCAGCACATGTACCCCCTGAGAGCACTGGTGCACCCCCGACAGGCTGTGCTCCCTGTTTATGCAATGGGCACGGGGGGCCAACAGGAGTGCCAGTGCCCACCCTGTGAGCACCGGCCAGGGAGTGGGAGTGCTGCAGCCACTTCTGGAAGCTGGTGAGTGAGATTGGCTGTGGGAAGTTCCCCACCCCCAGTCAGGTAGATTGTTTGCGGGGGGGGATTCCCCCCTCCAGTTGCTGACTGGCCGCTTGGGGGGGCACCTTCCCCCCCCCCGAGTAAGGTGGCACCAGTTGCCCATGGCTTGTCCTGATCTGTAAAACAATGTTGGTTATGTTTTTAGAGAGTTCATGCAGGACATCATATCCCTAACTGCAAATAACTTAATCCATTGTCTGGTACTTTAATGGCTATATTTTGTCTTTGTACTACCACCCACTGGCAGCAATACCCTTAAGATTATGCCATCTGCTTCCAGTAGAGTTAGGCAGACATCAAACATAAGGAATTACTTTTTTAGTATCTCTTTACTGTTGGAAAAGAGAGTTTTCAGATGCTGAAGTGACTGACAGGCTCAAAGCATTGGTAATGGCACTGAGATATCAGATATCAACTCCATAGCCATTTTTCTCTGTTTGAATCCAGATTGGATTAGATATGACTAAAAGTGCTTGGTTCCAAACAGCTGTGTGACAATTTCTCAAAGGCAAAAACTGGTACCATTTCATTCTTAGTGGACTGTGGTCTAGATCTCAGATCCCACATGCCCCTAGGGATCAAGGCCTTGATTCAAAGAATGCAAACAGTATTTATCCAAGAGCTTGTCTACATGGAGGCAGTTTGTTCTCAGTTACCTAGGATGTAACTTTATAGCACGCTAACTACTCCCTACTAACTTCCTGTGTCAACACTATGCTCCTACTACAAGTACCTTTGTGTGAAATCTCTTACTGTGCTTTGAGGCCAGATATAGACATCACACTTTTACCAGTATAAGTGATTGGGAAGTGGTCTATACCCATAACAGAACAGAGATTTGGCACATTAATTTAAAACATGGCAGGACTCAGTCTAAGATTTGCTCACCCCTACCAAATGGTGAATGTGTATTCTCTTTATTACTGATGTCAACTGCACCACTTACAGAACACTGTGCAACTTAGATCAATTCTGCTTTAGGCTTTTTGAATGTCTGTACCTAGTCTGAAATTTGAGTGAACTATTTTGTACTCATCATACATGGAGATTGTCCACAGGGAGTGTTGGTGCAGAGGAGCTCATGCAGTGTAAAGTCACATGCTAGATCACTGCACAGTAACTTCACCATTAGACTAGTCTCTTACATATTTAGGGTCTTAAATGTTTTTCTGAATAGGGATGGACTATTAAATAAGTTTAATAGTTATGAAATATTTTAAAAGAAATGGTTTCTCCAAAGCAGGGTCCAATTGCTGAAATTCTCAGTGGAGGTTCGAATGCCTTCAATAGGCAGGGAGAACAAGTATGTTGAGGAGCATCTGGTAGATAGTATGGTAGTAGTTCAGATCACGTGTAGTCTAGATCATGAAGCATGTCAATAGTACATTATATCTGTTGTTTGCAGTTCAATAAAGGACTCATTTCCAGAGCTGTAACTTTGAAACTGAAAATTTAAGATAAAATTTAAGATATTTATTTATTTGAGATGATAGAAAATGACAAATACCAAATATGTTTAGTGCATTTGGGAAAGCACAATATTCTTGTAAAAGCTCAATGCCTGATATATGTGGATTATGCCACATATTTGTTTTGGAAACAAGGCAAAAGCAACAAAAGAAGTGGTGGATTGCAAGTAGACATGCTTCCACAGTTACTTGGGCAGTTCTGGGACAGAGCTAACAAAAATGCGGAAGCAAAGTAAAACAGAGTTAAAAGGAAAAACGTTAGCCAAAATATGCTTCCACTGAAGAGAGTGTTGCAATTGACTTCTAGGATAGTAAGTAGGATTTGGTTCAGTATGTTGAAATAGGGGAGAAGGGAACATTTTTTAAAAATAAGCACAAAAAGATGGCAATACAATACTACTTCCTCCGTTCCTTATTTATGAGGCATGCACACAGCAGCGTGTCCCTCAGATGACAGAAAGGTCATAGTTTTGACAGTTCTGAAACAATTTCACATTAATTCTGGACCTTGCTGAGGAGATAAGGAGAAGTGTTTCCTAGTATTGTATCCACCCTGCCCTCAGATTCTGCCAACACCTCTCTCTAATTTAGAGTTTGGAAACATCCCGAGATTAAATCAGTTCACACTCCAGAAAATAAAAATAGCCAACTCCATCATCTCCCACTGTGGCAATCTCTGCCACATGGTTATACTCATTCAGTCTTGTCCTCATATTCTCCTTTGTGTAGGTAATCCTGGCACCAGATATGATATGAATTCCTATTTTGTCTAAAATTCAGTGTTAATCTTATCATTAGTGTGGGGAAAACAGAATTTGTTAACATTTACAGAGAACATGGCCACATACTCTTATCTTGGTTTTGATTCCCTCTGCCCATCTGTCAGTGTGGTCACTCATATTTGAAATCAATTTAAATGTATTTTGGATTTTAATAGTAAAGTTGGAAAGTTATTTGAAATAAATTTATTTGAAGTCAGGTGATCCATCAACTGAGGTAATCTCCTTTATGCACTTTTTCTCTCGTTTCCTTCTGAATTGACACTGGTTTGTTATAGACAACCAACCATATGTAAATTATGTTAATGTGACAACAAAGAGAATCAGAAAATTCTAACTCTAGACTGAACATCCCGGCCATGCATATTAAAGGAAAATTCCCATTTCATCATCAAAGAGAACTGTTCCCAGAGTAGGGCTTGCAAAAGACCTTTGAAAAAAGAAAGAATATTTGGGATGTGGGGTTGGGGGAAAAAAAAAAAAAATATCAATGATGCAAAGAGAACTACGTCATTTTTACACCATCTATGGATCTGGTCTTAAAGTTTTACTCCATAAATTATGCTTACTTTTAGTACTGTACCTAGAGGAAATAGTTACCCACACACACTTTTCTTACTCCAAATTTCTCCAGGTCCAGATTCCTTAGGATCGCCACATGTGTATGTATTATCTTATTGCTGTTCCATATTAGAACTCTCCCACCATGTGCTGTTCCTTGTGCTCTCTTTGCAATCTTGCATTTTGTACACCTATCCCAATGATTCACTAAAACCATTTCCCAGCAGATCAGTATTGTGGTCTATTTCATTCATCTGAAAATTCTGGCTGAGCTCAACTGTTTTACGTTCTGTCTGCATTTGCAACAGGATTAAGACAATATTTCGATTCAAAAAGTAAAGTAAAAATCACTTTTCTATTCCCCCTCAGCAAAGAGGGCGCCCAGCAGCAGGAGTCTGCTTCTTGCCAATGCAGGGGGAGCCCAGGATCGGGCTCTGCTTATACTGGCTATAAGATGCAATTGGATCCAATACTCCATACCATGATTGTGCCTCCTGTCATGCATGCATGCAGATCACATATTAGATCCAATCATGCCATTACCTGCATGTGTAGAGGGTGCCTAGGATATGCTACCACCGTGGGATATAGAATCCCTTAATGAAGTTTTTTTAGGAGCAACATCTTTTATTTTGGACTGAGTCCTGAGTTCCCACTAACACCTGGAAAAGTTTACATGCTGGCTTCTGTGTACTTTGGTAGCTTAATCAACTAAGACAGAAAGGCAGAGTCCAGAAACTAGAATACAATTTACTGAGTAATAATAACAGACATCCTTCTACTACGATGGGGTACTGCTGGCTGCCCCAGCTGGTGCTCATACTCTGTACCCTCCAGACCAGGGAAATGTAACAATTTTCAGAGCTCTAACAGCCATCTGTATAATTTCCACAGAAGCAAAAGCAGATTCTGTTTAAAGTAGATTCAGTTTGAACATTACAGCCCTACCTAGCTCAATGTAGCACATCTCATTTATGGATCTCTATCACTTTTGGAAAAAAGACCAGTATCATGATCTGCCTTTGACAGAGAAGGGAGAGAAGCAAGCTCAAGGTCACCCAGCAGTGTGCTGGCAGAGCCAGAAATAGAACCTGGGTCTGACAATCCTCTCCTATGCTTTGCCCCTAGACCAGGGGTGGGCAAAATGCAGCCCGTGGGCCAGATCCGGCACACCAGGCTATTCTATCTGGCCTGCGGGGCCCCTAAAAATTTAGAAAATTAATATTTATCTTCCCCTGGTTGCCTGTCATATGGCCCTTGATGGCTTGCCAAAACTCAGTAAGCGGCCCTCTGGCCAAAATAATTGCCCGCCCCTGCCCCAGACCATTCCCTTTTATTGTAGCTACTGTGATGTCGATGTTATGTCACGTAACCTATGCCTAACTTGATTTCATCTAGCACTCTATGACACATGAGTGTATTGAGGTTTATACAACCCCAACCCCATATAGAACAAGATGCATCTTCAACAGTGAGGAACACCAGCGACAGAGCTTACTGAAGTGGTCAGGGTGACAGTTACATGCATGCCTCTACCAGAACCCCAAGGTAGGACCAGAGCCTGTCAGTAATGTGCTTGCTATAAGAGATATGATTTGATAAATCTGCCCATATCTTGGAGGAAAGTAGTGAGGGTTGTCAATAGTAGCAGTTCCATGGTAGAGCCTAGGAGATCCAGTCACAGGCAAAGTCCAAGATATGGACATGGTAGTCACAGCATACCAAATTAGAAGGTACTGCTCTGAACCTTGACTGGAAGTCAAAATAAGTACAAACATATTGTGGGAGACTATGACTCAGATTTAAAATATCTGTTTTTAAAAACAGAATCATCCTGATTTAAACTGCATTATACAGCCCTCTACATTAATGAACTGTAGGTTTCTTGTCCATTTCTCCAAGATTTACATTATGTATCTGAAAATTACTTAGCAAGGAACATTCCTCCTCTGCGTCTCCCCCCAGTTATGTGCAGCTGTTATTTCTCTTGTCTTTGTTGCTATGTTGTCTGTTTTGTGTATAGTTTGTCCCAGAGCACACGTTTCCTTTGTTCAGCACTACTTGATTAAGATATTTGCATGGTGAGTCACTTAGTATAGCAGCATTTCAGCTGTGGATGGTGGATTCAAGTCATAATTTTTATTATTTAAACTTTATACTGCAGTGGCACCTAGAGGCTCCCCTTAAGTCATAATCCCTTTGTTTTAGGCAAAGCAAGTGATGGTCCCTACCTGCAAAAGCTAACTATAAGAAAGATGCAAGCTTTAGCCACTCATTCCTGTTTAGTTAATAAGCACTCAAGCATGTCTCCAGCTTCAGGTCACTTGCTTCGGTGAGACTTAAAGGTAAGTGCATGCTTAACTGTTTTGCTGAATTGGAGCTCCATATTATACAGCTCTTTATTTTTACTTTCTGGAAAATGGTTAGCTCCCGGCAGTGACTTGCTTTCTTTCCTTCTCTACACTCTGGAGCCCCACAGAAGTCCAGCTGGGGAGCTCAGGAGTCAGTAAGTTTGTGGGAATTTTTTTACTTCCTGTGTTTAAATTTAGATCCCAAAGCTCACAGATCAAGAAATCAGAAAGAGAATGCACGGCCAGGTTTTAGTTCATTAGTTTTGTGAGAGGCAAGGACTTTTTCAGTGATATCTTTAATTGAACCAAATGCACAGTTGGGATAAAGTTAGACAAGCATTCTTTTTCAGGTCTCCCTTGTCTAACTTTATCCCAATTATCAGTTAGTTCACTAAACAATATCATACCCCAAAAATCCTTGCCTCTCACACACTTGCCGGACCATCATGACTACGTCATGCTAACACTGCCATTTAATTATGAGAGAAAGGTTCCTAGTTTCAAACACAGGGGACACTCAGAAACATTTCCAGGGAGTGAAGCAAGTTACCTAAAAGAAGCGAGCCTTTTAGAGAAGAAAGAATTGTCAGCAGTCTAGAGGTGGGGATTGTGCCTGGCTTGACTTTTCCTATCACTCCTCCACAGATCTGCAAACTCCCAGCCCCAGTCTGGGAGAGCTTTCCACAATTTATGAGCAGGAACTTGGGGCGCAGAATGAAGTGACAATTTTTACCTGATCTGACAGAAAGCAGTCTATAGCCATGATCAAAACCAAGTGCATGGCTGCAGACAGCTTCAAAAATGGCTGATAAAGCAAAAAATCTGAACCCTCACTGCATGATGGTTCAAATGAAGATGTTTCATGACATAGTACCTTCTGTAACTTCTGTCTACCTGCCTGCCAGCCTCCAAGCTGTTTTCTGAATAGGGGGCGGGGGAAGGGAGCGGAGGGAATTTGGCCTGGGTTTTTTTCAGCCCCCACTGGAGGATGGGAAGATGTACTGGAGTTCTCCCCTCATCAGGGGGGGATCTTCCAGTTTTCCCACCCCACCTTCCAGCGCTGTCTGGGGAATCCCTAGAATGAGCTCCCTCAGCTCCTTTTCCACCCTCCCATTCTTAAAATGGGACTAGGCTGGGAGGGAGAAGGGGCTGTTACTAAGGGAAATTGGCTGCCGGCTCCCAGCCAGCAGCTAGATTCCCCTCCCCACTGGACCCAATAGTGAACTTCTGTTTGGTCCGGGGGATTTTTGCAACTCAGAACACTTCCTGCAAGATGTTCTCAGTTACAGCAGGGAGCTGAACTTCTGCCTGTACCATTGGATGTCCTTCTCAGCCTTAATGTAGGAATAACTCAATTAGATCTGAGGGACTAAAGCAAACTGTGAAAGAATTATGAGTTGGAAAACATATGTATTACAAGCGTACAACTTACCCAACTTGGCATTGCTTGAGGAAATTTAAGCTTTTGAATACTTAAAATGTCAACATTGCTTTTATAGGTTTGCACGTTTATTTTTCAAGTCTTTTTCTAGATGAAAAAAATGGTGGGGGGGACAGGACTATGTGTGAAGCAGGAGATGGTTTAGCACTGAGTGTGTGCCTGTGCTGCACACTGAGAACAGTCTTAGTACTTAGTAGTGTTGGAATAAGCTTGTGCTAAACTATGGTGATTGGGTAGCCCTCATGGAGGTCCCTGCTATCGACTATACCAGGGGGTGGCAGCATTTTTGGCAGGCAAGCCACAAATTAGCCCTGCAACCTCCCCAAGTGCCACTCCGATCACCTTCCCCTTCCCAATCTGGTACTCTGCTTAGCTGCTGCTGTGTTGCCTGTCCCTCTCAAATATGCACACACAGAGGCTACCCATGCCACTTGTGGCACACATACCACAACTTGGCTGACACTGCACTAAACTGCTTCCAGCAGCGAGGTAGTCTGGAGCTAACTTGTATATCTCTTCACTATACTGTAGTAAACAGTGCATATATGTCCATAGTTAGTGTTAGAAAGTAAATTGTACCTTGAAACAATAAGAAAAATGCTGCTGTGAGGTTTTTTTTAAACCTTCACAGTTTATTAGACATTACACTATTTTTTTTAAATTCACTGTATGTCTTTTATGGGGGCTTCAAATCATGGTAGGTCTTAATTAATAGTTTCAGGGTTTTCTTTTTTATACAAAGGGATAAAAGGGTTGTGAAGAATTTACATGTACTACATACATTATCTTAAGGGTCCGAGTCAGATAAGCTTCTTTATTCAGAGAATGCTAAAACATGTGCTTAGCTTTAAACAGATGACTAAATGTTCTCCTGAATCAGGGCCCAGTTCATTGAGATTTTTGGATTTGGCCTTGGGATGGAAGTTTTCCATTCTTGTCCATAACTTTAAGCAACTTTAATAGGGAGGTTATAATGGAAACTGCTTTTCATCCTTAACAAAAGCATTAAATAATTCAATGTAATAGACTAATGTACCATGAAACAAATTAACCATCAAATCATTACTTTAAAAATAAAGTGCATCAAGTTATGAAAACATATCTGAATGTGTATCAGCTGCAATCTAAACAAAGAACTAAGCAACAGCTTTTTAAAATTAAAAAAAAAAGATCAGTTTGAAACAGACACTTGGCTCTACTACAAGCTTTAGTATCATCTTTCTTTTATTCTTTACTTTTATTTCTTCTTTTGGTCTCTTTACCAGTAAGAAAACTGAAATCAAGAGACAACAGCTGCTAGCTGACAAAGTACCAAGCAATATATTTATAAAGTTAAAAAAATTCAGGGAATATTTATTATATATTATTATATATTCGTATTTATATGAGTATATATATTACTATTCCTCAAAAGGAAAGCATGAAAAAAATAAAAGGAGACCGGATTACATTCTTGAAAAAAGTCCCAAAATAGCAAAAATGGTAAACTGCTGGCTGTGGGCATTTTAAATGACAAAACTATGGATGTTGGCCTTGGATTTTAGGAGCTAGAGTTAGATACCCTCACTTATACCATGTGGTACCATTATGTGGTGAAGTTGATAAGGCTAATTATGATCTATGTGAGAGCTTCTATAAGAGACATTTACTGCCCAGTAGACTAATTAACTGTGCAGTAAGTGTTTCACGTCTGTGTACACCCCTATTAGGCCGGAGTAAATTAACTAACTCCCTAGCAGGATAGTACTTGTAAATTCAAGTACTATCCTGCTGCAGAGTTTTTTTACTCTGCAGCAGGTCTTGTGTAGACACTGAGGGGGGACCTGGTGGCTGCCTATAAACTCATCAGGGGAGATCAACAGCAAATAGGTAGAGCCTTTTTCTCCCCAGCATCACCTGGGATGACGAGGAGCAATGGTAATAAGCTGATGGAGAATAGGTTTAGGTTAGAGATCAGAAGGCAATATTTTACAGTTAGGGTGGCCAAAATCTGGAACCAACTTCCCAGGGAAGTGGTCCTCACCCCTACCTTGGGCTAATTCAAAAGGAGGTTGGATGATCACCTGTCTGGGGTCCTGTGAAATCAGCATTCATTCCTGCCTGTGGCAGGGGTCAGGCTAGATGATCTATTCAGGTCACTCCTGACCCTAGCTACTATGAAACTATGACCTGGGTGGCCGGAGCACCTCCAGTGCAAAGGCTGCCTGCCGGCTAACCCTGTATTGCAGCACCCTTGTGCCCCAGCTATCCCCTCTGTAGCGTGCTGAGCCAGGGGGAGAGCAGCCCTGGATTAGCAGGCTGGCCACCCCTCTGAGCCCCTGCCAGCAAGAGCTGCTCTGACCTGGCTCAATGTGCTGCAGTTCTGGGTGCAAATAAAATCATGGCACCCAGGAGCAGTAAGTTCCAGACCAATAGCTCCATAGAGTAGTCATACACATTTGCAAATGTGGGCATGCCCTGTGAAAAGAAAGCAGGGAGCTGACAGACTTGAAGTATCTCTTAAAAATATTTTCTTGCCTTTTCACTGACAAGACTCAAACACAGTTGTGTGCTGGATTAAAATGTGCTGTGCAGTATTGAAGCCCATGACAAATGATGCCATCTCTTTGCAGCTTTGGCGGCCCCATGACTGATATCCTTCAACCTTCTGGGTGGAAAATAGAATTAGCAGAGAGCCTCTGACTAACCTCATTGGAAGAACTGGGCACATCTACATAAAAATTCATTGCACAGTTGACTAATTAGCTGCACAGTAAATATCTTCATTTACACATACACAGCTATTAGGTTGCAGTGTTCCAATTTACTCTGCAGTATGCTAATTTACTTGAATTTATAAGTAAATACAAGTACTACCCTACTGTGGAATAAGAAAACACAACAACACACAACAAAAACTCTGCAGCAGCACACATGTAGACACTGGAAGGGCTGGCTGGGGCACAAAGGTGCTTCAGTGTGGGGGCTGCCTACCAGCTAGCCCTACACTGAAG
>NW_017728950.1:33474076-33479579 GCF_001723895.1 Crocodylus porosus
CCCCCCCCTTCACCACAGAGGGCATTGATCTTCCTCCCCACACCCCTTCTCTCCCCTTCCACCATGCTGGATTTACCACCTGATGGCAGCTGTATCGGGTCAGTATCACCCAATATTCCTCCTTAAATCTCTATCAGTGCACCCCTAGAGGCTGTGCTTGAATAAACCCTGGAGCTGACTGTTCCAGAGTTAGTTGCTCCCAGATGCATGTTCAAATGGTGTGCCCAGGACCAAAAAACTTCAGAGCAATACACTCCAGAGTTTATTCATGTGCACTAATTGCACATGTAGACAAGCCCACTGAGAAACAATAAACATAGAAGCTTATAATGTAGCTTTGATTGTGCTACTGCTCTGCAGGTTCTCTAACAAAGTTAAGATATTGTATACAGTGAGAAGATACCTGTGAAACAAAAGGAGAAGTAAATTTAACCCATAGTCAGACAGGAAAAATGAAAACAGTTATGGTAATTAAGTAAACAGAATAGCTACACTATAAGATTAGAGAAGTTAGTGATCACTAGTAAAATACTGAAGTACTTCATTCATCTAAAGAAATGCATGGGAAACGTCATTATGTAGATAAATGAGATTCCAAAAGGAGTGTTTCCCTATGATGTGGAGCAGTTAAGTCACCTATATTTGGATAAAGCAGTGGGGGGGCCAAACGTTTTGGCATGTGTACCTCAATTAGTCCTGCACCCTCCCTGGGTATGTCTACAGGTGCAATTATGACTCCTGAATAAGTTGCGGAGCTTATTGTTCCAGAGGTTTTCTTGCTCCTGGGAGCAATTGACTCCAGAGCAATCAGCTCCACAGTTTATTCATGTGCAACCTGCCCAGGGCTGCTCCTCCCAGCTCTACATGCTGTGAAGGGACTGGCTGGGGCATGAGGGAGCTTCAGCATGGGGCCAGCTAACAAGCAGCTTACACACTGAAGCACCCTCATGCCTCAGTCAGCCCCTCCAGCATCTAAATATGTGCTGCTGCAGAGTTTTTTTACTCTGCAGCAGGATAGGACTTGTAAATACTAAATAGTACTTGTACTAACCTGCCACGGAGTAAGTTAGTTTACTCCGGCCTAATAGCATTGCACATGTCAACACCGAGATGTTTACTGCTCAATAATTGGTCAACTATGCAGTAAACATCTTGTGTAGACTTGCCCATGTGCCACTCTGACCCTCTTTTGCTGCCAGATCTGCTGCTCTGCTTTCTGCCCTATCTGCCCATGCTGCCTGTTGCCTTTTTGATCTGCTGCATGCCACACACAGAGGTTGCCTGTGACCATTGTGGCACTTGTGCTCCAAGTTGGCAACCCTTCGGACACAGAATGCTTTGGATGAGAGGTTTTACTAAGGCATATCCTGGTCTAAGGAAGAAAACACTGGATCTTCATGGCTCTGCCACTAAAATGAGATCTTTGGGGCCGAGACTATATCCTAATGTGCGTTTCTACAATTCTTGCCAAGAATCAGACTCTAATCTTGGTTGAGCCTTTAGATGCTACTAGTAAATAAATACCCTCATGCAGTCAAGAATCTTAACTATTCACATAAAACACATTGGAAAGATGCATTAAACTTTAGATGTCTATGATTCGAGGAAACTATAGCATTTTTCATAAACATTCATCAATTTTCTATAGGGAGAATGAAGAAGGCCCCAGGTAATGTGGGTCCCCTGCAGGATATGCTTGGCAATCTGGTGGTTGTACCAGAGAAGAAAGCAGACCTCTTTAACACTTTCTTCACCTCTTATTTTCTTGTGCAGGGACTGGGACTCCCTTACCGAGATTCAGGACAGATTTGGGAGAAACTCCACCAAGCCCAGGGTCAAGGAGGACCGGGTTAGAGAGCTTCTGGAGGGGCTGGACATGTTCAAATCAGCAGATCCAGATGCTCTCCACCCCAGGGTGTTGAATGAATTGGCAGGGGTTTATCACAGGGGTCCTGGAATGGCTTTACAAGCACTTGTGGTGCTCTGCCCAGGTGCTGGATGACTGGCAGAGGGCCAGTGTGGTCCCCATCTTTAAGAAAGGGAAGAGGTAGGACCTGGGCAACTATAGGCCCGTTAGTCTTACTTCAATCCTGGGGAAACTCTTTGAGAAGATTATCAAGGAGCACATCTGTGATAGGCCAGCAGCGGGGATGATGCTCAAGGGTAACCAGCACGGTTTCATTAGGGGCAGGTCATGTCAGACCAACCTGATTGCCTTTTATGATCAGGTCACGAAAGCATTGGACGCAGGTGTTGCAGTGGATGTAGTCTTTCTGGACTTCAGGAAGGC
The DNA here is from genome assembly GCF_001723895.1 of Crocodylus porosus. Classification (NCBI taxonomy): domain Eukaryota; kingdom Metazoa; phylum Chordata; order Crocodylia; family Crocodylidae; genus Crocodylus; species Crocodylus porosus. The sequence continues at coordinate 33,476,367 of NW_017728950.1, forward strand.
CTTTGACACTGTCTCCCACCCCATTCTTATTAAAAAGCTAGGTGACTGAGGCATTGATGCCTCCACAGTCAGATGGATTGCAAATTGGCTGAGGGGTCGTACTCAGAGTGGTGGTGGAAGGGTCATTTTCAACCTGGAGGGAAGTGAGCAGTGGAGCTCAGTCCCTGGGCCTGCACTGTTCAATTTCTTTATTAGCAACTTGGACGACGGGGTGAAGAGCAGCCTGTTTAAATTTGCTGATGACACCAAGATTTGGGGTGAGGTGGGCACGCTAGAAGGGAAGGACAGATTACAGCAGGACCTGGACAGGTTACAGGGGTGGGTAAATGAAAATAGGATGGGATTCAATACTGACAAGTCCAGGATGCTGCCCTTGTGCAGTAGGAACCAGCAGCATACCTACAGGCTGGGGAACTCCCGTCTCGAAAGCACGGTGGCAGAAAGAGATCTTGGAGTCATTATTAACTTCAAGATGAACATGGGCCGCCAATGTGGGGATGCAGTCAGGAAGGCTAACTGTACCTTGTCATGCATCCACAGATGCATCACAAGCAGGGCCAAGGAGGTGATCCTCCCCCTCTATGTGACACTGGTCAGGCCGCAGCTGGAGTACCGCGTCCAGTTCTGGGCACCATGCTTCAGGAGGGATGTGGACAGCATTGAGAAAGTCCAGAGGAGGGCCATTCACATGATCCAGGGACAGCAGGGGAGACCCTATGAGGAGAGGCTACGGGACCTTAACCTGTTCAGCCTTCACAAGAGAAGGCTGAGGGGGGACCTGGTGGCCATCTATAAACTTACTAGGGGGGACCAGCGGGTTTTGGGAGAGACCTTGTTCCCCTGAGCGCCTCCCAGAGTAACAAGGAATAACGTTCATAAGTTGCTGGAGAGTAGGTTTAGACTAGACATCAAGAGGCACTACTTCATAGTCAGGGTGGCTAGGATCTGGAACCAACTTCCAAGGGAAGTGGTGCTGGCTCCTACCCTGGGGGTCTTTAAGAGGAGACTCGACGTTAACCTGGCTGGGGTCATTTGAGCCCAGTTTTCTCTCCTGCCCAGGGCAGGGGGTCAGTCTAGAAGATCTACAAGGTCCCTTCCAACCCTACATCTATGAATCTATCTTTGCGATGAATGTAAGTGGCATATGCCCTGGAAGAAATTGGGATATCATATGGGATAATCCTGCCAAAAAAAAAAAAAAGAAAAGAAAAGAAAAGGAGGCCAAGAAAATTATACTAGTGGAGGATCTGGTGCAGCATGTGGCTATGTATTGAAACATATTTCTCACAGTTGCATACAACCATTCTGTTTACAGATATAAGTGCAGTATGAAGAAAAGTGTTTCTGGAAACAATTTTGACATGCTATCTCCATACAATGGTGTATTGCTTTTATGGCATATAGATTTTTCTACATGCTCTAGCTGTGAGCTATTCATTTTTAAGGAACCAGTGCTATATGCTCTTTAGTCCACAGCCCTTAAGAGTCGATGCGAGTCTGACCCCAGTGCTCTATAGAGTAAGCCCTACGTAAGATGGAATGTATAGGATGTTCTGAAGTCACTTGAATTACAGCAGTTGATACAAGGTCTGGTGTGCTTTGTTAATAAAATTAGTGTTCAAACCCCCACCCCCCCCAAACACAAAACAAAGAATGAATAAATTCATCTCCCCCCCAGCACAAGTCAAAGAATGAGCAGGATTTGGTGCATTGTTTAAGGATGTATGATTGCCTTTAGTTGCATGGGGCTTTCACAGTTTCTAGCTCTCAGATGCAGATTTCCTCTTCTGCTAGTTATTGAATGGGGCCCTCATTTACAAACATGTCCTGTACAGAAGGCAAGGCAAAAGGATGGATTTATAGTATAGTTTAGAAACCCAGCTATTATTTATTAAAATCACCAGTGCTAAAATTTCAGAAGCCAAAGAATTTGCAGAAACTTATGTAGCCTTGCTAACATTCATAGTCCATCATAACGTGCTGCTATCTTAACAGGATGCTAAAACCCAAGTACTGGATTTGAAATTGGATTGGATGGGACATTTTATACTGACAGCATTCCTGAATAGCTAAAGGTTGTGAGTTTATGGCCTAGCAAAGAGGTAGACAAATCATTTAGATTCGATTTGTATTTTTCTACTGGACTGGATTCCTACATGTCCTTTGTCCTGCCCAGTAGGATGCACAAACATGCCAGATGAGCAAGACCAAAAGGCAAGAAGTGTTAGAGATCTGAACTTCTGTGTTTCTCAGATGTCCCCAGAGAAGGAGAGAAAACACTTTAAAAATGTTTTTTATTAATATTTGCATTTGCTCAGCCAAAACCTTTGGGTAATAGGCCCACAGAAAAAACTGGAGCAGGGTTATTAAACTTATACATCCCTGCAGGGCATATGAGTGGGGTGGAACTGGTTCACGGGCCAGATCCAGAGCATGGGGCTGTGTCATTTGTCCTGCAGGGTTGTCCAGAGGGTTGAAAATTTGGTGGGAGTAGTGTTACTGCAGCAGTTCCTAGAGCTATAGCAGCCATCACTTTCAATCCATGGGCAGCCCTGTGGCCAAGATGACAGGGTTCCACATTCCTAATCCAGCTTGTGTGGGTCCCTACAGTTCCAGAAATTTGACAGAGTGGGGGCAATTAACGCTGTCATCACTCACCCCGCTGCCAAATTTCCAGACCTCTGGGTAGCCCCATAGGCCAATTGCCACAGCTCCCTGGGCTACATCTTTGACACTCTTGCACTAGAGCAGTGTTTTTCAAACTTCCTAAAGTCACGGAACCCTTCTATATCACTTATTCTGCCACCGAACTGCTAAAGACTAATATGGAGCCAGATGACCCAAACAGGCCATGGCAGTGCAGTGCCTCCTGGCCCACTCTGCCATTAGCCCCAGTCTCTTTGTGGTACCCTGATGACCTGTCACAGAACCCCAGGGTCCCACAAAGAACAGTTTGAAAGCTGGTGTACTACGGAAATGGGACATCACAAGTGCTCTTTACCCAGGCATCTGATATAAAAGATTCAAAAGGAAGTGGAGAGGGGAAACTAAACTCCCAAACACACCTCTGTACAGTCAATTTCTGTATTTAAATCATACTATTATTTACTATTTCATGTTAGTTATGCAGTGGTGGGCTGCTGCCTGCTTAACTAGAGCTGCTGTGGGGAAAAAGAGACCCCCACAGCTCCTCTCTCCTCTGCAACCTGCCCC
>NW_017728950.1:33479794-33481433 GCF_001723895.1 Crocodylus porosus
AGATGCCCACCACAGCTGTTCTGGCTGGATGTAGATTTTCCATTCCAAGGGCTAAAAGATGTTGCCCAGTCTGTCTAGGAGTTTTGAAAAACACTATCCACTATGTTTTAAAATGTTCTTTCTATAATGACATAAGGAAAAACTATTTATTGCCATTCTTGCAGAAACTGATTAATTTCTCTCTGTTTGAAAAATGTATCTGGCTTCTATAGCAAACAGATCCAAATATAGTAAACCATCTTGCAATTTTTGTTTACAAGGCTGAGGCACTTACAGTTAAATATCCTTCATTACTGATGTGAGTGATATATTTTAACTTTAGATTTGATTGTATGGTCTCAATTGTGGATCCATGAACAACAATATTATAGATTCATGTCTTGATTTACTTCTATATTTATATTAATAATGTTTTTATGTTGGTAGGCTCTATTTTTAGTATAATAGTTGTAGTTCGGTTACTTTGTTCAAACTTATTTATATTATGGTCATATGAGTGTTATGTTGTGTTCGGGAGCATGTCATTTAGCCAGAATCCTTAATAGATTCAATGAATTAATTACTCTGGTCAGTAACAGCTGAAGGAATGGTGGGGGGAGCCCCTGGAGCCCCTTCCCCACAGTCCCCCCTGCCAGGTAGCAGTGCACCACTGCCTGGCCAGAGCTACTGGGGGGTGGTGCAGAAGGTAACCCTGGACCCCAACCCCGTTCCACCAAGCTGCAGTGGCTGCAGGGACAGAAATCCCCTTTCTCCCACCCCACTCTCTGTACCCAGGCTACACATGGGTCTGGGATGAAAGGCCATCACTGACTCAGGGCAACGACAGCTGAGGGTGCAGAGCCAACCCAGTGCTTGGGCAAAGCATAGGAGTTCTGCAAGAGGTTACAGCACAGTGATTGTGCCCTAAGTTAATCCTTTATAGGATCTGGCACAGAAGCTTGATAAAGTGCTTTAAGAGAAAGCATTTTAGGTTAGTGCACATCTGTACAGAGTGAATTAGAGCCAGATCCAGCATTGTAAAGCTTAATGTGTCATGAATGTCTGTAAAGTGTTTTCTGCACACTCAAAGTGCATTAAGTGCAATGTCTGTACCCACCCATTGTTTCCAAAGTTACATATTTTTCACTTACGGATTTGAAGACCCAGTCAAGTTATTTCCAGAAGGTTACCTGGATGTAAAATATCATCTTTCCAGAGTTAACGCTTCAGGCACAGACAGAAGTCACAATTTTTGCCCTATCTAACCTCTGAAAATGCACTACAGCTGTGACTAGACGTAAGTGTATGGCTGCAGAGTACTTTAAAAGGGTCCAATCCCATGACAAATCTGAACCCTCATTATGCTCCAAAACTGAACACCCTCAGTAACTTGTGCCCAGCTCAAACCCTGCTTCTGGTGCTGGTTTCAGAATGGGAGGGGGGAAGGGAGCTGAGGGAGCACCAGGGTTTTTTTCAGCTGCGTAAATGTCTTATTTTATTTCTGTATAACTGCCGCGCGGGACTCTCACATTTATGTAACCTTGTAGTTTTGGCTTCTAATCAAAATGAAAGCTTTATATTTTCCCACACTTGTATTAAGCTGCACATGCGTATTTTGTAAGTTTAATTTCTTATCTATAAGTGTCATTCCTGCAGAAAT
>NW_017728950.1:33482058-33483336 GCF_001723895.1 Crocodylus porosus
AGAACACAAGGGCTTACTCCGGACCCCCGTGAACCAACAGACATCCTACAAACTTATTATAGAAAACTAACAACTTACTCTAAGTCGTCTACTTGCGCCAACTCGGCGAACCTTGAAGGCGGTCATAAAGCTACCTCCAATCCCACCCCACAAGCCGCACACTCGCCCGCTCTGTAAAGCCCACGGCTCCCCAAGCGGTGCCGGAATAGCTAACCTAGCATTCTGCCACAAGCTGGTGCAGGAGGGTGGAGTGAGTTGACTGGAGCCCTATCCCTGCTTGCCTATGTGAGGTGAGGGGGCTTCAATTCACCTACCTTACCCTCCAGCACCAGCTGAAAAAACCCCAGGACAGAACTCCTTGAGCTCCCTTCCCCCTCCCATTCTGAAGACAGCACCAGGGCCGGGTTGGGGGAGAGGCAAGGCTAGGGGAGAACAGCTGCAGATTCACAGCCATTCCAGTCTCCCAACCCCTGGGACCCAACAGCAAGCATCTGTTGGGTCCGGCTAATCAGTTTAATGCATAGCACTTCCTGTAATGTTCTAGGAGTTACAGCATGGAGCTGCATTTTTTTCTGTGCATTTCGTGTATATTCTTATCTAGTAAAGCACGTACTTCACTTTAAGCACAAGAGAAGTTCCATTTAAACCAACTTACATGCTTAAAAATGCTAAGTACACACTTAAATGGCTTGCTGGATTGGAGCCATAATGGGTTACTTGGAGATACTGGAAAACTCATATTTTCTTCCCAGGTATTCAAAATGCCTAAAGGTGAGGTAGGGTCTTTACACACTAAGTCTTGTTCAGGCTAGCAAAGTACACTGCAGTACTGAAGTAAATGGCTGAGTTAATTTCAGAGCCATTGGCTATCTTTTTTTGAGAACATGTGGAAGTCAGATAAGGTCCCAGATGATTGGAAAAGGTCCAATATAATGCCCATCTGTAAGAAAGGGAAGAAGGAGGATCTAGGGAATTACAGGTCATTTGGAGCTAGATACCTGGAAAGATCATGGAGGAAAGTCCTAAAGGAATTTATTTTGAAGCACCCGGAGGAGAACAAGGTAATCAGAAACAGCCAACATGGATTCACCAAGAGCAAGTCATGACTCACCAATTTGATTTCCTTCTATGATAAGGTGACAGGATTTTCATAGATTTCATAAACATGAGGGCTGGAAGGGCAGGAAGTCAGCTGGGGTCATAGGATCCCAGCAAGATAAGCATCCAATTTACTCTTGAAGGTGTTCAATGTAGGTGCTTGAACCACCTCTGATGGCA
>NW_017728950.1:33483568-33488809 GCF_001723895.1 Crocodylus porosus
AGTTTATGACCATTCGACCTCGTCATCCCTTGGGGCGCTTTGGTGAACAAATGTTCCCCCAGATCCTGGTGGTCACCCCTGATAAACTTTGGTCACCCCAATAAAGGATTTGTGGATGGGACGGGGGGTGGGGTGGGGCGTGATGGCAGCAGGGGAGAGCAGGGCCTGTGATATTGACTTTAGTAATGCTTTTGACATAGCCTGTTAAGGGAATGTTCTAGGAGACAAAGGCAATACAGACCAGATGAAAATACTGTAAGCTGGATGCAAAAGTGGTGCTCAGTGTGGAGCCATCAATGGCTCAGTGTGTAGTTGGGAGGAGGTATGAAGTGGGGTTCTCCAAGGTTCTGTTCTGGGTCTGGTATTATTTAGCATCTTCATTAATAATTTGGACAATGGGATTAAATACAACACTTAGCAAATTGGTGGATGATAGCATGTTGGGTGGAGTTGCAGATACTCCAGAAGGTAAAACTAGAATCAAGAATGACCTGAAAATCTAGAAAAAGTGATCCACAATGAGTCAGAGATTCATCAAGGACAAATACAAAGGCCTGCACTTGGGACAGAATAACTGCAAGCACAAATACAGACTAGGGAATAACTGGCTAGGTTGCAGAAAAGGACCTGAGAATTACAGTAAACCATAGACTGAATACGAGCCAGCAGTGTGTTCTTGTTGCCAAGAAGCCAACAGTATACTGGATCATATTAACAGGACCACCTCTTGCAAATCCAGGGAAGCAATTTGTCTGCTCTGTTCAGTTCTGGTGAGGCCTCACCTGGAGTACTGTGTCCAGTTTTGGGCTCCACACTTCAAGAAGGACATGGATAGATTGAAAAAGTCCAGCATAGAGCAATAAAAATGATTCAGAGACCTGGGAAACATGACTTAAGAGGAAAGGCTGAAAGAACTGGGGTGGTTCAGTCTGGAGAAGATAAGAAGGAGGGGGATATGATAAAAGTCTTCAAATACCTGAAGGTATATAGAGATGATGAAAACAGCCTGTTCTCCATAACTGTAGGGAACAGGACTAGGAGTGACAGACTCAAACTGCAGCAGGTGAAATTTAGTTTGGAGATTAGGAGGACGTTTCTGACTATGGAACAGGTGACCTAGAGAAGTTAAGGAATCTCTATCCCTGGAAATGTTCAAGAGCAGACTAGACAGACACTTGGCTGGGATGGTATAGTAAGAGATAATCCTGTCTTGAATGGGGAGGGTAGGGGTATGGACTAGATGATCTCACAAGATCCCTTTTCCAGCCCTACTTTCCTATAATCCTGTTTTCCATCCCATAAAGCAGGGGGTGGCCACTTATATTCTATAGGCCAGAACTGGTGATATTATCTGACCATGGAGCCTGCACATTTGTGGCAATTTGGTGGCAGTGCAAATCAATAGTAGCACAAAGAGGAGTTAGCTGGGTCATAGATAACTGCTCTCCTTTGGACTGAGCTCTGTTAATTCAGCCTGCCGCTACTAAACGTTTGCCAACTCATGTCATAAAGTGTTTCAGCTTCTCCCACCCCTGCACACACGATTGTACATTATATTCATGACAATTTAGAGGAAAGGATTATAACATAACTTTTTTTTCAAAAGCACCATGCTGGATGTCACCAGGAAGCCTGAAATAATTAGAAAGCAGGGAAAATTAGGTAACTAATAATCTTCAGCATTATTCATGCGGGAAAGTCATGCAAAGTTACATGCCCTTTTCCAATTTGATTCTGTTCTGCAAATTTACTCTCCAAGTGTGAATCACCAGGCTCCTATCTACTATGTGGTGTTTATTGTTACCTTCTTCTGCAGCCTAAGGCACAGGGATGATAATGAGGCAACCGCATCCTTTCATTCCAACAAAAGAGTCCCAAGAGTCATTCCAGCTGTTTGGGGCAGCGCTGCTTTTGATTAATTGTGCCCATACTGCCTATCAAGCAGTTATTTTAGTCAGATTTTTCCTAGTGACAGCATAGGTTGAATCTCACAGAGTAGAGAAATCTAGCAATTTTGAAAATGTACATTTCAGTGGTGTTTCATGGCCTTTCCTTGCCCAAATGAATACTCTAAGACGAGGCCCGGATCTCACCTCAGAATTATGACTCACGCACTTCCTGTATTTTCCTTTTCTTATACCCATGTTTCACTGATATCAGCATTTAGCAGGTTTATAGAGCAAATGTAGGAGGCCAGCTACAAACATTCATTGCTCTGGCTTTCATAGTAGGCTGCAGATGACACAAAGATCTTACAGATGACTGGAGAGCCATAAGCTTTAGGGGAATAGTGCTTTTTATTTCCCTATTTCTCATGCAGCGTTTAGCACCAATAATCTTCCTATAGATCTGTCTAGCTTTCAAAATATAACGAGGACCTTCTTTAGTTTTGACCCATAAGGCATGTCTATGTGAGCATATCAATATGACAGTAAATATTAATTTACTGTTCCCAGCACACTGTTTGCACATGTGTGTAAGACTGCAGCATGTTGAGTTGGGTCAGAGCAGCTCCAGCTAACAAGGGGGCCCAGGGGTTAGCCAGCTCACCTGGGGCTTCTCCCTGCCAGCTCAATATGCTGCAGAGGGGCGGGCTGGGGCACGAAGGTGCTTCAGTGCAGGGGTAGCTAGCAGGCAGCCCCTGTACTGAAGCCCCCTCATGCCTCAGCCAGCTGGGGCAGTATCTACATATGCTCTGCTGTGGAATAAAGTAACTCTGCAGTAGGATAGTACTATCCTGCTGCGGAGTAAATTACTTTACTCCAGTCTAATAGGGGCACATGTGTAGATGCACAACATTTATTACACAGCTAATTAGTCTACTGCACAGTAAACATGTATATGGGTCCATATATACGTAGTTAACACTAGAACACTAAACTGATATAAAGCATCTGGTTTCCACTTAAATTCTTCATTTTGCTCATTTTAAATTGGCTGAACTAAAGAACAGAGGTCAAGTGATGTATTCCAGCTCTCAGTGAATCAGTGGTTTATCAGGGTGGCAAGCCAGAATCTTCATTCCTTCCAGCACTTTTGTTTTAGTAACAGGACCACACAATCTCCTGCATAGAGTAGTTAGGGTAGGAATTTCAAAAGCACCAAAGTCTTGGCCTAACTCTGCTCCTAGTGACATCACTGGGAATTTTAGGCCAAAGTAGACAGCTTTTAGAAAACACACCCTTAATGTAAATGCACAATTAAGCTCAGCATCAAGTATTTTGAGGGACAAGATTGAAAGAGATAAAAACTGGAATAGATAAGATTGAAAAAATGTATTCAGTTACAGTGATACATTTTTCACATATATTATTTCATTCAATCTTGGTCAAGTCAAAATGACTGTTTATTATTTAACTGGTCTCTCCATTAAGTTGGTGGTGTCTCGGTATGTTTAAGGAGAATTTAAGAGAGACAGTAGATGACCAGTTAAGGAATGAAAACGCTATTATAGAACCCCAGCCCTTCACAGCAACATTCTTTCACAAGAGTGTACTGCAAGCAAAAAACAAAATCACAAATGAACTTGACAGCAACTGTAGTAAGAGGCTGCAGTTCATTTTTTCTGGGACTTTTTGGTGAACATACAGCTCCAGGAAACTTAACATTTAACCACCAATACCTTGATCTGGCTAATATGTGAACACATGCTTGCTTTCATTTGATTACTTCACTGTGGTCCAGGAGGCTACTGTAATGGGGTTTCACTCCAGGGGTGGCCATGATGCCTCTGGAGCCTCCACAACCCTTGCCCAGAGACAGCAAGGAGGGCAATCCCAACCCAGTATCAGGCCACCTCAGGGCTCTATACCCTTGTGGTCTCGGCCCCTTTCATCTCATAGATTTCATAGACATTAGTGCTGGAAGGGACCTCACAAGATCATCGGGTCCAGATCCCCACCCAAGGGGCAGGAAGTCAGCTAGGGTTGGATGACCGCAGCAAGATAAGCATCCTAATGCAACCTGAACGTCACCAGAGTAGGTGCTTGCACCATTTCTAGGGGGAGTCTGTTCCAGACTCTGGGGACTCTGACAGTAAAGAAGTTTTTCCTTATGTCCAGTCTAAAATGGTCTTCCAGCAGTTTGTGACTGTTGGATCCAGTCTTTCCTTGGGGTTCCCTGGTGAAAAGATATTCTCCCAGGTCCTGATGTACACCCCTGATGTCCTTATAGGCTGCCACCAAGTCCTTCCTGAGCCCATGCTTTTCCAAGCTGAAGAGTTCCATATCTCTCAGTATCTCCTCACAAGGCCTGCTCTCTTGACCTCTCATCATGTGTGTGGCTCTCCTCTGGACTCTCTCCAACTACTCCACGTCCTTTTTGAAGTGTGGAGCCCAAAATGGGAAGTAGTACTCCACCAATGCTGAGTACAGCAGGAGACTGACATCTTGGGTCTTGTTTGAGATGCATTGGTAGATGCAAGCCAGGGTGTTATTTGCTTCGCTGGCTGCAGCATTGCATTGGCGGCTCATATTCATTTTGTGGTCAATAATGACCCCCAAGTCTTTTTCGGACATACTGCTACTGAGTCTATAGGCATGGTGCAAGTTCTTTCTCCCAAGGTGGAGCACCTTGCATTTCTCTATGTTGAAGGTCATTAGGTTTTCATCTGCCTACTTTGTGAGCCTGTCTAAGTCAGCTTGAACCCTCAGTCTATCCTCCAGTGTAACTGCATTTCCCCAGTTTGGTGTTATCTGACCTGGCTTCTGGGTTCCAGCCTATGACTGCCTAAATCCAGCTCTGTCTTTTCCATGTCCTGGGCAATATACTTACCAACCCTTTTTCAGCTCCTGGGCCCCCTAGCCTTTTCCTCTGTTCTATTCAGGTACAGGGCCCCATGACCCTGGCTCTGCCCTTCCTAGGTACTGGGCCCCAGGGCTCTTGCCCGAGCTAGATTTCAGCCTTTCTTTCTTCTTCTCTCTGGGCTTTAAACTTCCCCCTAGGCATAAGCCTATGGCATGCCCCAAATCAAGGCCCCTAGATGACCTCTAAACACTAGCATGCCCCTGGCACCTGTGAGTTAAGCCATCAATACACTCCTCAGATGCCCCACTGAAGGTTAAAGCCCCAGGCACTGCCCCATGGCCTCCACTCACTCCCCTTTCAGCCACTCCCAAACCATCTGTTGTAAGCTGTAACAAAGGGAACAAGCACATTATCTGTAACAAACATAACCTGTTCTAGGTATAGAAAATGATGATAACAATAGCTCACTGTTTGCAGCAAGGCTTCCCCTCACTC
>NW_017728950.1:33488909-33518641 GCF_001723895.1 Crocodylus porosus
TCTATACCCTTGTGGTCTCGGCCCCTTTCATCTCATAGATTTCATAGACATTAGTGCTGGAAGGGACCTCACAAGATCATCGGGTCCAGATCCCCACCCAAGGGGCAGGAAGTCAGCTAGGGTTGGATGACCGCAGCAAGATAAGCATCCTAATGCAACCTGAACGTCACCAGAGTAGGTGCTTGCACCATTTCTAGGGGGAGTCTGTTCCAGACTCTGGGGACTCTGACAGTAAAGAAGTTTTTCCTTATGTCCAGTCTAAAATGGTCTTCCAGCAGTTTGTGACTGTTGGATCCAGTCTTTCCTTGGGGTTCCCTGGTGAAAAGATATTCTCCCAGGTCCTGATGTACACCCCTGATGTCCTTATAGGCTGCCACCAAGTCCTTCCTGAGCCCATGCTTTTCCAAGCTGAAGAGTTCCATATCTCTCAGTATCTCCTCACAAGGCCTGCTCTCTTGACCTCTCATCATGTGTGTGGCTCTCCTCTGGACTCTCTCCAACTACTCCACGTCCTTTTTGAAGTGTGGAGCCCAAAATGGGAAGTAGTACTCCACCAATGCTGAGTACAGCAGGAGACTGACATCTTGGGTCTTGTTTGAGATGCATTGGTAGATGCAAGCCAGGGTGTTATTTGCTTCGCTGGCTGCAGCATTGCATTGGCGGCTCATATTCATTTTGTGGTCAATAATGACCCCCAAGTCTTTTTCGGACATACTGCTACTGAGTCTATAGGCATGGTGCAAGTTCTTTCTCCCAAGGTGGAGCACCTTGCATTTCTCTATGTTGAAGGTCATTAGGTTTTCATCTGCCTACTTTGTGAGCCTGTCTAAGTCAGCTTGAACCCTCAGTCTATCCTCCAGTGTAACTGCATTTCCCCAGTTTGGTGTTATCTGACCTGGCTTCTGGGTTCCAGCCTATGACTGCCTAAATCCAGCTCTGTCTTTTCCATGTCCTGGGCAATATACTTACCAACCCTTTTTCAGCTCCTGGGCCCCCTAGCCTTTTCCTCTGTTCTATTCAGGTACAGGGCCCCATGACCCTGGCTCTGCCCTTCCTAGGTACTGGGCCCCAGGGCTCTTGCCCGAGCTAGATTTCAGCCTTTCTTTCTTCTTCTCTCTGGGCTTTAAACTTCCCCCTAGGCATAAGCCTATGGCATGCCCCAAATCAAGGCCCCTAGATGACCTCTAAACACTAGCATGCCCCTGGCACCTGTGAGTTAAGCCATCAATACACTCCTCAGATGCCCCACTGAAGGTTAAAGCCCCAGGCACTGCCCCATGGCCTCCACTCACTCCCCTTTCAGCCACTCCCAAACCATCTGTTGTAAGCTGTAACAAAGGGAACAAGCACATTATCTGTAACAAACATAACCTGTTCTAGGTATAGAAAATGATGATAACAATAGCTCACTGTTTGCAGCAAGGCTTCCCCTCACTCGGGGCTGTGTTCCTCTCTAAGACAGCCGTGTTCAGGTGGCTTAGGGCAGCTCTAAAGTCAGCCTGACAACCCTCACAATCTTCCTGGCCTGGAGCTCTTCAGCCAGCAGCTTGCAAGCCTAGACTGCCTGGCCAGCTCAAGCTCTGTGCTTATATGCTTCAAGACCAGCCCCCTTCTGATCAGGTGACTCTTTAACCACCTACAGGGGTTCCTGCTCAGTGCCTAATGACTGATATAGAATTACTGTCCTACCAGCTTCCTGCTGCTCGAGTCAGGCTTTGCCCTGTGGTAAGCAGTGGTAGCCTCCGGTCTCCAGCTGCTTATTCCCTTGCAGCCAGCTTGCCCTAGGTAGAGAACTCCTAACACCAGGTGCAACTACGTCCATATGTTTTCACCAGATTGCAAGTCAAGCAGATATGTACAAAGGGCTGAGCTAATCCCAAATTGAACAATGCCTATTTTGAAGAGACAGGAGGTTGGAGAGAAAGGATCATAGTACAAGGTGAGGCTAGGAAGAAGCAGCAGATTTTTAGAAATATTTTTTTAGAATAGTGAAACAGTTCAATTCAGGGAAGAAAAGTAGTGAGAAGATGATGAAGACACTGACTATACAAATTTAGTAGACTGCAGTTATATGGAACTGAAGAAGCATCAGAAATATAGAGATTTAGGTTTGTAAAGTGATATAGCTAGAGTTGGAGGGAAATGTGTAGATACAAGTATATAATTAGTGGAGGGTAAGCGGGGCACCAGTTCTGGGTGCTGACTTAGACATGATGCCAGAATGGCACTCCCCACACCTGCCAGTCTTTGTTGCAGCAACCTTGCACTGCCTGGCCAAAGAAGCTAAGCTGAAGTAGATCTGCATCACCAGGCTATAGGAACTAACTGCCAGGATATCTTGGGCAAGTAAGGCCACCCTAGTTCTTCCTTCTCTCTCCAGCTCTCCTATACTTGGCAAAACCCCCTATCTTCTCCCCTGAGGTACAGAACTCATTAATTATGCCTCTGGTAGATACCAACCCTCTAGTTCAGTGCCCCATGCAATAATCTAGTATCATCTGTATCATTCCTCTTGGGTGTTCAAGAGGAGGGATGTTTCCTGTCATTCCAATAATAAAAAGAAGCTCTCTTCCAATGCTGTGAAGGTGTGTACTGCATCTTCATGTAGCAGGCTTGACTTTTGGAGCTTGGGTTGAGCCCCAAGGCTTGAAATCTTGCTGTTTTGATTGGTGGAGCCCATCCACCAATCAGGAGGCAGCAAGAGGAGTTAAGTCATGCCCCTGTCCTGAGGGGAGGGGAAGAGGAGTTCCCCCCGCCCCCAGACCTGATTGAAGACTGCAACACTCAGGTCTGAAAGACTTTGGGGCGGAGCCTTGAACAGTATAAAAGGAGCTGCGTGCCCAGCATGAGGGAACACATCCAGGACAGAGAAGAGAGAAGACCGGGGCTTAGAAGAGCTGAGGAGAGCTGCTCAGCAGGCCAAGGCAGTAGCCCAGGAAGAGTCCCTGAAGACTTCCATCAGCAGGGAATGGTGGGCGGTTCCAGTGGCTAGGCTCTCGGTGTGCAGCAGCTAGGCTCTCAGTGTCCAGACCCTGGGAGCTGCGTGAGGCGGCTTGGGTCTGCAACCTCTGGCATGTGGCCAGAGACACAGTGCACAGGACAGTGCACAGAGTAGGACCTTTGGAGCGCTTGGGCGTCTCAGGTCCTCCACCCCAGAATGAGGCTGGGACCTCGGTGCAGGAGGCGCTGCATGGAGGGTCTGGGAGTGGACCAAGCCTGGTGCTACACAAGACAGCCCAAGCCTCTGACACATAGCAAAAGGTTGAGTCCAGAGAGCCAGACAGTGATTGGGCTACTAAGCCAGCAGATGGGGCCAAGCCAGAGGCCCCAGCAGACCTGCATAGAGGAACCCTGTTCCAGGGGACAGCCACCCTCCCCCCCCCAAAGCCCACTGCCAGTGAGAGAGCAGCCTGGCACAGAGGATGAGGGCTACCTTCCAGGCCTGGGAGCCATGAGTTGCAGGGAAAAGAGGATTCCCACAGGGGAGGGGCAGTCCCCCCTGGTTAAAGGATCCTGAAAGTGGAGGTCCCACTGGGAGGGCCCCCCTAAAGTTACCAGCTTCTTTGCAGGGCTTAGGAAAAGACCAAGGGCATTGGGGTTTCCCCTTGGGATTGAGTTTATCTTTGGGGTTTATCTGTTTCAGATCAGATACTTACCTGTGACCTACCTGTATCTGGAGCACTGGTATAAGGTTTTATGGCATTTACCGAGAGGGTATTTTTTATGTTGCTTGCTTAGATGTCTTATAAATATATACATATTGTACATATGGTTATATCCATGTTCCTTTCCCTTGTGACAAGTTAATGTAAATAAATGTGTATATAGTTAAGTCCCCTGACTGTCCTGATCTGGTTCTATAGGGACAGAGGGAAACTGAGCAGTCTGCAGTTCCCCCTCCCCCAGCACACCTGTCAGCTAACAATCCCCTTCAATTGGAGAAGGGGAATATATACCCAAGTTACCTGGGCTACATTCAGAAGAATATAAGTAACCTGTACATGCTTCTCTGCCATTCATCCCAACTCCAACCCCTCCAACAGGTATGGTACCAAGTGAATTTGTACATGAGTAATTCATTTTGAAATCAAGACTTCTTTCTCTGATCTCATGAATATTTTTGTGAAAATTTTTTAGGAAGCTGATTTAAAAGCTAAGTTATATTCCTTTCCAAGTCCCATGGGGTTCTTCTTTCTCTTCATTTTAGCTTCTAACCCCTCACATGTGTCTTGTCCAGTCTCTGCCATACCTGTCCACATCCCCTTCTCCCCCCCTTGCTCCCTCCTTGAACAGCCTCATTAAGAAAGCTCTTAGCTCTTACTTAAGGACAGTCTACTGGACCATTTCCCAATCAAAGATGTAGGGGACATCTTCACAACAGAGTTAGACCAGGCTAGCTTAACATGGGCAGAACATCTGATCTCATGCATACCAGGTCCATGAAATGGCATGATGCTTTACTAACCCGTGTGCTGGGATGGATATCTGGCATAATATTGCATGGTGCTTTGTGGGGCATTAAACCCTCTCTCATATTTAACACTGGGCTGCTGACTGTGGCAGTGACATGAAAACAATGCTTTTGAGTCCCTCTGGAACGAAGGCAACAGGAATGTTACTAAAGAATTCAGTTAGTGAAGAACAAAGTGATTCACAGCATACCCAACCAACCACTATGGCCATCCCTTTCCTGACAACTAAGCATAAATATGTCATATGAGGTACCTTTCCCCATGTTCTGACCTTTACTGACATCACAGCACTGCTTTATAAGAAGAGTGATATCTGGAGAAGGGTTTCTTGGATAGCATCTTTCCTCAACTGCTGCAGAAATGTAACAGAGACTAAGCAGGTAATGTGTAGTGTTAAAATACAAAGGAGTGCAAGTGTAGGGAAGGAGATATAAGAAAGTATGGCCCAGGTGAAGTTTTGGAATAGTACGCCTGTATGCTTAATGCTAACAGCCAATTTATCAGGTCAGGCTGAAACCCAACCCATTATTCATGTGTGTTAGCCTGGACTCCAAGCACCCTTAAGACCATTTGTCAGGGGAGAGGGTTTCCTTTATGGATAAGGATGGTTAGGGGCATAGCTTAAGCTAAAGTTGCAATGAAGGCATACCTTTTTTCTTCCTTGCTCTTTTCTCAGGCATGGCTGCAACATCAGCTAGTGGATACTATTCAGATGTTTGTGTTCAAATGCCTCAAATATTAGTGAGTTAATTCTCACAACCCTTTGCAAGGAACCATTACTTTTGCATCTTCTTACAGTAAAGGAAGAGGATGTAGACCAATACCTTCCAGGAAGCATTTCAGTTTGTTTTCCCTGCAAGTCACAGAATCAGGTTTAGATGGATTGAACTTGGGCACAACGAAGACAGTCCCCTCAAACAACAGTGGATCAGAATGTTGAATCCTGCTACCCTCCAGTGGTGCTGTGATACAACTGCAGGACTTGCCATTCAAATATCTTGGTTCCAATTAGGAACTCAACTAAATACCAAAAAAAGAAAAACAAAAACCAAAAGCAAAGCAAAGCCCCACAAGCACCTTCTAATAATGAAGAGTCTTCAGTGTTAGATTATTGTTTCTAATGCTTGTAATTGCAAGCTAACAGTTCAAGTCACTGTGAGGTCTAGTTTCCATCCTTCCTTATCAAGTGAGGAGCTATTCATTATAAGCACACAGTAGCTAAATTCTGCAGTAGTACAAGTAAACCGTAAAATCATACAGTGTTTACACTGCGGTAGTGATCAGAGGACCCCAGTCAGGACCAGGGGCCAGTCTTACTGAGCAGTATATAGAAAGCCAGCTGCTGCCTCCAGATCAGTTGTAGCCTGATCTGAAACAAGAGGTACTACATAAGAGAATGGGGGAATATAAGGAAAGGGAGCGGGCACAACAATCAGTCAGGCATTTAAATGTAGCTTACATGCACACCTTGATGGCTCCAAATCATTTGACAAGCCTGTATATATAAGAAAAAAGGAACACACATCACTTACTCCTAATTAGAGCTGGTTGGAAATTTTATGATGCACCTGTTCTTCTGTGAAGGCACTGATCTGTTGAAACCTAAACTATTCTCAAAAAATGATTTATTTCAATGAATCTCCCAATTTAAACTGTAACAAAAAAGCAGCATGTCCCATTTTAATATTTTGAACCGAAGTTTCATTTTCGTTTACACCCTTTACTTCATTTAAGAAAGTTAAAGAACAAATTCAAAGTATTCAAGTCCTTCTTATCATGATTGTATCTCAAAAGTTTGGCATCTCAATTTTTCAACACTGAGATGCTTAAAAAAAGTGTGAAAGCTGTGAAAATCCATAGGGTGAGAAAAAACATTTCCTATCCAAGTTTGCTACGTGCTCCTCAGTCTGGCCGTTATAAGTATTATTGGTCTCTTGCTTCAGAAGTGAGCCTTAAGGCAAAGTTTGAAGGAATGGGTAGTGACTTCATGTATCAGTTTTAAAACAGAAGCGTGTGTGTTAAGATACACTCACAAGCAACTACCCAAGGTTAACAGCACTGTTAGTGTCAAGAGGGCTGGACAGTGGAGTAAGCAATAAGGCTAGATGAGCAGGAAAGGGTACAGTTGTGATGCATACTGTCCTCTTCTTCAATATGCCAAATACTAGCCTGTGCCTACTTCAGTTGCCCTGGCAGTTCCCTACCCTAGAATAAACACTTTGTGTGTGGTCAAAGGATTATTAAAACATTTGGGAAGCACACTAAAAAACAGACATGTCGATGGTGGAATTTTGACAACCAAAACCCATAAAAAATATATCAATAGAATTTAGCGTCCACATTATGTACCTAGCTTTAAGATGCTAAGTCATGACATGTGTTAGTGGTATCCCTTGAGCCTTAACTTAGAATGCCTTTCCTTTTGACAGCTAAAGCTAATTCCATATGTTTCTATGTTCTACAAATTTTGCTTTTAAAGGGAACTTGAAAAGATTCAAAATATTGAAGTGTGACAACTATACAGAAGCTTCTGATAGTTTCTTAAGTGCTATGTTGACCTGCCACACAGAACACCGAATATTTTTAAAATACACGTGCTTTGTTCTTGTACCAGACTTTGTATTGTGTGATAGAGAGACTCTCTCATGTAGACAAGACATAAATAATATGCTGTATTGGTTAAAAGAGTGGCAGAACTCCTATTAAGGCTGCTGTTATCATTAAAGCAAAAAAGCAAAAACCCACTGAATTACTGTGGCAGTTCCACATACTGATGCAGGGCAAGGTACAGTGCATTTTCATAAAGCATGAGTCACTTGTAACTACTTAGAGTGGCTGATAAAAGGTCTGAGTTGTGCTATGAAGGTCAGCTGGTGACAGGAAGAAGTACAGCTATAGAATTGTAACACTGCAATCTGCTGCAACGTGCAATCCACCAACATTTGGGTGACAGGCACAAGTTCTACAGGAATGATCTCCAGCTCATGAAGTCATGCACTTCACCCAAGCAGGCAACCCTATAGTTATACATGTGACATTCAGGGAAGGCTGCTATGTGCTCAGTACTTTGGAGAGTCAGGTCACTTAATCAGGAACCTAGGCTGAGGTATTCATTCTGAAAACTTTGGCCATTTTTTTCTTTAAAACTACAAAAATAAATAGTTTTGAAATGAAAGCCACTACCTCATGCAGATGTCTACTTCAATCCTCATTGCCCATTAGGGACATCTCCAAAGCCTTAATGGGAACGTTTCTACACACTTTAGATCACGCCCTAGTTTTCGTACTCCCTGAAGTATTTGAGAGGCTTAGTTTCAGCTTCGTCTGAATATTGTACATTCCTTGTAGTTTTACTTTAGTATTTTTTTCTTCCACAGAGATAAGAAAGAGTATATTACTGGACTGGAAAGGAATATAGAAATCATTGCACCCACCATAGAGGTCTGAAAGTACTAAATCTTGCATACAGTGTTTTCCCCAGAACAGTCACAAACTCTTCATTATGCCCCCAAAGTCCTCCACAATTCAAAAAGACCTCTACAGACCTATAGCTCTAGCCCCCTCATTTGCTCTGCAGCTCTTTTAGTGCTCTGAGGACTAAAAGCAGAGTTTTTGGAGCAGAATTTTTGGACCTCTACTCAGGGGAATGATTTCTTCAGGAACCACGTTGCAACTGCATCTTGCTTCCAGCTCTTCTAGCCCTGGTATGGGTGAAGCCAGAAGTGGGTTTGTCCACAGCCTTAAAGGGCTGTCCCTTGGAGCAACCTTAGCGCTTAGGTGACAGAGAAAGGACCCCATTATACACTATTAGGTTATAACATGCAAGTCAAGCTTGAACAAAAAGCTGTCTCATCTCTAACCCTGTTACTTTCTTGAAAGGCCAACCTAAAATCAAAGATGATATTGGAGGGTCCATATCATCTAATGTTACTTTAGAATATTTCAAAATGGTGACTATTTCTTTTGTCACCTACAGGCCTGGTTAAATGGATCTCAGCTTATATATTGTCCGTACGTCACAATTTTGTAACAACCGAAATATAACCAGAACTTGCTCTACAGCACCTAACAGATATTACGGGGCCTGCAAATTACCTTCCCCCAGCCCATTTGAATTAAGTTAGGTTTGTAGTAATTGCTAGGCTGTGGGAAAACTCATAAGAATCTGGGGCATCTCCACCGTTAGGAGAGTCAGGGACCTGGATTGCTGATGAGGCTCTGTTAGGAGTGGCATCACTCTTACAACAAACTTCTTGTGTGTGCAGACTATCCTGTCAATGTAGCAGCTTTCAACCTTGACCTAGCATAAGTTGTTCTGCACAATGGTGGTTTCTCTAGACAAGAAACGTAGCTCTTTGCAGCTTTATCAAACCTCTCCCTGTGGCTGAGCCGACCCTAGGGGTGTGCAGGGCCCGGGGCATATTAGCCTTTGCAGGGCCTGTGTGGAGGTGGGCGGTGGGGGAAGGCGAGCGGCCACAGTGTGAAGCCGATGGCGCATGGTGGCCGCAATGAGCGATGGTACCTTCAGCACGTGCCAATGGTGCTGTCTGCAGGGCCTGTACAGCACTGTCTGCAGGGCTCCCAAAGCATGGGGCCAAGGGCGGTTGCCCTGATTTTCGCCCCCCCCCCCAAGGGACGGCTGTGACTCTGTTCTTAAAAGATCAAATATAATCATCAGCTTCATTGGAGACTGTAACAAACTCAGTATTCTTGTGTTTAATATTGCCTTTGTGCTCTATTCATAAATGTAGGTCCAGATGTTTAAATAGGAGCAACTCTTAAGTCCATATTTATGCATATAGGTAATTACTGATTTTCAAATTATCAAGCACCTAGTGGTATTTATTTATTTCATTAGGAAGTAATGGGCGCTACTTGATGCTCAGTTCTTCTAGAAATAAGGTCATTTAACCTCCTAAATCCTAAATTTAGGGGTCCATTTTTAAAAATGTTGGCCAGAGCACAGTCCCACTGTAACCAAAAAACAATTTTAGTACCTCAAATCACTTTAAAACAACATTAAAACTACAGTTTTCCCCAGTATAATTGATTTATAACTGTAAGAGGGTGTTAAGATAGAAACCCTGTTACTTGAGAAAGTCATGGGACTCGGGTTGCTGAAGGGGACAGGGTCACAAAAAGGACAAGATGGGTTGCCGACTGGACCCAGCAGATGAGGATCGGCGCACCAGGTGGAGATAAGGGAGATAAAAGCAGCTGCTATGCTTAAAAGGCAGACAGCGAGAGACAGGACTTTGTACTCCAGGAGAGAGAAAGGAGTCCACAGAGGATGATGGGCAAAACAGGAACATGTAAACCCAAGGGACTGCAAATCAACAGCCGACCGGTGAGTGGCGGGGTACTTACCCAAGGGGTCACAGGCAGTGAGGGCGGCCGAAGACAGGTCCAGGGAACCTGGAAGGCAAGCATTAGAGAAGGGAATTAGGGCAAGAAGGTCATGGGAAACTTGGCAAGGCAGTGAGGGAACTGCAGCCCTATTCAAGAGCAACAAGCACCACTCGGCAGGATGGTGAGGAAACCACTTCCCTGTTAATGAGCAATAAGCATGGCTTATTAAGACTTTGTAACTATCATTCAATAAATGGGACATCTTGTTAAATTCTATCTGGGTGGTCAATGGTATCTCACCTCACCCAGGGAATAACTCTTATTATTTATCGTCTCTCAAGTCGTGGCAGGTGAGCTCCGAGTGATGCTAGGGAGACGCATCCACCCTTCCACAATAACATTTGGGTTTTTTGGGTAGAATCTCTACGAAAGCAACACCCAAACAATATACATGAACAAATTCAAGTAATCTGGAGCTATAGCTTTGAGCTTCATCTTTCCTACACTACAGAGATTGATTTGTGAATTAGATCACAGCAAATCTATTGTGATCAAGCAGTTAAAGAGAGCTTTTTGGAAAACATTTTGATTGGACCTTTTCCTGACAAAAAATCAGCTCCATCAAAATCCAAACACATTGTGAAATAGTGTGGAAATTTTAGTTTCTGAGTAAAACTAGGAAATAATGTCCTAACAATGTCAAATGTCATGTTTCAACATATATAAAATTGTTTTAATTTTGAAAGCACAGTTTTTGTTTTGTATTACATATTATAATAGAAAAAAACTAAAGCCAAACCGGAATATTTCTATCAATCCCAAATGATAATTTTCAATTTTTTTTTGGAGAATGTATTTATTTATCTGTTTATTTATTTAATGTATATATCATTTGTTTCAGTGAAGCAATATTTTGAAATCTTAAGCCTCTGCAACATAGAATTTCTGTCCTCCATCTAACTCTGATGCTAGGCTCATTGTGGCATGTTGCATATAAATGCACTATGGAATGACCATGTTTTGCTGGAGATACTCTTTACTACAGTGCAAGTTACTTGGGTTCAGTACAGGGATAACTGGGGAAAAGTTTATGAATTGCAATGTAGGAACATAGGACTTCTGAGCCACTAAGTCCAATCTCTTGTGTTCCCAGGGACTTGTTAACCAAAGGAATCCTCAAAATTGCCATTTCAATGCCTCACCTACAATTACAAGGGACAAACACCTAGAGCATCTTATCATTTTAAGGAACCAGATTTGATCACTGACTCCCAAACCTCTTACCATCTTCTTGGAAGTGTGTTGCCACATGAATGGAAGGAATGTCAAGGTATAACACCAGCCAGTGGAACATGACAATTTTGAACCTTGGCATGATACCCAGAATGGGCCCCTCTAGCTTTAATATCTATGACCCATTTTGGAAAAAGATAGAAAATAACATAAACCATGTGATTCAAGCCATCAGTTTCTTTACCACAAAGCTACACTTTCCTGAAATAACCCAGGATACTGGAAAATTTAGTCAAAGATCAGCGTTTCAATTATTTCTAAAAGTTCTACTGCTTTGGCACTGCCTTTTCCAATTCTCTGTAGCACAGTTTCATATCTGACCAGAAGATGTCAGTATTTACACAAAGAATAAGGTGCCAGAGAGAGATTAAAAAAAAAAAAAAAGTAGAGTAAAAGATATGCTAGAGGAACGTGCGTAGAGCTTTACCTTAGAGGCTAATACATTAGATGATCCCACAAATAAATATTAGATGGCTTAGCAGAAAGGAAGTCTTTGTGAAGATTTAAAAATGTTCAGCATACCCTGAGGGAAACTTAGAATTCCTGCATCTGTATTTTGCTCATGGATAAATGATTATCCAAATACTTCCAAAATAAACAGTTCAGCTTTATAGTTCACATCCATTCCATGCATGGAAATATCTAAAAAATAAAGCCCAAAGAGGTTTGGGATGGCTGAATGGATCTACCATAAAATATAATGCTTGCCACCTCTGGGTTCTCAACTGTCCCAAGTTTTATTGATTGAAAGTTGTTAACTTGACAGCTGTTTGGTGCCTTTTATGAGCTATGGAGTTCAGTGCAGTTGCTGGAGGACAGGTGTCCCTATCACATAAACCAGATCTGCACGCGGCACCCATACTGACAGCTTTTCCAGAGACACCATTGACTGCTGAAGTCAGTCTACAGACATGATAACGTGGCAGCATAGGAAATCTTGCACAGGCTGTTTTTTAGGTTTCAGGGTTGTTGATCCAACATATCTTACAAACGCCAGCATTTTTGGTAATGATGAGACTTGAGTTAAGCAGCCCAGGCTTGGAGATTGCAAAACCTTGCCTTGAATGGGGCAGGATAAACCCCTAAGGCTGCTTCACCTACTCAATTCAAAGAATACTTTTGTGATTTAACATGAAAGGATCCAAGTAGGAGGTGAAGCGAAGCCTCTAGAAAAGGGAAGTTTCAAGAGACACTCAGAGACATGTAGGACTGAAGGACTTTAACATCCTGCTTTATGTCTGTATTTACAACATAGTTCCTGTAGGCCTGGAGGAAGCGAGAAGTAGAGTGTGTCTGATTTGTGCTCCTTAGTGGTAAATCCTCCCTGTTAGACACACCCTTCAGTTCACAGACAAGTCAGAGGAAGTCGTATGCCAATCCGAATACAGAATCTCTGTTTGCTTAAATCCATCCAGCTATCCGTGGAGACACTCCCATGGCTTCGATCACTTCAGCATTTGAGTACAAACCTGTAAGATATCCAGGTGCTAATACAGTATCCATTTCATTTGTTTTAGTTGCCTCCTATATTTTCATACAAACAAATAGAACAAGTGTGTATATAATGATGGGGCCTCCAAAACTGGGAGATTCACAAATTCAGTAAATATGCCCTGGAGTCTGCTAGGATGGTTATGGATTAATAAGCTAAAGGCCTAAGGGAAAAACACTTCCTCATATTTACTATTAACTGATCATCTAATTCCTTAGGCCAGAAAGGACTGCAGGGAATCTCATGCGTTGCAGCTATACTAGTTGCTGTGGACAATACTCTGACAGGGAAATCATGGACTTGTCCTCCTGGTCAGTGAGCAGGGGAGTAATTTTTCAGTACATCTTCTGCTGCTTGAGCCGATCTCTGCTAAAATTGCTTATTCTGGTGAGAAAGAAAACTGTATTGTTCTACTCAGTTAAATATTCTTAATGTAGTGCAGTACCTTAAAGGGTCTTAAATAGGCGTCTATATTACAGTGGTGCTTAAAGCCAGACTTTTACAATGTAGTATGAAAAATGGTGCAACTTTAAAAATTTTATGAGGGAGACACTGTATTGTTTCAAAAGAAACAATTTATGGAATATGCATCTGGCTCAGATGAAGCCCTTGCAAATGGTCGTACAATTGGATATAATTTCAAGAGCTGAAATTTCACCTACAAAACTATGTTTGCAGAGATGTGCAATCCACTCTAATTTCCTCTGCACATGTACTTTGACAACGTGTTACATCCTGGGATAAGGAAACATATGCACACTAAATCATATGTTCTGAATAATGAAAATAAGTCTTCGAGTTGGTCATCTCAGATGCAGTCCAGCCACTGACCCAAATGGCTAGATGTCTATGTGAAGGGATCAGATAACACAGTGTACTAGGGCCTCATTCCTACTCCCATTGGCTTTTTAGGTGTAGACCTATTTGTTGTCTTCAGGGCCGTGGGCTATGTCTACCACATCACAAAGTGCCGTCAGTTAGTGGGGCAGCGAGAGAAGAAAGCAACAACTGAATGCAGGGGACGAAAAATGACAAAAGGGATGTGCAAGTGGACTAAAGGTTCAAAAGAAGTGCACCACTGGATGACACCAAGCAGAGCACCCCAGACAGAGCCCACCGACTCTCAAAGGCCTTCTGAGGTATAGGACTCAGCCATAGAAAAAACCAGACATTGAAAATGGTATGAATTAGACTCTTTTACATGTGGTGTCTGTCTCCCCCAGCACTCAGTCAGAACTCTTTACAACTCTTACAACTGGAGCTTGTTGATATTTTTTGAATGAAAGTTTTTTAGTTGTTGAAAAAGGGCCTTTCCGCAAAAGGACCCCCCCCCAAAAAAAAAAAAATCCATCAGCTTTTTGGAATATTTTTCCCAGTTTCTGAGACTGCCCCAGGCTACTGAAATACTATTCCTGAAATACTATCAAAAGGTATTTTCTTTAGGCAAAAGCTGAGTTTCAGTAAATAAAAAGTGATGATAACCATTTCAATCAGGTTTTTGATAAGTTTATATTTAAAAAAGTGATTTCATAAATGGGGAAAAGATTCATTTTGAACCCAGCACAAAAGGAAAATAAGTTGACACTTAAAACTTTTTAAAATTGAGATCAGCTCTATTTCTTATTTCCTTTCTGAAAGAAGGTATAAACAAGTTTCTCAACCCAGAAAACGAAATTATCATGACGTAGCAGGTAAATTTGGGGCACAATGACTAATGTGCACCACTGAAAAATGCAGATCCCTGAGCTGTCTGAAGACTAGCAATGGCACTACCAACTGAGGCAGGAACCAATGGGTGCCTGTATAACACAATGAGGCCATTCACAGCCACTGTGAAATACTAATTTAAGCAATAAATGGTAGCTATAGTAGCCTAGAAACATACAGCAAACTAAATTATGCCTTCATCTACCCTTATATCAGTTTGCTATAAGAATAAAAATAAAGGCAAATTCCCAGACAAAAGCTTTTAAGGTGAAGCTAAGGGTTGAAACATATGAGCAGTTAAAGAACAAATATCTTTAAAAGTTGAACTGGTTGGTAATTTGTGTGAAATATCTTTGGTCCAATTAACGTTACTAAATCCAACCTAGGGAATCCTCTTTCCATTCAGTTCCTGGCAGTTTCAACTCCTATAACAAGAACTTTCAAATTTATATTAATCTGACTCCACCAAAAAAAGAACCTCAATATGATTTCATCTGGAGATCACCCTTGTGTATAGGGAGCAATAGATGGTTTATGCACTGTGAGATCCTCGCAGGTACATACCTCTCTGAGTAGTGTATCAGCCTTTTTCAACACCTATCTACCAGAGTTTTGCCACTGAGGCCTCTGGATCAGGCCCCCATTTTCACTATTATGACCTGAATTACCTCAGACCGGTATATCCAAAATGTGATTGCCACAGAAAAAGAGGAACGTAGCATGATTTTCAAATATGTTTTTGGTTTATTAGTCCTGCTTGTGATACTTCAAGAGATAAAATGTAGGAGTGGAAACTGGATTACATTAAGAAAACAGGACCTACATCAGAGACAAAATAATTTCCATCCTGTCATTATGACTCATGAGATAATGTAATCATAAATTTGTACAAGAATGTCAGTTATAGTATCAGTAATTATTTTCATTGCTAGGGATTACTTAGGTTGAACAACATTTATGGGTTGTGGAAAATCGTCATAAAATAAATGCAATTGATTTACCAGTAAAATGTGAGCTATTTTACTTTCATTTAAAAAAATGGATTTTTTTTCTGGCCTTGGCACCAGAGATATATTAAGATGCCTTATGAAGGAGGTCAGAGATGTTGGGGGGGACAGTCAAATACATTTGCAGAAATTATTGCATAGTTCTTGCTCTGATGCCCAGGGTTGCCACCCAAAGACAGTTTTGTTTTGGTTTTTTTACTGACAATTGGATTTTTTTTTTTTTTTTTTACTGACAACCAGGCTTTGTACTGACCTATGTTTTTCATAATGTAAATATAAGCTTCCTGCTAGGCCCTGGAAAAAGACAAGGTTCTAATATAGGGATTAACACCAACCATAGCAAAAAAGTGTGTATGTCAGTATAAAGTTTGCAGATTGTCAATTAAAAAAAGTGTCTCAGGTTGGCAACCCTGATTGACTGCAGCAATGGTTTCACACTGGGCTGCTCCTCTCAGGGGTCTCCTCCCTCACCCCCACATCCTGATACCCCTTACTGCATCCTGCATTGTGCTGCCCCCCCCAGCTACACCCAGCCTTATCCCCACTGGTCTTGTTCTCTCCATCACAGCACAGATCCAAACAAACAACTACTGTCTGCATACCTGCAAGGCAAGTAGTGTTATTAAATGCAGTAGCAGCAGTATGGGCACCTGTAGACATGCTGCAAGGATGCTCCAACGCACTGTAATTAGTGGGTCAGAGCAGATTTGATTAACTGAGTCTGCTGTACAATGGTAATTACCACTCTCTAGCCAGCCTCACATTGTTTTGTTGATCAGTGTTCCCATGGTTCAAGATGGCAGTGGGGGTGCTTAAGCTAATGAACTTTTGTTCAAGCATCCCCACAACCATTTTGAAGCATGGGGATGCTGGTACATGAGATGCCATGGTGCTTTAATTAGAGCAGCTCCTGGAATCCATCTAATTAAAGCGTCTCTCCTCCACTCCCAGAGCATAAAAGTGCCCTATATGCCCAGGGACAAGCAGGGGGCTCGGAACACAAAGCCCTGAAAAAGAGCAGAGCCCTGCACTCTCACTCAGACACCAAGTGGCAATGCTCTGCTCTGTCT
Organism: Crocodylus porosus; assembly: GCF_001723895.1. Taxonomy (NCBI): domain Eukaryota; kingdom Metazoa; phylum Chordata; order Crocodylia; family Crocodylidae; genus Crocodylus; species Crocodylus porosus. The sequence goes on from NW_017728950.1 coordinate 33,505,300, forward strand.
GTTCACCAAAGCTTATCTGACAAGCTTCATTCAAGCTCAGGGCTTCTTTCCAATGGCTCCAGTTTAATGGATTTTATGGACAGACAATTTTAGGCTTGTTATTTATGGACTGTCTATAAATTTACAGACAGTTGGCAGCCCTGATAGGGCCTCAGAAATCATCATCATCATCATCATCCAGAAGTATTCGAAGACCCAAAAACCTACTATTGTGATGGTACTATGCCTACTATTGTGGTAGACACAGTATAAATATAAACTAAAATGCCTCTGTGAGCCAGATCTCGTAACTGGTATAAGTCAACCTAACTCAGGCTTGTCCAACATACGGCCCACCAAGCCATTTTCTGAGGCCCAAGGTGCTGCGATGGGAAACGAGAGTAAACATTGTATACTTTCGTTCCCACCCCTTGTCCCTCCCCCAGCCCCTCAGCAGATTCCCAGTGGCTGCTGAAGGGCTGGGGAAGGGACAAGGTTCCCACATGCACCGCATCAGCTTGACATTGCCGACGTGGTGCGTGTGGAAAGAGGAGTAGCCGTGTGCCGCTCGGGATGGGATGGAATGAACCCAGCCAGAGCAGCAGGGGCTCAGCTGCACTTTCCCCCTACCTGCACTGGTCAGTCCCGAGCGGCACATGGCTCCACCGCTGCTTCTGCTGGCTGGTGCCGACCTGGGTGGGTCTGTCCCATCCGGAGCAGCATGCAGCTGAAGCCGGATTCCCACATGCTGCTGGGGACAGGAGGAGCCTGGCCGGGTTGGCACTGGCCCGCAGAAGTGGCAGTGGAGCTGTGTGCCGCTCAGGACTGACCAGAGCAGGCACGGGGAAAATGCAGCTCAGCCCCTGCCGCTCTGGCCAGGCTTGTCCCATCCCCAGCAGCACACGGCTCTGCCACCACTCCTGTTGGCCAGTGTAGACCTGGCCGAGCTCCTCTCGTCCCCAGCAGCTCATGGGAAGCTGGCTTCAGCCGCATGCTGCTCCAGATTGGATGGACCCAGCTGGGTCAGCACTGGCCAGGAAAAGTGGCATGAAGCTGAAGTTGGCTTCCCACATGCTGCTGGGGATGGGAGGAGCCCGGCTGGGTCTGCACCGGCCAGCAGATTGGTATAACGTGACAAGCCTATGGCTGGGGAGGGGTCAGGCTCCCTAGATCTGAGACCTGATGTAGGCTGTGGCACAGAGACTCACTCTGGAACAACATGCTAATAAACTTGTCTCTATACCTGCCAGGAACCCAAGTAGCAGGTGGTTGATACCTGGTAAGCTCATGTGAGTAAAAACTGCTTATTGCTTTCTGTGTGCCCTTCAGAATATTTTTATCCTACTAAAATATGCCATACTTTGTGACGGTCATTGGCTCTGTATGAGAAAGCAGAATCATAGCCACTGAACTAAATTCATACCCCGTGGGAATAATCACAATTCAGCAAAATAGGTGAGAAGGAAAAGCCAGAGCTCTAAGTGTGCACCCTAAAAGAGGCCATGAAAGTGGTGCTGGCTTCTACCCTGGGGGTCTTTAAGAAGAGGCTTGATGCCTACCTGGCTGGACTCATTTGAGTCCAGTTTTTCTCCCACCCAGACAAGGGGTCGGACTTGAAGATCTACAAGGTCCCTTCCAACCCGACTTCTATGATTCTATGAAAGAGTCAGAACCACAACCTCAGAACCAGGACAGCTATCTGGTGATGGCAGTCCAGTAGGCATGATGGGAATCCTTTGTTCTCATGAAATTTAGGAAAGCAAGAGGACATGAGAACAACATGTAGGCAGAGACAGTGCAGGGCCTTGGAGCCATGTTAATAAGTGAGGACAATTGGGTTCCCACTCTGGTTAGTGACTAATTGTGGTTACATCTTCACTAGGTTCAAGCCACTCAAACCTGCTGCCAAAAAATAAGCCCTTCCTACCCACTTACACTTTACCTGCTCTGAATTGGAAATTTGGCAGGGAGGGCCCTTCTAGGGTGGTCCAAAGACAGTAGAAACAGGTCACACACAGAGAGTGAGAGATGTTCCCAGAATGTCCTCACCACCACATTTCTTCTAAAAAGCAGGGATATCCTGAGGTTCATTTAATATTTGTAAAATGCTTGGAGAGCCCCACATAGATGCACTGCATAGAAATGCAAAATATATTTGGATTTATTTGGTTGGCACCTTGGGCTGAGATTTTCAAAGCTGAGTCAAAAGGCCAACTTCCATTAAAAATAATGGGATTTAGAGGGCTCCAAATCTTTTATGGCAACTTTGTAACATGCCTATCTCCCCCCTTTTTGCAAATCTCAGCCATAGTTTGGAAGCTCAGCCAAAGAACATAAGAGCATAAAAAGTGCCATGCTTGGTCAGCCCAATGGTCCTTCTAGCTCAGTATCCTGTCCTGAACAGTGGCAGAAGTAGATGCTATAGGGAGAATTTTGAACTGGTTAGACCCATTTCATTGTCACTTTCTGCAACTTCATTGGTGTCAAAGGTCACGTGACTTCATTTCCATATGTGATACCGCTTCCTGTGAGGTCTTTGAATATGGCTTGCTGCCCACTGGGTGATAAAAAGTTCATGATCCGGCCCCACATTCAAAAAGGTTGGACACCCCTGACCTAACTCAATTGCAATTGATACTACCAGATGAAGATCTGCCATTGTAATTTGCAGAAAGATGCATTATCCTTTAGCTTCTGCAGATGGAATGTGGCATGTCAGGAAGAATGAGATGTCTAAGCACTTGATTATATTTTTACTTCCAATTCTTGCTTTAGAGTTGTATCCACAGTAAATGTTTCTGTAAATCACCGGTGTTTTCTCCTTTCACCTCAAGAATTTCTTGTAGTTAGTAGATAGGTTTCTTTGTGGTTTCAAATTAGAATCATTCGGGGAGTAAATGAAAACAGAACATAACCTGACAAAAAAAGTTCTCTCAGGCAAACAGAATTTTGATGAGGTTTTATATTGCTAATAATTAGCTCTCAAGAAAAGAAATCCTGAAAACCTTCATTGCATGTATATAATGCATTATCTTGTTAGCAATACTTAAAGCATATAAATTGGAAAGCTCTTTTAAACATCCTCCAGACTGATCAGTAATTACGGGCTGTATTATATTATGAGGATGCAAATGTTGCCTTAAGAACAGACGCAGACAATAAAATGTGACTCTGAAGGTCACAACTGCAGTAGACAGATACTTACTTGAACTGCATAGGACCTCTTCATATATGTGAAATGTTCATCTTTGTGAGGCATCTATAATATAAAATAGCACCATAAAGGAAGAAGAATATAAAAACAAAACCCACAGAAAACAATCCAGAAACACTATAATGATATTATTACAAAGCCTAGTACAAAAAAGACGAGAAAACCCCAAACCCCTCAAAACTATGTGCACAGGTTGTTTGGATTTCTGCTGACCATGTGGGGAGGTCATATAATAGTGTTTATGTAAAAGGAGTTCAGATAAGTGAAGTTCTTTTGTAATTCTGTTCTTTCCCCTTTGTCTCCTGAGAGGACATGTGCTACTGATCTAGACAAGTAGCAGATTATTTGCCCATCTTCATCAGCTCATCTGTACAGGCCAGTGCACTGAAGGGACAGAAAAGGGGCACTCATGAACCAAGAGTCTACCCCTTATCTTTCTACTCTCTGCTTATCTTGGGAGGAAGATCTAGTAGCAACTTCTCAGGGATTTCTTTTGCATACTGTGGTCTCCTCTGAGATAAAAAACATGGTCAAATTATAACTCAATTCTTACTCCTACTATGAGCCCCATCCACCCAAACATTCTTATTCCACATGGGATAAGTCTTTTTTACTCATTTTGCCAGCCCATCACAAGAGTGAGCAGAATGAGCACAACCTGTTGACTGCAAATATGACTTCTGTTTATTGTGGTTACAAGTTAGCTTCACTCAAATGCCCGCAGTCCTTCAGTGACTTCTCACAATTCACAATGAATACAGAAGACACAGAAAAATGTTCCCACTACTCACTGTGAAATTATTAATCTACCTTACAGCAATGGAAAGAACAATGGGATACCCACTATAAGCCTCTGCCTGATATGAGTGACTGCAGTACCAATAGAGACAAAGCAGCTCAAGGCTAGGGACAGACATTCAAAAAGTCCGAGCCTGAACTGATTCAACCTTTGCAGGTTAGTCTAACCTGGCTAGGCTGAACCAGTTTCCAACCATGCAGACAATCCCTCTGGACTGAGGAAATTCAGACACATGCCTACAGTGGCACAACCTGCAAGTCAGAGGGGCACTAGAGCAGCCCTCCCTGCCCTTCCACAGAGCTAAACTGAGGGGGGCTGTGGCTAGGCCCCAGCAGGGCTCTGATTAGGGAGGGGTGTGAACCCCTACCTTGCCTGCATCCCCCGGCCTTGCTTGCTCAAGGGGCGGGGTGTTTCCAGCCTGCAGCCCCAGGCTAGCACTCTGAGGAAAGGGTGTATGTGCAGTGTGTGCATCTGTTGATGATACAGAGTTTTTCACTCTCCCACCCTGCTTCTGTATACTGTCTGCAGCAAACTGACAGGCAAGCAAACTGGGGGGGGGGAGCTGATAACAGTGTTTATCACCCTCATTTCAGTGTTTATTGCCCCATTAAGAAAACTAACAGAAAAACATTACAAGCTATCTGCTGATTCAGCACAGACCCATCAAGTGTTCTGCTGGCTAATATACAGATACCTTAGCAAAGGCGGGATTTGTGCTTAGCAGACAGTGGTGAGGGAGAAGGAAGGGGAGCAAACAGCTCTTCTCAAATGTTTCCAAGGAAGGAGATTAAGCTACCTTTGATTAGCTCCAAAAAGCCTGTCTGCCTTTCTCTTCCACAGCACGGACTGTAGCCAGCATGTGGTCTGCTAGCTAATCTGGAGGCGTCTACTAGGGCAGAGGGGCGGGCAGGGGGTGGGAGGAATAATCCCTGTTTAGCATGGAAAAACTCAGGCAGACACAGAGGGGAGAGACCAGCCCTGACGTGGAGCAGAGAGCCCCGCCCAGCCCAGAGAGAATGCTGGGGGTGTCTGGTTTATATTAAACCAGAAAGGGGTCTGGGACAGACATTGTATAAGCCAGTTTGAGCCAAATCAGTTAACTCTGATTCAACCAGGTTTACCTCAAATGTGTTTCAGCCATTTTCAAACTGGTTTATGTGCACTGAACATCCACTCTTTTACAGGTTTAAACCTGTTTCCGATCACTTAAACAGGTTCATGTGTCATGTCTGTCCCTAGCCCAAATGTCTTTGTTGCATGACTGCTCTTGCATGTTGTAGGTGAACTTAAGAGAAGTAATTTACATATAGATAAGTTGAGTTAACTCCATTGCAAAGACAAACCCTGTGCTGTCATACATGCTGGCACTCTCCCACACCAAAAAATAAGAGGTCATCTTCCCAATCTGGCACTGTGTGGATAGAACACAGTCATGATCTTATCAATAAGATGTACATAAATCATGCTTAGATCATTTTCCTATAGGCCTTTCTCTGGCATGCATCACAAAAGTATCTCAGTACGTCTCAGATCTATTCTACCTGCCTAATTTGTTAGACATGTATGCCTAGATCTAGTGTGAGAAAGCAGGGCTCTGCAGAATCAATATCACCAGAATGTGTTAGGTTTTGCTGAAACCTTATTAGAGAAAATGAGAAAAACATTTAAGTGCTGTATTATAAAGAAAAGGATGAGATCATAATTCTGACTCTTGCCAAAAATGAAGTTAACAACAATTGGTGAAGCATTTACAGGAATGGAAACAAGTTATCAGAAATAAATACGAACATTTGAGTTACAAAACATTGTCTAATGTTTTATACGAAAACTGTATTAAAGGCATCAGCCACCTCCAAGTGCCTATGAATGTGAAATGCCTTCAGTTTCACATTTGTCTCTGTCGGGGCTGAGCCTGGTTAGGTCTACATGCTCAGCTGCCCAGTACTTTCTCTGCCTGGCCCATGGGTCTCTCAATCACTTGCCTGTTATTTGCTGCAGTGAGTCTGGACTCTCTTCTGCCATGTCTCGGTGTTTTTGAAGTTAACGATTGGGAGGTGTTTGTTTGCACCACAGCTGGTCAATGGTGAACCTGCTAGGGCTGTCTTCTGGGAGTCCAACCTTCCCTATACCCCATACTAGCAACATCCAGATGTCATACACCACTGAATACACTTGTAGGTCTTCCTGGGTGATCTGTTTTATTTCTTTTCTCTTATTGGCTCACAACCTTCACTACTGACTGCCTTAACAGAACAGAATGGCACAGACTACCAGGCTTTCTTTTAGCCACAGGTAAGTCCCACGTGTGTCCTGGTAATTTGGTGCCCACTCTCCTTCTCTCAGAGTGTTTGCACACCCTTTGTAGGGTAAAACCACATATCAAGGAAACAAAAGAAAAAAAACCCTCTTAGGCTCTTGCCCCTTTTTGACCTGGGTTACTTGACTGGATTGGCTTATCTCCCTCTTCTTTCTTTCTGGGGAGGGACTTCTGCTAGTCTGGCCCACTTCCTCCTTCTGCCCCACTCAGGGCTAAAACAAAATCCACAGAGAAAAAAGCCTAAAAGTGCTGAGTCACTAATTAGGGTCCAGCCGCTTGTGGTGGGGCTGGCCCATCTTTGGCGGAGTTCCCCGCCGCTCGTGCCACTTCATTCTGCGATGTCCTCAGTGCTGAGGTCTCCCAGCTGAAGAGACCTCCCTAAGCTCTACTGCTGGCTCCCTGCCAGCTCCTCAGGGATGGAGAGTCCCACCCAGGGTCCTGGGATGCAGTTCCTCACTCCCCAGCTCTCTGCTCCCTCTTCCATCTGCTCCATGTGTCCTTCCTTTTCTCCAGGGCCACTCTAGCCAAACAGAGCAGCTGCTTCAAAACTGTGGCTCATGGGGCACTCTCCTGTTTTTCAGCATTGTTCTCTCTCCCCTTGCTGGCTCTTCCTCACCTGCAGTGAGTCTTCTCCTATTTTCCTGTTCTCCTTCAGTCTCTTTTGAGGAAGCAATGCTCCAATATTTGGGAATCAGTCTGTTTACCAAGTGATTACTAATAATATAATCAGTGAGTCCTAAGTTTGCCCTTTTGAAGAAGGATAACTACATGAGAAACATTTTCTAGTGAATTGTAAGGGTGGAGATGGTTTGTATTGTACAATGACCTTTTTTAGACATGTTTCTACATGATACATCTGGGGAAAGATTTGTTTCCTGGGTATTCTTGTGCAATGTAACCATCATGTCTAATAGTCTCACCTACTTTTGCCCTTTTATACTATCTTTGCCTGCCTCACCCCTTTTCTGCTTTCCTTTAAATACTTTTTATATGACATATCCTTTACCTCAGTAATTTACTGCCATGAATTCATTTTTTTCTGCCTCACATACTTCTACTAACCAACTTGAAGCACCATTGTCTGAAGCACAAGATCCCAGACGAATAAGTAGGGTCTCAGTGGGATAATTCTGAGGCAGTACTCAAAACACATGGCCCACATGTCTCAAGTCACAGTGAAACCGATGAAGAAACTTCTGCGTTCAGCTCTTTTGAGTCACACTTACCACCTCCAAGTTTCATAACCAAACCACAAGAGAGGTAGCATTGTGTGGCATGTACTGGTAGCATTCCTATCTGCAACGTGAAAGATACGTCATGGAATTCTATTGTTCACAATGCTCATTTTGAGCAGAATTCTGTTTCACTTAGCAGGTGACCCAAGTGCAGCTTATGGTCAACTGAGTTACCCAACCAAAGTGCAGGAACAATTCTCTTACTCCCTCTGGGTATATAGACATTTTTTGCCACTTGGGGGGGGCCTCAGATGATGGACATATGCCCCAATATGTGGGGAATGGAATGGGTGTGTGGGGAAAGGGGGGTGTGGGCATAGGTGATGTGTGGGAGGTGTTAGGCGACACAGTGAGGGGTGGGGGGCACATGTTTCCTGAGATTTCTGTGCCCACAGCAAGGCTATAGCTAGGTCAGACCAGCTCCAGGCAAGAGCCACCTCTGTGGCCCAGTGGAAAGGACCCAGTGTGGGAGGGAGTACCTTGTTGCAGTGGCTGCCAAGCTGCCCCCACCTTCCTGGCAGCAGCTCTGTGCTCACCTGGCAACAGTGGGGGCAAAACTCCACGCTGCTGCCACTGCCACACCTCACCTTGGTGGCATGGCAGAGCAGTGCTTCCTTCTGCACCAGGTCCTGCTGCTGGGCCATGGAGGCAGCTCCTGCTCAGAGCTGGTCCAGCCTGGCTGCAGCCCTGCACCCTTTGCCCCACTGTGGGAGCAGAAATCTTGGAGTCAGATGCCTCTCCCACCATGTTGCCTAATCCCCCGCACCCCTCGCCACCAGAAGGCTGTGCGAAGCTTTGGGTGGTGCTTCGATTTGGAGGAGATTTGGCCCAATTTGGCGGCCAAATCTCTGAATCCAAATAGAATCAGGAGATCAGTTTAAAGGTCCAAATCAATTCAAAGCTCTGCGAATCTTCGGAAAAGATTCGGTGAGCTTTGATAACTTGGGCAGTCCCCAGTGGCTGCAGCAGGGAGCTGCAGCCACTCTAAGCTGGTAAGTACTAGGGGTGGGGATGGGAGACAATGGGGGGACCCCTGCCAGCTGGCCCTGACCCCCACCCACTTCCCCAGCCCTCCCATGGCTCCAGCTCGTTACTTTAAAGAAAAGCCCCGGTGCTCACTGGGTGCTGCCAGATTGGGGGGTGATCTCTGTTGCGCCCCACTGCCCACACTGCATGAGGAGCACTGCCACGAACACCCCGACTCCTCCAGTCCCCTCATGGGTGCCCCGCCTGGGCCAGCTCTGGCCGTTTAAGAAAAAAAAAAAAAAGCTGATAAAAGCCGGAGACTCACTGCACCTGGTGCAGCCTTGGGGCTTCTCAGGCTTGTGCAGAGCCCCCCATGTGGCATGAGGCAATGGGGATCACTCCCATCGGCAGAGGGGTGAGTCCTGGGGTTTTTTGGGGGGTTTTTTCTTTTTCTTAAAGGGCCAGAGCTGGCTCAGGCAGGGCACCTGCGGGGGGCCTGGGGGAGCGAGGGTGGTGTCAGGGGGGCTCATGGAGAGCCCCCCTATGCAATGTGGGGCAGTGAGGCGGCAGCAAGGATCACCCTTTGCCCCCGCTGGGCAGCACCCAGTGATCTGGGTCTTTTTTTTTTTTTTTATAATTATAAGGAGCTGGGGCAGGCAGGGCAGCCATTGCCAAGCAGGGAGAAGGGTGGGGGTGGGCCTGGCCCAGATGCTTTCAAATCTCCAAATCAGATTCAGCTGAATTGAATCGTGACAATGATTCAAATCACTGAATCTAATCACTGTCTCCCAAATCGGCTGAATCCAAATACAAAACCAATTCTAGCTGCGTTGTGCAGGCCTAGCCACCAGGTCACCTGTGCTCCATCCCCCATGCATTACCTTGGCCCCCCCGCCCCTCTCTGCTGTGTCATCTGTGCTCCCCCACTCCGCGAGGCATTGCCTGTGCCCTCTCCACCCCCATCCCCATAGACTACCTAGAGTGAGCTGCAGGAGCTGCTCTCCACTGCTGCTTAGCTGCCATGTGGATGTGTGTGTGCACATGTATGTGGTGCTCTCTACCTCCAATCACCCTCCTTGCTTTCCTCACTCCAAGCAGCCGCTTGCCAACTGCAAGGGGAAACCCATGGTTTCCTTCATTTTTCTCCTTCAAAAGAAAAAATCCTCATTTTCCTATTTTTTTCCATAGCAAAAGGACAACCCGGATCCCTGGTAGTAGCTCAGGGCCTCAGTCATCATTCCTAAGCACATTACTTTATATCCAGCATGCTCAATATAACTTAAGGCATCTTTTACAACATAAAATAATCTAGAAATATCACATAATTTTCTTGAGGTTTGATCCCTAATAGGCCCTGTTCCTGAGGGGAGACACAGCCCTCAGAGCCCCACATACTCAGTGCCTATGAATCTTACTGACCTTGAAGGGAAACTCTTCATATCTACTCTGCATTGAACCCTTAAAGGGGCCAGTCATAACATGGCCTCCATGTGCAACATAGTCTTTCACTGTTAATCTTCCCATTTTAATCCATCCCAGATTGGTAGTGACCAAAAGCTATTAATTTTACAATGTCTATCCAGTGCTCTAAGTCCAAAGAACTGGCTGTCTCTGACTCAAATCAGTTGAAGTTGGAGGAATACCTACTATTATCTTTGTATAAATTCAAAGTGTGAAATGCAGAGATGCTGGAACAAATGGATGACTTAATTAGGGCCCGACCCAAAGCCCCTTGAAGTCCACAGAAGGCAACTTACTCTGATTTGCATGCATTTCCTGTGAACCTTCTCATTGGTCTTCTGATTTCTATTGCGATAGCCAAGAAGTATTTTAAATGTGTACTCTTTGTGCATTAATCTATATTAGTTTGTATCCATCAGTAAACACCTACAACTTTCAGGAAATACTGGGACCAGGCAATAAGAAAATGATTGAATCTTGCCAGATGACCCAATCATGCATGAACTTTATATTTATTCACTGACATCCCATAAGTTTTGCAACAAGGATGTTTGGGTGAGATGGATGGAGAACACACCTAAAAAATACTATCAAGCAAAACTAGAATATATGAGAGATCATTTGTGTAATTACATCTTTGTGTAATTTAACAACACGGTGATGCAAGACATGCTGTGAGTAGGGAGATATTAACCTATGGACTGCACCACTCAATATTAAGGACAAAAGTAAAAGGGAGGGAACATTCAACCTCTCAAAAATCTCTTTGGCATCTTTTAAAAACTGCAGTTTGTGATGCTTTTTGCAGAGTATTTGCTTGCACTGGGATTAACTTCAACTACAAGCTCATGCTTGAGAGAGCACAGGGACTACTTCCATCAGGTGCCCCAAAGGAAAAATGTAGGGCCAAATCTCAACCCACCTCTGTACCAGCCCTTCAGGGCAGGGAACACATAGGGAAAATTGTACTTCCTCCTTCCTTGTTGAGTGGCATGGTCCTTCTTGCACTAGACCCAACAGGTCAGTGCTTGCCTGGCACACTCCAGGCCTTTAGGCGTTACACCTTAATATCTTGCTGTGCCCATGCACAGAGCTAATACATTTCCTTGTGTGTGCTAAAGTGAGGCATTACCAGTATTTTATTAACTGCTGTGCTAGCTACTGTCTGTGACAGATCCCCCTCTTTCTCAGGGGTGCATGTCCTCATGAAAGTGATAAGCAAGGGAGACTGGAGTCTATTCACTCCCTCATCATATAGCTAAGACCAGACAAACAGTCACTTGGCAAAGGAACTAATATGAAATGCAGTTTCTGGAAATGTTGATACTTGCTTTCTGGGAAATACATGGTAGATACTGACAGCATGGTATAGTGGGTGGCTGGCTGCTGCTTACAAAAGCTTGTGCTATGTCTCTGACTTGGCGTATAAGGTGCAAATCTACCCTGCCTTCTATCTAACTTCAGATGAATATGTTTAACTACCTCTGTCTGCTTGTTGTTTGACACAGATGGTATGAAAGAGAGATCATGTAGGAAAAATGGATCTTTCTCCTTCTGAGCTGAAGCAGCACAGTTTGTTTATTCAAAACTACTTCCATGAAAAGAATATTTCAGGTTGCAAAATGAAGCATTTGAATATTAGGGAATGCTGGAAGTAAAGGAATTAAATTAATTCATGGTGGAATTAAGGGCTCTTATGGCAAGACTGTGGCAAATCAGACTATGGCGAGATGGTCTGTGGAACTAGGAACCCTCTTCCTCCCACCAGGTGAAAAACCTGCATCTTAGTTTGAGACCTCAGTGAACCGGCCTTATGTTTTGTTTGTTCTACCAGCAGTGATTTTTTTTTTTTTATGCAGGAATGGTCTACCTGCCAACCACAAGCTTCTCCAGTGTGATCATTGTGCCAAGTTATTTGCCAAATGGATCTGCTCATCATCTCTGGGAGAACAGATTGACCACGAGCAGCTTCCTGTGCATGTTTCAAACTTGAGCCAGGCCGGCCAGTTGTCACTGGAATCAGGGGTCTCATGGGGTGTTGTTGTTCTTCAGCTAGATGAGTATGTCTTTTGGGATGCAGCTTCCACTGAGAGTGCTCCTGGTTCAAAATCCCTTTTGGGAAATATCAGCCAGTGTTCGCTTCAAGTCTGCAGTGCCCACACAACTCAGCCAGCAAACTCCAGAAGCTGGGACAAAGACAACACACACAAACTAGGAGTATGGGCACAAGCACAACAAAACCTATTTGTTCAAAAACCCGAATGACTCCTCTCAGACTTTTCTTGGTGTTTTCACCCAACTCCTTTCCCTTCTCTCATCCTAGCTTCATCTAACTAGCTTACTCACAAATTTCTCCCTTCAGTCCTGAGCCTCTTTCTCCACCTTATATTCTAACCATGATACAAACCTCACTTTCTGAGAATATCAGTGTATACTACAGTGACCAAGGTTTCTGTCTGCAAACTGGGAAACTGTGAAGCTGCTGTTTTTTCCATGCAGAGAGTATAACTGTTTGTACATAGTGACTTAGATTAGTGGGTACATGCATATGTGTGTGTCTGTTGGCATATATTGACTGGCTGGGGGTGTGGGTGTGCATGTGCACATTGGTTTTGTGGAACCTAAGGATCAAAGTAACAGAGCTGAGCAGCTTGTCTTTTGGGTTTACAAGCATGGAGGCTCTGTAAGGCATTACAAATGTTATGGAGTCCATGGCCTGATCACAGGTTAGGGATCCTCTGTTTGTCCACAGCTGAACAGCCCTCCCCTGGAGCCAACCATAAGACAGGTTTTGAATACTCCACTTCATAGTTTCATAGTCTCATAGTTTCTAGGGTCGGAAGGGACCTGAGTAGATCACCTAGTCCGACCCCCTGCCATGGCAGGAAAGAGTACTGGGGTCAATCAACCCCAGCAAGGTGCTCATCTAACCTCCTCTTGAAAACCCCCAGGGTAGGAGCCTGCACCGCTTCTCTTGGAAGTTGGTTCCAGACCCTAGTCACCCTGACCGTGAAGTAGCACCTCCTGATATCAAGTCTAAATCTACCCTCTGCCAGCTTGTGACCGTTATTCCTGGTCACTCCTGGCGGTGCTCGGGGGAACAGGGACTCCCCCAGTGACTGCTGATCCCCCGACTAGCTTATAACAGGCCACTAAATCCCCCCTCAGCCTTCTCTTTTGGAGGCTGAACAGGTTCAGGTTCCGTAGCCTCTCCTCATAGGGCCTGCCCTGCTGTCCCCGATCATGCGAGTGGCCCTCTTCTGGACCCTCTCCAGGTTGTCCACATCCCTCTTGAAGTGCGGCGCCCAGAACTGGACACAGTACTCCAGCTGCGGCCTGACCAAGGCCACATAGAGGGGGAGGATCACCTC
>NW_017728950.1:33518906-33535721 GCF_001723895.1 Crocodylus porosus
GTGATCTGATCATAAAAGGCCACCAGGTTGGTCTGACAGGACCTGCCACTGATGAACCCATGTTGGTTGCCCCTAAGCATGACCTCCCCTGCAGGCCCCTTGTGGATGTGTGCCAAAATAATTTTCTCAAACAGCTTGCCTAGGATCCAGGTAAGAGTAACTGGCCTATAGTTTCCCGGGTCCTCCTTTTTCCCCTTTTTGAAGATGGGAACCATGTTGGCCCTCTTCGAGTCCTCTGGCACCACACCAGAGCACCACGAGTGCTCGTAAAGCCATGCCAGGGGTCCCGCAATGACCTCAGCCAATTCCTTTAGTACTCTAGCGTGGAGATCGTCCAGACCGGCCGACTTGAATATGTCCAGTCCCTCCAGAAGTTCCCTAACTAGTTCCCCACTAACCCTTGGCCCAGGTGTGCCTCCCTTGGGGCCCGAGGGGGGCCCAGCAGGGAGGTGACTGTTCTGGTCCCTACTTAGGAAGACGGAGGCAAAGAAATCATTAAACATGTTAGTTTTGTCATCTGGTGTGACGACCAAATTCCCCAACGCGTCCTGCAGGGGCCCCACATTACCCGGAACCTTCTTTTTACCCCCTATGTATTTGAAGAAGAACTTCTTATTATCCTTAATCCAGGAAGCTAGTCCTAATTCCATCTCTGCCTTGGCCTTGTTTTCCTTCAGACATAAAAGGTGGTTTGGAAGAGAGGATTGTGTGCATAGGTGGGTTAGTGAGCTTGCTTTCTTGCAGGATGGCTTTGCTCGGGGGAAGAGGGGGTGGTATGGCAGAAGTGGAGAAATGGAGGAGTCCTTAGCTGGTCCTTTATATAGAAACTCAGTTCTTAAATGGGGTGGTAAACCTGCTACCTCAGGCTGGCATTACCCTGAGTAGCTTTGACTGGTTCTTTGACTGTAACCACAGCACCTACAAACAAATAAGCAAACCAAAATCTTATGGCTCTTCCCCAGGTGAGGCCCTACCTGGTGGTGAGTTGTTTCTTGATTGCAGCCCACCTCCTGCTTGCACAGGGATCACTTCTTCTCCTTGGCTCCCCGGGGTTCTTAAATGCCAGCGGGCACTCCCTGACTAACTAACTGCCTACAGCTGGGCTTCTCACACAGGTTGTCTGCTCCCACTTAAAGATCCAGACTGCCCTCTTACAATGTGGTTAGAAGGGAATTAAGGCATTTGCTGTCAGTGGGACACATGAGCTGAAATTTGGAGTCTGTTGGCTAACCTCAGCAGATACAGGGGGAAAAAAATCTTTTTGGCAAGATGAAATTGACTGGGTGCTAGCACAGACCCCATTCATTGCTTCTTATCTGTGGGTAAGCAGGGAATCTTTTAGACTGTGGTGCTATGAACTAATGAAACCAACACCTCCATATTGCAAGGATGAATCCATGGCATTTGAAAAAAAGAATTGGAGCAATGATCCTTGGGTCTGTTTTATCCAGTCTGGAGGTTGAGAAAAGCAGAGTCATTAAGGTGGATGCTCAGTCAGACACTCTGCCACTCTAACCCAGAAGGTCCTTATTTGCATCACAGTGGAGCTGGTGGATGAGAGTGTAGCATAGAATTAAACTCCAGCTTTGCGAGGCTGCACGCCACAGTAGTAGGCTGGGTGTTTGTCCTGTGTTTCTAAATGATTAATCTGACACTGTCTGTGGGGAGATGAGAATTCTGCTCCAATGCCAGGAACATGTTTCATGGACTAAGAACAGAAAAAGTAGAGTCCTGTGGAGCTGTGAAATATTAGGAAGGACAGAAAGTCAAGCCACTTGGACATTATAATGCATCCTTTCCTTCTCTGGTTTTCTTGTCTCCTTAGGAGAAGGTCCTTTCCAGGCCTGATTGACTTGTTTGGCATGGGTGGACTCACTGAATTCCAAGCCAGTCTTCTTGACAGTCATGTTTAGCTACTTGCCTTAGTTTACTTTGGTTATGAATACTGTCAGGTTTCCTATATGAGGTGGATTTGTAATACTTTGAAGAAGCAGTCAGTATTTTCTTGAGACACTCTAAGGTATATTCTGTTTACAGTTCTCTCCCATTTCTCTCTAATCCAACCACTACTAAGTATAGACAAAGGGCCTCTCTACAAACTGGTATCTGTATGGGCCTTCACACGCTCCCTGCAATCCTCAGCAGGGTATTCCACACCTCCTAGGGGAAGACCGAGAGCGCCATGTACAGTGCTTTGTTTTCCTCCTGCTGAGTTTGGTCTTTGAAAGGTGACAGCTTATCCATGACATTCTCCATAAGAGATGGTGTTCTCTGCCCAAAAAACAGCTCCTGGTAAGAGCTGGAAAAAAAGCGTTACAGAGCTCATGATTTGACTCTTCCCTGGCATTGCAGACAAAAACTTGTAACTTAGTAAAGAAATAAGGTTGAGACAACCATCATGTGCAACAGGGGTATGTGTGTGTGGGGGTCAGGGAGGGAAAGGGGCAGGGAGATAATTCCCAAGGTAGCTAGGACAGCCACATGCTAGGAGTGAATTCAAAATGCACCTTCAGAACAGTGAAAGGTGGATGTTTGTGATTAATATTTGGAACTGTGTAAACTTAAGTTAATGGTATGAATAAATACTAACAAGGAGCTGCCAAATGGGAGTTTGAGGTCTTCACTGAAATGGAGATTCACAGCACCAGGATTATAGAAAAGGCACTTCCAGCCATTTCACCCTTACAGCTTGTTTTGCAGGGGGGTAGCTAATAGCAGGAGGGAATTGCAAATACACTAACAAGGCTAATTGCATCCAACAGAGGGGGAAAAGTATGCATGGGTCTGTCAGAAATCAGAGTCTGATATATATTAATGCAGTGGAGTAGGTGAAACAGATAAGCTCCATTTTGTGTATGACTGTGTGTGCTTACACCTACCGTATGCAGGTTCCTTACATCATCTCCCTCAGCTTCCCCTCCTTAGGCTTGGGCTAAACTATGAAGGTTTGCTGACCAAAGTCTGTCAGCATCCTGGTACAAGGTGCCCTTAAGTTAACAACCCCAGCTTTGTGTCAAATGAGTAATCTTCTAAGTGACAGAACCCTTAGCCAACACATGGCAGCTGATGAAACAAGAGTAGATGCTCCTTTACACCTGTTGATGACAGCAATTCTCCAGCAGCAACTCCACAGTGCCTTTTGCTGACAGCCTTGGCCAGGTTTGACCTTTACTGATCAAATTCCAAGTGATGAGGAGTCCATGGCTACACTTTAAACCCCCTGCTGTTTTTGACCCCTCCTCCTCATTCCTGTTCTTTTCAGCCCAGTTGTACAAGCAGGCAGATGAGGCTTGTTGATGCCCTCAGACCGTGGCCAAAAGCTGCTGCACAAGCCCAGCTCCATGGGAACCTCACATAGAGAAATTCATAGAGAGAACATAAATGTGGAAGCTGAGGGATACAAGTGGGATGAGAAGTGGTAGAGGTCCAAGCCAAAACCTCTTTGCCAGATGTATCACAGGGCAGTTCTTTTGAACAAACTCAGTGGAGCTGCCCCAGTCCCCTGCTTCTCTCAAGGAGCTCCACGTGACTTTTTCGAGGTGCTTTTCAATTACATGTAGAAAATGGGCTGTATGCACTCTTTCTCCCTCTAACAATATCTATTTATTTAAATATTTAAGTACTAGAATTAGATGCCCATGCCCAAAAAATGCCTGGGGTGGCTTACAATAAAAGCTTACAAGATATTACAAAATAGTATGGAAACGCAGTATCTCATCCAATGCACCAAATGCCCTGATGGAAAATAGGTAGGAGAGACCAAACAACTGCGCATCAGAATGAACACACATGAAAATCTATTAAAGACAAAAATACCCAATTACCAGTGGGGGCATATTTCTCAAATCTCTCAGTTCTAATCCTCAAAGGTAATTTACACAACACTTTTTACAGATGAACCTATGAACTTCACTTCACCAACCTCCTGATACAAAAAAACTATGGACTAAATATAGACACTGGATTTATGAGACATAACCTGCCTAACATCTGACTCATCAGGTACCTCTCCACTATTTACCTGCTACATTCATCCCCTGACCCCCCCAGCCTGTCTCTCACCCACTGACTCCTCAGTTTACATCTTCCCTGACTGCTTTTCTTGCATGCATACCAGCCTCTGGCCTCTTTACTACTCATTCCATCCAGGAAGAACACACACCAACGGCAGATGCTTCCTCAGCCTGACAAAGGGTATTTAAACCTGAAAGCTTGCAAAAAAGAATTTTTCCAACTATTTGAGTTGTTCTAATAAAAGATACCAGATTTACCCAAAGAACCTTTTCTGCCTATGTCCTTAGATGAACACGGCTACAACCTATACCCCTATAGAAACACAAAGAAGACTTAAAAACTATTATAGAAACACAGAAATAAAGAATAAAAAACCTAGCTTGGCTAGGTTGTGTTCTGGTATTGCATGATTATGTTTGGAGGTCTGTCTCTGATCCACTGGAACACACAGTCCTGAATTCAGCAGCTGCTACTCAGCTATGAGTACAATGGAGGGCCAGGGGGTTGGGGAGCAGGTTGCGGCTAGACCTGAAGGCTTAAGTTACCTGAGGGCCTTCTAGCCCTGTGGATTTTTCTGGGCATGGTACGTTTTGTGTGCATGTGTGCGTGTGTGTGTAGGGGGAGGAGGGGTAGGCGGTGGTTCCCACAGCCACTCATATCCCACCTAAGCCCTAATGTGGAATCAGCAAGGTAGTCAAACCCATACTGCCTAGACAATACATGTTGTGTTATTCTGTCAGAAAAGTAACCCTTCCCTCCCCTAGAGTCAGTAACATTTCAGAGGTGGGAAAAATTCCTTCCTGGCCCCAGATAGCAACCGCCAAAAGGGCTGAGACATGGCATGACGAAGGGGGAGAAGGGAGAAGCTGCTTGCTTGTAGCATCTAAGTGGCTTCATCGACCCTGCCCACGGGGCCAAGGTGGGGGAACTGAGAGGTCCTCAGACGTAAATGGGGGGAGGGGCTTATGTAGAACCCTCCCCTGGTGTTGCCATGGCAGCATTCATATCATCGCTCTGGCGCCCTGGGATTCCCTTCAGTTGCTGTCAGAGGCTCCATCAGTGCAGATGGCTGCTCCATGTTCTTGTAGACACATGGGTAAGTGGAACCTGGGGAAAGCTGCCTCCTTTCCTCCCCTGAGCTGCAGTGAACAACGTCCAAACAAAGGATATTGACTGTGATCCTGGACTGGATTTCATGGTATTTGCAGCAACCCAACTCCAGGAACCTGGAATCTAGGGGGCCTGGCCATATTGGTCTTCCTCAGGGCAAACTCAACTTCTTCCCTTTTGATACAGGCAGACGTGAGGTATAATCTGTGACATCTGAAATGGGATTTCATTTTCAAGAGGTCTCTGTTGTCTCCAGGAAACAGTAGGGGAGACCTCCTCTGCCTTCTTCACGTCACCTGGGCAATGTTCACCACTCAGCACTAACACCCTGAGGGGGTACACATCAAAAATCACCCGAGAAAATCCTCATAGTCTTCCCTCCTTTCATGGGCAACTGGTGCCTCCTGAGTCTGGGCAGGGCACAAGCGGCTGATTACCAACCCCAGAAGCACCAGCGGCAAAACTGGAATTGCCGGCGGTGCTTCTCTTGGCGCCCCCACTCTCTGGCCAGTGAGGGCCAATCTGGGGGAAGGGCATATGCCCCGCCACACCCCTGCTACACATTGCCTGTGCCTTCTTTCTCAACCTTAGACTCACCAGAGTCAGTGAAGAGTTTTTCTGCCATCTTGTCCCCAGAGATGTAAGCCAGACCTGATCCCAACCCCCAGATTAAGCAAAAGGCTGATTTTTTCAGAGATGGAAGTGGCCCATGCTGGGCTCTGGGCAATAGGAGTGCACAGTATGGGAGAAGCAGCCAGAGGCTCACAGCTCCTGGGGGAGGATGTCACCTTTTTTTGGCCTCTAACATGTGCAGTCATTAAAATCCTGCTATTGGGCATGAAAAAAGGAGGTGACTTTCTCCTGTCAACAGCAAATCTCCAGCCATTCCTACTCCATGCACCATCCCTGCTCTGTCCTCCTCACTGCTGGAGCCATATTTGGAGCTACTGTAGGGAAGGTGAAGGTTGCAATGGATGGGAGGGTGAAGCACCTGCCCAGCTCCATTACAGTGACCTGGGTTAGGCAGCACTTGGGAGCTCATTCCCCTTTCACCTACCATCATTTACGCTGCTGACTTCCATACTTATGCTGGGGTCAAATTGTGCTAAAGCTCCTGCAAGTTGGGGACATTCAAGACTGTTCTGTCTCTCTCAGTGATGGGTTGGAGATCAAGTGGACTGTGATCTGGGAGTGCCCATCCCTGAGGAGGATTTGGGTTGGACAATTTGCCAACTGACAATCAGGTAACTGACAGTCAAGTGCGGCACCCGGGGCCAGGCAGGTAGGGTGCTCTTTGGGAGCTGAGTGAGGCATTCTTCTCATTGTAGACTCTTGGCTGACAATTGCTGCACCTTAGAGGAATCATTATGGCCTTACAGAGGATTCCAGGTGAGGAGAAAATGGCAAATCAAGAGTTTTTCTAGTGTAGCCCAGAAACACCCAAGGGTGTGCCCTATCTGGGTCCCAACCGCTTGGACCCTCAAATGGGATAGTGATTTCCCCCCAAACCCCCCTCGGTGTTCCACAGGACCATCCCCAATGTATATCTGGGGTATACTCCCCTCCTACCCTGGAGAGTGGAGGATGTGTGGGGACTTCCCCCTGCCCACTCCTCCCAGGCTCCCTTGCCTGGAGGTGCCTCCCCTGCAGGACCCAGGTTCCCAGTAACTCACGGTTCTTCCACTGGGGGCTTTTGATCTGGCCTCCGGGTCCCCGTGCCGATTCAGGCCTCCTGGAGCCATCGGCCTCAAGTTGGGGGCTCTTCCCTCTGGGCCCTGTGCCCCATGCTGGGTACCCAAGGAGCTCCTGCAGGGGAGTCTTCTGGGGGTCTTTCCCCTTTATGGGCTCTGCTCTGGGCACAGGGGCTCTTTTAGCTTAATGCTGAGCCACAAAGCTGGGCTCTGGTT
This sequence comes from Crocodylus porosus, assembly GCF_001723895.1. Taxonomy (NCBI): domain Eukaryota; kingdom Metazoa; phylum Chordata; order Crocodylia; family Crocodylidae; genus Crocodylus; species Crocodylus porosus. The sequence goes on from NW_017728950.1 coordinate 33,525,938, forward strand.
ACCCAGCTTAGAGCTGGGGATAACTTGAGCAGCCTCAAGCTGCTCTCAAGGTTGACTCTCTGTGCACCAACCTGTGCAGTGTGTGTGGCCTGAGCAGCTTTGCACTGCTTCCAGGGCTGGCTCTCTATGCACCACCCCATCCAGCTGCTAGCCAGGTTTGCAGGCTCTAGCTGCCTCCAGCAGCTCGCAGAGCCCGAGCACCATGCACCGATCTACGCACTGTCAAGGCTCAGGCAGGGTCCTGATGACAGTCTTCTGTGGAGCTCCTCTCTCCTTGCCATCTCTCACTGCGTCTGCCCAGCATGCCAAGCATGCTAGGCTATAATTGACACCGGAAACCCCGCCCTGAAGTCTGCCACACCTGCAAAGCACAGCCTTCAATCAGGTCCAGGGGCTCCTCATCCCCACCCCTCTGAGCAGGGGTGGGGCAAGCCCCCCCCCAGCTTTATCTGATTGGTGGAAATGTTCCACCAATCCGAAGTGTCCTTCTCCAAGCCTGACTTGGAGAAACAGTGAGCCTGCCACGCTAGCAGTGTGTGCAGTATTCAGAACCTGGGTCTGGTCTGTGGGGAATGTGGATTAGCAGATGATAAGAAATGCTTATGGTTTAACTTTGCTTGTCAATTTTATTTCCAGTGTAGACCAGCTGTCTCTTACATGGCCCTTCCCGCTGGGTGAATCCTAACTTCCAGTTAGGACCCTACGGAATTCATGGTGGAAGTGGGCTGCGCTACAGCTCCTTTAAGCTTGCAGGTTTCCCTGTATGCCCTTCCCCCACATCACTGATTGGCTGAGGGACCCTGCTTGCAGCTTGCTTCTGCCCAGCTAGGGAAGCAAAAACTAAGGTTTTAAACATGGCACTGTTTTTGCCTCCCCAGGGCACTGTTTTTTGCCTGGGTGTCTCAGGTCATCAACATCAAACTTTGGGAGGAGCTGCCTGGTGCAGCAGAAAAGGGCGGTGCTGCTCTTAATGGCCCTGGCTTTTTCTGTGGTGTTGCTAGACTCAGACAAATCTTAAAGTGCCCAGGACACAGTCACTGGGCACCTGCTCCTGCTGCACCAATGAGCCCTTTCCTCACCTTCTCCTCTACGCTGAGACTCTGCTCAGGCTGGAACCTCTGCCTCAAAGTTGGGAACCATCTAGTGGCTCCTGTGGCTCCCACTGCCCATTTGAAAGGTAATCTTGAGGGCAGTCCAGATGAGGTGAGATTCCAAGTGGGGATCCAGATCTGGCTTGAGTTTGCTGACAGAAGAGAAGAACCTGTCTTAGACTGAGGTTTTTATGCCCAGTTTTATATGATGTGGGCAGTACATGCCAGGAAATCAGCCCCAGTTGTTGGAAATGAAAATGAAAGGATCCAGCTGAAGTTGCCAGGTGGGGCATTGCCAAGGTTGGAGCAGGGACCTCTCTCTATGGGGCCCTTCTCCCCATTCTACTTCCCTCCAAGCCACATCTCCTCTGTTGAGGATGTGCAAATCCTTGGAGGGTGACACCCATAAGCTGGAAGCAGGGTCATGTTCTCAGCCCTGAAGTAACAGAACCGGATCACAGTATCTGTGTCTGCAGACAGCAGCAAGATGTGGAGGCAGAGGTAGCCTGGCTCCAACAGGCATGTCTCCATCAGAAACAGAGAGACCCACAGGAGAGTATGAGATTAGTGCCCCACTGGGCACAGAGGCTCTTCCTTGTGGGAAAGCACACATTGTGCCAGGCCCAGCCAGAATGTACTCTCCACACAGCTGGGTCCCATCTCCCAATTCCTTGCCAGGAATGCCTGACCTATGTCTGCTCCTGCCTCACCCATCTCCTCCCAAAAGAGCATGAGGAGACTCATCCTCCTCTTGTTCCCTTTGTACCCACAGTGGTCAGCACCAGCTCTCACTTGCTGTGATACTCTCCAGGGTGTCCTCTCCCCTCCCCAGCATGGCTTAGCACATTGTGGGGATGGTGCACAGGATGTTGGTGTGCTCCTTTTGCACACACCAAGAGGGAGGTTGTGGAGAAAAATGGTGCATTAGTCATGGACTTCCCTTTCCCTTGCAAAATGACAAGGGGCTCAGGCCATCCTGAATTCCCCCCTTTCTAACATACTTTTTCTCCTGCAGGAGTGTGAGTGTTGGGGCCAGAGTCTATTGGGGAGGTGGAACCCTGGAGTCTGTGGGACACCTACATCAGTCTGGGGGTCCTAGATCACAGGGATGAAGGATTACTTTCACCACCAGGGGGTTGTGGGTCACTCAGGGTAATCAGCTGCATTCCCAGGGGCTGGACTTGGGGAGGTTCAGGATGTTTTGGCTGCTACTCAGCTGGACAGTGGTTGTACCTTTCCCTTGCCTTGCAGGTGTTGTATGATGGCCCAAAGGGCAGCTTCTTCTGAGACCATCTTGTTCACCTCCTCCTCCTCTTCATCCACTTCCTGGGCCAGCTCCCTGGGGGCCATTGCAAGAGGGAGAGAAGAGGCTACTGGGAGGAGGGAGAGGTGTGCAGAGGGGAGAGGTGTTTCCCTATGCCTTTCTCCCATGAAAGGGCCCTAGAGCTGAGATGGTCACACATGGACCCTCTTCACCAACATCCCCACCCTCATTCACCTCAGGGCCCCCACAGCTGACAGGAGAAAGGACCTGGGGGTGGGGTAGGGGTACAGACTCCAAGTGATGATGGCTTCCCTTCCCACCTCCCTCCACAAGGCCCTGATGCTGGGTCTTCCCCCTGCAGTGTGCCAGGTGCTGCCTCCACCCTGGTGCCAGGCTGGTGCTGGGCCTGGCTCCCTTCCTGTTCTGGGTCTGGCCTGCCCAGGTGACATCCTGATCCACCTGGGAACTGTCCAGTACCAGAAAGTGGGGCACTTCCACCTCCTCTCTTGCTGTGTTATTGATACTCTCAGGGTCAGGCAGCTCCCAGCACAGGCTTTGCATTGCCAACTCCCCATCCTGGGGTCACCACTGCCATCTGCCTCCTAATGACCCTCCTCAGCCTGTCCATCCTGAGGCCAAATGTGAGAAGTCATGAGCCTGGGTTGGGAGCAGCCTCTCTCTCTTCCTCACTACCTCTTTGCCTCCCCCACCCCAGCTGAGCAACTCCCCTTCATTTCAGATACAGGCATCTGCCCCAGTTCCTCATTGCTGTGGCAGGAGTGGTGATGCCGGGGGGGGTATCAAACTTGAAGGGTAGTGTAAAGGCCTCTTGTGAGCCTGAACAATTAACTTCCTCCCAACACTCCCTGCTCTCCCCATCTAGCTGAGTCTGGACAGCCCCAGGGAAGTCTTCTATGCCTGTGCTCAGGAACTGCCATGTGAGCTAGAGGTGCTGAGCAGCTTGTCAGCCTGGGTTGCCAGGGACCTGTCCAGCCTGAGGAGAAAAGGATGGGTTTTGGATGCCATGGGGATGACTTGGGAAAACACCCAGGGGCTGAGTGTGCAAGTTGTCTCACACTCTTGCCCCCTGAACTGGTCAATGTAAGGAGGCCAGGGCTGAAAGGCTGGAGGGCTCTTGAGCCCACCACGAGGGGCAGGCCAGGGCTTGATGGAGCTATCTGGCACTCCAACTAGCCTGGAGGTGGGGCCAGGGCCTCAAATAGGCCAAAGATCCTCTCAATGGGGAGGACATCACTGCGGAAAAGAAGGTAGGGGTTACACTCTTAGGACAGGGGTGGGCAAAATGCCAAGCCGTTTTGTCTGGCCTGCAGTGGGTCCCTTGGCCCTGCCCAGGCGCAAGGGGCAGTTTGGGCCATGGTGCATGCAGTCAGTCTCACTGCCCTGGGCCATGGTGGCTCCTTCTGGCTACCACTGCCAAACCTGGTCCCACTGCCCAGTGGCACTGGGCTGAGTAGGGAGACTGTAGAGACTAGCTGGGACCCATATGGGCAGGGTATGTGGCTGGGTGGATAGCATGGGACTGTGGACAAGGAGTAGCATCCGGGAGTGGGGCAGGTAGGGCTGGGGATCAGGATTGGGATCATGGGGTGGTGACACCATTGGGCCGAGCCCTGGGCAGAGCTGCAATCTGATCCCTGCACATCCCTGCAATGGGTGCCAGTCCCAGGGGCAGAGGTGTGCAAGGAGTAGACTGCAGCTCTGCCCCAGGCCCTGGCCCTGCACTGTCACTGTCCTGATTCTGATCTCAATGCCGATCCCAATCCCCAGCCCTGCCCACCCATCCCACTCTGGGATGCTGCTCCCCCTCTGTGACCCCATCCCATCCCCCTGGCCACAGGACCTGCCCATACAGGTCCCAGCCAGTCTCCATGGAGATCCTGGGATCACTGAGTGGTGACAGTATGGGCCTGGGGCCGAGCCACCATCTGCTCCCTGCTTGTCCCTGCCCATGAAGACACATATAGGGACCAGATTGCAGCTCTGCTTCAGGCTCCAGCTCTGCACTGTCACCGTCCCATGATCCCAATCCCAGCCCAGGCCCTGCCCATGCCCGCCTGTCCCATTCCTGGGTGCTGCTCCCCACTGGCCCACAGTCCCATCCCAGGTACCCAGTCAGATGCCCTGCCCATGTGGGTCCCAGCTGGTCTCCATGGAGACCCTGGGATTGTGGGGTAGCGACAGCTTGGGGCTGGCACCCAGGGCAGAGCCACTATCTGGCCCCCACATGTCCCTGCCCCTGGTATCACAGCTCTGCCCTAGGCCCTGGCTCCTCACTGTCACTACCCTTCAATCCCGATCCCAGTCCTGGCCGTGGCACAGCCCACACAACCAGTTCCCAGATGCAGCTCCCTGCTGGCCCGCAGCCCTATCCCAGCTGCTTGGCTGCACACAGGGGCCACTTAGGGAGTTTTGGTGAGCTATTTGGGAGGGAAGTGCTGACCAAGCCCATGACAGCTCACTAAAACTTCATAAGTGGGCTCTGGCCAAAATAACTACCCACCCCTGGGTTGGGATTTCCCCCTCAGTTCTGCCTTTGCCTGCATAGGGGCACACTACATGCCACTCACTTGCTCTAGGGGATGGAGTGCTGCTGGGCAGATGGCTCTGGAGCCTGTGCTCCTCACCTTCCCTGGTAGAACACCTTCCTCTCTTTCTCAGAGTATTCACAGGCACTAGGAGCAACAAGACCCAGCCAACCTGACTTCCAGGCTCACCAACTTTAGACTTTCTTACAAACTAACCAGTTTCATTACTTAAATGCCTGCAGTGAAGGGGTTGCCAGGGAGCAACAGTCCCAAAGCTGCTGAGGACCATTATACAGCAAAATCATTAGAAAACCTAATACCTTCCAGAAGTTCATGAATTGCTGCTCACAGACAAGTAGAAAGCTGCATACCTCATCACTAACAAGGTTGGTTAGGAATTATTTGCTTGGTTTGAGAAGAGAGTAACCTGGAACTAAGTCTCCGCTGTGTTGACTCTTAGTTCTTATAATAACCCAATATGAATTGCTTATATATGAAGCTATATTTAAAGTCCTGATTGGAAGCTGGTGTGTAGTAGTGATTGAACTATTTTTTGACTTTTCTGGGACAACATTTCTCCTGTTGTGTTGTAGCACATAGCTTGTCTGCTGCATGTTTGGTCTAGGATAAGCATTGTGCATAAGAATTGGAGAAGGCATTATTTTGGGTAGTCTCCTGTTAGTTGGGAACCTGTGCGAGGGCAGTCCCCACTGTCCGGTATCCCCAGCCCCCAGAGCTCATTGTGGGCCCCCTTCCATGGAAGGACCCATGGCACTCCCCACCCCACCATTTTAGCAAGCTGGGGGATACCAAGTTGGCCCATTTCCAAATTGTCTATTGAGCCCAGCTCTATACACTCATGGTCCACATCCTCCACCAACCCATCTAAGTGTCCTGCCCAGACACCAAGTGGTGGGACATCCTTGGCAACTACAAGGGTCCCCAGTAGATAAGTCTGTATTCCATCTTAAACCCATGAGCCACTGGGGACCTCAGCTGGTGGCTCCTCCATGAAGCCATTGCTATGGGCATGTATCTGGCACAGTTCACAGACACCCCCAACACCTGCCCATTCTGAGTAGAGAAAGACCCTGGTGCATGCCTACCTGCACTGTGCCAGGCTGCAGCTCCTTCACCGACTCCTCCTGCCAAGTTTCTGGCTGCTCTTGTCTCCTCACCTGTTTATTTTTGCACTTCCCATCTGTGGCTCCACCAAGTCCCAGGACCTCCTGGTCGACTGTCTCCTGGCTCTAGCCAACCTAGCAATATACCTCACCAGGAAGGAGGTTCTGGCTGGGAGGGCCTCCAGGGACTGCAAAGCAACTTTCTTGTACCTGGTCTGATCCCATCTCTGGGCAGATTATCACTGGGCAGTGTCCCTTGGCACCTTGGACTTGCTTGGTGCCCTTCCTTGGCACAGTAGTTATTAATCTTTGACCTTCACTCCCATCCTCATTTTCAATATTATTTGTCCCAAGGAATCAATATTGTGTCATTAGTGGCCTCCATTAGCAAAGTGGACTTATCATTAGTTGATGGGCCTAAGCCCATGATTCCCATTGATGTGTTAAAAGTTGTTAGTCAGAAACAATTTCTCTGGTTGGAAAAAAATGACTTCTCACAAGTTCCCTAAGTGCTCATCTGAAAGTCTGGGGAAAAGGAACAGAGTCAGACCAGTTCTTTAATACCCAAGCAGGAGCCCTTTGATCAAGAAAAAAGATCAACAGTTTTCACCTCTCTAAAGGACCAACCTCTCTTCCTAGCTTTAGGAAGAAAAGAGTACAATGCACACAGTAACCCCACAGTTTGTTCTGACTCAGATGTTGTGTCACTGTCCAACTCTTCAGGGACAGCTCTTTTCTCTTTCTTCAGGAGAGCAGGAAGCAGGTGGAAGGGCAGGGCAGAAGGAAGAGAGGGAGAGAAAGGAGGGAGAGAAAGGGAAGCAGGGACTCTAACAGCACATCTATACCACTTTTACAGTGCTCCTTTGAAGACACGAGGCAAATACAGAAACGGGGCAGTGATGCTGCCCTGATGGTGTCTCACCTCAGCTTTTGAGGCCTGCGTGTTCCCTGCTGGCCACAGGTGGTCAGACTGAACAACCTGAAGTCAAGATCTTAGCTTCCAAACAGGGGCAACTGCTGTTGATTTCTTTCCTATTAAGGAGACGCTGGATCTTGATGCAGCTCTTGTGGGTCTCCCAAAAGGTCTTCCTGAAAGGACATTCCCAGATCATATGAATGGGGTGTTTTGGAACATGGTACCTTGGCCTGATACATAACACATAATTCCCATGATTTGCAACTACTTCACTTTGTGATTCCCAATTACTTCCCTCCCCCCTAACTCATTGTCCCTCCTGTTTCTGTGATTTTTTGCCACTGTCGGATATTGTCAGCACAAATGGGGACGTTTCCCTTCCTTGCTATTATCTCTTTCCCTGTTGGTCCCTCTTTATTTCTCATTCATCCTTCAAAGACCTTCCTCAAGGTACAGTCTATGCCAATATTAAAAAGATACAGAAATCTTCCCAGTAAGAATTCCAGTTGCTAGTGGCTAGAGTGCTGGTGGGTTGCACCTATCTATCCTGGTTGGCAAGGGGAACCTGGATCAGGAAACAACTGGAAGTCAGTATCCATCCAACGGGAAGGGTCATGTCAGGGACAGATGGTCTACACTGGGAATAGAATAGACAAGCAAAGTTAAATCACAAGCATTTCTTATCATCTCCTAATCCACGTTTTCTTCATAGGAGGCCCAGCTCCTGAATCCAGCACACATTGCTGGAAAAAACATTAGTTTGCTGCTCCCTCCTCACCTAGGATCCTTTGCAGGGCCAGAGTGATTCCTCTGGGGTTTGGCAATTGTCAGCCAAGAGCTTGTAATGAGAAGAAAGGCCTCACTCAGCTCCTGGAGAATGCTCTACTGTCCCTGGGGTGCTGCATCTAACTACCTGATTGTCAATTGACAAACTGTCCAACCCAAATCCTGCTCAGGGTTGGGCACTCCATGGTCCAGTCAACCTCCGACCAATTGCTAAGAGAGACAAAACATGCCTTTGATTTCCCCAACTTGCAGGAGCTCTGGCACAATTTGAACCCCGTATGAGTATGGAAATCAGTAATGTAATGATGGTAGGTGAAATAGGTATGAACCCCCAAGTGCTGCCAAACTGGGGTCACTGTAATGGAGCTGGGCAAGTGCCTCACCCTTCTCACCCATTATTCCCATTTCTGCCCCTAGGTCACACCCTGCACCTTCCCTACAGTGGCTCCTAATCTGGCCGGTAGTGAGGAGGACAGAGCAGGGGTGGTGCATGGAGGAGGAGGAGCTGCTGGAGATTTGTTGTTGGTGGGAGAACGTCACTACCTTTCTTTGTGTCCAATAGCAGTATTTAAATGGCCACTCAACACGTCAGTGGCCAGAACCAAGGTTTTGAGTTTTTGACTCAGAAGCTGGGAGCTTTGGCCACTGCTCCCATCCTGTGCACTCCTACTGCCCAGGGCCCAGCACTGGCCACGGCTACCACTGAAAGTATCAGCTCTTTAGATTAATCTGGGGGTTGGGATCAGATCTGGCTTACACCTCTGGGGACAAGATGGAAGAAAAACTCGATTGACTCTGTTGAGCCTGAGGTTGAGAAAGTAAGGGAGACTGATGCTTTTCTTGGGCAACCTTGGATGGGTACCCCCTGTCACTCAGCAAGGTTTTAGTGCCAGGCTGTGGCCATTGCCCAGGTGATGTCAAGGAGGCACAGGAGGCTTCCCCTACTGTTTCCTCGAGATAACAAGGACCCCTTGAAAATGATATCACATCTCAGATAGCATAGATTGTGCTTCATGTCTGCCTGTATCAAAAGGGAAGAAGTCAAGTTTGCCCTGATGAAGACCAGCACGATCAGGTCCCCTACACCCTAAGTTCCTGGAGTTGGGGAGATAAGTCGAAATACCATGAAATCCATCCCAGAGTTGTGATCCATTTCGTCTACATGGACTTTGCTCATCGCAGCTCAGGGAAGCAAAGGAGACAGCTTTCCACAGGTCCCCTTTACCCATGTGTCTGCAAGGATGAGGAGCAGCCATCTGCACTGATGGAGCCTCTGACAGCAACTGAAGGGAATCCCAGGGCGCCGGAGCGATGATAGGACTGCTGCCATGGCAACACCAGGGGAAGGTTCCATATAAGCCCCTCCCCCCATTTACCTCTGCAGGCCCCTCGGTTCCCCCACCTTGGCCCCATGGGCAGCATCAGTGAAGCCACTCAGATGCTACAAGCAAGTAGCTTCTCCCTTCTCTCCCTTCGTCATGCCATGTCTCAGCCCTTTTGGTGGTTGCCACCTGGGGCCAGACATTTTTTCCCCCCTCTGAAATGCTACTGACTCTGGGGGAGGGAGGGTTACTTTTCTGAGACAGAACAACACAACATGTATTGTGCCACTAACAGCCCTTCTTGTGAATAGGTGTTGCCAAATGGGACACCAGATCAGTTACTAAAACTATACTTCACTATTGTCAGCTTTTGTGATTCTACCATGATATCTGATGTTTTGGTTAAGAACCAGGCCACTTAACCTTTTTGGACTCAAAGCACCTCACACTGGACTTGAAACACCCTTCTATAACTTCCCTGGATTGAGTGGCACCCAATTTAAAAAACGACCTTACATACTGCAATGCTTACCTCTTGCATAAGGGGCTAGGCAGTGGGAGTGGGAAACTGGCCAGGCCTGCCCTTATATGCTTATCTTTTCACACATAGCTTATCTCCTCACACCTTGCAATATCCTTCAAAGTATCTGGCATCTGCAGTCAGCTGAGGATGCCAGAGGAACCGCACATCTCCCCGGTATCCCCCGAACCTTGAGGTGGTGGCAGCAGCAGCAG
>NW_017728950.1:33535732-33619478 GCF_001723895.1 Crocodylus porosus
TTCCCAGAGAGGTGGTGCTCTCACTTTCCCTAGAAGTCTTCAAGAGGAGACTGGATAGGCACCTGGCTGGGGTCTTATGACCCCTGCCACCCCCAGTGCTCCTTCCTGCCCATGGCAGGGGGTCGGACTAGATGATCTGTCTAGGTCCCCTCTGACTCATTGATTCTATGATTCTATCTGGTGGGATCCCTGGGTGGGATGGTACTCTGGTTGAGAATTTATGGGCTCAGGTGAACATTTCAGATTTCACGAAAAAATAAAATCAATTTAAATTAAATGTTAATAATCTGACATTAGTTAAAAAAAAAAGAAATCTAGATTATTTTTGTTACTTCCTACAGAGCTTTATAACCAACCCCTCTGCCCCTTTATATTTTTTCACCCCGTGCTGTGTTTCTCCAACTTTCACTATTGTCTCCAAGCAGGAAGGGAAAGCACTGCGATATCTGTACTTCTTCCTCTCCACTGCAAAAGTTGCTGGCTGCAGGAGTCCAGGAGCCAAAGTCTTTTGGATTAGGGCATGAGTGGACACAGAATAGAGAACTCCAGGAGGAGGACTGAATGTTTTAGCAGAGAGGAAAGAATGTTTCCTTCCCAGTCAAGCATATTGGGGTTACTGGGGCTAACACCAGGCAGGTTGTCCCTACTAGCAGTTGCTCAATGATCCCAGACACTGTGGAAAAAAGTCACTTCTATAATTGCTGAAATTGCAACAATTGACACTTCATGGAAATTGAAAGAGACCTTCCTGGCAACCTACTTTCTCGTTAAAGACAGTAATTTTGAAACCACAGAAATATTTTAGGAAGTTTAAAAGAGTTTTGCCAAATGGATGGCAGAAGGTCTTGGGGGAGTTTTATAGAATGTCAGAAATTTGTGATATTGACTCCCTTCATAATGATCACAAACATGAGGGAAAACAAAAGCCCTGAATTATGCAATGGAACCAGTTGTTAAAACTAAGGCCCGGAAATGGAAAAATAGATTCATAGATGCTAGGGTCGGAAGGGACCTCACCAGATCATTGAGTTTGACCCCCTGCTTCCTGGGCAGGAAAAAGTGCTGGTGTCAGATGACCCAGCCAGATGCCTATCCAGCCTTCTCTTAAAGACCCCCAAGGTAGGGGACAGCACCCACCTCCCTTGGAAGCCCATTCCAAATTTTGGCCACCCTTACCATGATGAAGTTGTTTCTGATATGTAGCTTAAATCTGCTGTCTATCAGTTTGTGACCATTGTTCCTTGTTACCCCAAGAGGCGCCCTGGTGAACAGAGCATCTCTGATCCCTTGCGGCATCCCCCTAATGAATTTGTAGGTGGCCAAAAGATCACATCTCAGCCTTCTCTTTTGAAGGCTGAAGAGGTCCAGATCCCTCAGTCTCTCCTCACAGGGCTTGTCCTATAAGCCCCTAACCACATGAGTGGCCCTTCTCCGGACCCTCTCAAGTCTATCAACATCCTTCTTGAAGTACAGCACCCAAAACTTGATGCAGTACTCCAAATGCAGTCTGAGCAGTGCCGCATAGGGGGGAAGTATTCACCTCTTTGGATCTATTTGTCATGAATCTGCTGATGCACGATAAAGTGCAGTTAGCTTTGCTGATGATTTTGTCACACTGACGACTCACATTCATCTTGGAGTCCACTGTGACTCTGAGACCCCTTTCTGCTTCTGTGCTGCTGAGAGGGTCACTTCCCAGTCGGTAGATGTGCTGGATATTTTTGCACCCTGGGTGCAGCACTCTGCACTTGTCCTTGTTGTACTATATCCTATTGTGTACTGCCCACTTTTCTAACCTGTCCAGGTCTGCCTGCAATCATTCCCTACCCTCCGGAGCGTGCACTTTACCCCACAATTTAGCATTAATTGGACAGAGTACACGGATTTTTTTATTTAATTGATAGGCAGCATGTAGAACACTCAAATATGCTCTGCCCTTATATTTAATACTAGCCAATTGCCCATCATGAATGACAGGAGGGACAGGGCGGGGGGGAAGGGATGGAGTGCAGCCACCTAATGTCCCATGCTGCCACTGTTCTGCCTCTTGCAGGGACTGGGGTAGGGGAGCAGAGGCCAGCACATCTGGCCTCGGCTCCTCTACCCCCTGTCTGGTTCTTAGCGCCGCTTGCAGGGAGTGAGTGGAGGAACCAAGGCCAGCACTTGTTTCCATCAACCAACCAGAGTGCAAATAAAGCGTTATGAGCAGACAGACAGACAGACAGACAGACGTAGGCTTTTATAATATTAGAATAATTTCCTTTGCAATCAGGGAGTTGATTAAACCTGTGCTACCATATCTCATAACTCAAAGCTTGAGTGGCATCTATGGAAGACAGTCTTCAGTTGAATCCAGTGTTCTTATCGATCTTGTGCCCCCCTATCCTGTGCCAGGGCTGTCTGCCAAGGCAGCCCTCAGGTGCCCCCAACCCCTCGTGCCCCAGTTTTTCTACCTGGAGGAGCAAACAGCCCCTCCCCTCCCCATCCCCAAGCTCTCTCCTCCCCTTGTCCCTTTTGCAACCCCTTTCCTCCTCCTCTGGGCTGCTAGGCTTTTGCTGCTGGCTGGGAAAGGCCTTCCTCAGCCTTCAACAGCCATTAGAGCAACCCCCTCCTCCAATCTGGACATGAAAATGGTGGCCCCCCACCATGATTAGGCTATAATATTAGTGAGCTGGGCCCATAATTTGAACCAGGCCCTACCTATATCATTGCTTGTTGGGAGGATATCTTGGTGCTCACACAGAAAATACAACTGATCCTGTTGCTGATCTAAACCAAAATACCAACCTAGCCGTTACAGTCCTCAGTTGTTTTCTGTCTCTAAGCATCCCTCTCAGAGATTGAACCATCTGACTACAGACTGCAGTTGTCCAGTAAGGGATACATGAGATTTTATTTTGACAGAACTGGTTTGTGTGCCAGAGGACATATACATTAACAATCTGTTACTAGGAAATCCCCGACTGCTGCACACACACACGCATGCATGCACGCACTGCTCTTAGCAGCTGTAGCATATTAAAAGTTGAATTCCAGGGGGGAGCAATCAGCTCTGGTGTAAACCCACTGGAGTCAGTTGGAGCTATACCTGGGATGAATTTGGCCAAGGTATTTTTATTTGCTCAGGCCCTGGGAATCTGTCACAGTTATTCAAAGAAAAGCCAAATATTATGAAAAAGCCTCAAGCAAAAGCTTGCAGTGGGGGAGTCACTTACCAGCACAATCTACTACCATTTGATCTTAAACTATTTTGGGGAATAAAGCCCAGCATTGCTCACTCACTGTGGATTGATGAAACAGGCTGATACTGGTACCTTTCTTGTTGGTTGTCAAAATACTCCTTAAAAATGTTTGCTCTGATGAAACATAACGATCTGATATATATATTTAACCCCTCCAGTCTGTCCTGTCAAATTTCCCCCTCTGGTAGTAAATCCACTGTACGGGAAGAGATATAACTTGGAGAGAGAAAGCGGCATGGAGAGAGATATGTTGAGGCTCCCTGTTCAGCAGTAGAGGGGACAGGATGAGGGAGAGTCAATGAATCTACCAGCGTTTGGATATTCTTCTCTTTCTTCCCCTGGGAAGGGATGTTGGAGGAGGTGCAGCCATTGGATGGAATTTGCCTGTTCATAGCACTTCCACGGGTGACGTACAGCATGCTGGGGAGGAATGTGGAGACAGATTCCCATCAGAGATGCTCAGTGTGGCAACTGCTATTCTGCCATTTTTGTTTCTTTGCATTAAAATAAATATTTATATAAAAGTGCAGTAAAACAGTAAAGCAGTAAAACCTAATGCCAAATTTTTCCTGTGGAAGTTCATGCTTCACTCTGATTGAGTTAAATGGTAAAGGCCCCAAATGGTAAGGTACTACAAATATACAGTAAGGCCAGAATTTATCTCAGTAGAATTATATTAATTTATAAGGGTTTGGCCACAAAATAACATTCAGGAAAGTTAACTCAAAATTACTAAATGTGTGAACTGAAAAGTCAGTGGTGTTAGTCCCTTGCTACAAAGATGGGGAGGCTCTGGAGTACTTAGAGCACTTTCTAATTCTCAGCAGACACCTCTCTCAATGGGCTACCATCGATGAAGAAGTCCAGCACTGGATCAACTGCGCCAGTGCCGCCTTCTTCAAGCTGTGACGTGCCTTTGAAAATAGAGAATTTTGGAAGTTGATGAAGGTCCTGGTTCATAAGGCTGTTGTGCTGACCACCCTCCCCTACTGCAGTGAAACCTGGACCATCTACTGATGCCACATTAAGACCCTTGAGAGCTTTCACCAGCGGTGCTTGCATTGAATTCTGGGGATCAAATGGCAGGACCGCCAGACCAGCATGAGCATCCTCTATGGAGCTGCGTCCACCAGCATCGAAACCTTGCTCTTGAGAAATCAACTGTGGACGGGTCACTGCATCTGGATGTCCGAGAAACAACTCCCTCGCCAGATTCTCCTTTCCGTGCTCTCTGTTGGCCAATGCTCAAAGGGTGGTCAAAGGAAACAGTACAAAGACACACTCAAGGTCGCCCTCAAGCATGGAGGCATCAACACCAATGGCTGGGAGGAGCAAGCTGCTGACTGTTCGATGTGGCGCCACCTGGTCCACAAAGACATGCACCACTTTGAGGCCCAATTACTCGATACTGAGGTGGAATGGTGGCAGTGGAGGAAGGAGAAGGAGACCAATCCGGGGCTACAAATCCCACTCCCTCGCACAACTACACGATCCCATTGACGAAGAATGTGTGTATCCAGAATTGGGCTCCTCAGTCACCTAAGGACCCATCAAGCCTGATGGACGTCATCCTTGACTTCAAGGGACTGCCGCTGCCACCAACAAAGACAACAGTCTTCCAGTAGTCATCAGTGAGCCCATAGATAACTAGGGAGGTATAGCAAGTCCATCCCTTAGCAGTTGCCTGGGTCCTGCTTTTCTTGCTCCCTCTGGTCTCTCAGGGTCCTACCCTGCTGTCCAACCTGCCACACCTTGGTGTTATAATTGGATGGGGAGGCTGCCCCTCGATGGCAGAGTGGGTTTTGCTTCAGGTCTCAGGCCCTTGTCTGGGCTAAGGCCCCCCTGGCCTTGACCCACTTTTTACTTGGCTGGGCCCCTCAGCCCAAGATCCTGCAAAGTATTCCTAGTCCCAAGCATTTCTTCCACCCCAAGGCTCATCCAACCACCAATCTGCTTCAGTCTCTTGGATTCAGCGAGGGCTCCCATACAGAGAGAAAAGAAAGACTCTGCCACCTACTTCATCAACTCACAGCAGGGCTAGGCCAGTGCCTTTTATCTCCCCTCTGAACATCTGTTCTTCTATAAAGTAGTAGTGTAACTAAGGCTGGTGTGACCAGGGCAGTAGCCCTGGGCACCAACTTGTGTGTGTGGGGTGGGGGGAGTGCAAAAATGTGCTGCTGCAGCTGTGTGATTGCACCAGCAGCACAGCAGAAGCTGGAACCTGCCACTGCCCCAGGTGCCTGAGTGCCTTGTTACACCTCTGCTTTATAGCTATAGCAGAGTGGGACCATTTGGTATAACAGAGTAGGACAGGCTTTGGTTAACCCCCTGCTTGCCAGCAGAGGGGGAGGTGGGCTGCGTGTCCCATCATACAGACTGATTTGTATGTTAGTTCTGAATTCTGAACATTGCAGATGTTGTGATGTAGATAATATCTCTTTAAATAATTTGTGAGTTCTCTATTAGGCCTCCCTTTCAAGGAGCTACCAGGCACCTTCTAGACCAGCAGGCCAGGGATGTTGTACATAGTTAGTGAACCTAGTTATTGGTGCCCATGCAGTTCCTTCATGGTACACATGGGTTAAACCTTATTGAAGCTCATAGTATAACTAAATAGCATAACCACTATTCTCCAGTTAAAATCTTTGGAATAAGTCACTAATCTCCTGTAAAGAAGCAGGTACCCAGACCCAGGCACATATACCTGCCCAAAATGAAGGGATACACTCTGGGATTCACACATGATCTGGCCAGAGGGGCTTTGCTGACTAAGGTTTTGACTTGGGGAACGTGTGTCACAGAGGCAACTCAGACACAGAGAGGTACCCAGAGTCTGACGCAGCCACAGATGCTGATCATGTCAGAGGGAGTTTTCCTGTCCATGTCTTTCACACTTCTAGTGTGAAGAGGACCAACATAATTAACATGATGAAAAATCATGTTTGGAACCATGAACTCTCTTTTGTATGGGTACCTATTAGAGGAAAGGCAAAGTGCATATTATCATGTACTGAGATTTTAGGATACAAAGCCAGACAGTTATTAAAATAAAGCATGTTAATTGAAACAAAGGTCAGATAATTACCCTAGCACACTGGAAGCTTTCCTGTCCTGAGTTTTTGCTTTTCCCTTCACTGATTTTATAGTGCTGGGGATACTCCCATTACAAGACCTTGGGATTTAATTGCCAGTGAGGCCGCATTTACCTTGCTTTTTCAAAGGGAGCTAAGTTCAGCTGGGACACTGAGCTTGCAGAAGGTTCTCCTCACCATTTAGTTCTTGTGTAAATACATAGAAGGCAAAGTGTCTGCTGGCAAGGCTGCCTGTGAATTCCCCTCTGATATGGAAGAGGGTCTTTGTGCTAGGTTCTGATGTGTTCGTTCACAAAGCGGTGCCAGATGCACATTGACATCAGTTTCACAGCCCTGGCACAGAGCTGGGTACTGGAAAAGACCTTTACCTGAATCTAAGACAATCTTGAATTTAAGACAACACCCAGATTATTAGATTCTATACATGGAAAAATGTATATATTTATTGTAATTTTCCATGTATAGAATCTAATTATTGGAGGATCATCTTCAATTTGTCCTGCCCCCTGCTGCAGGTGGAGGGAGGAAAAGAAACGAGGTGGGTATAATGGGATGGACAATGTGGGGACAGACAGTGGAGGAGGCAAGAACAGGTCAGGCAGTAGAGGGAGCTCTGGGGGACAGGCAGCAGTAGGGGAGGCATGCAATTTGTCCCTTTTCACCTGTCTCCTCCATTTGCCCCACCTGGTACTTACTCCCCCAGCCTCAGACCTCTACCCCCTTTCCTCATCTCCCTTATTCCCTCTCCATGCTGCTTCTGTCCCTTGAAGCCTCAGGCCCCCACCCCCATCTCCCCCCCTGAAGTCTCTACCCTCCCTGCCTGCTCCTCCCCTCCCCTTTGCTGTTGCACCACCAGGCTTCATCCCTGCTGCAGCCTGGGATGCTGAGCACAGCTCCAGCCCAGCCCCATAGCAGCAGCATGGAGCCAGCACTGCTGCTACAGGTTGGGGCTTACTTTATGCTCCAGACTGCAGTGAGGATGGAACCCACTGGCACTGGAGCAAAGCTAAGGGGGAGACAGATCTGACCTGGGAATGGAGCCGGAGCCACAGCAGCTGCCTGCCCCCGACCACCTCATACTAAGTTCTAAGATAAGGGGCTTTCCCCTCCCCATGTTAAATGGGGGGAAAACATTATCTTTTAAATAAGCAACTATTGTACATTTGAAAGGGAGTTTTGGTTCTGCTCTCATTTAATATTCTTATTTCTTACCTTAAGTCAAAATCCTTTGTGACATCACAGTTGCAGCGGTCCTCATTAAAGCGCTGGCATATACCGTGGAGCCACAGCAACATCGTTGTAATAATGACTTTGTAACAAAGTCATATTACAGAGGCATGTTACTGATACTACAATATTAATCACAGTACTTTAAAATGGTAATGCCAATATTCTAGTGGCAATGGATGTGATGGCTGTCAAAAAACAGAGGGGCTTGAGGCAAAATCCTAAAGCCAAGAGCCTCTGAAAGGCTGGGAAAGGTTCAGAACAGGATGCTCACTTTGCAGGTCAAGCCCTTCTATACTGAGAATGACTGGGATGTCACAAAGGATTATGGCTTTAAATGTGCACCCAAGAAATAAAGATCACAGGCTATGTTCTGCTCTCAATTACACTTGATGTCCATTGACGTCAGTGGGGTTGCCTGGGGGTAACAGAGCAGGCATTAGTGCCCATCATTAGGCAAACATCCTTAGCTACAAGTACTACATAGTTATTCCTGTGTTGTGCATGCCTTACTGTCACTAACTGGGCAGAGCCCTAAAGAAAGAGCATAAGGGGCTGTAGTATTTATTGCTCTGTTGCATGCACATAAGTGAAGTGAGACAGCATGTGTTTGTCATACATCACCTGCAACTAGTAAGATGCATCTTGGGAATTGCAATAGCCTCATAGCACAGAGCAGCTATATTTTAGATGTGCACCATCTCTTTTTTCACTTCTGTTATACTCCACCTGTAACCACATACATCGGAAAACTGGTATTTTGAGGGTGTTGTTTAAAATGCAGGGTTTATTTATCTAATATGCATACATTGCAACCTCTCTTTCATCCCCTTGGTCCCAGAGTGATTAAGTTATATCTCAATTTTTTACACACAGAAAAGTGTTTGTACATTTCTGAATATAGACTAGTGGGAAAACTTTCATTAATATTTGTGTTGTGGTAGTATCCTAGGGTCACAATCAGAGACTGGAGCCCTGCTGAGTTAGATCTTGCAAAAACACATGTGGAATTGAAACCCTTGTTATTTATTCATGCACTGCCTAACAGTAGGTCCCTGGTTCTCAACTGAGCTCTCGCACAGTACAAATAAACAGCTGTATTCATAATAAGAAAAAGGTTAGGAACAACATTTTTAAACTTGCTGCCTCAAGTTAGACACATGAATCCACACAGACACCAAAATTGGTGGCTGGATTTTTCAGAGGTGCTGACAGTGATTAAAGTATGACTCACAGGAGTGCTGGTAAGGGACAACTGAACTTTATTTCCTGGCTCTTATGAGTTGGTATCTGTATTCACTCATTTAATATTACCATCTGGTCAAATTCAGGGTTACTTTTTTCACCCTCTGTGCTAATGAGACTTTATGTGATCCACCATTCTGGGATCTATAGCAATATAATATATTATATATTTAATGCATCCCAGTTCATTAAACACCTCATTATATTCTTTAAGAATATATTTTGCATCAATCGTTCCCAATTCCACGTCATCTATGGAAGCTGTAAGTACTCCACACCACTGAAAGCTGGCTAAACATGGATTTGGGTACCAAACTCTAGGCACCTCAATTCGAGAATTTTGACTTAGGTCACACAAGAAATCTGTGGTGAAACTGCAAATGGATTTCAGATTTCTGGTCTTTAAATATTTCAGACACAAGAACATTCTGCATTACAGTGCCCACCAATTGCAAACAATTGCAACCCATACTAGAAAGAGAGCCTATTCTTAAAGAGATCTTCCCAGAGTCACCAATTCTAGCTTTCAAACAAGCACCGAACTTCGCCAACCTCATCACCAGAAGCAAACTTTCTCAGACCCAAAACACACCAAATGGATCCAGACCATGCCATGACAAGAAATGCAAAACCTTCCAACACATCTCCACCCCCCCCACCCTACAACAAACAGAGCTATCAGCATTCTTGGATCTTACAGCTGCATCTCCAGAAATGTAATATATCTCATCCAATGCACCAAATGTCCTGATGGAAACTACATAGGAGAGACCAAACAACAACTATGCAACAAAATGAATGCACACCAGAAATGTCTCAAAGACAAGAATACCCAATTACCTGTGGCAGCACATTTCTCACAAGACAACCACTCTGTCTCCAATCTCTCAGTCCTGATCCTCAAAGGAAACTTACAAAACACTTCCGAGAGACGAGGCTATGAACTCCACTTCATCGACCTCCTGGATACTAAAAATCATGGGCTAAATATAGACATTGGATTTATGACACATTATAACCTGCCTGACAGCTGACTTCCCAGGTACTTCTCCACTATTCATCCCCCTTCTCTCCCCCCGACCCAGCCTGTCTCTCAGCCATTGATTCCTCAGTCTACATTTTCACTGGCTGCATGTCTTGTATGCATACCAGCCCAGCCTCTGGCTTTTTTACTTTTCAGTCCATCCAGGAAGAGCACACACCAACTGCTGGAACTTCCTTAGCCTGATGAAGGGTTTTTGAACCCAAAAGCTTGCTTAAATATTGTTCTCCAACTATTTAGTTGGTCTAATAAAAGATATCAGATTCACCCAAAGAACCTTGTCTGCCTAGTGCCTACCAATGATATTTGTTTAACTGAGTTTTCAACCTTCATGCTTTTTAAGAAATTGTTTTTTATGGATTAGGAACACAAGTAACAAATTCCGTCTACTTGTCTAAAGGATGTAAAATAGGCTCTACAAGCCTCCTTGAGCCTTTGTTGGGAAAAGTGGTATAGACATTGCATAAATGAATAAATATATAAATAAATACAGGCCCATGTATTTATATAAAACGTGTGTGCTGTCTGTCAATCCACAAGGAAGCACTCTATTCCCATTATTTTTTTTAACCAAAAGTCAAAGGGATTGGGGATACTGAAATGACTTTTATGTTGGCTCTACTAATGGTTTCTAAATGTGTTCCTGATTTTGCTTCACGTATTAGACTGTTGTGCCATGTAACATATAACAGGTTAAATAAATCAATAACCAGATTGGTTAAGTATCTTACATTCCTTATATTACATTTAACGTTAAATGGGCTAAAATTAGAGAATGGTGAATACCAAGGGTGTTGGGTCGGGGGGTGGGAGGGAGTGGGGGCATGGGGTGTCACTCTTGAAAAACCAAAACCAAGACCTATATTACCCGTAACTTAGTCACAAGCACCACAACAACATTGTTATGGCACTGTTGTTGAGGATAACTAGGCTGAATGTTTTTCAGGTTTTTACAGGGCAATGCTAAGCACTGGAGAAGTGGCACTTGGCTGAGAAAAAAGTGAGGTCTTTTAACTGAGGGAGGCCCATGCAAAGTAATGGCTTAATCTACAGTAACCTGTGGAAGGGAGGCAAGGTATGGCTTTCTGTGACAAGTTGTATGTGTGTGCACGTGCATGCATACACATGTGTGCACAGGAGGGGGGTTAGAAAAGGAAAATATGGAGGAGAGATGACAGATGGTTCTTTTGAACTATTACCAGGAAGCTGAAAATTAGAGGCCAGGGAGCTCTGTCATAACTAAAAAGACTTGATATGATTTTTCTGATAGCAGAGCTGTGTTTACCAAGGCTGGGGCTCATTCCATACATACAACGCCTGAGACCTTAGCACTTGTGTAGAGAATGAGGTGCTGACAGAAGATGTAAACTGCAAGCTTTCCAGTCCACATGCAAGCCATAAGGCTGACAGGCTAAAATATCTGCTGCTTTTTTTCTGTACCTATAATAGAAGAAAGTGCCTCAGCAACTTAGTCACTGATCCTGCAGCCCCTCAGCTGGCCATACATAAGACCCTATTCTCAAGCCATCTTGAACTGCTGGGGTGACTTAAGATGTCTCATTTCAAGTCAATTCAACACTGCAATTAGGGGGCCACAGTTCTCTGTGACAGCTGTAGTTCAGGTGATGGATACCTCCTTTCCAGCATAAAGACTGGCTTCCCTAGTCTGACAACATCAGTCATGTGACTCCACCATATACCATATAGCTCTGGGGAGACTGTATTGCATGATGGGAGATAGAATCTGAGATAATTTAGTTTTAAAATTAGAAGATTAGCAAAGATTGGTTGCAATTATTTACCATTGTGAATGGTGTAGGGAAAATGAATCAATTACTTCCCTTCATTCCTTCAGATAATTAAAGAACAAGGGGACACTTGATTGCAGAAAAAAGAACCAAATTAATGGGCATCTGTCGCAGAGCACTCGGGTGCTCTGTGCCTAAAAGCAGAAATGGCTCAGAGAGACCACTAGCGGTGAGAAGCGGGCAGCACTAGTGGTGAGAAGAGGGCAGCACAGGTGCTGGTTGCTAGGGCAACCAAGGGAACCAGCTGACAGGAAGGGGCAGGGCTTGGCCCTTCTTAAACCCAGGCATGGGGCCAGGAGGACAGTTCCCCTCTGGTGGCCAAGGAGGGGGGAGTTCTGCCAGGGCAGTGAGAAAGGAGAAGAGCGACTGCATGAATATCCCTGGGTTGCTGCCATAAGGGGGAGTATTTTTCCCAGTAGGGCTAGAACGTTGGGTTTGACCGGATGGCTAATTTTTATGTTATAGCCTAGGGGCTTCGTGTTTTTGTGTTTACCGTTTTGGTAGGAGGACTCGGTGAGGCTATAAGGGGTTGGAGGAGGCCTCATAGGAGCTCCACAGTACTGTGGGGGCCCTGGCATCAGAAAGGGCGCAGCGGTTTGGGGTGGGGTGCACTGAGCCCAGCCCAGAGCAAGAAGGGGCAGTGAGAAGCCCCAGAGCAAGAGAGGGGGTGGTGAGGAAGCCCCAGAGTGAGAAGGGGCGGCGAGAAGCCCCAGAATGAGAGAGGGGGCAGTGAGGAACCCCCAGAGTGAGAGGGGGCAGTAAGGAACCCCGGAGCGAGAAGGGGCAGTGAGAAGCCCCAGAGCGAGAAGGGGGCAGTGAGGAACCCCGGAGTGTGGTGGTAGTGGGGGGCCCTGGAAGGAAAGGAGAGGGCCAAAGCATAACAGGGCCTCAGTCAAACCACGTCAGTTCCATCTGAGAGGCTTGGGCTGCGGTTTAGGGGAGGAAAGGAGCCACAGATAGCACCCCCTGGCACTGGGGCACATAAAATGGGCAGCCTCCCGCTGATTACACCAATCAATTAATTAATTAAGACCAAGGCATGGCAGGCGAGTAAGCAGGTGGTTGGCCCATTACAGGAGGGCAGAGTCACTCTTGAAAAGGCTCCCATAACGATACTCCTGCCATAGTATCTTTCTTTACCCTCTATAGAGTCAAACAGCAGAAATCAATGCCGCAGTGTGACATTGAATAATAAATTACAATAATGCAAAGGGACAAGCTTTAAAGAAAGGTTGAATAATTTTTGGGTGGCTTAAATTGTTTGGTACTGTTTAAGTTGTGAAGATAACACTAATAAAATGTCACGACTTTTGAAGTAAACAGGTTGTCTACAGCAATCAAGAAAGAATTAACCTTCCCCCAATGCCATGAGTATTCTAGCATCTTAAGCTGCATTACAAGGGATTTTTATCTTTCACTAAAGTGTCAAGTAAAGAACATGGCCAAACAGGAGATTAGATGAAGTTGGCCATTGGCCTTATCCACTGCAGCAGACCATGTACCTTGAAAAAATCCAGCAGAATATGCTGTAAAAAAGTGTTTTGAGAGTAATGCAGGACTTGGGTTTCTTTGTCTTGTGACATGCAGGGTACTGACAAAGGAGACAATTTTCTAAAAATTTAGTAGAAATTGTAAATAAGTCTTGAAACACAACATGGACACAAGACATCAATCCAGGCTGCTCAGTTTAGGGGCAAGACAAATGTTTCTAAAGCTTAGAAGTTTACATACTTGGTGTTTTGGTTTGGACCTACTTTTATTAAAATGCTTAATATATTTTTCCTGTATAGACATTTCAAGAAATGTATAAGAACAGAACACAGAACTCTTCCCAGAATTTGAACATGACAAGCTGGATATATCTATTCACAAGGTACATTATTCCATTAACATTAGGAATGCCACCTTGTAAACAACACATTTGTTATGACTTGAGTTACAGTCAGTTTAAATTGGCCAGTGTAAAAATCTTTCCTACAGGATAAATGTTAAGAAGAGACTAAGTTCCTTCGTGTTCAATATCTAGATAAGAGGTGGGCAATTATTTTTGCTGGAAGGCCACTTAATGAGTTTTGGTGAGCTGTCAAGGGCCACAAGGGTACACCGCTTGTCAACCTGCTAAGCCCTGCCCCTTGACAGGTGCCTCGCTCAGTCACCATCTTGGAACTGGAAATTCTACCCCTAACCCCTGACCTTTGTCACTGATGTCCCTCCCCTTACCCCAAAAGTACTCCTTTTGGGGGGGCAGGGGTTTGACATCTTGAAACCGGAAGTCCTGACCTGTCACATGATCCATGACATAAGGCCATCCATCCAAACACAAACCTTGCCCTGCTCACCACCAAGTTGGTCCCAGGATTCCCTGCCCCTATCACTGTGGTGCCTGACATCAGAAGGTCCACCCCTTGACTGGAAACTCTGCCCCTTCACAGGGCACACATTCATGGTACATGGCCTGTCCCTGGGTGTCCCAGAAGTTCTGCCCTTTAGGCCATGAGGCACAGGCATCACCTATCAGGTAGTGAGGGGTTGTGATTCCTCTATCAACCTGCCCCATCACCCTGAACCAACTGGTGGGAGTTTTAGGGGCACTGGACCTCCCTGAAAACAGCACCAAACCAATTGAGTTCAGTGCCACACACATAAAATCATACAGAAGAGATTTTAACAAAATATAGTTAAAAACAAATCATATACTAAAAATCAAACATCTACTATATTTTAATTTTATTTCCAAAAAATTTTTGTACCGATGTATTGGTGTTTGAGTAGTTATATAAAGGCAATTCCATAATAAGTCAAAATAAACTCTTAGTCTTGTATATTGTGCATAGCAGGGTAGGGGAATGTATGTGGGAGGGTGTGGGGTGTGTGTTGGGTGTGGTGGGGGGCTCTGGGGTTGTGTGGGGGGTAGGGTGTGGATATGGTGGAGTAGGGGGATGCTTGCATGTGTGCATAGGGTGGGGTGGGTGATTGGGGTGTGGGTGTGTATGGGGAGGATTGGATGTGCATTCTCCTACTGAAACAACCTGTATGTAGGAAACTGATTTGCACATTTCATTGGCAGAAGGATTGGAAATCAGAAATACATGTAATTCATTCAATCCAATTCTTCTTAAACAACGTTTTACTGTACACCACCACATCTACAAAAAACAGCAGGTTTAGCCAAGCATAATAAAAGCTGGAGATCAGCTGCTAATTTACAGCATCAAGGCAGAATTTTAAGTGAAATACTTGTGAAGACCACGATTGTATATGGCTCTAAATAATGTTTCTCTTACGTGAAGGCTTTGTAGGCATAATTAAAATGGATAGAGAGGCAGACAGCTTGACTTTCATAGTATGCAAACATTCAATTTTGTCTCACAACCTTTTCTTACATTTACTAATTATTGGAGATAATTGTTTTAGAGCTCAGTCATGGCCCATTCTCCTTGTGTAATTGGCCCTGCAGTGAAGTTACCTAATAGATTCTCAATTGGTATCATCAGCATAGCTCCAATGGCTGAAGATCAGTGCTGAGAGTCTGGCTATGCTGAATACTGTAACGTAAACCAAAGGTTTACTGACTATTTTACAGGGGTAACAAAAAGTCCAGGATGGAGGCAAGCCATTTAAACACTAAGACCTATACATTCATTAACGTTTGGCATGCACCTGTTTTCTTCCTGGATTCATGAAGGAGCATACCTGGGAGCAAGGAAACCAGGGACTGGTAAAACTACAGGTCAGTTAATGTGCAGCCCAAAGCTGGACAGTACACCTTTTGAACCTAAGAAGGGAAAAAAAAACCCTTACCGTGACAAGTGAACTTTGTCTTAGTTGCAGCCTGGAACTAACATCTGTGGCTGGCATAAGGCAGGGTATAGGGGAGGCAGAGCCCTGAAACAGTAAACCAGATGGGCAGATTGAAGGAGAGAACCAGGCAAGGCAGAACTTAAAAACAGCTTCCCAACAGTAAACCTATACCAACAAGACATGGCAGGTGAGAACCCCTAAGGACTATCCAAAACATCTGACCAGACGACAAGTTGTCAACCATAAAGGAGATGGTGGCTCCTGAAAAACCAGGAAGAGCAAAATGTGCTAGTGAGTGGCACAGGAAGTTACAAGTGTTCCAAAGGATGCACTCTCTCACTTCTCTTTATATAACATATAGCTTAGTTTTCTTAATACATAAAATTTTAGGTTAAGCCTTCCTCCTAATGCATATGAATAATCTTGCTTTTGTTTGCCAAATATGGTTACCTTTAACTAGAATTGTCTATTCTGAGGTAATTTTTTCATTCTTAGAGGGAGTAGGTCCTGCTCTGACTGTTCCTCTTTTGCTCAAGCTATTTTTATTTAATTTCATTAGCCAACTTTCCAGTTCATGTTAAGTCAGGGACAGTATTTTTCCATCTGCTCCTTTCACTGGGTTCATGTCTTGACCACAACTCAAACCAAGCATGTAGCTTAGCTAAGCACAAAGGTCAAACTCAGGCCTGAAGGCCTCTGGGTCCCAACACAACTGCAATCAAAGGTATGTTTTCAGCGCCAATAACAGCAAAATGGTAGCAGCATAAGGTTCATTATGGACTGGAGAAACCCATCAAGGACTCTGAACACCTTTGTTAATCTCTCTTCTTAGGTGGCTAATCTCTTCCAAAGCCTGTCACTCTATCTTCATCGATACTGGTACCTAAGTGAGATACAGCAGAATTGTTTCAGGTATGTCTATGTTCACTATATTCATACCTACGACTGCAATTTAGACATAGTCCACGGCAGTAAGTTTGGACTCTATCCGACCACTAGAGGGAGTTTGCTTCACAGCTGCATATGTGCCACTGAAAGCACTCTACAACTCTCAAAAATACAATCATGGCCGTGATTCCTACCAGGGTGCTGCATGCAGCACTCTGGGGTGCCAAGAGATCCTTTTCAGGGTGCAACACAATATTAGCACAGTTGGGTGTGCAAAACTCCTGCACATGATTGATAAAATAAGCCAAGATATTTCAAATAGGAATCCATAGTATTAACCCTGTTGTAGATCAATGAACTTGGCTTCTTATGGTCTATCTGAGTTCTCTGCAACATAAAAATTGCTGTATTATTTCTCTGGAATTATAAAAGGACTGAAAACGAAGAGCTGGCATTTTCCAAGGAGTGCCTTGAATCTAACACAGCTGAGAACCTTTGCATCTAGGGATGCTCAAGAAATAACATCTTCATTGTTCTCAGCTGGTGATGCATAGAGAAAGTGATAATGGACAAAGAATTTATAAAGCCAAGAGTGAGGACATCTAGGTTTAGAAATTAAGATTATAAGTGTCATGAATAACACACACCAGAGCAAATGGAGAAAACATTTACTACAATCATCTCAGCTACAACACCACTCCCACTTAGTACTATAATCAAAGTAGATGTATATTTTTTAAACAGCTATTTAAGGTTTTTGAGACTAATCGCACTCCACAAAAAATGGCTACCAAGTATCTAATCATCACAATGATCATTTCACGAGCAACTCAAAACCTGCAAATTGTTCATCAAAAATATTCAGTTAGTACCCCCAAATCCTAAATATATTTCCAGCAACAAAGAGCAGTTTGCAAATAACTCATGAGCTGAAAAACAACCATATAGACTAACCCCCCCCAAACCTCTCTACTTAAAAATGGGTATATAATTATTGCCAACAAATAATTCAACATGCTCCAGTGGTTGTGATATATCTCTTCCAATACTTTTTCTATATATTCTATATAGATACCAATGCTGCCAGGACATATGACTGTTTAAACTTTATACACTGTAAGCAGCCCAACTATTTTTCATGGGACTATTCACAGTGCATAAGGTTAGCCATATTTGTAAGCCCCTGCAGGCACAGCGTTTCAGATTATAAGCCTCTTCAGGGCAGGGACTGTCCCCTAAGGCAGAGGTCCTCAACCAGGGTGCTGTGATATCCCCTCGGGGGTGCTGCAGCAGTGGCAGCAGCCAGGTAAAACTGCCCCGTGTGCTTTCCCTACATTAGGGCTCCCTAATCAGCCCAAAGCAGATAGTAAAGCTGCTTCATGCTGGGAGTGTCTACACGAGATGCTATGTCACTATAGCGATGTGCACATGGTCCCCTGGCAGCTCATTGCTACTGCACAGTAGGGTCAGAAACAACCTGTGTGCCACTGGGATTGTGCAGTACTGGCAGGTACTATGTAGTGGGGTGCACATGTAAATGTTCCCACTATGCAGCAATTAGTGGTCTGGCAGGTGGGACCATCCCATTCTGTTTCTCAGAGGATTGTAGCAGGTGCCTGACCAGGTAGGGTTACACAGTATGAGGCAGCTCCTGCCTGCTTTAGGCTGACTGGAGAGCCCTACTGCCAGGGGACCGTGTCCACATGATACGCCCCTTCCTGAGCTGCCTGTGCAGTAGGCCTGTGGGGCAATTTCTTTTGGAGGTAGCAGAACCTGGCTGGGAAACACTGAGATAAACTGAATGTGGTGGCACCCCTGGCTGAGAACCACTGTTGGTGCTACCACATTCCAGAGTGGAGGTGAGGTGCCGTGGCCCTGAAAAGGTTGAGAACCACATCCCTAAGGCATGTCTGCACCACCACTTCTGTGCGGACCTGGGAACACTGCTGTAAAGCACGCTATGCACACCTATGTATATGTCATATCCTAGAAATGAGGTACTTGGACTGCTCTGGAGCGGCAGAAAGCTTGTGCCTCAGGTATACTTTTTGGAATGTGCTCAGAGCTTTTTCAAAGTGACTATATTGCCCACAGGTGGATCTAGGATTTTAAAAAGGGGGGTGCAGATGGCCTGGTGCATCATCGCATAAAGTAAAACACTTATTTTTTGTCAATTAAAAAGAAACTAGAAGCTTTACTAATATGCTAGAGGGCTCTGTCTATATTATCCAGTTTAAGGTCAAAGCAAAAGCAAGTGTATCTTTATGGGCTATAAAGCATATGCTATGTCATATATTGTGTGCAAAAAACACAACAAAATAGACAAAAATAATTAAAATATGTTGTTTCATTACTCTTGTAGTCATTAGAATGAAATATACAGTCTTCATAAAGTCATTGTACACTTTTAAACTTTAATAACTTAGGGTGTAGGTATGATAAAACAATCTGTAAATGGCATTTAAAAGCAAATTTATTAAAGTTTTAGGACAACTAGAGTACACAATATTAGACTTCAACATAACCACCATTTCTTTTCACAACTGATATGGACTTCAATTCTGCTAGCCGTAGGTCACAGTTTACCTTCTCATCTACAGTAGCCATTTTTCGTTTGTCGAAGGGTCTGGAATAAGAATCAATTCATTATTACTTATGAAGTCTAGCATTGTGCACTCCAGTAGTCCTAAAACTGTAATAAATTTGCTTTTAAATGCTGTTTACAGATTGTTTCTACCATGCCTACAACCTAAGTTATTAAAGTTTTAAAGTGCACTTTATGAAGACCCTGTACATCTCTTTTCAGATTTATAGAACAAAACCTAGGCTTCTTGAACATCTTGCCAGTGCATCCAATACTTAACTAAAGGTTATTCCCACACCTGAGTTAATGCTCACCTAAGTTAACATTTCCACACCTGAGTTGATGTTTTTAGCTAAGGTTTAAAACAGTCTGCAGGAGCTACATTACCAGGAACAGTTACCAAGCAGCAGAACTGCAGAAGAAAGAATAGCTTGATAAGTGGAACATCAAAGGCACTGAAAAGGAGAGAGGGTTGTTAACACCTATGGAATAAAGAGTTCAGAAGGAAGGAGTGATTATAATGAGCCATGAAGACAAATGATTCCCTAACTGCTGCCTGAATAGGAATGCTGCTGCCAGACAGTCATTTTAAAATTTGGGAGGCCCAGGAATCAGAGGGGGTGTGACTACACCTCTGCATCCCCTCTGGATCTACCCCTGACATTGCCTCCCATTTGGCACTTGGGTACGTCTGAAGCAGAAAAGACTGGGTTACACATAACCAACTTATGGTGGCACTCCCAAGGGTAGTATGGAGTTACTATGCTTTTGTACAGCATTTAGTATGGTACCTTAATCCCAGCTGGTTATCCTTGAGGAGCTACTGTAAATAGCAGTAGAAATTAATAATGAGCAACATCTGACACTTGTATCTACAGGGAGTATGCAAGAGCTGAAAAACCAGTGCTCTGGTTTACATGTGCTCTATTTTCTATTCAGATGTAAGAGGTTCCCTGTATTTCCTTTCATTTAAAATAGCCCAGCTTGTTAAAAACTTTCATTAAAATAAAAAAGGTGAGATTAGAGACTAGCAGTAGTGCACATACTCTAAAAATGCACAGGTTTAGGCAAATATCAGATGTCTGCAGCCTGTGGCTTTGGCCTTCTTTGAGGCTTTCAGGAAAACAGTCTTAATAAGCAGGTACTAAGGTTGGAATTCACTCCTAGGCTAGTACATGATCTATCCACCAAGCTCCAGGGAGAATTCAGTGATGTGTGGGCTTTGTGCTGGATCTCTGCACATGGCAGATTTCACCTTCCATATATACTGCCTGTGTGCTGCATGCAGGAACTTTGCTACAAAGCATGGCCTGCTTGTTCACTCTGGATCCCTGCGTGCCAGGGTTGAGGCAATGTAATGGGCTTGGGGTGGGGCTGAAGCCATGGTCTGAGGCACACTGTCCATGGCATGCTGACTGGTATGTGCTCAGCACTGCTCAAAGGTGGCTACATTCCCATCAGTTTGGGTAGGTGGTGCATATGCAGTGGGAGTAAATGGGTGTGGCATAGTCCATGGTGATAATCCCAGGCATGACATGGAGGTGATATAGAGATGCCCAGAATGTGAAATTCAGCTCATGCAGACAGCCAGCATAAATCCTACTTGAGCTTTAGTTTAAGTATTTCATTGGCCTATAGAACTTGTGCTAGCTAGTCCAGGAGTGAATTTCACCATTAACCTGCCATAAAAGGATGATGAAGGGGCCAAGGTGGTATGCTAGAGGAGGTAACCAGACTGCCATATATTTGTGTTTCTTTTATTCTTTTATGATTCACCTTAACTTGCATGTCTTGGTTGTCCAACATATTATTATTATTATTAGCATCAGCATCATCATTGTGCTGTTGTTGCTATAATGACCAGTATTATGTAATTTCAGCCTTCTTGTAACATTTTTAACATTAATTTAATTGCCATGTATTCCCTGGCTTAACTCCAATTTAGTAAAGTGATTTATCTGGGGAATTTTACTCATAATTATGATGGCAGTGCCCAGCAAGCACTAATAATATTGTTGTACTGAAACACAGCCCCATGTATCTTTTTCTGTCTCTCTGAAATACAGACATATACTGTGCCCTTCAGAGGAAATTCCACTGAGGTCCCTGACACACGTTAAACCTAAGATGTGATTAACCAGTTAATCATGTCTTAAGTTATGCCCCAACTACACATTCAATTAATAATGGCAAAATAAAAAGAGGAATAAGCATGTAATAACTTTGTGGCTGGCTCCTATCACACCATTAACTAAACATGTGGCCGGATACAGCCCTGTGGCTGGGAGCCCCATTAGCCGATGTGGCTCTCAGCTGCGGGGTGCACTATGTGATCTCACGGCTGGGAACCTGCAGCTGATCTGGGCTCCCAGCCACAGGAACTCATGATATGTCCCCATGGCTGGGAGCTTCATCAGTTGAGGGGGCTCCCGGCTGTGGGCCCTTGCTACTTGCTGATGCAGGGGGAGCCCAGGATTATCATGCCCAGGACCATACCCTGGGCATCACATGGGGTAACTAAGAATAACAGCCACAAGTAGTTAAAGAGCAGGTTCAGGTTGGACACCAGGAGGCATTACTTTATGGTTAGGGTGGCTAGGACCTGGAACCAACTTCCAAGGGAAGTGGTGCTCAGTCCTACCTTGGGGGTCTTTAAGAGGAGGCTGGATAGACACCTGACTGGGGTCATATGACCCCAGCATCCATTTCTGCCCATTGGACTTGATGATCTGTTTAAGTCCCTTCCGACCCTAGCTACTATGATACGATGATAACCATGCCTTACATGAGCAATACGGCATGACGGAAGCGGATGCATGATCCTACAATCAAGCCTCCTGCCATGCATGTGTGACCCACATCTGATCCCATTGCATCTTTACCTGCATGCCTGGTAGGAGCCTAAATTTCATAAGTTAATTGAATAAACTACTCTTAATACACAGCTGAAGCTGAAAAATACAGCATGCAATATTTAGGAAATTCCAAAGATCTCAACATAACATCAAACTGGACAGAGTATGACATCACCCTGTCTAGCATGCCACCTTAGCCCCTTCATTGTCCCCTTATGGCAGGGTCTAATGGTGAAATTCACTCCTGAGCTAGCACAAGATCTGTCTACCAATAAAATCCTTAAGCTAATGCTCAAGTGGGATTTATCCTCTGCTAGTGCCTGGTGGGAAATACTTTCTAATGTGGTATTACTGCAGCTGAACTGTTCTGACATAATCTTTGGTGACTGAAAGTTCCAGGAGTTATCTTCCAGGGACATCTTTACCTTTCCAGTCTACTTCTTCTGTGTCTTCTTTTTCCTGCTAGGGCCTCTCCTCTTCTTTTCAAGTTCCTAAGCCCCCTGATCATGTCTTTTGTTCCTTCTCAAAGAGAACAACATGAAGAAACCGCAGGTATCCTCAAAAGCTATGCTTATTAATATATGTGTATGTATGCATACATATGCAAACATACATGTGTGCATATCTATGTGTATGTGAACATATATAGAACATCTTGAAGACCAGCAGGCAGACAAACTATTTACAGTAGCAATAACATATTTGTATACCTTGCAATTGTCAAATGCAACATTGATTTCTCATGGAGTAGAGATCTCCAGAGATCATACATTTTCTCTCTCCCACTATCCATCCCAGACTACCTTCTTCCTCTCTATCTGCATTCTGCCTCCTACTCTTTGGCCAGGTGCAGACCGTATACTTTTACCAGTATAAGTGATTGGAAACTGGTTTATACCCATAACAGAAGTTTGGCCCACAAAACCAGTCTATACCCATAACAGAAAACAAGTTCAGTGCACACAGGGTGGTTTAAAAATGGCAGAACCCAATCTAAGATTTGTCCCCTCAACAAAAGAACGAATATGTGTTCTGTTCGCTATCAATCTAAATGACGCTGCTTACAGAACACCACATAACTTAGATCAATTCCTCATTGGGCTTTTTGAATGCCTGTACCTAAATTTTAAGTCTCACCGCCCCTCTGTATCCTCTTCTGTCTACTTTTATGGTAAGGTTCTTATAGAACTAAAGAAAAAAATGGTGACATACATAGTGTTTTTTAGCCAAAAAATATAATCCTGCTACAGAAAGGATGAGATCCATCATAGAAATCTATTGTTCTTAGTGTAATCTCTGTAGAAACTTAGGTCTGTCTTTCCCTTCTCAGTTTTTCCCATGGTGAATTCATTTTTTTCTGCTCACTTTCCCCCACTAACTGTGCTCTGTACTTAATTCTCAGAGATCTTTCCCTTTCTCCCATTCAATACCCTCCTATATGTAGCCCCTTTAAAATCCTTTAGTTCTGTAAGGTGTTTCAGAGCTAAAGGTGCTGCTAGGCTTTATCTCCCTTTTTTGATTAGCCATATAAGCAGTTTCACTACAACTGACCCCTGGTCTACAGCTGGGATGCAAAGCAAGGGAAGGGGGAAGGATTCCAGTTATTTGGCATCTGCAAGTCACATAATTATCTAGGCATCTCGGCTGAGAAGTGGCTACCCATCTTGGATGCTTCATTTATTCAGGGGTTATCTTGGGATCCCTATAAATTAGTAAATAATGAAAACTGTGGGGAAAAATGTCTATGCTGGGCTCAAAATTGTGAAGGGGATGTTGCATTTGACTGAAATAGGAAGGGACTGGACTTGAGCCAGAAGCCTCTTCCAGCTAGATGTTCCTCTGAAGCCCCCTTGGCTATGTGCTGCAATGTTATATAGCTCACTTTAAAGACACTTATCAAATAATGAGAAGTTCCTGAGATAGCAATGCCCAAATTTAACATAACTGTTTCACTGCATGAATATCTCCACTGTTGCCTGAATTTCCTATGCTGTTGCTGAGATTAAAAACAAACCACACTTTGTTTGCCAGAGCACAACTTGAGAAACTCTCCTCTGTGGCAATTGCTCTCACTTTCCCAGAGCTTGTGTGGGCTCAAGGGTTTATTTCCAGGACATGACTCTTCTTTTTCAGTTTGCTGCAACACATCTTGAGAACTGACAATCTCCTTGGCAAACAAGACTGGCTGTCAGCTCACTGATACCAACATCTCCTACTCTAGCAAATATATCTGGAAAGAAAAAATAGGCTATCAGCAGGGGAACAGGTGGTATATTCCAGCCAATCCCTAAGGTTATGATGAAAGGGGCTGGGGGGAGCAGGGTGGGGAGGAGAGAGGGAGAAGGAGAAGGAGAAAAAAAAGAGGGAGAAGTAAAAACACTGCAAGAAAATCCAGTGTCAGTGACAGATATTTGTGCTAGGAGTGTATTTACCTTGAGCTGGAGTAAAGCCCTTTCCATCTGAGCTGTTCTGAGTTGGGTTATTGTTTAGGAAAGGCATTCAGTCATTGTATTTTGTTGCATGCTGTTTGCCTAAAAGGAATTCTAAAGGGATTTGCTTTCTCTTGTTTCACAAGCCCCACGTTTTCATACTGACCTAAGTGGATGTACACCAGCTGGTCATGTCCATCACAGTAGCCAAGTCTGAGAATTCCTGATTATACTTAGATCCTATAGAGTCTGCAGCAGGGACAGTCAGTAGCTGAGGAACTTTGTAACAAACCATGGTTTAAAATGAAACAGGCAGGGAACCTGGTGCATTTTGCCTAAAGGAACCGGCATTTTCCTGGATTAACTATGAAAGACTTAATAAACATTCCACTTGTACATATCTTCACCCTGGCGGCCTTCAGCTTAGCCGAAAAACTTCCAAAAGGTTCGTTTAAACAGCCTTTATCTTTTCTTTGCTTTTGTCACTTATGGCATTTTTATAAGGGTGCTCAAGTCTTTTAAGTGTTGTATAGGGACTGTTGTTTTATTTCTGAAAACTGTATAAATACGCTGCTTTCATTTTCACCTGTCATGGAATTTCTTTATGTTCTTTAGAGGAGATCAATGAAATAATCCTGTGTTTATATCTAATGCTGGCAGTTGTTTTATTCTTACAGAAAAGAAAAAAATACTCAGTGCCACTCTGATAGACAAGAAAGACCTTTAGGTCCAGTTTATGTAGGATTGATGTTTAATATGTCAAAGGAAACTGCTGACTAACCTACTATGTTTTAAAGTCAAACATTTTGCAGTACTCTTATGTGGCTATGGATGTGTGCACATATGAGTGCATATATATTTAATATATGTGCATATATATAATATCTATATAATTAAAATACACAGACATATGCATATATGCATGTTGCATGATAATAAACCTATATATAATATGCATGTTACTTATACAGTTTATATGAAAGGTACCGTTACCTTTCCATATGGAAGTCACACAAGTTCAAGACAATATGAGGCTGAAGTTATAAAAATCTGTTAAAAAATGCAACTTTCCTCCAGTGGAAATTAAAGGTTTACCACATCGAGCACTTACTGCCTGTTGAGTGAAGGGTTTTATTTCATCCTGTTAGGACAGGATGAAAATGTACTGGCAATAGCTTTCAGTGCCTTAGGAAGAACAAGTAACTGAGTTTGACCCAAGAAGTTGGTCATTATCTACTTTGCCAGTAGCTCTGCTCTTGTCGAGATTATTTTTTGTAACTGGTACCCAGATTGATGTGAAGAACTGCAAGTTCCTTATTTCACAAAAATACTGAATTTAGATAAAAAGTTTTTCTGTTCAGGCAGCAACACCAACTCAAATAGTGGAGACTGTCTGCCTGCAAAGCCTTTGGAAGACCAAAATATGACTTTACAAATGAGAAAACAAATAGGAATAGAAATGATATCTCTGATAGCATCATGCAATGAAAAGAAGTGTATTTTAAAGAAACATCTTCAGTTTTTCTTTTTAAGGAAGTGTGATGCTATGTTCAGGTGAATTGTCATATTAAACATATGAATACAGCGAAGTATGCTAGAAAGACCACAAGGTAGTAGCTGCTTTAGATTCTGCAGAAAAACTGGACTGTCATCGCCAAGAACAGGCCCCAAGGAAATACCTAACTAGAGAAAGAGTATCGTTTGCAAAAAATCAATAACACTGAGGTAAAGCTTTATTTTTCCATTTCACTTCTTCACTTTAAAAAAAGAAAATTTAATAAAAAAACCCAATAATCTTCCACTTGCTGATGGACTGATGTTAGAACAAGACTCATGGTCTTCTCATAGAAAGTAATAAACAGTAGAATTTTTAGGAATGGTCTTAGCACCTTTTATGCCTCCTGAATTTACAGTGGACATTCAGGAAAATGGCACTCTGGTGGCCTTAGGGATGTAGAAGCAAGTCTTGTGATTATATTTAAAGTCACAGCGTTACTTAAAAACGTCACAGATATGTTCCTATGCGGTATGCCACTACATACAAAAGACTTGGGCTCTTTTTTGAGTCCAGTGTTAATGCACCATGATTTTTTTTCTCAGTCTAATTAGAAATGTGGCATTAAATGCATTTTGAGGGTTTTTTTCCTCTCAATTTCCCTCAATATTTGAGCTTTGAGATATTGGTCATTAAAATAAGCACCATCACCGCCATTTTTGGGATCTCTTTCTGAGCAGCAACAAAATGGTGGCTTGCCCCGCATTTCACTTGATCTCACAAGTACATCGAGGACTTCTTGGAAAGGCACCTCTCTCTCCTGTCATCCTAGAAAAATAATACTTTCTTTATCTTCTCTTTTTCTCCAACACTGCATTTTAATAAAGGAAAAGAAAAAAAGGTAGGACAGGACGTATGGGATATACCTAGGTGTTAACATTATTGTTTTAAAGGTTTAGAAAGGAACAAAGGCCCCTTAAAAATGGTAAGGTTTAGCAAGTTTTCTTTTACTTTTTACAACTGTATTAGTAATTTGGATGGTACTTCCTATATAACATAGCTTTGATAGGGCTTGATCCTGTTCTCTCTGGGTTGGAATGGAAGGCAGTATGCAAAATGCAGGTCTGTGAAAATGCAAATGTGTAGCAGTGACATTCAGAGGCCCTGTGAGACAATATGTGTGAGACAGGTAGTTGTGGGGGACAAGGGGGAAAATGCTACGCATTTGCATTTTCACAAACCTGCATTTTGCATACTGGCTTCCATTCCAGCCAGGAGAGCACACCAAGCAATGACAAACTTTCCCAGTGCCTGAAGAAGGGTGCTTGTACCTGAAAGCTTGCAAACAACAATTTTTCCAACTATTTAGTTGATCTTATAAAAGATATCACATTTACCCAAAGAACCTTGTCTGCCTATGTCCTTACACCAACACGTCTACAACCAACAACCCTAAACCCTAGCCATAACATTTGATTCAGAAAATAACAGTATTTCTAAAATGGACAGAGGAACATTTCACTACATAATACACATTCTCATAACATGTTTTCATAGGACTCTGGGGTGAAATCTTGCCTTCTCTGAAGCCAGAAGCAAAACACTCATGGACTTAAGTGTGGCATACATTTCGCCCTGGTTGCAATATTTACTAACAATGAAGGAGACATTTCTGACGGTGTAATTAATTAAGGCCCTAGATCTTTTAAAGCAGTGCTACCAGGCAATAACCAGATGCAGACCCAATATTTTAGCCAACTTTAGCACATAACCCTTAGGATCTTAGGGATCTTTCAGCTTTATAAATATAAGCCCCTTTTCACATTAATAATACAGGTTCTGATGTCTATTAGCTTCTAGCTGTC
This sequence comes from Crocodylus porosus, assembly GCF_001723895.1. Classification (NCBI taxonomy): domain Eukaryota; kingdom Metazoa; phylum Chordata; order Crocodylia; family Crocodylidae; genus Crocodylus; species Crocodylus porosus. The sequence goes on from NW_017728950.1 coordinate 33,563,306, forward strand.
ATATTGGAGAGAAAGTTTACTGGCATAGATTTACCATAGTGAAATTTTCAAACGTACAAAATCTCAATATTTTCAAATATGTGAACTTGAAAGGTGTCATTAGTATGAAGGAACATACTTGTTTCTTAGTTCCACAGATATTATTCCAGTTCAACTCCATACAATGGAGTCATAATTTTATACACACACAGGTGATAGAAGAATCAAGCCCAAAGTTCATGTTATACCATATAAATAATCTGATTAATCTGTATCAGAGTGCTTTGCATTATCTTATGATATTTAGTGAGATAAAAATGGTGTATTTAAAGTTGTAATGGTATATTTAAAGCTCTGAAAAATTAAAGTTGATTGCTTAGGTAAGAGACAGAAGATATAGTACATGAAGTTTTTTTTTGTGAAGAGACATAAAGCATACCAAGAATCTCTGCAGTTAACAGTTCATGTCTCTTTGGTAATGTACAGATGGGCAGGGTAATTTCTGTGAATTGTGTAAAGACTGGTGCCATTTCTCTTGCCCCTTCTGCACTGTCACATTTCACAGAGAAGGCATATGGGTAGTTTCTACATACACAGCTGTCAAATAAATCCAGTTCAATAAGCACTGGATATATGTCTCTAACAGACATACATGAGCCGTGCCTTTTGATCTTTTATCAGCCTGTACCAAGAGGAGTGGAAAATACCTTTCCAAACATAAAGCAGAATTTTATATGTGGTAGGTCTGTGACAAAAAAAAAGATATTTATTATTTGCATGACACCAGGTGCTACTTGATGAAAGAAAAAAGAAACAAATGGTTGTGTTTCTGTGCTATTGCCATACATGAGGAACATCTAGAAATGATCCTCATATAAATAATAGCATTACTTTTTTATTTAAAAAATAACAAAAAACCTTTGCAGTTCATCAGGTTGAACTAACAACAGGGATAACTGGATTTCACATGATATTCATCAGTAGTGAGGTAATTTACAAAGACAGAGAGAAAAAGGAGTTTCCTTGCTTCCATGTACAGACTACTCACATTACCAGTCCATGAAAGAGAGCACATTATGTGCAGGCGGATAGAGCCTTGACTGTGTCCTCTCAATGTAGCTGTATTGTCATGGAAAGGGAGGTAAGGTCCAAATTGTGACTCTACATATCACTTAAGGATTGAAGTAATGCCATGCTATATATGGAAAGTATAAGGAAAAACATGATATAAGAACTGGGACACTGCAACAAACAAATGCTCATGGGGACCTCAGTTAAATTGAGCTAATGGTGGGGGTACAATGTATGTTAATGAATTTTCAAGGGAGTGATCAGGTGGTGACCCTGCAGGGAATGTGGCTTTACTTTGTGCTTGTAAATGCCGTTGGCAATTTGATATCATTAGCAGTTTTTGTTCACAAGAGACCAAGTTCTGAAAGAGCATGTTTTCTTTTTCTTTCTTTTTTTAAATTCCAGCTCCCCTTATTACCACTCCTCTGGAAACAGTAGATGCATTAGTAGAAGAAGTTGCCAAATTCATGTGTGTGGTAGAATCCTATCCTGAGCCAGAGATTACCTGGACACGTAATAACATTCCCATCAGGTAAGATTGCAAACCTGAGGAAGTGTAAGATAAGCACACCTTTGTCCATAAGCTAAGTGCTGGGACTGGTTGGCAGTTTTCCATTAAAAAGTTTTTTTCCCCCCACAGTGGAAAATACAGCATTTTTATATATATATATATATATAAAGATATTTTGCTAGACTTTTTCAATTTTCTATCAGGAAAATCTAAAGAAAAATTTTCCTTTGGAGTTGTTTTGATCCAAACTGAAACAATCTGTTTCATGTCAGTTCAAAATTTGTCTGTGTATACCTGAATTCCTGTGGTGCTTCATATCCCAGTTCTACTCTGTTGACCAGGCTCATTGGCAAAACCACATCTGGTATGATGCCCCTGGGTCTCCCCTCTGGTTGAACCAGCAGGGTTCAACTTGGAATAGGTGACCACAGTACATTAGAGAAGGTGTAGTGCATCTTGGGGGCTTCCTTAGCTAGCTTGGAGACATGAGGCAGCAGTTCAGGGAAGTCAGATGAATGAAGAGTCAAATCAAAACTTTGGGCACTGACAGATGTGAAAAAACAAAACAAACCAAAACAGCACTTTACTGGAAGAGGAAGCATGTTAGTTCAAAGCGGCTCCCCAGCGGCTGTATAGATTGGGCACTTCAGTGGGGCTGTTTGGTGTTTTTATTTAAAGCTGATTCAATTAGCTATTAACTAAAAGCACTAAAAACCCCCACTAAAGTGCATGATCTGTACAGATGTTGGGTGAGTCGGGTTGAACTAACACACTTCCTCTTCTGATAAAGAGTAGCATCACTAAAAAGGCATGCGCCAGCACTACTGCACAATAACTCCAGTTACTGAACATTAATTTAGTACTTGATTATAAAAGTACTAAATTTAATATGCCATGACTATGGCGCATTAATGGCTGCATAGACGTGCCCACTGATGCTTCATAGCAATGTAAAGGACAAGTTGTGTGGTATACGGATGAAACTGGGTGGCAGAGAAACTGGGTTCTACCTAGTCTGTGCTACAAGCTTCCATATATTAACTTGGCTAACTGTATTTAGCCCTTTGGGGTTGTTTCATGAGTGTGCATGGTCCTAAATGAGAGCAGAATTTGGTCCTTGTTATTGTTTATGTCCCAATTTTGGACATAGGATCATAGTGAAATAGGGCTGAAAGGAACCTCACAAGATCATCCAATCCAAAGCAGGATCATCCCTGACTCAACCATACCACTCAAGTGTCTGTCCATGTTAGATCCAGTTGCCAGATATATATAGAGAGAAGCCAGATTCACTTAATCAGATGCTGTGACCTAACCATTCGGTGCAGCCTTACAAACAGAACTCTCCAGGCTTGTCTATACCATGTCACTGGTTAGTCTCAGGGTAGACATAACTGAGCAGGACCCATCCCACCTATGCCAGCCACAGCTGTTGAAACTTTTTTTTTTTTTGGCGGGGGTGGTGGTGGTGGTCATAGAGCAGGAAGTGGAGATGAGTGTAAAGCAGCTGCATAGGTAAACTTCTGACTCTGGAGCATGTCACTGGATTTATGTGGGAAAATCTGCTCAGTCCCATCACCCTTGAGACTGACCTCTGATGCGGGATAGAAAAGCCCACAAGTGTTGTTGCTGATTCATTTTACCCATTTAGGAGAGAGAGCTGACACTTCTCTAAGTAAAAGTGGTGTTTTGAGACTTTGTGTTTAAAAAACATTTTGAAATCCTTTCACAGAAAGGGTTTTTCAAAATAAAATATTATTTGAAACATGGCTTTTATTGTGTTATACATTGTCAAATCTCATTCATTACCCACCACCACATCATCTAACCCCCCCCAAACAAACTATGCACTCATATGCTTTAGGAATTTCATTTCAGGAAGGTAGAGAATTGTACTATTGTTGCAATATGTACATTTTTAAGATAGCCTCTTACAAAGGTAAAGTACTGTCACTTGACTTCTAAGCATCTTGGATCCGGCAAATTCTTTTACATTTTCTTGTTCACATTCTGGACTCTTGTTTGGGTCTCTCTGCTTTGGAAAATTATATAATAAACTTTGCATAGTAGCAATGAGAGCTACTTTATTGCAGAATTTGCACATTAAATTAAAAGGCAGGGTACATCTTGGGCTGACAAAAGCTTATGCTATACAGTACAGCTCTGATTTAGTTAGGTGTAAACCTACCCTGCCTTCTTCCTGACTCAGACTACCACGGCTAACTATCGCTCTCTGCTCATTAAATTAAACCATCCTTAAGGATGGCTCCTTTTTTGTGAGCTGATAAGGAACACTCAAAGGACTTCAGGGGGCATTGGAGCAGGCTGATTTTGTTGCTAGTGAAACCATTTTAGACTATAAAGAAATGACTTACCAGTTGGTATCCACAGACATGTGCATGCACACAAAATGTGTCAGAAATCAGGCTTCACTGACAGCAGCTGAACTGCACTAAAGCCCAATCCCAATTCTCTGTGCCAAGCAGGCTGCAAGGCCAAAGCTAAGTCCCTATTGCCACTGTCTCCAGGATAATAACCTCAAAACTCCTTCTCTATTAATAAAACTAAGTCTGAAAAGTAAGGAAGGTTGAGGGATATATGACAGAATTGAATTGACAAGACCTGCCCTCTATGCAGTCCTTAAAGCCCCATATACCTTCTTGAAAGCATATGGAAACACAGACCCTTTTTAGGTCCTAGTAAATGGTGCACAGTTTCCTTCACTCCCAATCCAGAAGGCTTTTCTCAAAGACCCTTCATATAATTTCAGATGAAATGTAACCAATGTAGGCAGATACAGTTGAAAAAAAAAAAGCCACAACAATCTATTTTGGGATGGGGCAAACATCTGAAGTGCTTTGTTTTTTCTCTGTGGTTTCTGCAGGAGCACGAGTCATAGGGAATAGCAGCAGTTAAATAGCTTTTCATAAATCTTTATGGACATCACTGTTCAATGCTAGTGGGAACAAAGTTTCTGCATGAAGACAGGGAATTACATAAGCTGAAACCATTTCAACCCCTTTCCAAACTCTGTGCGAAGTATTCGTGAAATGGAAAAGATTTAAATCAACATATTAACTCCCCCTCCCCCCGAAAATTAAAAACTTCAAAGAGGCTAATTATTACAAGCAATAAATAATAATTATGTGATTTATGAAATAGCTCTTTTTTGCCAAGGTTCAGGGGCACTGTGCAGCTAGCTAACTGCAAATCAAAGCAATACGTAAACATTTGAATTCAGCAGGCCTGCACTGCAATGTTGGTGGTACAGTGCATGCAACTCTTCTTTGTGTTCCTGGTTTGCATGGGCCATAGAATTAGTGGCATATTTACAAGAGCCTTCTACCCTGAGTTGACCAACAAATAATTAATATGAGGAAGCCAGTGCTTCCTGTAAAACCACAAATATTTGTCCTGGACTTTGCAGTATGAATTTTATATCATCATTTGGGATATCACATCCTACAGCAAACCACAGGGGGCTGGGGTGGCATGGGTGCTAAGGTGCGCAGTTGACCACCTACAAGTTGCAAATTTGAGGCCACAGCAGAAGTGCTCACAGTGTAGTCTGTCTGATTCCAACATATCTGTGAATTTTGCGAAATATTTTGTCACAAGGACACAAAAAAAGAAGGAAAGCAAACCAGAGACAGGTTAAAATCCTGGATAATAGGAATATTCCACCACATGTAACTCTGGGGAGTTGCTTACAACTGTTCACAGGCGATGTAAAATTAGTTTTCACTAAAGAGGAATGCACAGCTCCCACACCTTAGGAGAGTGACCTAACTAGTACCACCCTTACGGGCTTACTGTAAGCAACTCTAAGTAACTGTTATGGGTTATACCAGGATGTGGTAAACCCTACTAGGCAAAGGTGAGAATTTATACTGTCTCCTCTGTATGGCTGGGCAGTGCTATAACCACTGAGCTATTGTAAAGGTTTAGGGGGCACAGCTAGATATGGCCTGGTAAACGTAAGGGTTAGCTTAAATGTCTGTTACTTCATAACTCATCCTATAAAAACTTTACTGGAAAATTTTGACTTGGTGACTGGTGCAAAATATTTAGTTTAACAATGAAAAGAAAAAAGGGAGGATTTAAACTTCTGATGTTTGATACCCCTTGGAAGAAGCAGAGAGCAGAAGCCCTCTTGTCAGAAGCAAAAGACAAATTTCATGAATGTGCTTCAAAAAGTCCCAAAGACAAACTAAACTCATAAACTGATGGATTTATGAGGTTTACTGTAAGCGAGAGAAATTTTGCACCATGAAAATGACAGCATAATTTATTATTTCTTCCCATTTTGCAATGAAAACCACGGACTGTCTCTCTCTCCCCCACCACCACATCAGGAATTTTACAGAGCTGCATAGTCTTTATTCATCTAGGCTACTTTTTTCCTTCAACAGAAGCCAAAATCATCACAGCCCTGAGCTGACCTCAGGACTTTTATTTTATTCTTCAAAGGCTTATGATCCAGATCGTACTATTACCTGAATTATAGCTAAAGTCAAGTTGTTTAGTGCTTATTAGATTAAACTGGCAAATATTTTTTTTTCCTGGTGAACATTTTTGCTTCAGTTTATCAGGTTCTTGTTTAAAAAATAAGAAATGGAAGCAGGAGAGGGGGTGGTATTGAATGCCAGGCACTGAAAAAAATGGTTGCTGAAAATTGAATATTTGATGAAAACAAAAGTTATTTTCTTGAAAAAATTATCTGTTGTCTAGATACGTTTCCCTGAACATTTTCCAACCAGCTCTGCTTCTTATATAGGCAAGCTGTCACTGAACTGCAGATGCCTGTTAACTATATCCAGAATATGACCCAGGTGGGTCAAGATTATTTGTGATTCAAGTAGTTGCTATAGTCTGTTCCTGAATAGCCCTTTGCCAAATGGTAGTCCACGATACTCAGCTAGACATGATAATGATTGATATATTGATTGATATATAATTATCATAGTTCAGGTAAGTTGGTTAGATGGATAATTGTTTAGACATGCTCCCAAACTATAGGAATGCTACCATTTTAGGAAGAGCCAGAAAATATTAAACTTGTAAGTTAACATCACCTTTATATTCAGGCAAAAAAAACCAAAACGAAATCCCATTGAGAGGGTTTGGTGTCTTATAACCAGTTGAAATGTATGCTCTTTGTTTTGTTGTTTCACCAGTATTTCACTGTACCTTGCAGGCTGTTTGATACACGATACAGCATACAAGAAGATGGGCAACTTCTGACCATCCTGAGTGTGGAGGACAGCGACGACGGAGTATACTGCTGTACTGCTGACAACGGACTTGGAGCAGCTGCTAAAAGCTGTGGGGCTTTGCAAGTGAAAATGAGTAAGTGGGTGAATGTTTTAAAGCTTCTAAACTGAAGCTCTGATCAAAGATGCCCTTCTCTTTTCCCACTATTATATACTTAGGACCCTCTTCCTAAGCAGTTCTTTGCACTATTGAGGGAATCTGTCCTCTTGATAAATGCACACTCTTTCCACATCTGGATATGCACATGTGGTTTTGCATTTGGTTTTTATATCTGGCAAACAGGGTCAAGTGTTTCTTGAACACATGTTGAGATCTTTGTTTATTCATATGTGCTTACTGTGTTCTTTCTTCTGACTATCCAATGCCAGATGATTTCTTCTGGCTACCCCTCAATGGGAAATAATATAAACCCTGGTAATAACCACAAGGATAATGTGATAAAAAAATCTCTGCTCCTGCTCCAAACAGAATTTGCACATGGTGCTCTATATATCTCAAGATTGTAAGGCAGAGAATGTTCATCTCATCCTGTGTTCAGTAACAACAAGCACAGAAGCCTGTCCTGAATGCTGTTAAATATAAATATGACATCCCTGTATCAGGCATTTTCATTATGGGGCTCAGTCAGGTAGGGTTGCTGGGGACTACTGCTCTTAAAATCCACCTATGGAGGAGGGAATGATGACTCTAACATTTGGATACATCTCGTCATTATGGCAACAATATGGTGATAGTTTCTCTACCCACTAATGATGGGGACGTGAGATTTCCAGATCTCTAATGAGAGCTCAGGAAGGTGGAGTAGCTCTCATTTTCCAAGCCCACACAACATCCAATTAGATCAGTGACTCTTACTTGTTTTAGCCTCAAGGCAACCCTCAGAAGTTGATAACTCTTAGTTTTCACTCATTTTTGACTAAATAAAAATAATAGAGCAATTATTTTGTTGCAAAGAACTCAGAAAGATCACAAGAGATCAGAATGTTTTTAATATTATGAATTCCCATCTGAAATCTCTAGATTTACCTTGTTTATCATGTTTAGCATGTAACTGTGCTAATATTGTTTGGTTTCCCACAATACCCTTGGAAGGATCTCAAGGCACCCCAGGATACCATGGCCAGGGACAGACATTACACATAAACTGGTTTAAGTGATCAGAAACTGGTTTAAACCTGTAACAGAACAGACACTCAGTGCACATAAACCAGTTTGAAAATGGCTGAAACCGGTTTGAGATAAACCTGGTTGAATGTAGTATCAGACTTAACTGATTTGGCTCAAACTGGTTTATGCAATGTCTGTCCCAGACCCCTTGCTGGTTTAAGTTAAATCAAATTTCCCCAGTATCTTGGCATGTTCTCTGGGCTGAGTGGGACTCTCTGCTCCCCAGCAGAGCGGCCCCCTCCCCTCTGCTTCTGGCTACAGCTGTGGTAGAGACTTGCAGGCACAGCAGAGTCTGTCTGGCTTCCCTGTGTCCCCCTCCCCCATCCTCGCATCACTTGCTGCTTAAGCAGAAATCCCTTCTTCCTTTCTCCCACAGCACAGCCTGTAGCCAACGTGGTATGCTAGCAAATGCTGTGTAAGGCAGATAGGACAGTGTCCACTTAGGCCTTTTTGGAGCTAATCAGCAGCTCAGTTGGTAATGTCCCTGCATTCCTTCCTTTGGAAAAAATAGTTTAAATAGAGCTTGAATAATGAGCAAGGCCTTGTTTTCTGATGGGATGCTAAATGCTGATAACAGCTCATAAATGCTCTGTTATCAAGGGGTGGGGGACCCCTCCCTAATCGTAGTGTCCTGCCAGGGCCTGGCCATGCCCCCTTCAGCTCAGCCCTTTGGAAGGGAAGGGAGGGCTGCTTTAGTGCCCCCCGGCTTCTAGCCTGAGCCACTGCAGGCACATGCTGGCATTTTTTTAGTCCAGAGGCAATATCTGTATGGTTACAAACTGATTTAGCCTAGCCAGGTTAGACTAACCTGCAAAGATTGAATCAATTCAGGATCCGGGTTTTTGAATGTCTCTTCCTAGCTCATGGTTGAGAATCACTGCATTAGATTCTGTAAGAAACTGAATGCAATTAATTCTTGGACCAATGCATTTTTACATTATGCATCCATATGAGCAAACCACTTTATTATCATAATCTGGAGCCTCCTTTTTGTTTCCATAAATACCCGAAGTGTGTATTCATATGTAGCCAGAAGGCACTGACAACCATAGGGGTTAACGGGGCTAAGTGCCACTACTATTTTTGCTGCAGCAAGCACACACTCCTGCTTGTCTGGACATGACCAATGGCCGTGTCCACATGAGCATGGATGTTTGGTTCCCTGGGGAATGCACTTGTCCCTGGGGGCTGCCTGTGCCGCGCGTCATCTGGCACACGGCAATCCTACCACTTGGAGCCTGGTCGGCAGCTGGAGCATGGCCGGTCTGGGGCAGCGTGTGCTGCCTCCATGGGTGTCACTCCGTCTTTTTTTTGTATGGGTTTTTTTTGACCCTGGGATCTCCTGGGATCAGCCAATGTCACCATCTGTCTAATCCCAGTGTCACCATCTACATGTGCACTTAAGTGCAGTAATTTACTCCACTGTCAGATAGTATCTGTATCTGGTGGGACTCTCCGACAGTGCTGTAAATTAGTCTACACCAGCCCAATTGCTGTGCACGTAGATGACGATATTTTACTGCACAGTAAATTAGTTTACTGCACAGTAAAGCACATGTGTAGAGGCGCACCTAGTAACAGCAAGTGCCACTGGATTAAACTCATTTTGAAAAGAAAATTATCTTTGAAACCATTTTAAATAAAAGTCCTCCTAGAGACCATAGAAAAGAAGACTTCAAGTGTTTTTGAAAAGCTTAGATTAAGAATTTTTACCTACCTTGAAGTGTATAAAGTCAAGTCTACCTTTTAGGAACATAAATCTAATATGCCAGGTCATTAAGATGATTTAATTTTAGTATCACAGGTTCTCTCTTTCTCTGTCTGTCTCTGTCACACACGCACCCCCACATACACATACATATGTATATATATTTTTTCTTTCAGTGGCCATCTGTAACACAACAAGACATTATTATTATTATGTGACCCATCAAGACTTCCTTGGCCATTCTGTCTCTTAGAAACGGATACTAACAGTACAGAAATGGAGTATTTTCAATGAAGAAAAGTAGCGTGAATGTCTGTGAAGTTTTTTGTTTGCTTAATGTTTGTCTCTTGTTTGCTCTTCAGCTTCAATTTTGACCTTTTTATTTTAGAACCTAAAATAACACGTCCTCCCGTAAATGTAAAAATAATAGAAGGATTGAAGGCTGTTCTGCCATGTACTACCATGGGGAATCCAAAACCTTCTGTATCATGGATCAAGGGAGAAAATGTTGTAAAGGTGAGTAGAGAATAAACCTAAGAAATCACTACAATATTATTTAAAAATGTAACAACACACCATCTTCAGCAGTACTTAGAGAGTTCCCTAAATCAGCTAGTAGAAATTAAAACAAGATGCTGTTTAGGAATATGCTTCTGATAAACTAAATGTTTTCTGTATTTCTCACTGGTAGATCTGGCCTAAAATGGCAAAAAAACCCCTATTTGTGAATATTTTAATAAATGTACCAATGTGGTTTGAGATTGTCACTACACTTTTAAAGTTATCTGGTATGTGCAAAAAATTGGGCAAGTGGCTTGAACAGTGAAAGCCAGGTAATGTAGACAAGAGTATCTGGTTCTAAATTCCTTAAGATGTAGGAATGTACAAATAATTTTTATGTAGAAATCAAGATTATTTCCAGCACCATTACATTATTCAAGAACTAACTTGCTCATTCCTGTAGGAATGTCTTTTGTATGAGGATGTCGCAAAAGCTACTGGCAATTACAAAATAAAACTCTTCTGTGATCATTTACTAGGCCACATCATTTTTCTACATAGCTGTAAACTATGCAGCGTAGCTGGAAACTATGTAAGCCATGTAACTGTAAACTATGACTGCATGCAACAATGCTGCCATTTGAGTTTCCCACTTTTGTAGTTTCCCACTTCTTGCAGACATATAACATAGGCAGACATTTTGCTGTTAGTTTCTGAAGTACCCTAATATTTGGAAATTTGTGACTGCATTACCATGACATGTAAATTATATCCATTTTCCTCTAACCTCCTGTTTGGCAGGAAAATGTTCGAATTGCAGTCCTTGACTCAGGGAGCTTAAGGATTCATAATGTTCAAAAAGAAGATACAGGGCAATATCGATGTGTAGCGAAGAACAGCCTTGGCGCAGCCTATTCAAAACCTGTAACAGTGGAAGTGGAAGGTGAGTAACTTGCATACCTGGACTACTGGCATTTGAATATCCTTCACACACAGGCTTCTACAATATGTTAAATTAATGGGATATAAATGTTGTTATTTTGAACAGCCTGTGTTAAACGAGACACAGATGACTACAAAAGAGCAAAAACATAAAAGCTCAGTCTAAGAATACTGGTTCTGTGTCCATGACTGCTGGAGAACTGGAAAAAAGAAAAAAGCAAATCAACACACATCAGGCCAAATCCTGCGGGACCTTTGGCTTCATTGAGAATTCTCCTTGAGTGAAGATTACAGGAGAAGTGTTCATGTATCTTCCTTTCTCGTGTCTGCCCATTTTTGAAATCTCAGTTCATGCCTCAGTGTTCACGGCCCCCTCAAACCCTTTGATGAGATGGAATATTTCCATGTCTTGTGCTCTGGAAAACATTCAGCAGGAAGATGGCTGCAAAGTGCGCTGTCAGAGGTGTTTTTAGTTCAGAGCACAGTTCCTGAACTTTCTAAAGAATGCAGCAGTAGGATTATTCCCGCCACGTCTATCAGATTTTTAATTGAAATTAATACTGTGCACAAAGTAGTTCTTCTTGAGGAACCTGCACATTTTCCTGCTGCTCACTCAGACGTTAGATTGTTTTTTAGTTTGTGGTCTTTAGTTACTGACTGTCCTTGTTTTATTTATATGACTTATTTACTTTCTGGTGTAAATCCTCACCACTTGCAGCATGCTGCGAGCAAATGACTGCAAGAGTGTGAGAGAGTGAAGGCACTAAAACACGTTGCAGTATTTTATCACAGTCAGTGGTAAAGGAAGGTTTCAGTCAGTGGATCAGCCACATTCTGCGTTTCAAGACTTCTGCAAAAAGGACCTTTCCTTTCTGCAGCAACATTAGTTCTGGCCTGTCCTGGTTTTGATCAGTCCAGGCTATATTCAGCTTTAAGACATCTTTGAAAATGTAGGTGCAATCTTATTTCCAAAATACCCAACTTCCTTGGGGGCAGGCTTTTGCCCACCGCATTTCAACACAAGCTGTTGTACATTTGTTATTTTCTTAACAAATACACCATCATTTTTCAGTCCCTTTAATATTTCACTATACAAGTGCATCTCAGAAAATCTTGAAGTAGATTTAGTGAGAGATAAAAGATTCTTATTATAAGTAGAAAGGATTCCAAGATACAAAGTGCATATTGGGGTTTTGGTCCCAATTTATTGAGTGATGAGGGACATCCAAGATTTTTAGATCTGGATCTAAATATCACAATGAGTTATGGATTGCACTCATTATGAAGATACAGTCCCTCAGTCTCTGAAGCGTTAATGGATTACAAGAACTTGGTGCCATTCAATCGAGTTTTCCCCAGAGTGTAGGAAATCCCCAGACAGCTGGAATTTTACAGCTCCACAAGTGAAGGAGCCAGCTGCAAACTCAGAATCTGGGTTGGAACTGCACCAGATCTGGGGTGCCTGGATTAATGCTGCATTTTGTACCTATCTCACAAATTACACAGCACTCTATTTCAACCAGTACAGAATTAGTTAGCAAAATCACATTGCGCAGGCCTGCATGCACACACTTTTCAAAGGAAGAGAGATTAATTAATGAAAGCTCAGTGCTCATGCACAAACTATCCCTTCATATTGCATTTGTGTGCGTAATACGAACAGAGTAATGTTGTTCACCAGTCTTGCTTTGGTTTTTCTGGGGAGGTGCCCATACAATGTACCTCATTTCAGGCTGCCACCCAAACTAGACGGATACATGTTTGTTTTACTTTTTAGCTTCCAAAATCCAAAGGTAATCATTCTAACTACAGTTCACAGAGTATAACGGGTCTGTTCTCTTCCAATATTTGAGTGCAACTCCCACGAGTATTAATGCCACACCCACCCACTTCTCAAGCAGTCAGTAGACTGGTTTCTGAGCTGGAACTCCCTGCTTGGCATTATTTTTAGTATTTTCCCTAGATGTCACAATTTTAAAATAACTCAGGGTAAATAATCATCTAAAAAAGCAAGACAGAGACAAGCCATTTGCGGCTAGGTTTACTGTGTGTATTTGCTGAAACCCTGTGTCAGAAAACAAAAGAAAGGACCTCATCTCTATGACATAAATAGAAATAATTTTCCTTAGTACAACCACTCTTTCAAACTTCCATCCTGAATATTACTGATTAACAGTAAAATAAAATTATCAAGTATGGCCATGTGCAGATAAAACAAGAGGCATGTATGCACGACACTTTAAAGCGGGCTAAATGCTTTTGCATCTCTTTAATGGTCAGTGTTTACACTCCTTGGCGCCGTATTGAGCATTAATTCCAGCCACTGTAGGAAATTTGGTGGTGTAATGCGCCTTAAATGACTTGGGGTATGGCAAACGAAAACTCTTTTGAGGAGTTTTAGTTTGCTGCCTGTTCGGGCACAGAGTGAAGCACCGGGCTCTGTGCAGTTCCATGGCTCTGCAGAAAGCCCTGCAGGCAGCCTGGCAGCAGCCCAAGAAGGCAGGCTCCACCCAAGAAAAGCGGTGAGCCTGATTCCTCCCCACTGGAGCCTGCTTGCCTACCCCCTGAGCTGCATGGGGGCCCGGTGCTTTCCTCTGCAGCTGCAGTGCCCCCTGGGACCACCTGAGCTGGGTGCTTGCAGGTGGGTACCGCCTGGGGAGGGGGGCCACCACTGCTGCAGAGGGAAGCACCAGCCCTCCCCCCACACAGACCAGGGACCACTCCACCCACTGGCAGCTTGCCCTCCCCGCCGAAGAGGCAGGTAGTCAGCGGGGTGTGTGTACGACACAGGAGTTTAATCAGCCCTAAATTGAAGCAGTGTTTTTTAAAACCCGCTGCTTCAATTTAGGGCCCCCATCTCATCTACACACACCCCATGAACAGAAAACTCTTAAGATTTAACTCCAAAGAAATATCCACAAAGTAATATAAATATCGATAACACTAAGCTAAATCTAGGTCATGTGGGTCCTAATTTTTTAAAGAGGTTTTTCATTTTCTAACTTGAGCTTCTAATTTTATGTCTGCAGCTTTGAGTATGCAATTATTGTTCCAGACACAATTTATAGCATATGGTATCTGTCTGTTTGAGGGACTGATCCAGTGCCAATTGAATTTAAGGAGACTACCAAGGTCTTAGAGGTAGGCACTTACATTACTGAATTCATACCCAGAGCCCTATCTCAAAACTGTAGGAAACCTTATGGGCTGGATGTTTGAAGGGTTCAAGGTAACTGAAATTCCTGAGCTTTTAAATATTCAGTAGCATAAGCTCTGATATGCTTTAAAGTCCTGACATGATGTGAGTAACAGTTATACTAAAGTCAACAGTCATGGGGAAAAAAATCCCCTTGGTTTAATTATTTTTCCAGAACGAAATAAGAAAATAGTGATTTTTGGCAACACCCCCCACCCCCAAATATTCCAAATTTCATAGAAAAAATGTTTTAGTAAATAAAATGTCAACTAGCTGTGGAACAGGACAAGGGCAAAATGAGGTAAGGTTTCCATGGCACCCTTCCTCATTCAGTTTAGACTTTACTACAGACACTGCCTATGTCCCATGCAACCTATTGTCTCCTGAAGAATGAAATCCTGTCCCCAGTGAAGATCAGGGGAGTTTTGCCATTCAGTTCAGTCAGGCCCAGATTTCACTTACACTTTTTTATAAAAAGGCCTAAAAACACCTTCAGCAAGCCATTTGCACTTTGTTTTCAAGAACTGTTTTCTCCATCCCTGCATTAAAGGCAACACAAAAACAATTCTCATCAGAAAGTTGTTTCGCATTATCCTCCACAAGGACTATCTTGCTGCCAAACCTCAGCTTTCTTCCCTCTACATTTTTAGTGTTAGGCATACACAAAGAAAGCCTCGAGGATTTAATTTTTTTACGTAATAATGAGGTTTTCTAATATTTCCTTTTTTTACTCTCAAAAATACCTGAACAACAGTATTCAACCAAACCTGTCACAAAAAATATCTTTGAAACCAAGTTCTCCAAAGATAAAGTTATAAGCAACTAAATACAGAGCCTCTGAATAGAAATGCTAATGCAACCTTCAATACATTTGAAGCTATAGTAAATATGTTGCTGTTAGTACTAGAATTATATATGTATACTAGAGCATAACATGTTCCATATTTCCTGTACCTAGCTTGATTTGGAAATTTATTTTATTTGCAAAGAGAGCCAAAGTCTGCTGTTATTAACACTTAATATCAATCCAGAACAAATTAAGAGTTACCTTGATGGAACTGAGACCACAATTTAGCACACCAAACTGATCTGATTCGATAATGGAGACATTTAATTGTGTATATTTTATTTGAAAAATTGCACAAACTTTGTAATTCATTCCCTATTTTATAGAATTTAGTGACTAATAGGGAAAATATTAACTATTTATTTGAAAAATACTGGGAAATTGGTCAAAGAAATAATTAGAAAAACATTATTCTATTGGCTCTTGCATAGACTCTGAGGATGTTGCACCATCATGAATAGTGTATAGTCATGCATCTGTTTTAATCATCATAACACAATTGCATAGTTCTTGATGATATCTGGAGATTGACTAATGCTTATGGAATTACCTTACATCCACATAACCATCCAGGATTCTCAACATAATCCATGCTGCTACAAGAAATTATGCCATCTAGGTCAAAAGGTTCCTCTCTGCAAACATGCAAATTAGTTCACTGAAGTCCCTCACCCTTTATAGTTCAAAAGCCTTCCTGAAGGAAAATATATTGGTGGTACAGATGGATTTGCAGGTATGAATCTCAGGAAGTGGTTTTCACAGCAGGGAAGGAACATAAGTGGCAAGCATTTGTTAGGAAGGTGTTATAATTAACTATGTTAGGTCAGCAGAGTTAGTAAGGAGGAAACGCTGCAATCTATTTTTACTATGCCAGCATTGTCAGGTGCAATGAAATCACACTTCCATGAAATTGGAATGTCATTGAACCTGTGGGTTAGTTTTTAGGAGATACTTTGGCATATGAGGCCATAGGGACAGGAGACAGGAGAGATGGTCCCAAAATAAAACCAGTTTTGAACAGCCCAGAACACTGGGACAGAGGTACCTTGCTAATAGATTAGTGAATATTTGTACAAATTTCCTGTTATGCATCACACTCCTGCACAAGGAAAATAGACACAGCCAAATCCAAAAGAGTGTTTAGGCAGCTGACTCCTACTGAAGCATCTAAGCTCCCAAATTATTTCAATTGAACTGTTGGCTCCACAAATAACTATTTATGCATCTACATATTTTTGTATCTGGTTCTCACTGTCTGTAGTCAGGCTTATGGTGGATGCTGCCAAGACAATGACCCTATGGTTGTATCAGGAAACTGTTCACAGTGCCAAATTGATTATGTAATGCAGGAGCAAATAAATTCCATATACCAAAATCCTGTCTGGGACAAATCCAAAGAAGTCAATGTGGTGGGGAGGGCAGGGAATGGAAAGGGTAAATGTGGCCACACCTGTCCAAACCAGGAAAAGAAGTTGGACATCAAAATATTTTTACATCAAAAATAAATTGTTCTACATCTCCCCTTTTTATGTTTGTATGCAAACATGAGATATTTCTAGTCTGGTTAGAACAATAGATATTTATTTCTAGTGTTCTTGTAGCCATGATAGACCGGGAAATGTACAAGAAGCCAACATTTTTTGTGCTATCTTTTAATAGACCAACTGTATAGTTGGAACAGCTGTTGGACAAGCTTTCAGGCATTCTTCAGGTCTACTAATCTATATATTCTAGTCAATATTCAAACAGTATGTGACATCTGCATTAAGGGAGGATGTGTTTTCTGCTCTTAATAGAACACAGGTCTACTGCTACTCAGAACCATGCTCCCTGCTCTGCCCTGCCTGATCTGTGTCAGAGGGAGTTTCCATCACTGGGTTTCAAGCCAAATGATCTGGAAGGTCATGGTATCCAGTGAGGTTGATTTGATTTGCCCTGATACCAGAAAGAAACCTTAAAGCTGCTTTTCCATGGAGGGTAGGGATTTTCCTTGCCATGGGGAATTTCTTCCTGGTGTAAACTGGTATAAGCACTGCCTCCCCCTCCAGACATCATGGAGTAGAGCAGATATGTCGAAGTATGATACACTTAAGCAGTTCCTAGTTGAACTAGTAGTTGCCCAAGGCCTATTATACACTGATGCACCATATAATAGGCCAATGCTTTTATAACTTGCACAGGGAGCCAAATAGCCCTAGTGATTGTGGGTATCCTTCCTGAGTCTCTTACTATGTCGAATAAAGTATCAGGGCTACAGTGTTACAAAAACATACTGGATTTTTTTTCTTTACTAGTCCAGTACAGATTTCCCTCGATTTATGTTGTACATGCATTCCCAGAGAACAGTACATAAATCAAATTCACATAAAACAAACCCACTTTACAATATAACAAATAGGAATAGCTTCCCATGGCAGTACGAGAGGGAGGGAGGGAGTGAGGCTGGGACTAGGGAAGGGGTGTGGGGAGGGGTGCCACTCCCAGGGCTGCACAAGGCAGCAAAGCAGGGGGAACAGAGTGGCACTCACCCCAACCCCAGCTGCAGTGGCCCTGGGAGTGGCTGGTGCCAGCTGCCTGCAGCCGCTGGGCTGCACCGTGCTATGCCTATCCCCAGTCACCTCTGCTCCTGGGCTGCACCATGCCCTGGTGCAGGCAGCTGGTGTTGGCTGCTCCCAGGGCCACTGCAGCCAGGGCTGGGGTGAGTGGGGCCACAGCCCTTTCCCCTCTCCCCATAGTCTTACCTGCTGGGGGGGGGGGAGGGAGCATCTATGCTTATCGTATAAGAGTGAATTTGCCTCGCATATAAGAAATTATAGGTCTAAATATGCTCATCGCATAAGAATGAATTCACATATAAAAAACCCACATAAATTGAGGGAAACCTGTATCCCTATATAGAAAGAAATGGGGGAAAAGAGCCACAGGAATCCACCATATGGTTTGACAAACAGATTGGTAATTAAGTAAGCAAGGAAGTTTTAGGCTAAGCTACCTTAGCTGGCATGAAGATTTAAGATCGTAGGATCACAGAAGAGTAGGGCTGGAAGGACCTCATGAGGTCATCTCATCCAGCACCCTGCTCAAGGCAAGATCATCCCTGACTAAATCATCTCAGCCAAATGTCTGTCTAACCTAACCTGCTCTTGAAAAGTTCCAAGAATGGAGATTTCACAATTTCTCTAGGTAGCCCATTTCAATACTTGGCCACCCTCATAGTCAGAAAGTTCCTCCTAATCTACAACCTAAATTTCCCCTGGTGAAGCTTGAAGACTTTGCTTCTAGTCCTGTCCCCTACAATCACAGCAAAAAGCCTATCCCCATCTTCTTTATAATCTTTAAAATCACTCTCCAGTTATTTGAAAACTGTTAGCAAACCCCACTCAGTCTTCTGTTCTCCAGACTAAACCCCAGTTCTTTCAGCCTCTTCTCATATGTTTTGCTTCCCAGGTCCCTAATTATTTTTATAATTCTGCACTGAACTCTTTCCAAAGTGTTCATATTCTTCTTGAAGTGTAAGGCCCAAAACTGGATACAAGACTCCAAGTTAGGCCTCACTATGCTGAACAGAGTGGAAGAATCACTTACCTTGATTTGCAAGTGACAATCCTGTTCATAAAATCTGACCAGCCAGTCATTCCCCAGTCCATACTTGTACATGCAGTTATTCCCTTCCAAATGCAGGACTTTGCACTTGTTCTTGTTGAAAACCAGTCTATCCAGGTTATTCTGGATCCTAGCCCTACCCTCTGGAGTACCTGCAATTTGGCGTTGTTTGCGGATTTGCTAAGCATGCACTTGATCCCGCCTTCAACTCATTGTTTAATAGAGATATTAAACAAGACCACACTCAGGAGAGATCCCTTGAGGAACTCCATTTGATACCTACTCCCAGCTAGATGCTGAGCCATTGATGACTACCCATTGAGTACTATGATCTAACGAGTTGTGTATCCATTTTACAGTACTTTCACCTAGTCTGCATTTCTTTAGCCATCTCTGGAAGTAAGGCTATCATAGTTCCATATTTTTCATTGTAATAAAAACACTCGTGTGTTCACAGTCAGCAAAAGAAAAATAGACAGCCTCTTGGTCATCCTTATCTTTAAAACAGTGATACACCCAAACAGCTCCAAGATTTTTACCTTACATTACTAACAGTATATACGGTAGGCAAGTGGGGCATGTGCCCTGACTGCTACATAAGGGGAGGGGCACCAGAAAAAGGCGGGGTACATCACTTCCTCATCCAACATTCCACTTGCACTTCCTAGCTGCATACTGCAGTGGTATGGGCAATGTGTGCCATGCAGTGCAAGGCATTCTGGGAATCATAGTTTTGTAGAGCAGCTCTGTAGTTTGTTGTGTGTGTGGGGGGGGGTGCAGAGAGAATTACCCCTATTTTTTACTGCCAAAAACAGTAATTTTTTTGCCCTTACAACATGGGCATTGGTGGCAAAAAAAATTGTGTGAAAGTTCCACCCTACCCCTAGCAGCAGTGAACGCCACTGTCGCTCTAGGGAGCTACAGTTCCCAGAACACCTTGCTGTCCACACTGCCAATGCCTACTGTTTGCTGCTGCCCTGCATGCTGACTAGTGGGGAAGGGTGAGAGAGGTTTGCCTCAGGTGTGTAATTCATGTGCTACGCCTCTGCCTAGCATATTACAGAAGTAAACCTTGTACAGCTGCTATAGCAGGTGCACTAGCTAAATGGACAATTAAGTATTCAGAACAGATGAACTTGTATTCAATAGCACACTGGTTATCGGAGCACTTACGGATTTGGAGAACCTCTTTATGTACAGATCAAAAAGTCCTCTAGAGAAAAGGAAGTACCTTTTAGACATTATCTAGAAAGGATAAATAAAAGTGCTAAATGCATCTCACTCCCAAGAGTAATAAAATGGTGTAAATGTGAGCTCAGTACCATTTAGAATAGACCATTTATCAGTACCATTTTATCTATCTTCTGTTTACAGAAGATAAATAAAAATGTTATTTTTCTATTGGGACAATTTATTCTTACAATATAACCTGAGCAGTGAAAAAAGCCATTTTTATCCGTGGAGCAATTTATTGAAAGTTGTAGCGGATTACCTGTTGCTAGCAAGTAAAGACTTTTTTCCCTAAAGACCTGCCTAGGTCAAATTACAATTCAGGGAAGTCCTAAGCCCTCTGCTATATAGCTAGAGGTCAGATCAGCTGGGCACAATGTTCCCTTCTGGCCTCAGAATCTATGAAACTGTATATAAAATTCCTATGGTGGTGAGACCTGACAAAGATGCCTTGCATTCAAAAGCCTGTCTAACTTTATCTCAATTACAGAGTTGGTCAAACATACATCACGCTAAGAAATCCTTGCCTCTCATTATAAAATTCCTGAAAGACATGCCCCTCTTTTTACAAATGAAGAAACTGTGCTTATCCCAAAGTGCCTCCCTACTGCCTCAGTAGCCAGATGCGCAGTGTCCCACTCAGCTTCCAAACCCTCCAATTTCCCTGCTTTACAATTGCTACACAGCAATTGTGTGTCAGTATGACATGTTGATTATTAAAAATATCTGCTAATTTAGAAGAAATAGAATTAAGTGTCAAAGGAAAGCGCATGGGGGACACTACTTCCGTTATTCATAGCTGTACTGACTCAGTAAGAATCTCCATTTGTATCAAAAGCTATGCTGAATCTCCAGTCTGAGGCACCAGAATGGGGCAGAACCCAGGCCATGCCACAGAAGTACATCAACTTCATCCTGGGGTACAATGAGCTTTGGTGACAGCTCTAAAAACATTTACATGATGGCACGAGATAGAGGGCTCATGCATGGAAATTAGTACTTAGCAAGCCACAAAAGGATCGGAAGCTTGTTTCAGCTGAAACAGGCACTGAATGATCAAAGGGGAATGAACAAAAACCCACCAGAGACTTGACTGACATCAGGTTCTAGGGCCTATATTGGGGCAGGCAGTTATGTTGGGCGGAGGGCCGCTTGTCCGGTTTTGGCAGGCTGTCGAGAGCTGCATGGGTAGCTCTGCCCCTTGACAGGTGCCCCGCCCCCTGGTCACCATCTTGGGACCAATGTCCCAGGGCCAGCACTGGTGGGGCCCAAAGTGGGGCCAGGCTGGCAGGGGTCCATGGAGCTAGGCTGGGCTGCACCAGCAAGCAGAGGGGGGAGCTGGCCTGGGTCCATAGAGCTCCAGCCAGCTGGGAACCTGCGCTCCTGCCTCCCTGCTCTGGGCCTTGCTGGCACTGACTGTGGGGCGCTGGTGTGGGCCCCATGCTCCCACTGGCTCCCCATCCACTCACACCCAGTGCCCCCCAGCCCCGTGGTACAGGCAGAGGGCAGTGCAAAGCCTCAACCCCCTGCTTGGCAGCAGGGAAGAAGCTGATGCAGAACATGGGGAAAAGCAGCCCTCGCCCATCCCATGGCCGGCATTCCCTTCTACAGGCACTTACAGCCCATGCGGGGCTATCTGGAGCAGGCACAGGCAGTCCCACGTGGGCTGTGAGTGGCTGCAGTATCGGGCACCTGCCACACGGCAAGCGAGGAGCTACTTTTCCCCACACTCAGCACCAGCTTGTAACCCAGCACCACTACCAGCTTGGCAGCGGGGCCGGGTTACAAGGTGGTGCTGAGCGCAGGGTGGGGGGAAAGCAGCCCCTCGCCCATCCCATGCCCTATGCCCCATGCTGCAGCTACTTGCAGCCGGCCTGGGGATGCCTGTGCCTGTTCCAGACAGCTCCACACAGGCTGCGAGCACCTGCAGCAGAAAGCCCTGGCCGTGGGGCAGGTGAGGGGCCGCTTTGCAAAGCAAATACATCAGAACAAGCCTTGAAGCAGTTTGCCTCTGACTTGGATGATGATGGTTGTAAAGCTCTAGCCCTTGTAGACAGAAGCCCTTCCTGCCTGCAGTTTATTGCTTATTATTAGCTACTAAAATAATGTTCTGCCACATCCCACAAATACGTTCTTCCACAAGCCACTTATGAGAACTGCATTGCCCTTGAAATAGGAAGAACTCGCTTGGTGAACCATCCCTTTAGAGAGAGGGACCATCAGAAAGCTGGTGTGCAGATTTTGTTTTGAAAAGAACCTGAAGCTATTTCTATATCTGCAAAGAGTCTATCCACTTTTGTCTCCAAATCAACTAGAGTTCTGAAAACTTGGGGAAAAAGTGGATAGCAGATTTACAACTTGAAAAACAAGTTGAAGACACAAGCTATAAAAATGTTAGCTAGCCTCAAATTGTTTGATGGTCTGGGAAAAAACTTTTAATTAATCTCAGAAATTTTGTAAGCTTGTGTCATAAAATCACTACAATATTTTCTGTAAAAATGTATGCGAGAGGCAAGGATTTCTTAGGGTGATATCTTTTATTGGATCAACTGTGGAGTTGGGATACAGTTAGACAAGTTTTTGAATGCAGGTCTGACCAGAACAAGCCTAGCACAGCCCAGTAAAGAACAGGTGTTGGAGGGGTAAGAGAAATATTCAGGGGCAGCAGACATAATTATCAAAAGGGAGGATGCCAGACCACTACTCCTCTTGTCAAGAGCAGATCCTTTAGAAACTGTATTATCTTGACTGTGATTCCCCTGGAAGAATGAGGCCTATGAAGACAAGGCCTGCTAGCCACGTCTTAATCAGAGAAAGTAAGGGGACCAACTAGGCCGAACAGAGACTAAATTGGAAGTCTCTGGACACATCTACATGAGATGTTTACTGTGGAGCTGCCTAATTAGCTCTGCAGTAAAGTCTCCGCATCTACACATGTGGCTCTACTAGGTTACAGTAAACTAATTAACTGTGCTGTAGGACAGTACATATAAATACAAGTGCTATCTTGTGGCAAAGTTTTTTACTGTGCTGCAACACATGTATAGATGCTGATGGGCTGACTGGGGCATGAAGGTGCTTCAGTGTGGAGGCTGCCTGCCAGCACAGTGAGCCAGGTCAGAGCAGCTCTGAGGACTCCTGCCAGTGGGTGCATTTGTAAATGTGGCTCCCAGGAGCAATAAACTCCAGTGCAATGTGCACTGGAGTTTATTGCTGTGTATTCGTTTCATGTGCACATGACACCTCCCCCCGCAACCTCCTCTTTATACATCCTGCAAGTACCAGAGTATAAACAGGTCTGCCAGTAAAAATACTAGACAGAGGTAAGAGACCAATAGAGAGAAAAAGACTGTGGAGAGGGAGGGTCAGAGGTTTGGATCATGAGGGTGTATCTAATTTATTAATCTCGTTATTCTATTAATCTATATAAGGCCAGTCACCATAGTATCTAGACTACCTGAAATGAAGGTCAACTCTGAACCAGAAGGTTATCTCTTACCACCTATCAGAGGCAGAAAGCCTTTGGTAGAAATGGGGTCTGCTTCAGCCAAGACATAGATGAATAGGCCATGCTGTTCCCTTGGGAACACGGATGCCATCATTGAGCAAAAAATGTCTGGCTGTGACACAGACCATGGTATGCATTCTGGGAAAAGACTTAGTTTGGTGACAAATCATCATCTGAATAGATGAAAAAGCCAAGACAGCCAGGTGCTGTTTGGTTCCTGGAACTTATATGTTTAAGCTACTGCATCTTTTAGGAAGCCAGGGCACAAATCCTAACCAGCCATCTCTGTGAGCTTTCTTTAAGAGAGAAGATCATCCTTCTTTGGGAAGGTTGTAATAGTGCCAGATGCAGCCTGCTTGCCAGGAAAAAAATATATCCATGGTAGTACTTCACTGTACATTAACTGGCTTTTGTGAGCCACATTCTCTTTGACCAGAAAAATCATTTCTTTGTATATGACATTTTGGACTAAATCTGGAGAAACTGTAGTTGGCTGGAGTTGACCTAGTTTTTTCCAGGGCAGAGGACAGAATATGACACTTTATTGTCATGCTTATTGGTAAGTACCATTTTGGCACTGTTGACAGAGGGGGGGTAGGGGTTGGCGAGGGGGTTGTGTCAAGTGCAGGAGAACTCGGAGAGGAATCCTGCCTCCAATATGCATGGTTGGAGCATAAGCTATATTGTCTGAAGCACATCCCCCTGCCGCCACGCCATTAAAGGCCCTTTATAGTCAGTGCCTAGGGCTCATGCTGCAATTGCCCAGCCCTAGTTACACTATTGAGTACTGGCAGCTTGTACTAAGGTACCTAAGGGCTTGGGTAAGTTGTTGTTTTACTTGTAGCACTGGCTGATGTCAGTTTAACTACAGCACGGGGTTATTCCAAGATGGGGAAGCTGTGGAGGAATCTGTGTTAACATCAATGCACATTTGTTCAGATCCAACCCTCAGTTTCAGCAGCACAGAGGACTGACTTCAGGGTTGCATGGGCGTAACTGAGGCCCTGGTCTATTTAGTAAACACCTGTAGCAGTCACCATGGTGATGTTTCTGTGTAGAGGCCCTGGATGCACTAGGGATGTGCCTGTGACCCTAATTACAAAGTAACAGACCATGCCGCAGAAAAAACAAAAAATTCAGAGCATGAACAAACAAGCACGAACTGTTTGCTTTATTCCCAACATGGCTGGGAAAGAGCAGTGAGCAATTAGAGCTGTTGACATACTTGATCTGAGGAAGCACAGATCTAGAGCACAGCTGATGTATGGACAGCTTCATGCAGTCAAAAATCGTTACATTAAAAAAAAAATATATAGTGATGTAAGGTCTTATGTTGAAGCTTCACTGTACAACCACAAGGGCCAGAAATTTACCCTTTTAGTAAATGGGATTTTTACATAAGCAGAATAATCCATAAGCCAAACTTTAAAAGAAATCAGTATTGCATGACTAAATCACCAGAGCTGGCATCTTCACACTGGCAAGCCAGGTAGCATAAGCCTCATTTACACACAGAGATCAGGAATGTCTGTACCTAGGGGCGGGAGCTGGGGATGGAGATGAAACCAAATGAAAAGTTTACTTTGAACCAACTAGCTGAAATAACCACATTTTGAAAATGAGATGCAATTGGGACTGAAAAAAAGGATTTTTGCCCTCAACCTTTTTAGACTCAGGTAACCCCTTGTTAGACCCCAAGCATCCCTCAGAAAACAGCTCTTAGCTTTCACTCATTTTTTGATCATGGAAAAATAATAGGGCAATTCTTTCTGTTGCAAAGGCCCCAGAAAGACCGCACTAGGTAAGATGCCTTTGACACTATGGATTCCTATTTGAAATCTCTGGGTTGATTTGTGAATTGTGTGTAGCTATTTGCACACCAAACAGTGCTAATATTGTATGAAACTCTTAGAAGGATCTTGCAATATCTTGGTAAAGAATCACTGCTCTAGTTCCTTCTCTGTTTTTTTCCCCAGTAGCGGGCACTTTCGTTGTTGTCTAGAGTACATGGAGCTTTGGTTTCATGCTGCTTTATGGTTAAAATGCATTAAACCCATTCAGTTTTACATTTTTTTTACTAGTTTCGTGCTGTTCCCTATTACAGAAATCTGGGTTTTACAGGGGAAAAGAAATCCAAACATGATAATACAATTTCAAATAGCTAATTTGAAAATATCTGTTCTTTTCATGGCAGTCGTTGCTCTGAGTTCTTCATGCCCCCTCCCCTACAATCATGTGACACATGACCCAGAAGAAAGCCCCTCTGATTATTTTTTGAAAGATCACATTTTCATACTTCATAGCTATAGCTTTTCATTATAACCTTAGGCTCTGGTCAATATTTCCTCTTGCTTCGTATCTTTCTAGCTGCTTGCATGCTTGTGCAATAAAAGCAGTATAAAAAAAGGAAGAAAATCCTGTTTGAATGGCAGAATTCCTCTTCTTGCTACCAACTGCTGATCAAGGAAAGAAATGAAATGAGTGATGATATAGTATGACAAAAGATGGCACAAAGCATAAGACAGAAGCCAGCTTGTTAGGATCTTACAGATCTACAGTCAAATACTTCCTGAGGCCACACTAGTTAACCCCATAACTATGCCTCAGTTTTCCTGTAAAACAGGCACTGTACGACATGATGTTGTTCCACAGTGGCTACCTCAGAAATTGAGCTCTATAATAGTCACAATGGAACCTGGAAGTTCTTTAATAGTTAAGCGATGGGCTATGAAGCCTGCCAGGCATCAGAGGCATCTTGCACGACACACGCATTTGGCAGCCCTGTCGTGCCTGCCTGTAACCCAGCTGCATTCAGCTATGTGTGGTTAGACAACTGCTTTCACAGCTCCCAGCCCAGTGACTGTCCTCCTCTCTACCCTTGTGTCAGCACCAGGCTAATGTGGAACCCAAAGGAAAGAGCCAGGAGCTGCAGGGTGCAACCAGGAGCAGGAGAGATTGGGGAGATGTAGGCTGGAAGGGAAGTGTAATGTGGGGTGAGCACAGGGGACGCCAACAAGCAAGACAAAATAAAGGACAGTTGTACATATGCTCAACAACTTTACAGACCCCAGGCTACCTCTGCCTTTCAATATCTGCCCCTTCAACTAAGCTTCCCAAGGATCTCCTCTCTCCTCCCTGGGATCTCCTTTCACCCAATACAACATACACCGTCACCAACAACTATCTTCTAGACTCTCTTCTCGAAAGACCCCCTGACTCCCTCCTATGCCATAGTCCCTACTAGGTTCCCCAGGATCCCCAGGTGTTTCTACTTCCCCCTGAGTCTCTTTACTACTGCTGGGAATAGGTTTGCATTTCCTTCCACAGTTACTGCTATTGACTGGGGGGTCTATGAGGAGGAATTCAGTGACCTTGGCTCACCTTTGAGAAGTGTCACATGTGCAGCTGTACGTAATATGGCAACTTGCAGACAGTTTAGACCCAGGCGCAGGATCATATGATCCACCTAGGCCAGTATTGTGCCACTAGCAGTGGCCAGTGCCAGATGCTTCAGAGGAAGGTGCAAGAAACTGCTCCATTATAGAATAATCTCCTTCCCAAGACAAATTTCCTTCTAACCCACACTAATAAGAGGCTGACTGATTCCATTTATCCTTCCAAACCTCTTAATTTTTAAATAATTCATGCTTAACCAATATTTTCTTTAACAGCTCTGGATAGTCCCACACTTGTGTTTCATAAGAACATAGAAAATTAGGGTTGGAAGGGACCTCAGGAGGTCATCTAGTCCAACGCCCATTTCCTGGTTTGGCAGAGTCTCATGCAGGTAAGATGGGAGTTACAGACACAGCACACCTGAAGTTTTAACAGGTAAAAAACTGCTGATAGCTTGACCATGGCAATTATGTAGCATGAAGAAAAGTCACCCTGCCTTAGGAAACCTTTGTGCCAGTCCTCCCAGATTTTGCAGTCATACAGAGAACTGTGTGTAGTTTGCTCTGCCAGCTACCATGGAAAGGGTAAGATGAGGCAAATATTCCACTTCATCTTTCTCCCTTTCCTGTTTTGAAATGGTTAGCATCTTGTGGGGCAAACGAAGGGAGTTGGTCCTAGACTCAGGAGATATACACCTGTCCCTAGTTTCACACAGGTAATCATTATCCAGTTACAGTCTGATCCTCTACTTTGCTGTCATTAGTGTGTCTCTATATTTTAGAAAAGCTAGTGTTCACAGGGGTCTGCCTTTCCAAAAACACACGTACATGTGGAATAGCATTGGCATGAAAGAATTGCTGTGTTCATTTCCTTGGGAAAGTAACTTGAACACCTTATCTTTGCATGTCCTTGAATCTGGGATTTGCTCTCTATATAGAAATGAGTACTTGCCCACTACACAGGTTTTATATAGTAACACAGGATATAAGCTATTTTCATTTTACTCCTGGTTATTATAGCTATACATATTTGCATTGTACAGCTAAGAATGTCCTTTGCCAATCAGTACTTTTAACATTCAGCAAGTCACTCCACTGATTCTGTCTGGCCAACTCTATATAAAAGTTGAAGCTCAAATTAGAATAAGGTTACACTTTGCAAGGCTGGTACCTGCTAAGAAAAACCAGGCTGTGATATTAGACACTGTGGCTGATATTCTGAAAAGATGTCTTCTGGACACTGATACTGTGCTTGTCTCTCTTTTTAATAAGATTTACAATGAAAAAATCATGCCTTTACAAATAAAAAATCGTGAGTCAAGAGCCCCATCCCAATCATGAGATTGGTTTTGACACTGTGGGATTTTAATAAAAATATTATGTTTTGAGTTGATGTCAAATTGTCTTCTCATTTTGGAGGCATTTATGATGCACTTGAGTCACACTTTCAAATTTTTCCCTATAGTCTTGATGATAGAAATGTCCTTTCCTTTATATAAAAGAAAACTGAGAGATTCACATATTCACTTATCTCCAGGAGACGGAACTTTTGGAACAATACAAAATATTAGAAGACTCATGATACAATAATGAGTTGGAAACACTTAGCTTTTACTCAGCAATTTGACAGTAAATGAAACTGCACAATGTTGTTGACCATTCATAATATTATTAATGGATAATAACTATATGCTTTTTTTTAATAACCATACAGTGATTCTACCCATCTTTCTGACTGACTTTTTACTTTGCTGTGCACATGTACCTACCTAATTTCCAGCCCATTTCCAGGGAGCATAATCAAAAGTGAGTGAGAAAGGCAGTAGGAAGAAGTGGTGGCATCTCACCTCATTTTTGGTAATGGTGTTTTGCTATTGCTTGTGACTATTGCAATATAAATAAACATTAAGAATTAGAACCATGAAGTACAAAGTTGCAATAATGGATTTCACTGCATTGAATGAGTACTCATCGACTATGCAACGGAGTGGAAAAAGTATACATATCAATGGTGATCAGTGGGTTGTGTTTTATATACAAAGGCTGAGAAAATTCCATATAGATTTTCATGATCCATACATGATCAGAGTGTATCTTTGTGAGAAGAATCATAAATCAGGCTTCATAAAAAATCAAATTGTTTTCTAAGATGGGATCCATTTCCATCATGTTAACTATGGAGACTGTGGCTCTCTTGTCAAAACCAATCTCATGATTGGTCTGGGTCGTGGCATGAATCTCTGTATTCAATTCAGTGTGCTAGTCAGAACAAAGTGTGTCAATGCAATATATGTATGTATTTTTCAGACATGATATTTGGAGAATTATTGGGATTTCACACGGAATAATTTGAAATGGCATAAGGTAAAGTTGTTATAGCTAGAGATCTACCCAAATTGAGGAGGCAGGTGGCCGACTTCATGGGCAGATTGTGGGGCCAGTTGCCATTTTCATGGGGTTATTGCGGCAGTGCTCCCCACACCTCCAATGGGCTAACAGGCCTCGATGACCCAACCCCTCACTGCTGATTGCTTGAGAGAGCTGTCTGTCATGTGGCCCCGCAATTCACCACTGATTGGTGGAGAGGGGCAGGACCACACAGCAGGCCAGTCAGCAGTGAGGGGCAACTATCTTGGCTATCCCTTTTGCGCTAGCAGCCCCCTTCCTCCTTCCCCCCGGCCAGCCTTGTGGCTGGGCTGCAGTGGCTACGAGGACTGCTGGATCCCACTGGAGAGCCAGCATTTTATTTTTAGTAAGTTTTTATTCTTTTTGCTGGATTTTGTGGACATTGCCCAATTTCACAGAAATGAGTATGTTCCTCATTATAGCTTTCATTTACATGCATGTATATAGATATATATACACCCAATATATACAAACTGTGTGTATATGTATGTGTGTTTTTGCACACACAAACACAGTGGCAGGGGAAGGGAAGGTCATATATATGTGGGGGGGTGACCTTTTATGCTTCTTAATAAATGTGCATTCACTTTACATTTACAAAGAAACACATGCAGTGATCCAATGATAATACTGAGAATGGTTAATAAATGAAGAGTTTATATATGACCTATCCTCTGCCCACATCCCTCAAAATTGAACACCAAGTCTCACTGACTCTCCTCACCCTGCTCAGTTTAAATTCTTCAGACCGATTCAGTGAATGTGGCTGATGGGAACCTAGGGGACTGTATTTAGTGGCATGGATTGTAAGTGTATATGGTGATGGTTCTGTTGTGGGATATAGTTATTGTGGCAGTGGTGGAGATGTCTTGGCAGGTTTTATATTTCTGTCCCAGCATGGTTTGGATCTATTTGGTGTGCTTGAGGCCATAAGAAGTTTGTTTCTACTGATGAGGTTGTTGAAGTTGAGTGCCTGTTTAAAGGCTAGGATGGGTGGTTCTGGAAAGATCTCTTTAAGAACTGGATCTTCTTCTAGTATGGGTCACAACTGTTCAAGGATTTTCCATATAAGTTCCAGGGAAGAAATGTAAAACCTGCCAACACATCTCTACCACTCTTATTCCTGGATCTTATACCTGCACCTCCAGAAATGTAATATATCTCATCCAGTGCACTAAAGGCCCTGATGGAAACTGCACAGCAAAAACCGAACAACTGCGTACCAGAAGGAATGCATGTCAAAAATCTATTAAAGACAAAAGTTTCCAATTACTGGGGTGGGGGAGGTAGGGGCGGGCACTTCTCACAAGACAATCACTCTCTCTCCAATCTCTCAAGTCTAATCCTCAAAGGGAATTTACAAAACATCTTTAGTAGACAAGCCTATAAACTTTACTTCATAAATCTACTGGATACAAAAAAATCATAGACTAAATATTGATGTTGGATTTATGGCATATTACAACCTACCTGCCATTTGGTAACCTAAGGTAAGCACTCT
Source organism: Crocodylus porosus (assembly GCF_001723895.1). Lineage (NCBI taxonomy): Eukaryota > Metazoa > Chordata > Crocodylia > Crocodylidae > Crocodylus > Crocodylus porosus. Next base: position 33,594,145 of record NW_017728950.1, read on the forward strand.
ACATTTTACCAGCTACATTTTACCACTGGTCAAAAGTTTCACTGACCTGCATTTTGCACATTGGCTTAAGCTTCTATTTCACCTAAGAGAGTACACCAACAATAGCAGACTCCCTCTATGCCTAAATGGTATTTGTGCCTGAAAGCTTGTAAAGAACAAATTTTCCAACCATTTAGCTGGTCTAATAAAAGATATCACATTTACCCAAAGAACCTTGTCTGCTTATGTCCTCAGACCAACTTGGCTATAACCAACATGCCTGAAACATATAAAGTAAAAGTGCATTTATTAGGGAGTTTGGGAACAAAGCTTGGTGTGCTGACTTGATCTGTGGCTGGACAGATTTAATTTCTCATTAATATGAGTAAGGAATTCAGTTTTTTCTGTTTTATTAAATAACAAGAGAAGACAAGGTCCAACGGTCACAAACGGCTGGAAGACCGTTTTCGACTGGACATGAGGAAGAACTTCTTTACTGTCCGAGTCTCCAGAGTCTGGAATAGACCCCCCACCCCCCAAGAAGTGATGAAAGCAGCTACTCTGGACACATTCAAGAAGCATGTGGATGCTTATCTTGCTGGGGTCATCTGACCCCAGCTGACTTTCTGCCCCTCAGGCAGGGGGCTGGAGCCAATGATCTCGCAATGTCCCTTCCAGCCCTAAGGTCCATGAAATCTATGACTTAGGAGACAGCTTCTTTAGCACCTCCAGTTTGGCAAATTTTAATGCAGATCCTATTACTTACAGTGTGGGGTCTCCACTTGGAGGTCATAATCCTTAAGCCAATTGTAAACTCAGTACAGCATGTGTAGGTAGCTGACCAGGAGTAAATTTGCTCCCGGTCAGTTGGGCAGCTGGGGTGGGAGATTGCTCCCTGCCCCAGAAGCTGCCTGCTGCTGGGGTGGGCTCTGACACCAGAGCCCGAGCAAGGACAATGTCCCCCTGCCCCTGCAGCAGGGAGCTCCCAGCCCCCACTCTGCAACTGAGGAACTCTGCACAGGCAGAGTTCCCCACCCAGCCTGGAGCTGGCTGGGACCATCCCCTGACCAGGACAATTCCTGGCCAGCCCAGGCTGCATGGGGAAGTCTGCCCTGTTTCAGACATTCTGCTTCCACCTCACCGTACGTGTATACGCTTGCCCAGGGTGCTTTTACTGTAGAGGAATTAACTCTAGAGTAAACCCACCTTGCAGCATTTGCATGTGTAGACACACCCTTGGAGACTGTAGTCCTGCATTTAACTATAGATCAGACAGAGCATGGGGACAGGATGTGCAAATTTCAACACCAATACAGAAGACAAAACACATTCATGACTTGACAAAGTGGGAGCATTCCCATTTACATCAGGACTGAAAAGGAGATGCAAGCTAGTTTCCCTAACCTAATAGGTCTGTGACTTTCCTGGATACTCTGCACTTCATCTAGTGATGGTGTGTCCATTGTGTACTGAGAGGTAGCTAACATTATACATTATTTGTTATGATGTTGATAATGAGGCTGTTTGCCTAAATGGAAGGTAAGCCCTTTGAAAATTCTGTGTGTGTGTATATACATATATCTTTTATGTATGTATATAGGTAAGCAGCTGCTGGGGTAGTTCTCAGAGGCCCCAGTTGGAGATACGCTGTGTGAGACACTGAATACACACTCATCAAACCCAGAATAAACTGGATAAATAAAGTGGGCAAATGAAGTGGGTAAACTGAATAAATATATATCAAACCCTTTTTGGGTTCACTAGCCTGCTGGAGTTCTTTGAGGGTGTCAATAAGCATGTGGACAAGGGGGACCCAATTGACGTAATATATATGGACTTTCAAAAAGCATTCAACAAGGTCCCTCACCAAAGGCTTTTAAAAAAACTGCACTGCCACAGGATTGGAGGGAAGGTTCTTTTGTGGCTTGAGAGATAGTTAAGAAGGGGAAGCAAACAGTAGGACTCAATAGTCATTTTTCAAGCTGGAGGCAGGTCAAAAGTGGCCTCCCAGAAGGAGCTGTGCTGGGCCCTATTTTGTTCCACATTTTCATTGGAAATGGGGATTCACAGTGAAATCTCCAAGTTTGCAGATGGTGCCATGTTATTCTGGGTGGTCAAGTGCTAAGCTGATGGGAGAGAAGCTGCAGAAAGATCTGAGCACATTAAGTGAGTGGGCAAACAAGTGGCAGATGAACTTCAGTGTCAACAAGTGCAAGGTAATACACTGGGGGGAAAATAATTTGAATTGTACATACACGACGTTGGGTTCTGACTAGCCATTATACTTCAGAAAAGGGACCTTTGAGTCAATGTAGATAGTTCTTTAAAACAGTACAGTGTGCAGAAGCAACCGAAAAAGACAATAAAGTGTTCATTGAGAAGGGAACTGAAAACAAAATGGTGAATATCATCATACCATTATATAAAACCATGGTGCACCTATATCTTGCGTACTGTGTTGAGTTCTGATCCTTACTTCTCAAAAAGGATGTAGTAGAATTAGAAACAGAACAGAGACTCCTCCCTTGGTCCTATATTGTTAATGGCATTTGAATGATTTCTGCAGGTCTCTTGCGTGACTGCTTACAATAGGTTTCACCCTTCATAGACAGGAGGTGAGGTCATTCAGCATGGATATCATAGTTTGCCATGTAATTATTGTCAAATTGTCCTACTTTAGTTCTATGCATTCATTATCTCACTGCATCAAATGCTGCCATCTGTTTGCTGCACTCTGTGCTCTCCACTGAAGTCAATTGGAGTTGTGCACAAAAGTCGGAAAGCAAAATTTGGCCTTTAATGCTCACCATATACGGTACCTTCTTGCCTCTTAGAGACTTTGTCCCCAGGATCTTCATCTCCTTCACTAGAGCATCTGTGTTATGTTTTTATTTACTGTAGAGCTGGGACTATTACCTATTTCAAGATTTATTGAAGAGGAAACACATGCATGTCAGAACAGTGTCTGAGTCTTAGCTTTAAATAGTCACTTAACTAGTACCTTTGTCTTCTTAACAGTTTATGCCAGAATCCTGAAGGCTCCCGAATCCCACAATGTCACCTTTGGGTCTGTGGTGACTCTGCAGTGCACAGCTACAGGCATTCCAATTCCCACTGTCACATGGCTCGAAAATGGAAAAGCTGTAAGTGTCTCCTTTATGCACTTACGTATGGTCTAATAAAGTCTAGTACCAAGCGGAAGCAGCCTACCACCTCAAACAAAAGGCTGGGTGCCAGGAGCCGTGGGTTCTATTCTTGTCTTATTAAATGACTTACTGTTCAACCTTAGGGAAATCTTTTAACCTCCCTGCATCTCCCTTTCCCTTCTCTAAAATGAGGATAATACTCATACAATGTTACCTGCTTCACTTGGGTGTTGTGTGGATTCCTCTTTTAATGTCTGGAGTCCTTGAGTTGGTACTTGAGTGGCTTTTTCCTCACACACTTACAATTCTTTTTATTTTATCTTTGGTAGCAGCGGTAAGAGGTAGAAGATCTTCAGGGGAACACTATGCAGGGAAGGAGAAGGATTTTTTTTTCTTTCTCTTCTCTTTTTTTCTCGGTATCTGGACTTGGGGCTATGCTATATCCATTAGGTGGCCTAGCTTCTGTTTCGTTGAAAGTCATACTCTTTCTGCATTAAAGTTTTAGACAATATTGCACAACTGTTTTTTATAGCTAGGTTAAATACTGTTTGGCAGGGGGAACGTACATCTTTCTGGTTGCTGACACTGTTGGTGATGAGCACCCTGTAACTGCCTACAAGGTTTGATAGCATTCCTGCTCTTCTGGGGAAGTGGTAACAGAGGTAATAAGTTGGTTGCCAATGGGAAAGAAGTTGGTAGTATGTTCTATGTTGGCAACATTTTTGGGCAAAGTGCCAAAAACCCCTTCATCCTGGACTTTGAAGATGTTGGCGTGCCAGGGGCAGATGGTGGAGGAGCCACGAGGAGCCCGATCCTTGTTATAGCAGTGCAGTCCTGGCCCCTTTTCCGCTGTGCTTCCCAAGGCATGTGTGTAACCACCGCCAGCAATGAGCCAGGCAGGGACTCTGGACCCAGGTGCAACTGCTTGCAGCCTTGTGGCTGCCTGCTGCAAGCAGCCCAGGCTCTGAGCAAGCCCCTGCCACCTACCACAGAGCATGGGCTGCTCACAGCAGGTAGCCGTGAGCCTCCCAGAGCCTGCACCGGGCTCTGGAACCCCAGCCCAGCTCACTGCCAGCAGTGGCTGCATGCATGCCTTGGGGAGCATGATGGGAAAGGAGCCAGGGCTGTACTGCCCCCAGCCCCTTCTCCCCACTGTGCACCAAGGCACATGTTCAGTCAATGCTGGCAATGGAACTGGGCCAGGGCTCCGGACCCTGGTGCAGCTGTTTGCAGACTGCCCACTGCCTGTTGCGAGCAGCTCGGGTTCTGTGGTGATGGCACCTGCACATGTGCCTCAAGGCATACAGCAGGGAAGAGGCGTGGGGCAGCCAACCAACCTCAACTGACTTGGAGCTTCTGCCCACCCCACCCTTGCCCCCTGTGGCCTGATGTTCCATAGCACCACTGCCCTGACCTGGGTGCACCTCCCGGGATGCACATGTGACAAGAACAAGCCTCAAAGCATAGAGACAGCACATCCGAAGCCTGCCCAGGTGGGCTGTTGAGGGTGGCTGGTCCCTCTGCTGGGGCTGCAGCTTGCAGGAGGCAGTGCCCGCGGCTGCCTCTGCCTCCCATGGAGGGGATCCCAGGCTGCTCCAGCTGTAGCACCACTCCCGCCCTGCCCTGCTTACCTGCACTGCAACCCCAGCAGCCTCAATATGATGGCATGTGGCATGTCCAGCTCTGTGGGCCATGTGCCCAAGGCAATGTAGCTACACACCAGACTCACTGTGGATGCCCAGCTCCTCCAGCTCCATACTGCCCACCTGCCTGCAGACATGCCACCATTTGGCTCCTTCTTCGGTGTATACCCTGAAGTGAGCATGCAGCTGCCACTGGTCATGGAATTGGGGTAGGGCTCCAAATCCCAGTGCCTGCCACATCCAGCCTGTGCTCTGGGCAGCTGCTGCCTACCATGGAGCCCAGGCTGTTTGTAGCAGGGATTGCAGCCTCCCCACCTGTGAGCAGCCAGGGATTCATGGCTGGTGGAAGCTGTGTAGACCCGAAGCAGGCTGTGGCATGCTGAGCAAAATGACCTCCTATGCCATGCCCTGGTATGCATACTGGAGGTCGCTGACCTCTGTCATGTGGGTATTTTCTCAGGACCGCGTGTGCACAAGTTCCTGAATACAAGTGGTCAAACAGCATACTAGGCATTCTTTTCATTTGGGAATCCAGATCCTAGATCCAAATGACTTGTACAGAACTTATTGGCCAGGGAGAGAAATTACACACAAACTACTATAAGTGATCAGAAACTGGTTCAAATCTGTAACACAACAGAAGTTCAGTGTACATAAACCACTTTCAAAGTGGCCCAAACCAGTTTAAGATAAACCTGGATGGATGTACTATCAGACTTAACTGATTTAGGTTAAATCCGTTTGTTGAACTTTCGTCCCAGATCCCCTCCAGATTCAAGTTAACTCATAATCCTCCAGTATCCCAGGATGGGTGGACTAGCCTTGACCCAAGCTGTCTGCTCCAGCCAAGCAGGGAGGCGTACTCTAGTGCTCCACAGCTTCTGGCCTGGGCCACTGCAGGCATGTGGCTGCATTTCCAGAATCAAAAGTGAATGTGGGCTCACTTGCTTATCAGTCCAATCTATGCACCTTAAACTAACCTGTGAAGGTTGAATGAATTCAGACTCAGGCTTTTTGACTGTCTGTACTTAGCCATTCTGTACAGATCCAATCAGTACAAAACTTATGCCAGTCCATCAGAGGAACATGTGTCGTCAGTACACTTGGTTTCCCACCCAACCACCCAAGGGTGGATCTTCAGATTTTAAATCTTTTCTTTTAATTGACATTGGTTTTTTTGGGACTCTAGCTCAGATCTGCCTGTGGTATCTATGTCTGCAAGGCAAAAATCAGTCCTACGAGGATTGCCTTCCAGACCACATAGTTTTAAATATGGTAAGGAGACCTTTGTTTAATGAGTGCCTGCCTTTGCTAAAGTTAAACCAGGAAACAGGTGGAATCAAGCATATGTATTTAAAGACTGACTCACAAACAAGCAACAGTGAGTAATTTGAGGATGTCCTCCCTGCAGTGTCTGTGTTGCTAGAGTTTCTGAATGCTGACATGTAATTGTCCTGAAGTTTAAAGAGAATGAAAGCACTGTCATTCCTAAACTGCGCTGGAACAGAAAGGTGAAAGTTCATTTAAGCAGCAGTTGTCCTCTCCACCCAAATAAAAATACTGTTCCAATTCAGTTTCTACTCATTAGCCATTTCCAGGCATTATGGGCTCAGGTGATAGCCCTCTATTTTCCTGCAAGGTTTTTTAAGTTAAATGTAAAGATGTGGAGATGTGTCACCTTTGCTACATTCTGGAATGGGACTTTAATGGTCAAAACACCCTACTGGAAAAAAGTCCTTTGGACTTTATTTCAAAAGTAAAAGGAATCAAATTTAATGAAGAGAGTCTCAGGTTCCCAGAAGAAAAACTGACAGCCAACTTGGAAGATCTAAAATATGGGTATTTGCCATTTTTAAGAGCTGCATAAGGCTTCCTCATGTTATTTTTCATCATACAAATGACAGTATGTAATGCTCATATTGTTTGCAACTATCCAAGCCAGGAAGAGATCATTTTCACGCAAAGAGGACTTGAGTTCAAACTAGCCATTGAATTATTTTCAGCTGTAGCACATTCCCCTGTCCCTGCAAGTTCTATCAACTTGACGTGGCAGGCCAAGCCATTTTTCATTGTGTGATCCAGGCTAAGAAGGAACAATCATGACTCACCATTCTCAGATTTCCTTTCTGAGGGCAATCAGCCTGAGTAAAATTCCACAGAAGATCCCAGGCTTGAATGAGACTCCTGAGCTCTGATTGAACAGAAAGGAAAATAAGGCTACAGGAGGAGAGAGAGGGAAATATTTCAGGTCACAAGACACTGGCAAAACTCAACTGACTTTTGTGCTCCACGCTTACAGATTATGATCAGAATGATGGACTATGAAATGCAAAAGAAGGCTTCCAAGGAAGCAATTTATTAAAGCCCAGTCAGCCCAGATGTTACAAAATCTGGATGAACTCCATCAGGAGGCCTGGGTTTAGCCCCAGAGAAAATTCCTTCTCTGTACCAGTGACAATGATTACAATGTTTCATCCAGAGAAATGGCATCTGGAAGAAAAATTCTTCAATTAATTATTTAACAATAAACAAACATAGAAGTGGAGTGCGGGTGTGGAAGAGGAGAGAAAATTCAAAACGCAGTGTACTCTCTTCCAAGCGAAGTTACTTTGAAAATGTAGATGCTGGGATGCTTTCTGGTCCCATAATTGTGCATCTTCTAGCTCAGTGAGTTCTTGATCCATGAAGGTTTTCTAGGCATACAGATAATAACTGATGATAGCAATATGCACTATTCTTCTTGCTGTTGGATGGCTTCAGAGCTGGGTACAGGTTCCAGCCAAACTGGGTACTTTGTAACACAACTAAATTCCAATAGGCTTGGGTGACTGTGGGATCTAAATGTTTTTATAAAACTGCTTCCTGACCTTTCCTAAAAGAAATAATTGATCAGAACTACCTCTGGGCATTATAACACCCTTTGAACCAGAACTGATTCCTGCTAATAGAAACCTACCTGACATTGAGCTGTAGCTGTAACTGATGCTGAAAAGGATTCCTGCCATTGGCAGTAGCTACTTCAAATATATCATAACTTTTCCACATGAACCTAGTTCTCTCCTTTCAGTCTGATTCCAGTCTTGGAGAATTCCTCCTTGCTGCTTCTTGTGATCAGTCTCTTCTTAGAGTCGTTCTTTGTGCACATATTTATTGACCAGAAACTAAGAGCCATTAATCCTTAGTCAACACTTCCCAAAAACAGATGGGCACCGCATGTCTTGAAACAATGTAACAATGAATGTCAAATTAAGTTTGGTTCATTTTTACTTTATTTTAAAATAATATGGTGGACAATATTAAGGCCCAGATGCACCAGCCATATTGATGAGTCAGACACCTGTTTTAACCAGTCAGTTCAGATGGGTCTATGGTTGCTTTGTGTCACTGGAGTATCACCAAATGTCCAGAGTATACACCGGTGACTCTTATTCAAAATGTTAGCTGAAAGAAGGTACATTATGATGGTCTAATGCAGACATGCAGATCTCAGACACATGCATAATTTAAAGAAGCTTGAACAGGATCTGATAACATAACAAACAGAACCTTTCCCCAGTATACCTACTGAGCCCAAACCCTCAGCCTTTAAAGATCTCAGATTAGGTGTTGGCTATAGTCAAGGCTGGGGGCTTTGCAGTTGTGCCAATGCTCCTGCTGGGACCAGTGCTGGAGGTTCCTGGCTAGAGGGTCTTGCCCCCCCACTCAGGTTCAGACCAATCTCCATATTTTGAGTCAGGAAGGAATCGTACCCTATGGTCAGATTGATATAGGCTGTTGGGTTTTTTGCCTTCCTCTGTAGCAGAGATGTGGCCCTCTACCTCGGATCTCTTGAGCATATATTGACAACATTTCATAGACTCAGGACATTTGCTATCATGGTTCTCCTGCTTTACCTGGGACAGGTTAGGGTATTAGGTTGGTGCTGTGTCAGGGTTGACGGTCTTACATAGAATTTAAATGATGGTTTGTATGGGATGGTTTACATAGGGATTATCGTGCCTCAGGCAAGGGGTTGGCAGAGATGACCTCTGGAGGTGCCTTCCAGCCCTGCTTCTCTATGGTTCTATGATCCGTTTAATTTTCAGACCAAGAACAGAAGTGCAAGTGTAAGACAATAGGTGAAATCCTGACCCCATTGAAGCCAATAACAAAACTCCAACTAACTTCAGTGGGACCAGGTTTTCACCCATAGCTTTCCTATCCTGACTGGAAAATGACGTTTTCAAGACTTAAATAAAATAGGAGTTCAGGGTGCTCAGTACCTGCCAGATCATCATTTTGCAAATTTAAGAGGTTCAGTGAGAATAAATTTGTTCTGAATACACATCCAAAGTATCTTAACCTTTTGAGAGCCACGAGTTATGAATATATATTCCGCTGCATAGTACTTGCTACCCTCAGTAAGTTGTACACTTTATGCTTCAATTTAAAGTTGCATTCCTTACTTCCTGGCCTAAACTGCTTTATCAGTCATCTGTGCAGTGATTTAACAATCATTATATTTCACCCCTAGGATAGCTTAGCTGCATTTTGGTGGAAAGTGTTTCTTATATAAATACACATGTGCAAGAATTTTTCAAGAATGTATGAATTCACTTTGGGTAAGATGTTGATACATTTTAGTTGAAGGAGGATTTTAAACACAGTTAACTGAAAATGTTGTAGGGTTTTGGACTATTTAGGAGTGATTGGTACCATTGCTTTTATTAACTGCGAAGGCAGTGGAATTAAATCTATAATACACTTTACCCTACTGATCTATTTCTGTCATAAATAGCAGAGAAAGACCCTGACAGAGCATGTGCTTGACTTTCAGCATGGGAATTCTGTTGACTTTAATGAGACAATTGCTTTGTTCAAAGTTAGCCACATCCTTAACAATCTTACTGAACTAAGACCAGATCCCCATTTTCAGGTAGTATTATTTGGGTCTAAAAGCAAGTGCCTTGCACTTCTTTTATTTTTGATATTTGTCTGCTATCATGGCCATTTTACTGCTTTTTGTAGCAGTGCTGCAGAAGCAATACTGCATTAAGATAATATTATTTCAATGAATGCCAATGCAGTTTACAAGCAGGAAGAGACTGAGGGTAAAATTACCACAGATTGGTAAGGTTACATGGTTCCTTGCTCACGTGCTCATAGATTTCTGAAATGTGCAAACAGTCTTGCCAAATCTTAACTGCCTTGCATAGTTCTTGGAACACAGACTAGGAAAATACACGAGCCCTTTAGAATATGGGAGCCAGCATGTTTGATCTGTTGAATGTTACCTTAATAGCATGGTTCTATGTTGAAAAGTGATTCTGTAAAAATGGATATGCCATATTTATTGGGACTCAATGAATTCCACAATGACCTCCCCTCCCTCTCTGCAACAATCAGTCCCAGAATATCAAAGTCAGAATATCTATTCTTTCAGACTTCAGGATTACCACCAACAGAGAATGAACCTGAACTATATTTTTAACTCAGTTACACCAGCTGAGATACAAATACAGCTCTTTGAAACTGCAGCTTAATCAATAGTTAGTGAAGATGTGTGAAACAGAAAACCCTTTCGCCTGTGCTGGCTCAGTAGTGCTATCTACATTAACACATGGGGCCTCCTTTTTAGAAAGTATCAAGCACCTCCAGCTGAAAGTGAAGCCTGCTAAAGATATCTTAAATCACTAGGAACTTGACAGGCTGGGTTATTAAAGTTCACGTTTGTCTGTAAGACCAGCTGATATGAAAGCGTCATTACACTGTAGCTCCTGTTTCTGGCTATCCCATTTTTAAGTCACTTCCACTTTAATCCATTTGCTCCATCTTACTTTGTAAAATTAAAATTTATTTTAAACCCCCAACACTTCACTGTTTTATTTTTTTTAATAAACCTTTTAGGTTTCTGCAGGGTCAATAGTTGAAAGTGTAAAAGACAGAGCAATCGACTCCAGACTGCAAGTGTATGTCACCAGGCCGGGCCTGTTCACTTGCATAGCCACTAACAAGCACAGCAAAGCATTTGGCACTGCAAAAGCAGCAGCGACTATCAGCGTGTCAGGTATGTTGGGGGAGGTCAGAAAAGACTTTTACTCAGCATCTTGCAATTTCAGCATCAGTTTACTTACAACCAGGAAGGGGAGCAGTGGGGGAGGGTCTTGAACAGCTCTACTTGATAATAATTTACAGTGGAATAAATTTGGCCACAAGTGCAACCCTCTGCTAGGCTATTTCCTCATATATTATTACACTTCAGAGGCTAGTGCAGCTGTCACTTCCTGCATATGTGCTGTCATTTTGGCCACCGTGCCCCAGAAGCACTCTGTAACTCATCCATGTGGAGGAAGTAACAGTGATGACACAGTATGAATATCACCTAACAGCTAAGTGAAAATAGCTGTAATGTGCTACTAACATCTCCCTGTGTTACACTGGAAAACCTGTGGGGCACCAGAGTGGCACCAAATTCTTGGGTGCCAAGGGTAACCATACCCTCTCCTGGCCTCAATCTCCAGGGCTGCTGTGGCTCCAGTTAGTGTAGTGCAGAAACTTCCTGGGTAGAGATATTATACCTCTCCTGTAACTCCTTTGTGTTATCTTACAAAACTCAAAAGGGCTATGCCACATTGCTGCATCTAGATTTGTAAGATGAATCATATAGGAGAATGCTGAGATATAACTCCCTGTACCCCTGAGCTGGACTTACCGCTTTATTCATCTCTCACTTATTGCCCCAGTGCCTTTGGTAGCCTAGACAGGTGGAAGAATTCTTCTAAATACAATGTATATCCCTTAAGCACCTTCTTTAACAGAGTTAAACAAGCTTGTTCCAAGAGTAAGCTTTTCCTTTGAAAATTGGCCTTTCTTCAAAAGATTTTCACGAAAAATTGTCAACGTTATTAATATTTTTGCAAAAAATGTTATACCTTTATTTCCTTCTCCAGTTATTACTCCTAGCATTGTGCAAGCCTGAGAGCCTCATGCTCTTTTACTCTTGTGTTTGAATGGTGAAATATTGAAAATGTCAGTTTTTTAACACCACAGTTAACAGAGGGTCAAAGGAGGCTCATTTTACTTCCAGATCAAATGGTCATTGCTTGCAAATTGCAGCTCTCTTCCTGCTTCAGGTCACTGAGCTGCTTGTCCCATCCATCTGGGCACTTTACATTACATTATTAATGTCTCTCATTGGCATAAGCACAAAAGAGCTCACCTCTCAACCATGGTCGGGGTGAGATCATGCAAACAGGCTTACTAAGAAGCACCTGATGTGCTGTAAGCTCTCCCCCATCTTACCTCACAGTAGTTTGTCCACGTGCCCAAACCTATATGGAACATGCAAAAATCTCAAAACATCAATTTCTAAGAGGAAGCAAGCTTTTTAGGCTGAAAAGGAGAAACAGCTTTTTCCTTAAATACTATTGGCTAAGCCACACTGGATCTGGGTTTCACAAACTGGACATTCTGGCTTAATGAGGCTCAGGAATGATGATGCTGAGATCGATTCCTTCCCTATTTGGGGATAGGAAAAGGTGAAAATCCTTCCCTAGGCAGTAAGAAAAGACATGAAGACCCAGAGCTTCTCACAAGCTGACACATGAATTGATGGCAGGTTCACTGTAAGCTCTGAATAAGGGACAGTATGTAACCAGTTTGCCCAAGGATCCAATGGTGACCCAGAATCACAGTTTGGACCATGGTTCATGACTTGCTGTGGTGCAAGTGGCCTGTGTTAGTTCATTTGTCGGGTATAGATGACTTCCTTCTATCAGCCATACATGCTGGCATGCAGTGGGAAGAGGAGGCGGAAAGATTCCTTTATTTGCTACTCCTGTCCATTAACTCCACACCCACTATGACTGTAGTAGATACTGGGCGCATCTACATGTGTGCTTTCGTGTACGTTCGACCGTTTTAATTAGCATTAAAGTGTCACTAAAACCACATGCTATTTAGGTATTGCGCATTAAAAGAGGCTAATGCACATTAAGCATCACTCAGAAACCATGGTCTCTAGTTAGCACATTAAGACAAATGTGCATTTTCTTAGTACGTCATAATTGAGGTATAGATTTAATGGGCATTAACTAAAGCATGCCCGCTGTCCACTAATACTGCTGCTGCTCCTGGCAATACTGGTATCCCTTACAATCACGCATAGTGAATAAATTCCTATTTCAACCATTGATTTTGCAGACCTACTTCTCATATCCACTGCTAGTGCCACTATTATGATCCACTTCCACAAAAATTTCAAAGGCATCCTGTCCCTAAGTTGCCTTTCTCCTTCCAGAAATCGCCTCCAGGCACACTGACACCTCAAAACAGCAGAGCAAAAACAAAAATGAGTACCAATATTTTGCTAAAATTTAGAACATTTTCTAGCAGATACCTCAAACATTTTGCATTCAACAGGAACACATACAGTGTCACTGACAAGCCTTTCCTTTTCTTTCCCATACCTGGTTCATTGGGGTGACTGGATCCTGTGCAGAATGGAGGTAAGAACAATGTTATATTTTTTCTTGAGGTGCTTATTAGATGAGGGAAACTGTAAAAAAAGAATAAGAATTGTGAGGCTATTATAGAGTCCCCAAAATAATGGAGCAAGTTTGTTGACAGCAAGCATAAACATGTAGGAAAAACAGCTTCTGTAAGGAGTTCTCATATACATAACATGGTGCTCATTACACAGAAACTCAGACAGCTAGTGGAAACAGGGCTCTAAGCAGATTAACTTGTTTGTCTGATACAGCAAATGCCGTAACATAAGAGTATTTAAAATACGTTAACTTGGCAAAATACTGAGGGCCAGATTTTTCTCTCCTGGCAACATTATTGGCTTCTCTGGCTTGAAGGCAAGACATGGAGAACAGTAATGGCCCTATATTCACTAAATTATTAAATATAATGACAAGTACAAAGTTATAGCAATAGATTTAGTTATTCAAAGCAAGATTATTAGTGAGTGAACCAAAAGATGGGTAAAACCAGATGTAACATAGCCCCTTTGTCAGCTTTATACTAAGCCCATTTTATTTTGAGTTTTGAAAAGTTTGCTTTGCTTTAAAACACACACATACACGTACACACACACATACACACACAGTTGTGCACATCATGCTTTCAAAGAGGACTAGAAGCAGAACTATGGGATCAGTGAGAGAGGCAGCGGCATACTGTGCGTCCCTAGCACCCAGGGGCCAATGGTTGCATTTACACCCCCCAGGGACAATCTGAGCAGGGTGCGGGGCTCTGCCTCCCGCCCCACAACACTTCTGCAGGGGAATTAGCGACACGGTATACTGGCTGTGGGGGAACGGGCAGCAGTCAGAATTTCCAGCCAGAACAGCCAAAGAAAGGCACAAAGCACCGGGCAGGATGGTAGTTCACACCCAAAAGGCAGGAGGTGCCTCGGCATTTCTGGCTGGCGTCTCATCTCCCCCAGGCCAGTGCCTGAGGGCCATGGCCCCCTCCCGCCCCTCTGTTGGTATGCTACTGATGAGAGCTGGAGCCAAACCTACCTATACTGAGTTGTGGACCAGGGTCAGGGAGTGTGGATTCTGTGCCTGGTTTTACCACCAGGTTCATCAGGGATCCTGAGGAAGCCTCAAGGGCTAGGTACAGACAGTCAAAAAGCCTGAGGCTGAATCAATTCAATCTTTGCAGGTTAGTCTAAACTGCACAGATTAAATTGAATTAGAAGTGAATACTCATTTACCTTTGATTCAGGATATGTAGCCACATGCCTGCAGTGGCTCAGGTCAGAAGCTAGGAGGACGCTATAGCACAGGCTCTCTGGCTCTGTGTTCACTTTCTCTTCCTGTTGCCCCCAAGGTCTCTGGGATTTGCAGTCCAGAATCAAAGCAGCAGGATTCTGCAGGATTGCTTGTCAGTTCCTCTTCATGCTTCCAGGTGCCTCTGGGATTTGTGGTCCACAGTTGCAACTGGCAGTAAATTTGAGTGGGGGAAGGGGAGTTTAACTCCCCTCCTTGGCCCCAGGCCCCAGGCAGGGTTTGCCTGGAGAGGGCAGTCCTACCCTGTAGATTGGACTACATCTCAGGCTTTCCCTCCCCCCACTCCTTATCTGCCACTCCTCACTGCTCCAGCTAGGGAGCAGAGGGGCATGGCAAGTCTTGTTCTTTGGAGCAGACAGCACAGCCCAGGGCTGCAAAGCAAGCTGGGGGGCTGTGATTTAACTTGAACCAGGAAGAGGTCTGGGACAGAAGGTTCATAAACCAGTTAAGTCTGATACTACATTCAACCAGGTTTATCTTAAACCAGTTTCAGCCATTTTGAAACTGCCTTATGGGCACTGAACTTCTGTTCTGTTACAGGTTTAAACCAGTTTCTGATGACTTAAATCAGTTTGTGTGTAACTTCAGTCCTTAGCCTGATGTCTTGGTGCTGTCTCACTTTCCCTGACTGAAAGACACAATGGTAATTCCTGCCTGTCAGCTAATTTGTCAGGATTGTCTCAGCAAGGCTTGCAAGCTGCAGACAATTGCAAGATGTTATTCATGCATTGACTAACATAGGCAGACAAGGTTCTTTGCGTGAATCTGGTATCTTTTATTAGACCAACTTAAATAGTTGGAAAACAATTATTAAGCAAGCTTTTGGGTTCAAAAACCCTTTGTCAGGCTAAGGAAGTTTCAGCAGTTGGTGTGTGCTCTTCCTGGAACGAATGAAAAGTAAAGAAGCCAGAGGCTGGGCTGGTATGCATATAAGACAGGTAGTCAGAGAAAATATAGATTGACTAACATACGCACGCAAAGAAACTGGGGTTACACTTTAGGATTAACCCTTCACAAATTGCTTGTAGATGGAAACTTAATATTGTAAACATACCCCTGCTGGGCTCTGGTTTCTTAATCAGGGATGAAGCCAGCCTGCTACATTCTAGGCCAGTTTTTCAGCCTTGCCAGCTGGTTTTGTTCTCATGAAGGCAAAAACTACCCAAATAGAAAGCAGCTACAATCGACACAAACCACAACCAAGTAGCCCCAGCTTCCTAACCTCAGGCAGGAGCATTTTCCTGTTCACCAGGCTACAGGAAAGCCACTAATGCACCACAAACTCTCTCTTCCTTCATGCTGAGTCTTTTAATTTTCCCAGGTGGGCCACACCCTTATCAACATAATTCTTTCACTTGCGGGCCGGCCATCCCCTGGAGCAGAAGTTCTCAAATTGTGGTCTGGGGAGCTCCGTTCAGGTGGTCCACAGAAAGGTGACCTAAGGCTAAAGCTGACAGACATTACACCTGACTTCCCAGAACTTTGCTCAAAAAAACAGGCACATCAATCTCATTAGGAAGGTAAGACTACAGATATAAAAATATGAGTTGTGTGCTTTGATTTGTAGAACAGCAGAAAGTTTATTAAGTGGTCCGCCGAGACCCTCAGCAATTTTTAAATGGTCTATGAACAAAAAGTTTGAGAACTACTGCCCTAGAGTATAGCTGAGCCCCATTCCCCTTCTGTATCCCCTCCTTCCCTGGTAACCCTGCTACAAGCTGCATATGATAGCTTAAAGTTGGTCAGTAGATGGTGTAATGGATGAGTTTTAAGATGTTGTTGTGAGCAACCAAGAGACCTGCAAAGTACTATTAATTTAATGTATAATTTATTAAAAATCTATAAATTGGATATTAAGTTATTTTACCCTATTCATAAATGTATCTTTAATACAAAGTTTAACTAAAGTGACTATGATATATTCATGCCAGTTGAAATGGAAATAAAAAACAAATAGTACTGCTAATCTGAGCTTTCCTGTCTAGTATCAAGAATTAAGAAATCTGGATAAATCTGGTTCTTCCTTTTTAAATTTCCCCATCACATTTTATTGGAACAGGTTCTTTTATGGCCAAACCTAAAATTGGATAAACTATTCATAACTGATTATCTACTGCATTGGTTTGATTATATATCTATCATTTTCCTCCAAAAAACATAAAAATTGAATTCAGTTTATGCATGAGGTCAGCCTATAATCATCCCCCCCGGACAGTATTTACTTTTATACTTGAAGTATTTTTGTGTGTAAAATAAAAGTATCAGGTCAGAAGGTTTTTCTGTGCAGTTTTGAGTTGAGCATTTGCAGTGCATTTGGCCTTTCGGGGCCTTCCATTGATTGTTTGAGTCTCCTGTGGGAGTTTTGTAAGCACCATAGTAATTCAGGACTTTATCTGTAGTTATTGCCTCATATTGAGAGAATAAACTTTTTTTTCCTAAAATGTAAACTGAAAATATAACCAGAACGATGTGTTATTCTGTCCTTGTCATCTTTATACAACTTCTCTCTCAGCGGAGTTTGGACTGTGGCATCTGTTGTTCATTATATAACAAACATTTTACACATGCAAGTTCCAGCCTGTATCTGCTCACAGACCATTGCATTCAGATTTGCTGTTTGGAATTTATTTCATGCTGAGCAGTTAGTTTCTCTAAGGAATACATTTAATGGCTAGATCTGCGCTTCTTTAATCTAGTCTTAAGGGCTAGGGACAGACGTTACACATAAACCTATTTATGGGATCAGAAACTGGTTTAAACCTGTAACAGAACAGAAGTTCAGTGCACACAAACTGGTTTCAAAATTGCTGAAACCAGTTTAAGATACATCTGGATGGCTGTAGTACCATACTTCACTGATTTAGGTTTAACCAGCCTATCAAGCTTCTGCTCCAGATCCCTTCCCAGATCAGGTTAACTCACAGTCCAGCATCCCAGGATGCTTTGCACCTCCCCCCCCTTTTCTCCTTCTACAAACCCCCGCTTGCAGGGTGGGCAAATTAGGTTTGGCCTGTGCTGTCTGGTCCAGCAGAGCAGGGCTGGCTCTGCCCCTGGGCTGTCACAGAGCTGAGGCAGCAAAGCTTATACCTCTGAGCCCCACAGGGTGGGAAAGGCAACAGACTTCTCCTTCTCAGTCCCCTCCCTGATTCCTGGTGTGCAAGGGTTTCCCCACCCCGGGCCTGCACCAGTCACTGACATGCAGGTGGGAAGTAGGGGAGTAGCTCCTCCAGCCTCAGGCCAGCCTGGATCTCCATGTCTCAAGGGATTTCCCCCACCCTGGGAAGGGTCCTCCGAGCCCTGCCACTGGTGCAGAGGGAGGGTTTCCCTCCTCCCACTTCTTTGCATGGTCTGGCAACAGCTTAACTGCACCCCCACAGTTGCAGAGGAGAGAACAGTCCCTCCAGCCTGGGGTCTAGCTGGTGCTGAACCGTGCCTGGCATGGGTAAACCCTTGCCGAGGCTGAGGGATCCCCCAGGGTGGATTGATGCCCAGCACTGGCTAGTTCCTGGGCTGGAGGGACTGTTCCCCCCACACCTGTGGGGGTGGACTTAAGCCAACGCCAAACCATGCTGAGGTGTAGGAGGGGGAAATTCCCCCTCTGGCAGGGCTCAGGGGACCCTGCTTAGGGCAGGGCACCCCCATTAAGGTGCAGAGATCCCCCCATGTGGGCTGATGAACAGTGCTGGCTGGGCCCCAGGCTGGAGGGACCTTTGCAGGGACAGCAGAGGGGGTGAGAGGCATGTGCTGGGCTGCATTCATGTGCCCTTGGCAGCGGCGGGCAGGCTGGGAGGCGTACTCTAGTGCCACCCCGGCTTCTGGTCTGCGCCACTGCAGGCATCTGGCCACCTTCTAGATTTGAAAGCAAACATTTATGTGGCTTAGAGAACCTTCTCTATGTGGTTAGAGAAACCTGTGAAGATTGAATCGATTCAGCCTCGGGCTTTTTGACTGTCTGCACTTAGCCAAGATGACCATATATACAGACTCACTTTAGGCCTCTAGACCAGGAGGTCAGATCTGTGCAATCTCATTCATACTTGCATTGACCCCTCTGTGCTCTCTGGTGAAGTGTACGCAGAGAGTGTCCCTCTCCTGTCTGCACAAAAACAGCAACAAAATATAGGCGTGATCCAAGAAGTTGCTGATTCTACTATCCTTCTTACTGTCATAAGCATGGCTCCAGAATAGTTTCCAGTGCCACTGTGTTTATTTAGAAACCTGCCCTCCACTGGATCTTATTCAGACAAGCAGGAAGTTACAGGCACTGAGTGCATTTGGCTTACAGGCTGGGTGGAGTAGCTGTAACCCAGGCAGGGGTATCTTGGTCATGTCACTGAGAATGCATGGAGCTACATGGTAGCAATATTATTATAGAAGCATAGCACTGGAAGGGACTTCAGGGGTTACCTAATCCAATTCTTTCCATGGAGACAGGTTTTTCTGCCCTTAAACAATGAGTGGCAGAGGCCTGGCCAGCCTCATCTTAAAACCCCCATTAAAGGAAATAATATAAATTCCTCAGACAATCTGTACCATTATCTGGCAGCTTTGTCATTTAGGATGTTTTACATCATGCCATTGCCAGGATTAATTGTTTCCTTTTCTTTCAGCCACTTCCAAAAACAAATAAACAAACAAAAAACCAGCCCTTTGCTATTGACCCCATGGCAGTGCAATTAGAAACAGGAGGCAGCCAGAAAGTATAACTAGATTGTTGGGAGCAGCATCTGAAACTCATAGAAATGAGTGTTGGGAAAGGCTTGTTCTGTTGCCTTGCTTATTCCTGCATGTAATACAGCCCCAGTTTTCTCAAGGTATGAAAATAGCAAATTGACAAGGGATTATTATTTGTAGAGGGGGAAGGAATACAACGCAAAGCTACAAATAACTCCATTGGCCTTTCCACATAGTTAGCATGTTGTGAATTGAACTCCATGACCTCTGTTAAACTGACTGTACAAGCAGTGAAGACAGCTGCAGCCTGACCTGCTCGCTTTACATTTTGATTATGCTCTGGTTATAGTCAACACAGGTGTTCCCAGTTGCATTTTCCTGCACCCCTACTGCTTTGTGACCTCTTTTGGTGGGATAGCTGGTTGAGGTGTGAATGTAAAGAGAATAGACTTTGGCATGCAGGGAGGCTCATGCACCCAAGCTACCCCGTGGGTCAGTCATGTTACTAGCTAGTATCACAGTTGACCTGTGTATGCTCATCCTCTAACACAGGTGTGTGGAGGACTTCAGTCTCAGGACTACAATAACTTGATATGAGGAGGAAGACATGGCCTTTCTGGTCTTATTACTGTAGCAGGCATGGCTGTAGTACAGCCTCTGGCACCATCACATTGATGAGATCTGCCTTTCATGGGGCACTTACTTGGAGGGCAGAGCATGTTTCTAGGTTGGTGCCCAGGCTGAGTGTCTGTGACAGAAATCTAATATCATTTAAATAAAGTTATTAGAAATAATAAGAATAAAGAACCATACATTGATATTTTTTTCTTATTATACCTATTCTGTGTTAGGTCAGCTCCTTCCACTTCTGGCCTCCCCTGAAGTCCGG
Source organism: Crocodylus porosus (assembly GCF_001723895.1). Classification (NCBI taxonomy): domain Eukaryota; kingdom Metazoa; phylum Chordata; order Crocodylia; family Crocodylidae; genus Crocodylus; species Crocodylus porosus. Next base: position 33,614,258 of record NW_017728950.1, read on the forward strand.
AACTGCAATTGGAAAATGCAGATAAGCTTTTTCCTCTCCTGAGTAAATATTGGATCAGGATAGCAGTTTCCAATTTCCTTCCTTAGAGCCCCTCCTTCCAGGATCATAACCCCACTTCCAACCCAATCCTGACTGCTCTCATTGAATGTTTCTGCTGCTTGTGACCCTACTTGCTAAGTGCCGTTGAACCACATTTAGAGCTATGACCCCTAGTTTGGGAACTGCTTGTTTAGCATCTATCTTGAGAGTTAGGTTGTGCTTGGGATTGGTTCAGGTGTCAGGTACCTTTATGGTAGAGCTTCCCAACACAGGTTTTCCTAACACTGAACTCATGTTATACACGGAGTGGCTATGTGTTGTCACACTTTGTAACATGTCTGGATGGCACATGATTGTTTCAGTGAGTGTGTTTGTGCTTCTTGTTCACTATGTATTAGCTTTTCAAATACCATCTCGTTGATGAAGGCATGCCTCTCTTTAGCTATTTGCTTCTGCATTTCAGTTAGAATATGATTGTACACTTACTGTATGTGACTGTTCCCCTTCACCAGCAGACTGTACAAGGGTGATGCAGGCTACTGCAGCACATACAGAGGTGAGGTGTGTAGTGCTATCTTGGTGAAGGATGCTCTTGTTTTCTTCAACTCCTCCTATGCTGACCCAGAGAAGACCCAAGAATTGCTTGTCCACACCGCCTGGACGGAACTGAAAACAGTGAGTTCATTCTGCCACCCAGCTGCTGAGTCTCTGCTGTGTAACTACATCTTCCAGGAGTGCAACCCTTCAGGAGTTGGACCGGCGCCAAAACCTGTGTGCAGGTAAAAGCCACTGAGTGCCCGTGTGTATTGCATGCGGATGTTCTGACAGAAGGAGGTGATGATGAGAGGTCTTATCCAGACAAGAAGTAGGGATGGTTAAGAAGGGTAAGCAAATGGAACTTCTTACATTTGAAACAGTATATTAGGCATAAACACACATGCACACACATGTGGGGCCTTCCTTTGCACCAACTTCACTATTGTTCTTCTTCTGTTTAGGGAGGATGTGTCCCTTTCCCCTTTGAACTCAATGAGAGAGTTTGCGTCAACTTCAGTGGGAATTAGGATCAGGGCAACATAGTTTTGGCTCCGTAACAGGGAATTTACAGAGAGCAATTTAAAGAACCAAAGCCCCTTCAAAATATCCCATTGTTTTTCCCTTTGAAGGGCATAGCTGAGGTAATTAATTAACGGGTTGATGTAATTAATGGGATGAAGAGGAATGGCACTGAATCAACATATGCTAAATATTATCATTCAGGGGCGAACTCATCAAGTTTTTATTCAAGACAGTTTCACTAAGCAAGGACAAAGTGCAGAATTTGGCTAAGCCAATTAAATAATGATAACCTTTAATTAAGGACCCAGCTTCCTTTTAGTATTTCTTTTACAAAAACTTATATTTTTTACCAAAAAAAAATATATTTCTTTGCTAACCTTTATCCTTTTTTGGTTTCATCTCCACTTGCTCTTTTCTTTCTGCTTAGGTACTAGCAGACTTGAACTATTACTTGTTTCTATTCTGAACATACCATAAATGATAGAAATAATAAATATGTTGAACAAATTGATGTGAAACAGAAAGAAACATGCAATGTGGCCCATTCACTCAGATTAAATTGTACTGTCTGCACCTATCTAAAGCTTATTGTACATTTCCAAGTATAGTTAGCACAATGTACTTTCCTAGGATTTGGGTGCCAAGGGACTTGGTCATTATTGACAAGCACTCTGGCTTTAATACATGTTTACTGTGGTATTTATCTTGTAGTTTGCCGAATTGTTGTCTTGTTGCAAAAAAAAATGGCATCCAAAATTTCAGGGAGTTTCAGTTCTTTCTGACTGACTCTTGACACCCCCAGATAAAAAGCACTGTGGAAAATGGTGAGTTGCTATGTTCTGAGAGAAAGCAACCCCTCATCTCATATATTCATCAATTCTATCCTTCCTATTGTACTGCCAGCTGCTGGGACAAGATACTCAGGCAGGAGAAGAACAAAGTATTTTTTTTAAATATTACTGCTGTTGGTAGTAAGTGGATGAAGAAGCAAGGGATATTCACTACTTTAAAAGGATCTAAAATGGGCAGGCAGGTGGGTATCATTGATTCCTTTACTGGGAGCTGATTTTTTTTCTACTGCTCTGAATGGCCAGTAAGAAATTACTGGTGCATCTATCCTGCTGGTTTTGTGTATCTGCCATTTCATTACAAGGTTTCTAATAATAGTCTGAAGCCCTCTGCCTTTGTGTATGATCTCATCAAGCTCACACGTTTTAGTATTGGGTTCGGTAACAATGACATGATCTCATGTGAAAGAGATTCTCTATATCTGCTTACATGGTCACCTAACCATAGTACCAGAGAACCTCAGAAACGTTAAAGGATTTATTCTCACATCACCCTGGGGAAGTAGGGACAGGATTAAAGGCACATATTTGTTTACAGGCACAGATCTGATTAACTAGCTTGCTTGTGGATGCTCAGGATGTTGGCAGGAGTGCCAGATAGTGCATTCATATTTTCCATGTTCCTGGGCAGTATCTTAGCCAAAAGATCATCCTCTCTCTTCAGTTTAGCATGTGTCTGATTTGCAAGGTTGCTGCTGCTAAATACGCTGTTAAATTAAAATTAGCAGGAATTTTTTCCCCTAAAGGCAAAGACAGTGCAAGTGGGTTCTGTGCATTCTTCTGCTGAGAAACAGAGACTTGACAGTGCATCAACTGTACCTGCAGAAGAGTAGGGGCCACCACTACTTGTCGATTCTAATTCCATCTCAATTCTAATATCACTTTCTATTTGTAAATCTGCAGGGGCAGAACGCATTGTAAAGGTTTACATTGTGCCTAGCTACTATTAACATTGATTTTCACATGGCACGTCTACATGAGATGCTACTCCATATTAGCAAGTACTAAATAAATGTGCAGTAACTGGATTTACTATACAGTAGTGCCAGGAAATGTCTTTTAGGTGATGCTACTGCGCAGTAGCCTAATACTGTGCAGTAGCATATTATCACTGTCCACGCTGTGACGTGCTACTGCACAGTATTTTTTGGCTACTGCAGTCGGCGTCCTGTGTAGGCGTACCCACTGAGTTATATTTAAAAGGGTGGCAACATACTTGATAAAAGGTATTAGGCTTCAATGTAATGCCTTAGCTTACAAGTTTTTGTGAGCAACTGATTCACCTACTGTTCCCACTGTTGGCACTGGATTTATAACCCAGATACCTTGCTCTGGGCAGACCCAAACCCTCAGACTGACCACAACCTCCCCATTCAATAATAGACAAATTTTATTGATAAATGGCGATAGCAGATAAGAATAATGCAAACAGTTCTGTATTTACCAATCCCAGGGTTCACAGAGTCAAGCTGTGTTTGGCCAGTACATGAGCTTCACTCTGAGGATCTCTCTTGAATGTCAGATGTCAGCAGCCTGGAGGTCAAAGGCAAAGACCCACCCCACCAGTGGGGTGGGTGAGATGGGCTGGTAGTATGCCTCTGCCCATGGTGGCCTCAGGTTCCCTATTTAGGGGACACTTCGCTGCTCTGAAATTCCTCCTATTGGTAGGGGTTTGTGGAGCTGGGCTGGGCCACCAGGAAGAGAGGGGAGCTGGCTGGGATCCATAGAGCCTCTGCTGGCTACGACCCTGTGTTCCTGCCGCCCTGCTCTGGGCCCCGGGACACTGGCGCAGGCCCCGCACTCCTGCCCAGCTGCCACTGGCCTGCTCACTCCCAGTCCCCCCCGCCCCAGCCACACAGTACAGACAGACGTATGCACAGCAGAAGAATTGCTTTCCTCCGCACCAAGCAGCAGTTTCTGCCCAGCTGCTGCTGCCGCTTAACCCTGACAGGGGAGCCCAGAGCCATCACAGGACCCAGGCTGAGCAGCAGCAGTGGGAAACAAACTGCTGCTCAGCATGGGTGAAAAGTGGCCCCTCACCCTCCCGCTGCCAGTGTCCCCCTCTGCAGCCACTCAGAGCCTGTATGGGGCTGCTTGTGCCTGCTCTCTGTTGCCACTGCTGCCCCATGGGGAGGTGGTGATGCAGTGGCAACAGAGGACAGCCCTGCACAGCCTGCAGAAGAGGTTGCACCAGGAAGCACCAGCCATGGGGAGTGGGGGAGCCACTTTTTGCCTGCGCTGAGCAGCAGTTTGTTCCCCACCACTACTACTCAGACCAGACAGGTGAGCCCGGGCTGTGTGGGGCTGGGGCTGCATGCTCGTCCCCACCTGTACCGTGGGGCTGGGGTGGGGAGGAGTGGGGGTGAGCGTGCACGTGGGGGCCAGCGGCAGCTGGGTGGGAGCACAGGGTCCACACCAGTGTCCTAGGGCCAGCGCCAGTGGGGCTCAGAGCAGGGCAGCAGGAGCGCAGAGTCCCAGCTAGCAGGGGCTCTATGGAGCCCAGCCAGCTCCCCCCTTTCCCTGCTGGTGCAGCCCAGCTCCACAGACCCCTGCCAGCCCATGCCTCACACTCCTACTGCCCCACTCTGGGCCCCTCCGGCACTGGCCATGGGACATTGGTGCAGGCCCCATCCTCCCTCGTGCCTGTTTGCTTCCACTCCACCCCTTAACCCCCTGACTGATGCTTTTCCCACTTTTCTGCCTGCCCACTGGCCACCCTTGCTTAGTCATAACTTTCATTAGTGCAAGATAATTTGCACCACTCAACCTCTTTATATAGTCCCACTGATACAAAACAGGTGTACACTATCAGTCTAGTAATGCAGCTACACTGATAGCTGGAATCCTAGGGTAGACAAGGTCTTAGTTACAACTTAGTAGCAGATTGTAATCCTTCAGTTAACCTGCACTTAAAGCCAAGAGATCCAGATGTGTATCAAGCAGTTTCTATGGTGGCTGACAGCGGTGGTGGCTGGACTGGGGATGGCTGCCACCATCAATCCTGTACCCCTTTTAAATTGACGCCTGGGGTTGGCTTCCCACGGATCCCCTCCTTAGTTACACTACTGAAGAGAACAAAGGTAAGTCATTACTACCGAGCACAGGTAGGCATAAGTGGTGCCGAGAGGCATTTATTCTTTTACACTGCCTTCCTGTAAGTTGAGAACTGTACCAGTGCTAGGCTGGCCACTCTGCACGACATGGCTCCCATACCCACATCCATACTCATAATAGCATACCCCACACACACACACACATCCCCAGAAAACCCCATA